>NC_090448.1:633607706-634216447 GCF_031143425.1 Pleurodeles waltl | reverse complement strand
AAGGGGTTCTGACAAGGCACAACAGAAAAGATACTTCATAGATGCAGCAAGGGTGCTTTATAGACAGAAGGAAAATGGAGTTCTATCAATACAGTAGAGGTGGCGTTCTCTGGCCAGAAGAGAATGGAGATAAACAGACACAATAGAAGGAGGTTTCTAAAAAAAAAAAAAAGATTGGAGTTTTAGCATCACAACAAAAGGGGTGTCTACAGAGGGTGGAAGAGTGCTCTATAGACAAAAGAGAATGACGCTCCAGAGACACAGTAGAAGATGTCCTCTATAGACAGAAGACAATGGAGCTTTGAATACACAACAGACGGAGATTTCAAAACAGGCAGAGGAGACTGCAATTCTAAAGATACAGCAGATGAGCCCTGCTGTAAAGGCAAACAGGGCGTTCCAGACACAGAAGGGAATGAAACTCTGGATACACAGCAGAAGCAACACTATAGATGGAGTAAGAGTGCTCTATAGATGGAATAGAATAAAGCTACACAGACACAACAGAAAAGGCACTCTATACAGGCCAAATAGAGGAGAGCTGTATAGGCAGCAGAAAGGCAGCCTATGTAAGTACAGAAAGGAAGCGAGGGCTCCATAAATAGAAGTCATTGAACACTGTATGCAGATAGAAGAGAATCAGACATCCAGAGGGCTGAGAATAGGGGAGCTTTTTAGATCAAGAAAGGAGATCATGCAAAAGCTGGAAGGGGTAATGTGTTCCACGAGAACAAAAGAGATCCATGGGTGAAGAGGTGAAGTGAAATATGAAGACAAAACAGGGAAGTGTTCTGGCCAAGCAGAAGAAGCGAAGTGCTCTAGACAAAAGAAGTGAGAGAGTGCTACAGAAAAAGAAGATATCAACGTTCTATTGCAACAGAGCATGAGGATCACTTTATCTAGAAGAGGGACTCACTCCATATAGACAGGAGAGGAATCACTCTATATAGATAGAAGAGAAGGCCCTCTAAAGGTCAGGCAAGAAGAGCTCTCTTCAGAGACAGAAGTGAGGGATCCCTGTACCCTAAGGACAGGAGGAGTGTTTCTTGGGACTATGGTTTGTGAAAGATTCAGAAACTCACACTTTGAGCTATTGTGTGATGTCATAATTTGGGCCCTTTTGTGCTCTCCATTTGTATTGTTGCTTCATGCTGTGCTTTATATTGTGCAGTAGTATCTAATTGTAGATTGCATTTCAGTGTCTAGTTTGTAGGCTCTGTTCTGGAATCTAACTGTAGGCTATATTACAGTGTTGTAAGCTTTGCCTTGATCTCACACTGTACGCTGTGTTGTAATGTTTAGTTGAAGAGTGTTTTGCCATCACTGGTTGTGTCTTTATTAATGTCACAGCTACAGGTTCTGTTGTTTTCTCCACCCGCATGCTGTATGGTGGTTGCTATCTGCAGGCTGCGTTGCGGTCTCAAAGTTAAGCATGTATTGTGATCTCCGGTTGCAGGCTGTTTTCAGCCTCAGTCCATAAGCAGTTTTGTGTTCTGCAACTGTAGTTGTTTCGAGACTAGTCTCTCTTTAGAGTGTAATAGGGTGGCAATTTGTACGATGTACTACCCTCTAAGTTTGAGGACATTTTTTATGTGTTCTGTTGTAGCCTCCGGGTTTGAAATCTGAAGGTACAGGCTCCTTTGTATGCTCAAACTAGAAGTGTTGTAGTCTGAGGCAGTAGGTAGCTTGGTGGTCTTTGCCGATAGACTATGTTGCAATTTGTCTATACTTTACTTTTCTGTGTGTCAGCAAAACAAAGGGATACAAGACAGGGCTAGTAATGATCCCATAATGTCCCAGGACATCAGATTCTGTTGCAATGCAAAACCTTGATTGTGTGTTCAAGAATCCCATGTCTACACAATTAGAGTAGTTTGCCTGAAGAATCAAGGCTTACCAAAGAAGATGAGGTTTGGGTCCAACCATGGTATGATGCAGGAGCCACATAAGGTGCAATGCCCAGTGCTTTTTATTGTTATGAAAGGAATTTGAATTATTTTACAGGTTAAAAATCAGGGTCAGTTAATCATAATCTACCCGAAGGTTCTAACATCTTCTGCAACTGTAACTTTGATCACACACTGATGGATAAAAAATCTCAAAATTAATTATTCATTCAGTAGATTCAAATGTATTCTGTGTGTTGGTTTTGAGAAGACTCTTGATCATTCGGAATATAATTTAATATTGTTAGACAACATAGAATTTTAATTAGCAAAACACGGATAGGAAAAAATCAAAGTTGTTTAAAACAGGGGGCCTCAAAATACTCCTTGCCCAGGGCCCTCAAAACCATTAAGATGACACTGTTCGGAAGCAAGTTACTTTCGAGAGTGAGAGGTCTATCAATAACTCAAATGGGAGACATGAGCTGTAGCAAACTGAGGGGTCTGTCTGACCTTTCTCCTAGTTCTTACGCAGCTCTAGCCAGTAAATGGATGGCTGGATTGTTGATTTAGATTCTGTTTCATACCAATTTTTATAACAAATCTCTGTCTTTTTCAGTTTGAATTGCTGTAAAAGTAAAAGTGTTTTTCATTTGTTGAATTTTTGTCCAGATTATATTCTCCTCTTATTTCGTGACCTCTACAACTGTTTTATTATTCTAGGAGTGTTTTCATAAACTAATGCTAAACTTACAGTTTGGCAAGACTGGTTCTATTTCTCTCCATTAAATAATGGCCTGGATAGTTACTGGTAACCATCATTACTTGAAGTTCGGATATTCCTCATCACATTCTTAACAAAATAAGTGTGCTTCCGATGTACCTTCTTTTCTTTTGTGAGTGGCGGAAGAAGTCCACTTCTTCCTGTGGCAGCAGTGAGTATGGGAAGGAGAAACAAGTTCTCATACGTTGGTGGACCTCAGAGAGCTCTGTACCCTCAAACGACCTCAAAGGTTCTGATTTCCCTTAGGTTCCGCTATGTCCCCAACCAACTGGTTATCGAGGAATTGTGGATGCTGCAGGCCTTTCTGTGGGTTTCCACTGATGTATCAAGAAGCACCTGCCATAGAGACAATTGCATATGGAACCTGCCTCTCCTCCCAGGATGAGGGTGGTGATTATGAAGAGCATGAACTCTCAAAGAGGGGGCACTTTTTCAAGCCCTTGCCAGACTCTATAGTGGAAAATCTGGTAGGGCAGCAGGAACACTGGCACTTTTCTGAGTCAAGCTCCTTGAAACAACTTCCATTATCTGCCAGTTTTTATAGCAACCATACAGTATGACGGACACCCGCCAAACAATAAATGTGTTTTACAAAACAACAAACGCAAATAAAAAACAATATATTTAAATTCCGTTCATTCATAAACGCAGTTTTCACCTTTACATCTTTAAACTAAATCTAGTCCCAAAGTTTCTCAGTATGTTCTGCCCTCGCATTGCTGTAGTCCTCATCTCATTGCCAAGCGTCCTTAAATTTAAAATCGACCTTTTCTACTTGTATTTATAGCAGCCGACCGTGAAGTGTATCTTATTTTCCATTTCCCTCAAACCACATAAGCACTTATTAGATGCTGTGCCATGTGTGTTCCAAGTACAAGTGCTAAATAATGCATTTAATCCGCGCATTATAACATGGATTCTGCGTCTGGAAGCCTTCATTTTCTTTTTATGCTAAATGTTTCGGAAGGGAACACAGAATGCTGCATAAATCGACAAAATGATGTACGTCAGAGCCTTTTGGTAGTCTTCCACTGATTTCCTTCTGTTGAAGAATTTTGCTCATTTACATCTTTTCTGAGGTTGCAATGTTTAGTTTTCAAAAATCTGTACTCAAGTTAAGTCAGACATTCCCCCTACTGTTATTTTAACAACCCCTTAGCAAAACTTTAGTTTATTACTGAGGTTGGCAGGAGTCAGGAAAAGACCAACAGACAGCAAAGGGAGGGCAGACAGACTACAGACACATACTCCTTCAGAGGGTGCATGTCTAAAAGTAAAAAAGAAGTACCTTAGGAAGCATGCGGCCAGTGGAGGGACACTGGCTGCAGACTAGAAATTGTAGTTGATCTATGCTCACCTGCAAGGATGGAAACTCCAATCCCTGGAGGAAGCAGGGAGCAGCTGACCAAAAGAAGCAAGAAAACGAGAGGGACGTGCAAGTCAAGTGGTAATTAATGGGCAGGCTCTAAGCCTGCTTTAACCTTTTAGTCTATAAGAGATTTCCCCTGTGGACAGCACAGGCGCAGTCTGTGCTCGAAACCTAAAGAGGGCAAGGCAAAGCAAGGGCAAGTGGGGTAGGATTGGTGGAGCAAGACAATATTTCTGGTACATAAACAGAAGGAACAATTGCAGTCCCACCACCACCATATGTCACACAATATCGGCCCTGCAAAAGCTGAAGAGCCGACAGCCCACGGTGAGCTGGAAACCAGTGTGCAGAGTTGGTTCCAGTTTGAATGTGGAGGTTCTGCAGAGTGCAATCCATTAGAGGTTTTGCAGACTCCAGGGGAAGTGTTTTAAGAAGGTTTGTGTTTCAGATTTTGGGCTTTTTCTGATCCACAAGAGACAGGCCGAGGCTATATTCATGCCTGGATTTTGAATTACAGCTTCAAAGAAAATGATTAAAGAGCCATTGAAGGAATGGGTGGCCGTTTGAAGAAGAATGAGGTTAAACCCAAGAGACATAGAAGTCAATGCATGTGATTTAGAAGGTTAGTGGTGTGATTAAGACACCACCTTCAACCTAATAATGGTTTACACATAAAACCTTTATGAAACAACACAAACCCTCGAGTAAAATAGGAACTTGGACACACATCTATTGAGATTAATTTGGAAAAAATTCACAGCCAAATTAAGTATGAGATCCCGATGAAGACTATAACTAAAAAGCCAAAACTATGTCTATATTGTCGATAATTTCCAAAATGTAGGCTGAAAGAAGAATATATGACTGAAATCATGAAAGACTAATTGATGATCAAATGAGGGATCACATTAGTTATAGAGGCTTTCATTCACCAAACATGATAACCGGAGTATGGATGGTTAGTGCTGTGGAATAGATATATTTTATATGTTTTTCATACTGTGAAACATTTTCTATAGATGTGTTATGTACATAAAATATTGTTGAAATTGTTAAATCTTGATAAATAAATGACTCTATACGAATATTGATTTGTTAAAATAAAAAGCCGATAGATATTAAGGAATTTCTTGTCAGACCTCGGCTGATTCTCGATCTACATAATGGTGAAAGGTTGGAAACAATTTCATTTCAAAGCTACCAATGCGGCAAATACCTTACTGGAATGAAAAATGTATTGTGGTACTAGGAGCTACCCTTAGCCAGAGGTTCAAAAATCACGAAAATTAGAAAATTACAAGAAAACCTACAATGGTATATTAAAAAGCACTGAGAAAACCAATTGATCTAACCAGTGTTATAGGAGTGTTTTAGTGTTTTGTATTAGTTGGGTGACTCTTGTGTACATTACCCTGTCCTAGAACAAAAATTCCATAATGAAGCAACATCGTGGGTTACAACAATATAGAAGCTGAGAGTTTCTTTTCAAAACAGACTGCAGTGGCAGAGTTAGGCTGTACTATCAAATGAAACAGTAATGAAAAGGAGTCAGAAAGTGTTGTTTACACTACATCTGGCCAAATCAAAATGCCTGCTTAGCAAAATATTGTTCCACAAGTACTGCTGACTAAAGGGCCTTGTTAATGTTGCATTTTTAAGTAAGCATATGTGCAAACGTTTCTTAATTTGTAAAAAAAAAAAAAAAGATGTAATTCTAACGCTATCATGATAGCAAATTAAAAAACAAATGACCATGGAATGCTGATTAGTGAATCTCTGTGTAAACAAAGTAAATACACACACTGTCTCTTAACCGAACCAAAGGATTATGTGATAACAAAATATAATAAGAATACAAATGGGTAAATTTAACCACCCACAAAATACAATAGCCTTGATGGACAATCCATCCAATCAATGGAGAATTATTAAATATGCATTAAAGCCAGTGGGTGAAAGGGGATAACCAAAAGCCCACACTCTCCTTCTCTACTTATTATCACACTTTTCTGAAGAATATATGACATGGGGTCTTCCTAATACGTAAACCTGTGCATAGCCACTCCCAAAATGATGCAATTCCATGAAAGAAATATATAATCTTTGAATGCATTAGACAGCAGTATGTTTGAGAGACAACTCAAATTTCTATTTTAGGTGCTTCACCACTTTGGCAGATGTCTGTATACCAAATATAAAAAATAAAAAATAAAAAAAACATTGGTCTGACCCATGAAGGAGTCATTTATGTGGTGAAAACCTTGATGTAAATTCTACCAAGGCCAGTGCTGGATACTAGATATTCACCACCTCCTGAAGGGGAGTGCATAATGTGTCTACCTGTAGGTAATCAAAATAAAGAAACATTTTTGATCCTGGTATCTGAACTTAATTTTAACACTACTTTTCATTGCTTTATATACGGTATCTTCAGAAAACTGCTTACTAAGTAGACCCCGTGCAGGCCATCACTGTCTGCTTACCTCCTAGTGAACAGATTTTCTCCAACTGTCTCCCCACATTGCAGCCATCCACCACAGTTGAGGAAAGCAGTGGTCTTCATGTTAGGAATGACCATCAAATGGCTAACCTCATACCATGCTCTCCATCCCTGTTAAAGATTGGTCAAAGATACCTCTAGAGTTACAGTATTACTCTCCCTGGTGTTTTGTGAACGTTTTAATTACTATCTAACTGTGGTTAGAGCTACAAACACATCATTTCATCTCACACTCCATACATTATTGTCTTACAGCATCTTAAAAGCTTTCTTTAACAAGGTGAAGAAACTGCCTCTGATGCTTGGTAAAATAATTCTATGGGTTCGAAGCTATGTCATCAGTATTATTGGGACAACCACAATGCTGAAATGGTCTTAATAGCTTCTGATGTTCTGTAAGATTACTCTGAATTGGTGTTTCAGATTGTCCCCTCGAATTCCCGTGCTGTGAGCGTGCCCGCCCACAAGTGCCACATGCCAGGGAGGCAGCTAGGAAGGAAGCTGATGCAGCTGTTAGACAGCCTTAAGCTTTTTCTGAGATAACACTAAGACCAATTTGACCTTAGGCTGCAGGCAAATCCTGTTAAGGCATCCCACTGGCTTTGGTCACTGTGACTGTTACTGGCTCTGCCACTGTCTCTGTCTACCGCCACTGTACCAAGCTCGCCTGTGGAGCTGGGGGGTACAGGTGTATGGCAAGGCGGTTTGATGGTATTTGCTGTGTTGTGTTTGCAGCTGCAGTCATGGGGTCCCTTACAACAGTTGTGAAGACGGCGGGGTCATGCCTGGTTGCTGATATGGCCAAATGAGCTCTTTGATCACTGGGCGTTATTATGCTCTATTATGATCATGCCCTCAAAGCACTGAGACAGAGCACAGAGACTCAGTTGACCCATCATCTATCGTGGCATGGTGAGGCTGAGGGTGGAAGCGCAGCATTTAGCATGACCTGGGGAAGAAGGTATATGACCATTGCTGCTCAACCAGATCCCATTTGAATGTTGTTTCTGGTTGTTTCAGGCTGCTACATTGCCACTTGGGTACATTGTTCTAATTACACCACCATGACCTTAGGGGTTCGGCAGAGTGGTTTCCTGCCTACAAAAGTGACTAAGGTGCTTGTCTCGGGTGGAACCACGTCCCCCACACATCCTCTGGTCTCCATGGGGGCCTGGAGAAAAGTTGCACTACGAAAGTGCCTAACAAGTCCTGTGGGCGAAGACTGGGTCCATCTTTGCCAGTGTGGAAGCAGAGATTTCACTGATAAAATGTTGAGTTTTTACGTACTCATACTTACAGATTAATGTGTGGATTAATTAGATAATAATAATATGTTGACAAAAATGTGACGAATTGAATGGCCACTATCTTATGTAAGGCCTATATTATGTTCATGCAAACTTAAGCTGATGAAAGTATTCTGTCTTTACAAGAGAGTGTGTTTCTTAACTAAAACAAAAAATAGAAATAATTGTGTATTTAGTGTCTTCTTCTGGACTAAAGTAGAAGCAGATGCAAGGTCATTGTGTAATGCTAGTTGAATAAAATGTTTCTAATGTGTTCCGTAGCCTGACTGACTTCATTGTTTGAGATATGTTTCTAACTTGTATATTTTCCTTCGAGGGTAAAGAGAGAATGAAATAACATATTTTGTAATCGTTCTTCCTATGACTTTGTATTTTGGTGGGGTGGAAACAAAGGATCCACAGATGAGGCGGAAGAGGAGGAAGTCTAGAATATAAAATGTAATAGCTTACATTTCCTCAATGGAATAACAGCAAATAGAAGAGCTTGGAGTAAACGAATTGTATACTTTTGATATCTGTTAATGTACTGATTGGTCGTAACTTTCTCACCTCATGCTTATCCAATTAATTTCATTTAATAAGTTTAATTTAATGTTCAGTCACCATTGTTTGTACAATCCCTCTAGTCTATCCTTCGGTTCATTCTTTGAGTGATTCTTCTAGGGGATTCTCATGTATCCTGAGACCTAGAGATGCTACGGCTTGCTTTATGAAGAAACTTAATACTTAGATGGTTTAGTGTATCTTATATTCCAAATTCTAAACCATTACCCCTGTCCTTATTCTGCTCCTATCCTGATGATTGGTGCCTGATTTTGCTCCCCCAGTAATGAAGAAGATGCTGTTGCTTATTTCTGTAGTATTTTGGTAAAGTATAAATGTGAATTGTTATTTGTCTTTTGTTTTTCAGGTACCAGCTGCAATTTCTTATTTACTGCTGCATATTTTTGATAATACCCTAGCTAGATGTTTTCTAAATTTGTGTTGCTAAAACTTTTTTTCATGAAACCCAACAATGCTAACAATGCTAATTAGTTGTTAGTGAGGGGGGCGTTACTGACATGCTCATGATTTGTCTTTGATATTTCCTTGTCTTATCAATTATTCAGATGCATTCAATTTCCCTTGCTCAGATTCTATTGTAATGGTTTTGTATTTGTCTTTTTGCATTGACTAAAGTCAGATATATCCGGCGTTCGAATCAGCCTTTGTTATTTCTCTATATGTATCATTTGTGTTTGAGAATTATTTTTGTGACTTTAGCGTTGTTAATATAGGGAAATAAATTATTAATTTCTTAATAGACTGGTGTGGTTATTTGTGATGTTTATGACATATTCTGAATGACATCCCTTCAAAACAAATTTGGTTCGGTTCATCCACCTAATGTGTGAAAGACACTATTCAGTCTAAAATATAGCTAGGATGTCTCTGCGATAACAGTTTTGGTAGCAGAGTTCAGTTACGTATTTTATGATGATGTCATTGCTTGTGTCATAAATCGTGGAAATAAATTAGTGTGTTTTGATTACTAATTTTTGAAAATGTTCTTCAAATTTGTTAAAATGAGTTGCTAGATGCCTAAAGTGACTTCCCCAGTCTTTGGGGGTTCCCTGGGTTGATAAGGAGTGTTCTTAACGTTCTGTTGTTAGATTGAGTGGGTAGAACATGCGCTTGCACAGCTTTAGCTAATTTGCAGTTGAGTGAATTGTTTGTGAGATTTTTAGGGGAGTTGGCGTACTCCAGAAGAGAAAATAGTGTTAGAAGAGAGTTGGCGTACTCTAATGTATGTGAGTAGGAAAGTCAGTGAACTTCACATGTGAGTAATGCTTGGTGCCCAGAAGAAATTGTCCACGTGGTTGTTGATAAGACGGACCTGATGGTAGAGGTCTAAGACTCCGGAGTATATTGAAAAGTGTACTGAGACACTTGGTATATGTTGTAATTTGTCTATTTAGTAGACCAATCGGGTGTGGTTGGTAAGTCAAATTTGCAAGTTAAATTGAGTGTTTGTAATTTTCAATTGAGATTTGGTGAGTTCTATGTGCACCAGGACTGTCTCTACTGATCAGTTGAGGGTGAAATTTATAGGTCAAATTTTGCTTACGAATCTGGGGAACTGTGAAAAAGAATAACTGGAAGAGCGAAAGCCGACAGTGAAATTTGGAAGGTTCCTGAAGCAATTGTGTTATTCTTTCCTTTAGTAAATAGACACATTTGTTTTCTTTTGGTTTTGAAGAAATGCTTGTGATAAATTTTTTTGCATTTTATTTTAAGTGTTACAGGTCTAGGAGGACAAGCCACAAAACTTTGTTAGCAGCTGTGTGGGAGTATGACGTCCGTTTTGTGCCGCGCTGGGATATGTTGGTTAGCGAGAAGGGTTGTGCACAAATTGGTGACAATCATGTAGTGCGATTGGATGAGAAGGGTGTCGAAGAGGATTGTGGGATTGTAGTCACTTCCTGATTATTGTTATTTGAATAGATTTTGTGAAAAAAATAGTTTTTTCAAAGCTTTTAAAAGTGCTCTTAGAGGAGATGAGTATATTCCAGCAAGGGAAGGAGAAATTTGTCCACCAGAAGGTACTCCGACATATATAGTAATTGAGGAGAAGGGTACCAGAGCATCTCTTTGGTTAAAACACTGGATTAAGATTACAAAAAAGGAAGGTTGTTTAGCTTTTCCTGAAAATGGTACATTTAATTTGAGGATTTTGGAGAATTTGAGACAGAAGATGTATGGTCTGAGACCTCCTCCAAGACCAGCTCAGTTCAACGCTTTAGCAATCTGGTAGCTAATAGCTAGACAGCAACAGTCTTTGAAGTTTGAGAGAAGAAGGGCAGAAAAGTCACTAGCGGAGGCTAAATGGGACAGTGAGCAGAGCCAGTGGATACTTGATACTTTACAAGGTGTTCAATTGTTTCCAGCATTGACAAAGGCCAATGAAAATGAGTTGAATAAGGTTTCAAAAAAGACTATAAAGAGTTCTTCAGCAGTCAGAGAGCAGACATCAAAGGAACCTAAAAGGGTTTTGTTCAATGATGATGAATCAGACGATGATGAGTTTATTACACAGATTTTGAGAAATTGTCCACCACCATATGTAGCTCAAGAGGGTTCTGGTACTAGTGTTACAAGTCCTACTGCACCGATACCAGCTGTAGTGTTACAGAGTTCAGTTCAGAATGATCATAACACAACTGAGAGTTCTGTAGAGTTTAATCCTAACGTGAATCAGAGTTTAGTGGGAAAGAGTTCACAGAGCTCAGGACAGACTAGTCCTTTTGGGCATATACCGATGCAGAGTAGCTTTAATCAGTTGACAGACAATGGACAGCTACCAGAGATTAATATTCCTGAGATTTCCCCAGAAGTTCCAATTGTGAAGACAACTACTAATTTAGTGTTATCTCAGAATCCACAAAAGCTGAGATTGATTCAGAAAGAGCCTACTCCAATATTGTTACCACAAATGCAGAATATGGGAATAATGCAGCCACAGAATGTAGAAACCAGAAATCCAGATGCGATGTCAGTCCTAATTACATTTGGCCTACCTATGCCTTTATATGTCCAGGGCAACAAGGGTGAGGTGAATCAAGGAGTTCAAAGTCAGAATGGAAACATTGGGTTGATGTCATCTATGGGACAGACCCTAAACAAGTAAAGGTCTTTAATAGATCTGTCTCCTGTTGGAAATTCTGAAATAATCGGATCATAAATGTGGTCAGGAGAGGAGATTATTGACTCCACAGTGTGTGAGTCCAATACAGCAGCAGTTGCTGAGTGTTCAGTCTGATAAGGTTTCTTTGAAGGGTCTGACTGCACAGGAAGTAACAAAATGGTTAGAAGATTTGAGTGTTTCAAAAGTCTCAGAGAATCAAAATAAGGGAGATGAAGTTATAAACAAAACAAGATTATCAATGGAAGTGGGTGAACGCCTTGAAGAAACAATGGGAGTAAATAGTCTTGAATCATATACTGAAGCCCAGTTGAGATACTTGTGTAAGTTAATTAGAGAGGGAGCAGCTGAAGTACATCAGCAATTACAGGAAGAAGCAGACAAATACGGAATAGATCTTACAAAAATGAAGAACCTGAAGAGAAGTTGAAGATTAAAATTTGATACTGAAGATTTTGAACACATGAGATCTGCAGGGATGAAAACACACTTTAGGGAATTACTTGAGAGAGTACAGATTTAGAGAGCATTGGAAAAATGGGAAGGCAGATGGGTAAAGAAAAGAAAAAGGCCAAAGAAAGATGTAGATACTCCTCTTGTAGATATAACGCAGACAAGAGAACCAGTGAAGATGTTGCCGATGAGAGAAACTCTAGGAGGGCATTTTATACATGTACCTTGGAGTAGGAGTGATATTTTGAGTTTTACGAATGATTACCTCAGGTTGAAAGAGAAACCAGTGGAATGGTATCTGCAGACAGATAGGTCTGTGAACTTGCGAAATGCCTGTGGGAGGACTTGAATTCTCTCTTTGAGATTGTTGTTCTAGCAGATTTGTGGACTGAGTGCAAAAGGAGTGTAGATTAGCCTACATGTGAACCACAAAGAGATCTGAAAACAGGTTCACCATCTCCTGAAGTAATTAAATATTACTATAAGGTCATTGCGTTTCTGAAGATGAGATCTTTGCCGTAGAACATTAATTGGCAACGTACAGATAGAACAGCTCAGGAAGGGAAAGAGTTGATTCATGTGTACTATGAAAGGTTGTTAAAAACTTTTAAACATTACAGTGGTACAGAAACAATTGAGCTGAAAGATTGTGTTCAGGTTTGTCGAAGGATTGAGATCAGAAATTGGCCAGTTGATTAAGAGTAATTTGATCTTTTGGAAAGCAAGACCGATTGATGAGGTGTTCCAGTATGGAAAATACTGTAGTGATGAGATTGAATTGAAACAGAGAAAGTTGAAAGAGAAAGCAATAGTGATGCAGGTTAAAGCAGCACAGACAGGGAATCAAGGGAATTTTCAGCAGCAGCCGCTGAGTAATGGTATGCTTCAGAATCAAGGCAGAGGTAGAGGACGTGGTCGAATGACACTTCCGGTTGTTAATCGAAGTGTGGATTTAAATTCTGTGATGATGCAAGGAGAGCAGCAGGGAAAAAGAATGTTACCTTGTCATGTTTGGGAGCAATTGGACATTGGAAACGGCAGTGCCCAATGTTGAATCAAGGGCTGTTGTTCAACAGACAAATGGCATCAATACTTTTCAGAGCATGAGAGGACCAAGAATGAGAGGTCAAAATCAGAATTTCCAGAATGATGTAAATCTGATGCAAGGTTTCCAACCCTTACAGGCAATGCAGCATGTGCAAAATGTACAATTGCAGGTACAACAAGTACAAATGCCCCAGGTACAGCAGTTACAGCCCCAAGTGCAGATGGTCCCTGCACAACAAATTCAAATACCTAGACGAATACAGGCGCTGCAGAGTCGTCCTATGGATCAGCAACAGGTAATGCTTTCTCAGGTGAACACAAATCAGAAGTTGAACCAGAGTGTCAATACAGTGAATCAATTTCCTTTACATAGTGAGAATAAAATAAACGATGTACGGCTGACGGATAGTTCAGATGAGGAGGAGTATGAGATGGCTGCATCATTAGAAGTAGATCAGAAAGGTCCTTATGTTAAGAGAAAAGTGCATGGTCACAAAGTTTCTTTTCTGGTTGATACTGGAACTGCACGCTCAACAGTGGGATCTGTATAGTTTCCAGATTTAACTCTGTCAGGGAGGACAGTTCAGATTGTGGGAGTTGCGAACAAACATTTGACAAATCATATTACGGAACCAGTTATTATTAAAATTGGTAATTTTCAAGGTTTGCATAAGTTTGTGGTATGTAACTCAAGTCCTGTGTTACTCCTGGGTAGAGATCTGCTGTGTAAAACAAGATGCTCAGTTACTTGTACAGATGAGGGAATTGAGATTCAGACAAACAGTGATGATGAAGACTCGACACTTACTGTCAACAATGAGTCGGTGTCTGGGGAATTTCCTTTGATTAGTTTTGATGAGCCAGAGGTTGAAGAAACACCTTTGATTAATTTCTTTCCAGTTTTTTAAATTAAAGATCTTCCAGTTGATTTGCAGAAGACTGTGTAGTCTAGAGTTTGGGATCTTTCAAGAAAGGATATTGGGTTAATCAAAGGAGTAGAACCAATCAGAGTTGCAGTGAAGCCGAATGTGGTGTTCCCTCAGACTCCACAATATCCGATGACAATTAAGGGAATTGAAGGTGTAAGACCTTTGATAGAACAGTTTGCGGATAAAGGAATTTTGAGAGAGGTATTGAGTAGCCCATGTAATTCATCAATAATAGGTTTAAGAAAACCATGTGGGAAATTCATCTTCTACAGAATTTGAGGAAAATAAATGACATTGTGGTTAAGTGTTGTCCGATTGTGCCAAATCCAGCTGTGATTATGTTCCAGATACTGTTTTAGACCTGTGTCAAGCTTTTTTCTCCATGCCTCTTCATGAGGAGAATAGATATCTCTTTTGTTTTACATTTTTGGGCAAAGTCTACTGTTGGTGTAGGATTCCACAGGTGTTTTCAGAGTCACCATCTATTTTCAACCAGATCTTGAAAAAGAATCTTGAGTCATTGGTGATGCCTTATAAATCGTCACTGGTGCAAAACATAGATGATTTACTAATTGCATCAAAGACAAAAGAGGGATGTAAATATGATACAATTGCGTAGTTGAATTTCCTGGGAGACAATGGTCATAAAGTGTCCCCTACTAAATTGCAGTATTGACAGAAAGAGGTGAAATATTTGGGTCATCTGATCGAGAAAGGAACTAGGAGAATTTAGAGAGAGAAGGGTTGCAACAATTTTGCAGATGAAAGTACCAAGTACACAAAAAGGTGTGAGGATGTTTCTGGGAATGGTTGGATATTGTCGCCAGTGGATTCAAAATGTTTCAGTTATTTCAAGGCCCTTACAGAGATTGACTCATAAAGATCTTTCCAGTCCTATAATGATGGATGCAGAGTGTATGAGAGTATTCACTTAACTGAAAGAGAGTTTGTGTCAATCTCCAGCTTTAGGTATGCCTGATTACACTAAAAGTTTTCTGTTGTTTTGTCATGAATGTGATGTATGTTATTTGTCTGTTTTGAATCAGACACATAGTGATGTCAATAGTCCAGTATCATATTTTTCAGCTCCTTTGGATCAGGTCACAGCAGCTTTACTAGGATGCTTGAAGTCCGTAGCAGCAGTAGAGCAGAGAACTGCTCAAAGTGAGAATATTGTAATGGGCTACCCTCTTACTGTGATGGTGCCCCATTCAATAGAAATGTTGTTAATACATTCAAAGACACAGCATCTGACCAGTGCTAGACTGACCAGATATGAAACTGCCATCCTAGGGTCCCCTAATGTGACAATTAAGAGATGTACATTGCTTAACCCAGCAACCTTACTTCCAGTTAAAAATGTTGGTTCAGATAAATTGGATGATAATGAACATGATTGTTTAAAAATTACAGAGTTATGCACAAACCCAGGGCAGTTATTAGACACACCTGCCTGGAAGACAATGATCAAATTATCTTTGTTGATGGTTCCTGGTTAAGAGATAATGTGGGCACTTTGAGAGCAGGATACGCAGTATGTACTATAACTGTCATACTGTAAGCTTCATGGCTTTGGGGAGTGTTTTCTGCACAAATAGCAGAATTGGTAGCTCTTACTAGAGCATGCCAAATTTCGAGTCAGATGAAAGTGACAATCTACACAGATAGTCAATATGGATTCGTCATTGTGCATGACTTTGGCACAATATGGTCACAGAGAGGTTTCTTAACTTCTTCTGGTTCATCAGCGAGGAATGGTGAGAAAATTCGTGAGTTGTTATAAGCAGTTCAGAAGCCAGAGAAAATTGCTGGGGTGAAATGCAGTGCATTTCGGAGGTCACAAGATTATGGAGGTCATTACGACCCTGGCGGTCGGTGGTAAAGCGGCGGTAAGACCGCAAACAGTCCGGCGGGAAAAAAAAATGGAATTATGACGACGGCTGTCATCCGCCACTTCACCATTCCGACCGCCATGGTGGTGAAGACCGCTGGGCTGGAGATTGCGGTCTACAGCTCGGAGGTCGTCACTAGACCACCAACTGTATCAGGACCCTGCATACTGCCATGGATCTCGGGTGGTTGGGAACCGCCATGAGATCCATGGCGGTAGGCACTATCAGTGCCAGGGAATTCCTTCCCTGGCACTGATAGGGGTCTCCCCCACCCCGCTACCCCCCACGAATCCTCCCCCCACAGCCCCCCACCCCCCTGCCAAACCCCAAAGGTGGCACAACCCCCCTCCCCACTCCGACCCAGAACATGCACATTTACACACTCCTACACGCACACCCCCCCAACATGCACATATACCACCCCTACACGCACACATACACCCCGTCAACACATACCCGCAGACATACAAACAGACATGCACACCATCTGACCCGCACACATTTCCCATACACACAACAACCCCCGCATGCATACAGTCACTCACTCACCCCTCTACACTCTCACACGCACACCCCCATGCACGCACACAACACCCCCCACCCCTTTCCCTAACGGATGATCAACTTACCTTGTCCGTTGATCCTCCGGGAGGGGACAGGATCTATGGGGGCAGCTCCGCCACTAGAACACCGCCACACCGAATCATCGGACGTGATTCAGTGGGCGGTGTTCTGTTGACGCGGCGGTGGAGGTTGAGCAACCTCCACTTTCCCGCCGTCCGCCAGTATGGCAGCTGGCGGCTTTCCGTACGAAAAAGGACGGCGGGCTGCCAGCGGTCATAATATGCGGCGCGGAAGACCACCACCACTGGTGGTCTTCAGCACAACGGTACCTCGGCGGTCTTGAGAAAAGACCACTGAGGTCGTAATGACCCCCTTTGTGTCATTAGGAAATGCATATGCAGATCAGGTTGCAAAATTTTGCACCCTAAATGGCATATTGTAAGGAAATGCCTCATTGGCATGGTTACCCCCTGATTTTTTGCCTTTGCTGATGCCAAGTTATGATTTGAAAGTATGCTGAGGCCTGCTAACCAGGCCCCAGCACCAGTGTTCTTTCCCTAACCTGTACCTTTGCTTCCACAATTGGCACACCCTGGCATCCAGGTAAGTCCCTTGTAACTGGTACCCCTGGTACCAAGGGCCCTGATGCCAGGGAGGGTCTCTAAGGGCTGCAGCATGTCTTATGCCACCCAGGGGACCCCTCACTCAGCACAGACACACTGCTTGCCAGCTTGTGTGTGCTGGTGGGGGTAAAATGACTAAGTCGACATGGCACTCCCCTCAGGGTGCCATGCCAACCTCACACTGCCTATAGGTATAGATAAGTCACCCCTTTAGCAGGCCTTACAACCCTAAGGCAGGGTGCACTATACCATAGGTGAGGGCATAAGTGCATGAGCACTATGCCCCTACAGTGTCTAAGCAAAACCTTAGACATTGTAAGTGCAGGGTAGCCATAAGAGTATATGGTCTGGGAGTCTGTCATACACGAACTCCACAACACCATAATGGCTACACTGAAAACTGTGAAGTTTGGTACAAAACTTCTCAGCACAATAAATGCACACTGATGCCAGTGTACATTTTATTGTAAAATACACCCAGAGGGCATCTTAGAGATGCCCCCTGAAACTTTAACCGACTACCAGTGTAGGCTGGCTAGTTTTAGCAGCCTGCCACACACCAGACATGTTGCTGGCCACATGGGGAGAGTGTCTTTGTCACTCTGTGGCTAGTAAAGCCTGTACTGGGTGGAGGTGCTTCTCACCTCCCCCTGCAGGAACTGTAGCACCTGGCAGTGAGTCTCAAAGGCTCACCCCTTTGTAACAGCATCCCAGGGCACTCCAGCTAGTGGAGTTGCCCGCCCCCTCCGGCCACGGCCCCACTTTTGGCAGCAAGGCCAGAGGAGATAATGAGAAAAACAAGGAGTCGTCACTGGCCAGTCAGGACAGCCATTAAGGTGTCCTGAGCTGAGGTGACTCTGACTTTTAGAAATCCTCCATCTTGTAGATGGAGGATTCCCCCAATAGGGATAGGGATGTGCCCCCCTCCCCTCAGGGAGGAGGCACAAAGAGGGTGTAGCCACCCTCAGGGCTAGTAGCCATTGGCTACTAACCCCCCAGACCTAAACACACCCCTAAATCGAGTATTTAGGGGCTCCCAGAACACAGCAAGATAGATTCCTACAACCTAAGATGAAGAAGGACTGCTGAGCTGAAAAACCTGCAGAGAAGACGGAGACACCAACTGCTTTGGCCCCAGCTCTACCGGCCTGTCTCCCCACTTCAAAAGAACTGCTCCAGCGACGCGTTCCACAGGGTCCAGCGACCTCTGAAGCCTCAGAGGACTACCCTGCATCTAAAAGGACCAAAAACTCCTGAGGACAGCGGCTCTGCTCCACAAAGACTGCAACTTTGCAACAAAGAAGCAACTTTGAAAGAACACACGTTTCCCACCGGAAGCGTGAGACTTTGTACTCTGCACCCGACGCCACCAGCTCGACTTGTGGAGAACAAACACTACAGGGAGGACTCCCCAGTGACTGCGAGCCCGTGAGTAGCCAGAGTTGACCCCCCTGAGCCCCCACAGCGACGCCTGCAGAGGAAATCCCGAGGCTCCCCCTGACCGCGTCTGCCTGCTTCAAAGACCCAACGCCTGGTAAGGACACTGCACCCGCAACCCCCAGGACCTGAAGGATCCGACCTCCAGTGCAGGAGTAACCCTCAGGTGGTCCTCTCCCTTGCCCAGGTGGTGGCTACCCCGAGGAGCCCCCCCCTTGCCTGCATCGCTGAAGAGACCCCTTGGTCTCCCATTGAAACCTATTGCGAACCCGACGCCTGTTTGCACACTGCACCCGGCCGCTCCGTGCCGCTGAGGGTGTACTTTTTGTACTGACTTGTGTCCCCCCCGGTGCCCTACAAAACCCCCCTGGTCTGCCCTCCGAAGACGCGGGTACTTACCTGATGGCAGACTGGAACCGGGGCACCTCCTTCTCCATTGAAGCCTATGCGTTTTGGGCACCACTTTGACCTCTGCACCTGACCGGCCCTGAGATGCTGGTGTGGTAACTTTGGGGTTGCTCTGAACCCCCCCAACGGTGGGCTACCTTGGACCCAACTTTGAACCCTGTAGGTGGTTTACTTACCTGCAAAACTAACAAACACTTACCTCCCCCAGGAACTGTTGAAAATTGCACTGTCTAGTTATAAAATAGCTATTTGCCATTTGTGTGAAAACTGTATATGCTATTTTGCTAATTCAAAGTTCCTAAGTGAAATACCTTTCATTTAAAGTATTGTTTGTAAATCTTGAACCTGTGGTTCTTAAAATAAACTAAGAAAATATATTTTTCTATATAAAAACCTATTGGCCTGGAATTGTCTGTGAGTGTGTGTTCCTCATTTATTGTCTGTGTGTGTACAACAAATGCTTAACACTACCCTCTGATAAGCCTACTGCTCGACCACACTACCACAAAATAGAGCATTAGAATTATCTCTTTTTGCCATTATCTTACTTCTAAGGGGAACCCTTGGACTCTGTGCATGCTATTTCTTACTTTGAAATAGTACGTACAGAGCCAACTTCCTACACATATCTTTCAAAGCAAATTGGGAATTGTTACCTGAAAATGATGAAATGTATACGAATTTTGCTATGCAAATTGTTGATACTTTGCAAAGAGCTGAAGACAATGTTTCTAATAAAGAACGCAGGGATTGCATCAGACTTATGCAAGACAATGTTTCTAATAAAGAACGCAGGGATTGCATCAGGCTTAAATGTGTCCAGAGGGAAGACGATGTCTGGGTGAGCGCAGAGGGGAGGGTAGTTTTACCAAACAGTCTTCTGACTCAAATGGCTAGATACTATCATGGTCAAGCACACATAGGGAGAGAGGCAATGTTTCAGACTTTTAAGCAACACTGGTTTAATCCGCAATTTAGTCAGGTTACCGAAGCAGTTTGCCATAGATGCACTGTCTGCCAACAGATGAATGTTGGTAAAGGGACAGTGGTTAATATGGGACACATTGGCATGGCAGGAGGACCATTCAGCAGAATGCAAATGGATGTTATTGAGATGCCTGCATGTGCTGGTTTGAAGTATGTGTTGGTGATTGTGTGCATTTTCAGTCCCTGGATTGAGGCTTTCCCTGCAAGGAGAAATTAGAGTCTCACAGTAGCTAAATTATTACTCAGAGAGTTAATTCCATGTTTCGGTTTCCCTGTGTCTTTGGAATCAAATAGAGGAAGCCACTTCAACAATGAAATGATAAAGTTGCTATGTTCAATTTTAAACATTGTGCAGAAACTCCATTGTAGTTACTGCCCAGAAGCTTCAGGACTCGTAGAGCAGATGAATGGAACTCTAAAGTCCAGACTTGAAAAGATGTGTGCATCCAGATCCTTGAAATGGCCAGATGCTTTGACGTTGGTTCTAAGGTCAATGAGAAGTACTTCTGACAAGAAAAAAACAAGATTGTCACCCCATGAGATCCTCATGGGTAGAGCCATGAGACTACCACGAGTACCTGCAAATATTCTTATAAATATTACAGATTACATGGTGTTAGATTATAGCAAAGGCTTATCTGATGTGGTTCGATCTTTTTCCCATCAGGTGGAAGCAACCACACTTCAACAATCTCCAGGTCAAGGACACAACCTAAAAGTTGGTGACTGGGTCGCCATTCGTAAGCATGTGAGGAAATCGTGCTTGGAGCCAAAGTGGAAAGGACCCTACCAGGTGATATTAATAACAACAACTGCTGTGAAGTGTGCAGGACGTACGAACTGGTTGCATGCAAGCCATTCTCGTAAAGTGAAGAATCCAACAGAGCAAGAGGAAGAACTGTTGAGATTGCCTGCAGCTAAGTGAATTCCAGGACAAGAGAGAGAAAGAGAAGAACTGGAGGTAGTACCAGGAAGCATTCCAATTGATTTACCTACTCCTGTGTCAGATGAAGTGGAGAACATCCTGGAAGAGGAGGGTGAATCATCCACGAATGGAGTAGTAAAAGAACTGGTCCAAGGAGAACAAAAGAGAATAGTGGTTGAGAGAAACACTGCTCAGAGGAGGGTGTCCTGACAAACCTGACTGAACAAGTGACTGACCCCAATGGAAAGGGAGTTGAGACAGATCCAAGCCAAGAGGGTTTGACTCCTCTTGAACTAGCTGTGAGAGCATCAAAGGAGAAGAGTTTGAGTTCGATTCTGAAAAGAGTGTTTACAAGAAAACCTATAAAAGGTGACAACTGGCTAGAAAAAAGCTCAGAAGCAGGGAAGATAAACGTGGTTCCATCAATTAAAGAAGAAAACGAGGTGAATGAAGGAGAAGATCTCAGTGAAGAAGAAGCTGGTAGTAGTCAAAAAGTGAAAAGAAAGGGATTTGCAAATCGTAAATATTTTGGTCCGGAATGGGCATATGTAACTACAAATGAATGGCACGAAGAGTCTTTGAATTTTTGTCTTGATAGAGACATTCCGAGTTTATATTTTGGTATGTGAAGGGAAACGAGAAAAAACTGATGCTGAGTTTTTGAGAAGGTAAATGAAAAGACTTTGATGAAGTCGTACCTAAAAAGACATTGATAACCTGACTCGACATGCTGCTAAACTGGTTTTGACAAAGATTTTTGCCAAATTTTGACAAGGAGGGTCCTGACAGTGGGATTGAATTTTAAAAAAACAATAAGCCGGATTGAAGATTGAAGTTGAAGATTTTTTTAAATTTGTGTCTTTTGTTTTGATTTTTTTTTTACATTTTTGATGCATAGACATATTTGTTCGCTTCTACTTTTTGGTTCTTTACAGACCATGGGAAACTTTAGCAACCAACACACTAAAATTAATCGCTGTGAATATATATAGGTATTCGTTTGGCAATTGTTTGTCTAATAGTATGTTTGTTATTGATTGTGAGCGTGATTGTATTGTAGATGAATGGAGCCAATCATACTGTAGAAATACTCACAACTGTTAGTTCTTTAGAGTCAACTACTACTCTTTCAGCAATATACAGGTTTAAAATAGATGATAAATACTTACTCAAAGAGAAATATCTTTCTTCTAAAAGTCTTCTGTCGCTTATTGAGTGAGTATGTTGATGTAATGGATGTGAAAGATTGTTATGTCTGTACAGATTCCAGCTTCTGTTGAGGAGGGAATTGCTTATCATAGTTTACCGCTTACTTATGCCATATGTTGTAGTCTTTTACTAACACGGTTCTATGACCAAGAATATATTCAATATTTCTTTTCAAACTATGATATAGTGCTTTCCTATGTGCCCATAAATAGATATTTAAGTAGAATTGCTAAGGAAAATTATATAGTTCTAGTAAGGGGTTTCTTTGAACCTACATTAACCTTTGGCACAGCCTTTTCTCATTGCAATAATCTCACCTGTTTGCTTTCACCAGCAGAAAATAAGTGTTTAGATAACACAGAAGACAGAAGAAGAGCAATCAAAGCTAAGATAGATAAGGGAGTAATTCACTGTGGACCTCAGATTGATCATGCTTACACTGATATCACTAAACAAGGGAAGTTAGCATTAGATGCACAACCTGTAGGGAAGCTTTGTATATATATATATAGGCTGCAAAGTTACATTGATAGAATATATGTGGGTACGAGTGAATGTAGACATGTGTTTTTGTTTCAGAGTAAATGGAATTTTATGTTGAATGGTCATGATCCTCCAGTGCCTCGTGTGTACTATATTTGTGGAAAGAATGCTTATAATCGTCTTCCTAGAGGATGGCATGGTGCATGCTATTTGGGAATAGTCTTTCCGAAAATGTGCCAGTTGGAAGACTTAAGTAAGTTTCCCAAATTTACTGAAGTTCAAACGAGGCACAAGTGAGAATCAGTTTTTGGCATTGTGGGAGACATATTGGAGCAATAATTCCTTCAGTGGGAGTTGTTCTGAATTCAATAAAAATACAGAAGTTGTCTACAGGTGTGGACAACATGTTAATGGATTATTCAGGAGCTATTCACCTCCTAGATAATGAAATGGCTGTTACAGAGCTATGGCTCTTCAGAACCACCTTGCTTTAGACATTCTCTTAGCAAAAGAGGACGGAGTTTGCAAATTACTTGGTCTGAGTCACTGTTGCTCATACATACCGAAAAATACTAAATTAGTTAGAGGTTTGATTTATAATTTAACAAAGGATAAAACAGAACTAAAAGACTTAACTGAGACTAGTGTCTGGGAAAAAGCTGGCACGGAATTGCTTCAGTGGGAAATTGGCTTGACAACCTGGGAGAAGGTATTATATTAAAATTAGTCAAATGGATTTCGATTATAGTGTTTTGTCTAATTGGAATTTGGGGAATATATAAAATATTTCAAAAAATTAAAAGAAGATTTGAAAAGAATCAGAGTAGGGTAGATGTTCAAATGGAAAGCTTTTATGGGAGAAACTCAAGGTTAAAGAACATTTATAAAAAGGTGAAAGAACCAAGATTCTAAATTTTTAAATGAAATAAATACATTTATTTTAGTGTTTGTGTGATGACATATATAGTCATCAGAGGAGGGATTGTGAGAGCAGAGATTTCTCTGATAAAATGTTGAGTTTTTACGTAATCATACTTACAGATAAATGAGTAAATTAATTAGATAATAATATTATGTTGACGAAAAGATGTCTAATTGAATGGCCACCATCTTATGTAAGGCCTATATTTTGTTCATGCTAAATTAAGCTGATGAAATTCTGTCTTTACAAGAAAGTGTGTTTCTTAACTAAAACAAATAATAGAAATAAATGTGTATTTAGTGTCCTCTGCTGGACTAAAGTAGAAGCAGATAGAAGGTCATTGCGTAATGTTAGTTGTATAAAATGTTTCTAATGTGTTCCTTAGCCTGACTGACTTCATTGTTTAAAGATATGTTTCTAACTTGTATGTCTTTCTTCGAGGGTAAAGACAGGATGAAATAACAAATTTTGTAATTGTTCTTCCTGTGACTTCATATTTTGGTGGAGTGGAAACAAAGGATCCACAGATGAAGCAAAACAAGAGGAAGTCTAGAATATAAAATGTATTAGTTTAGATTTCGTCAATGGAATACCACCAAATAGAAGAGCTTGAAGTAAACAAATTGTAAAATTTTGATATCTGTTAATGTTCTGATTGGTCACACCTTTCTCACCTCATTCTTTATCCAATCATTTTGATTTAACAAGTTTAATTTAATGTTCCGTCACCATTGTTCGGGGGTCATTCCTTCAGTTAATTCTTTGAGTGATTCTTCTTTGGGATTCTCGTGTATCCTGAGACCTAGAGATTCTATTGCTTGCTTTATGAAGAAACTTAGGTGGTCATTACAACCCTGGCGGTCGGTGTTAAAGCGGCGGTAAAACCACCAACAGGCTGGCGGAAAAGAATTTGGAATCATGACCGTGGCGGAAACCGCCAACATAGACAGCCACTTTAACACTCCGACTGCCACGGCAGTACAAACAAGCACCGCAGCGGTAACCGCCAACAGACAGGCAGAGGACAATGTACCACCCACACTATTACAACCCACCAATCCACCCCCTTTTCCGGGGCGGATTCACCGCGAACAAAAACACGGCGGAAACAGGACTTCGAAGGGAAAACGCTCACCTCTACACACCCCACGAGGAACCAGGAGGCCATGGAATCGGAACTCCAGATTCTCCCTGCCTATATCTTCCTGCTCCTCTACCAGGAGCATGAACGCCGGTGGCAAAGACCACGTGAGTACTGCACCTACAACACAGGGGAGGGTGGAGAGAACAAACAGTGTCACACACGCAACACCCCCATGCCCACCCCCACCCTCACCCACTACACCACACACACTAATACATATTGATACATAACAGTTACACCCCATAACCCCCTTGGAAGAATGCAAGGACAAAGGAAATTAGTTGAAAAATTGTGATATATTCAATTACATAAATCAAAAATATTTACAAATATATACATTTATACTATATACAATTATATACACCAAGAACAAAAGTCCAAGGGATTCCACCATCATAGTCCGTGGATCACTGGGCCCAAAGGCATGGGCGAGGCCCCCACTCAATACCCGAACAAGACGGAGAGAACACTACAAGGGCACCTCAGGGGGAAGGGAAGTGGGGGCACCTCAGCCGGTTGAGTGCATGACGCCAGATCCACGAGGGGGCTCCATGCCCACTGTTCAATCCTGGGGAGTGCAAAGCCACAGTCTCTCAAGTCTCTACAGTAGGTGGTTTGCCCACTGTTCAATCCTGGGGAGTGCAAAGCCACAGTTTCTCAAGTCTCTACAGTGGGTGGGTTGCCCACTGTTCAATCCTGGGGATTGCAAAGCCACAGTCTCTCAAGTCTCTACAGTGGGTGGGATGCCCACTGTTCAATCCTGGGGATTGCAAAGCCACAGTCTCTCAAGTGTCTACAGTGGGTGGGTTGCCCACTGTTCAATCCTGGGGAGTGCAAATCCACAGTCTCTCAAGTCTCTACAGTGGGTGGGTTGCCCACTGTTCAATCCTGGGGAGTGCAAAGCCACAGTCTCTCAAGTGGATAACAGTCTCCACTGGTTCTGGAGGGGGCTTTGTGCCCAGAGTCCTTCATCCTGCCAAGGACTGAGGTAGTGGATGCCTTTCTCCACTGGTTCTGGAGGGGGCTTTGTGCCCAGAGTGCTTCATCCTGCCAAGGACTGAGGTAGTTGATGCCTTTCTCCACTGGTTCTTGAGGGGGTTTGGTGCCCAGAGTGCTTTATCCTGCCAAGGACTGAGGTGGTGGATGTAACTCTCCACTGGTTCTGGAGGGGGCTTGGTGCCCAGGGTGCTTCATCCTGCCAAGGACTGAGGTAGTGGATGCCTTTCTCCACTGGTTCTGGAGGGGGCTTGGTGCCCAGAGTGCTTCATCCTGCCAAGGACTGAGGTAGTGGATGTCAATCTCCACTGGTTCTGGAGGGGGCTTGGTGCCCAGAGTGCTTCATCCTGCCCATGGCGGACTCAGTAGCGTCGGAATCATTGGCGCTCACTGGCCTGCGGTGCTGCTGGCGGCGGTGTCCTGGGCAGCGGTTCAGCTGGTGGCGGTCTTGTCCTAGCCTGCAGTGCTGCTGGCGGCGGTGTCCTGGGCAGCGGTTCACATGGTGGCGGTCTTGTCCTGGCCTGCGGTGCTGCTGGCGGCGATGTCCAGGGCATCAGTTCAGCTGGTTGCGGTCTTGTTCTGGCCTGCGGTGCTGCTGACGGTCTTCTCCTGGGCAGCGTGGCTGCTGGCAGTCTTGTCTGCCGTGCTGATCTTCCCAGACTTGACTATTTTGATGTGCCCCTTTCCCACCTTGGATGGTGTCGCAGCTGTCTCCACACTCCCACCTGTACCCCTGGGAGCAGCTTTGGTGGCTGATTTCTTTCCCCTTTCCCGCCGGGCACTGGCCAACTTTTTATGCTTGACAGGTGGGGGACTGTCTGTGCTGTGGCTCCTAGCCACACTGGCTGCCCTGCTGCCTGGTGCACTGCATAATACGGTGACTGCTGGCACCACTGGTCCCGCCGATGTTGTGGCTGAGGTGCTAGGTTGGGACCTAGAGAGTCGGGCCCTAGGAGACTGAAGGGGTGGGGGAGGTGAGGGAAAGCGGTCAAGGCTGGCCAGGAAAAGTTTCTTAGGAACACTGGGACGGGTAGCTGGAGGGGGTTTGGGAGTGGAGGAAGAGGTTGTGGTCATAGGAGGTGTACGTTTGGTGACTTTGGGTGAAGGTGCATGGGCTGGAGGCTGTCGTGAGGTGGATGGCTGTTGGGTGGGTGTGTGGCTGCGTTTGTGTACCTTGGGAGGTGGCCTCACAGACACACTGGGAGAGGACACAGGGGATGTGTGAATTGTAGTGGGGGTGGTGACTGCACGTGAGCGGGAAGTGGTGGTGGGTGTGCTGGTGATGTACGTAGTGGCTGAGGATGTAGTGCATGCAGGTGTGAGTGGAGACGAGACAGGGAGGGAGGAAGGAGACGAGGAGGAGGGGGACACAGTGGAGGCAGTGGATGTTGGTGTGTCTGCATGTGTCTGATGCTTGCGTGAGTGCCTGTGGGATGTGTGGTGCTTATGTTTGCCTGAGCTTCCCTTGTGTGTTGAGGTGTGTGCATGCTGGTCTGATGGTGTGCTTGGGATAGGCTGAGGTAGAGGGGTGTGGGTCTGGGTGGAGGAAGTTGGAGGGGGGAGGCTAGAGACAGGGACAATGGCTGCCATCAGTGCTGAGGCCAGAGTCTGAAATGCTCGCTGAAGGGCTGCCTGACCAGAGTGAATGCCCTCCAGGTATGCATTGGTTTGTTGCAACTGCCTCTCTACACCCTGGATGGCATTCAAAATGGTAGACTGCCCCACAGTGAGGGACCTGAGGAGGTCAATGGCCTCCTCACGGAGGGCAGCAGGGGTGACTGGGGCAGGGCCTGAGGTGCGTGGGGTGAAGGTGATGCCCACCCTCCTGGGTGAGCGGGCACGGGGCAAACGCTGAGGGGCTGCTGGGAGGGCGGTGCTGGTAGGGGGGGCGGCGGCTGTACCTGTAGATGCGGGGGCACAGATGGGGCCGCCACCGCAAGGGAGCTTTCATCAGAAGGGGAGTCCGTATCGCTGGTCTCAGCACCTGTCCCCGCCGTGGAGCTCCCCTCGCTCTCCGTCCCACTGGTAAATTCAGACTCTGTAGTGTCGCCCTCAAGGGCCATGTGGGATGCAGCTCCCTCCTGCTCCGGTGCCACTGTGCCTCCGCCTGATGATGCTAATGCACACAAGAACAGGGAGACCACAAAAAGGGGGGGGGAGACAGAAGAAAGACTTGTTGAGTGCATGCAATACCGCTACCGTTGGCGGACACGACAGACACAGAAGCCCCTTGCACTACGCCGTGCACTTGGAGTCCACTATTCAATCCCTGGGACCTGGCTTACAAGGCAATGGCCGATTTCGTCACACATGGATTTCACCGGAGCCTGACTAGGTGTAGTTGGCACGGTGCACAGGTGGGGTGGGGTGCCACAGGGCCTGCGTGAAGAAGGGATCTTGCCTACTAAACTCACCCTGGCCTAGGGGAACCCACTGCCCACCTCCCCCACCCAGACACCTACAAAGCGCGCTGAATCAGCAGAATAAGAGTGTACTCACCCCCTTGTTGTTGCTGTGATGCCCTCAAGCGCCCATCCAACTCCAGGTACGCCACCGCCAGGATCCTGAACATCAGGGGGGTCATGGTGCGACAGGCACCCCTCCCACGTTGGGAGGCCATCCCCAGCTGGGCCTCCGCCGTCTTCTTGCTCCAGCGGCGAATGTCCTCCCATCTTTTCTGGCAGTGGGTGCTCGGTCTGTGGTAGACCCCCAGGGTCCGGACTTCCATGGCGATGGCACGCCAAATGTCCTTCTTCTGGTGGGCGCTGATCTACAGGAATTGTACAGGGGAAAAAGAGTAGTAATTACCAACTGCACCGTCACAGTCATTGGCCCACATCCCTACCCTTGCCATGACGCACATGCACTCACCATCATTTCATGCACGCCTCATTCTCATCCCCCCCCTATCTTTCATCCACCCCGCTCCACAAAGGCATTGCCCATACAGCAGGCTCACAGTGTACTTACCTGTTTGTCTGGAGGACAGTAGAGTAGCGTGTACTAGGGGAGGACCCCATCCACGAGTTTCTCCAACTCCTCCATGCCGAAGACAGGGGCCCTTTCCCCAGAGCCATTGTCTCTTCCAGACTGAGGTCACAGCAGCACTTGCAGTGTAGGTCCTCTCCTGTCGAAGATCAGGTATCGAGTGATTGAACAGAGAGAAAATGGCGGTCACGTCCGCAGCGGTGCGTACCGTCACCGCCTGCGTACATCGTCATTGGCTCCTGGGACCCATAGGGTCCAATGTTAACCAATGCAGAATTGCGCCGCGGTCTTCGATCGCCTACCGCAACGGTGTACAACTCCAGCGCAGTTACCTCATATCCCCTTGTCCCACCTTACATGTCAGGCAGCCGCCATTTCAGGGGGCCACATGGCATTATTTTTGACTGCGTCACACATACCTAGGCCTTGCCTAAACACTCATACAGTCCAATTTCGATTTATTTATATTTTCAGAGTAAGCTGTGTTTACGTACCTCAGAGTTGGTTGACTCTCTGCTCGCTGTCCTCCTCCATAGGCACCGTCCGCTGGGGCATGTGAGGAGATGGCACCATCCTCTGGTGTACAGACCACTGGTGGACCTGTCGACAATGGAAGAGCGACATGTGATCATCACCTACAGGCTTGATCGTGCCACAATCCATGAACTGTGTGCCCAGTTGGAGCCAGACCTGATGTCAGCTATCCGCCAACCCACAGGAATCCCCCCTCAAGTGCAGGTCCTGTCAGTACTCCATTTCCTAGCAAGTGGGTCTTTTCAAACAACAGTGGCCATAGCACAAGGGTGTTGTCCAGAGTGTTGTCTGCCCTGCTGAAACACATGCGGAGCTACATCGTTTTCCCTCAGGTGGAGGATTTGCCAACAGTGAAAGGTGATTTCTATGCCCTGGGACATATCCCCAACATCATAGGTGCCATTGATGGGGCACATGTGGCCTTGGTCCCCCCCGCAGGAGTGAACAGGTGTACAGAAACCTGAAGAGTTACCATTCCATGAATGTGCAGATGGTGTGTTTGGCAGACCAGTACATCTCCTATGTTAATGCCAAATTCCCTGGCTCAGTGCATGACGTTTACATCCTGCGGAATAGCAGCATCCCTTATGTGATGGGGCAACTCCAGAGGCAGCGGGTGTGGCTATTAGGTGAGCACATGGACCCAATAAAGTGGGAATAGTTGTCTGGGTCTGTGGATGTCCCTATGAGTTAGTGTGTGTCTAACAGTTGTCCCTCGCCATTTGCAGGTGACTCTGGTTACCCCAACCTGTCATGGCTACTGACCCCAGTGAGGAATCCCAGGACAAGGGCAGAGGAATGCTACAATGAGACCCATGGGCGAACTAGGAGTATTATAGACCGGACCTTCGGCCTCCTGAAGGCCAGGTTCCGGTGCCTCCATATGACAGGTGGTTCCCTATTCCTCTCACCAAAGAAGGTATGCCAGATCATCGTGGCCTGCTGTATGCTTCACAACTTGGCTTTGCGACGACAGGTGCCTTTTCTGCAGGAGGATGGTCCAGATGGAGGTGTTGTGGCAGCTGTGGAACCTGTGGACAGTGAAGACGAGGAAGCAGAAGAAGAGGACATCGACAACTGGGACACGGTGATCCTGCAATACTTCCAGTGAGACACAGGTAAGAAGACAACACTGCCTGCTACATCTAATATAAATCTACTACCTCTCTGCTGTCTGTCCTTTTCTCCCAGTTTATGGTCACTGAGTTGTCACTTTCCCTTACGATTTCACAGATGTGGGTCCCACTGTGTGACATCTGCTTTGTTTCCTCATGGACTAGAGCTGTGTGACATAGGTATGTTGACATTACATTTGAAAGAGCATTTTGCCACTGTAATTGCTAATACACCATTTCGAAATCACAGACTGACTCCAGATTGTTTTGTGCTTTAAGGGTGTTTATTTAAGTGCTCAATATTGGAGGGGGTTGTAAAATGGTGAGGGGTGATGGTGGAAGAATGTCCATGGCAGAGTCCAGTCTATTAGTCTCACAGGTGCATTGTCCAAAGGGGCATAGGAAGTGGAGCTAAGGCAGTTTAAGGATGGACAGGGTGACAAGGTGGGACAAATGGATGACAATCAGGGCGGTCTCATTTATTGGTGGGGGTCTTGGCATCGTTTTCTGTCTTTTTCCTGGATCTCAGGGACCATTTGCGGGGTGGTTCTCCCTCTGCAGGGGGTGGGGTGCTGGTCCTGTGGCGGGGCGTCCTGACCACTAGCGCCGGCGGAGATGGTGGGCAGTTCATCGTCCAGGCAAGTGTCAGGGGCCACTTGTTGTGCCACAGTGCTACAGGAATTGTACAGGGGAAAAAGAGTAGTAATTACCAACTGCACCGTCACAGTCATTGGCCCACATCCCTACCCTTGCCATGACGCACATGCACTCACCATCATTTCATGCACGCCTCATTCTCATCCCCCCCCTATCTTTCATCCACCCCGCTCCACAAAGGCATTGCCCATACAGCAGGCTCACAGTGTACTTACCTGTTTGTCTGGAGGACAGTAGAGTAGCGTGTACTAGGGGAGGACCCCATCCACGAGTTTCTCCAACTCCTCCATGCCGAAGACAGGGGCCCTTTCCCCAGAGCCATTGTCTCTTCCAGACTGAGGTCACAGCAGCACTTGCAGTGTAGGTCCTCTCCTGTCGAAGATCAGGTATCGAGTGATTGAACAGAGAGAAAATGGCGGTCACGTCCGCAGCGGTGCGTACCGTCACCGCCTGCGTACATCGTCATTGGCTCCTGGGACCCATAGGGTCCAATGTTAACCAATGCAGAATTGCGCCGCGGTCTTCGATCGCCTACCGCAACGGTGTACAACTCCAGCGCAGTTACCTCATATCCCCTTGTCCCACCTTACATGTCAGGCAGCCGCCATTTCAGGGGGCCACATGGCATTATTTTTGACTGCGTCACACATACCTAGGCCTTGCCTAAACACTCATACAGTCCAATTTCGATTTATTTATATTTTCAGAGTAAGCTGTGTTTACGTACCTCAGAGTTGGTTGACTCTCTGCTCGCTGTCCTCCTCCATAGGCACCGTCCGCTGGGGCATGTGAGGAGATGGCACCATCCTCTGGTGTACAGACCACTGGTGGACCTGTCGACAATGGAAGAGCGACATGTGATCATCACCTACAGGCTTGATCGTGCCACAATCCATGAACTGTGTGCCCAGTTGGAGCCAGACCTGATGTCAGCTATCCGCCAACCCACAGGAATCCCCCCTCAAGTGCAGGTCCTGTCAGTACTCCATTTCCTAGCAAGTGGGTCTTTTCAAACAACAGTGGCCATAGCACAAGGGTGTTGTCCAGAGTGTTGTCTGCCCTGCTGAAACACATGCGGAGCTACATCGTTTTCCCTCAGGTGGAGGATTTGCCAACAGTGAAAGGTGATTTCTATGCCCTGGGACATATCCCCAACATCATAGGTGCCATTGATGGGGCACATGTGGCCTTGGTCCCCCCCGCAGGAGTGAACAGGTGTACAGAAACCTGAAGAGTTACCATTCCATGAATGTGCAGATGGTGTGTTTGGCAGACCAGTACATCTCCTATGTTAATGCCAAATTCCCTGGCTCAGTGCATGACGTTTACATCCTGCGGAATAGCAGCATCCCTTATGTGATGGGGCAACTCCAGAGGCAGCGGGTGTGGCTATTAGGTGAGCACATGGACCCAATAAAGTGGGAATAGTTGTCTGGGTCTGTGGATGTCCCTATGAGTTAGTGTGTGTCTAACAGTTGTCCCTCGCCATTTGCAGGTGACTCTGGTTACCCCAACCTGTCATGGCTACTGACCCCAGTGAGGAATCCCAGGACAAGGGCAGAGGAATGCTACAATGAGACCCATGGGCGAACTAGGAGTATTATAGACCGGACCTTCGGCCTCCTGAAGGCCAGGTTCCGGTGCCTCCATATGACAGGTGGTTCCCTATTCCTCTCACCAAAGAAGGTATGCCAGATCATCGTGGCCTGCTGTATGCTTCACAACTTGGCTTTGCGACGACAGGTGCCTTTTCTGCAGGAGGATGGTCCAGATGGAGGTGTTGTGGCAGCTGTGGAACCTGTGGACAGTGAAGACGAGGAAGCAGAAGAAGAGGACATCGACAACTGGGACACGGTGATCCTGCAATACTTCCAGTGAGACACAGGTAAGAAGACAACACTGCCTGCTACATCTAATATAAATCTACTACCTCTCTGCTGTCTGTCCTTTTCTCCCAGTTTATGGTCACTGAGTTGTCACTTTCCCTTACGATTTCACAGATGTGGGTCCCACTGTGTGACATCTGCTTTGTTTCCTCATGGACTAGAGCTGTGTGACATAGGTATGTTGACATTACATTTGAAAGAGCATTTTGCCACTGTAATTGCTAATACACTATTTCGAAATCACAGACTGACTCCAGATTGTTTTGTGCTTTAAGGGTGTTTATTTAAGTGCTCAATATTGGAGGGGGTTGTAAAATGGTGAGGGGTGATGGTGGAAGAATGTCCATGGCAGAGTCCAGTCTATTAGTCTCACAGGTGCATTGTCCAAAGGGGCATAGGAAGTGGAGCTAAGGCAGTTTAAGGATGGACAGGGTGACAAGGTGGGACAAATGGATGACAATCAGGGCGGTCTCATTTATTGGTGGGGGTCTTGGCATCGTTTTCTGTCTTTTTCCTGGATCTCAGGGACCATTTGCGGGGTGGTTCTCCCTCTGCAGGGGGTGGGGTGCTGGTCCTGTGGCGGGGCGTCCTGACCACTAGCGCCGGCGGAGATGGTGGGCAGTTCATCGTCCAGGCAAGTGTCAGGGGCCACTTGTTGTGCCACAGTGTCCCTCCTGGTGTTGACAAGTTCCTTCAGCACCACTACAATGGTGCCCAGGGTGGAATTGATGGATTTGAGTTCCTCCCTGATCCCCAAATACTGTTCCTCCTGCAGCCGCTGGGTCTCCTGAAACTTGGCCAGTACCGTTGCCATCGTCTCCTGGGAATGATGGTACGCTCCCATGATGTTGGAGAGGGCCTCGTGGAGAGTGGATTCCCTGGGCCTGTCCTCCCCCTGTCGCACAGCAGCCCTCCCAGTTTTCCTGTGTTCCTGTGCCTCTGTCCCCTGAACCGTGTGCCCACTGCCACTGCCCCCAGGTCCCTGTTGTTGTTAGCGTGGTGGGTTAGCCTGGGTTCCCTGTAGTGTTGGACACACTGCTGATTGACGTGTCCTGGGGACAGAGGTATGGGCACGCTGTGTGGGTGCTGTGCTGGTGTTTCCAGAGGGGGGAAGCTCTGTAGTGGCTTGTGCCAGTGTGAGGGGAACCGACTGTCCCGAGGTCCCAGATGGGCCGGGCTGGTCAGCTAGATTCAATTCGACAGAGCTGCTGTCATCACTGTGGGCCTCTTCTGTGGGTGGAGTGGAGATGTCTAGACCCTCCTGTCCGGTGACGTTGGGTAGGGGTCCTGCAGGGGTGTAAAGGCATGATTATTGCATCTGTGTGTGCCATGGTGTGCAATGGGTGGGTGACCGTGTACCCCAGTGCTTGCATTCCTGTGTAGGACCTTGTGTGATGATGGTTTAGGGGGGTGTATGGGTATGTGCAGTGGCCATGCTTTAGGTGATGGGTGTCCATGCTTTGGTGTTGCATGCAGGGCTTAGGTTTGGGATGTGTGGTTTGTGATATTGGGACATGTGTGAGGAGTTGGAGAGATGGGGGTGAGGGTGGGGGTATGTGATGGCATGCAGGTAGGGTGGGTAAAAGTAGTGAAAGATTTGACTTACTAGAGTCCATTCCTCCAGCAACTCCTGCGAGGCCCTCAGGATGCAGTGTAGCCAAGACCTGCTCCTCCCATGTTGTTAGTTGTGGGGGAGGAGGTGGGGGTCCACCGCCAGTCATCTGTACCGCGATGTGGTGTCATGAGACCACGGAACGCACCTTACCCCTTAGGTCATTCCACCTCTTCCTGATGGCATACCTAGTTCTTGGGTGCTGTCCCACTGCGTTGAACCTGTCCACGATTCTGCACCATAGCTCCATCTTCCTAGCTATGGAGGTGTGCTGCACCTGTGATCCGAATAGCTGTGGCTCTACCCGGATGATTTCCTCCACCATGACCCTGAGCTCCTCCTCAGAGAACCTGGGGTGTCTTTGCGAGGCCATGGGGGGTGTGCGTGATGTGTGGGGTGGTGTGTGTTGTGATGTGTGAAGTGATATTTAGAGGTTTGTTGTGTGAGGTGCGTGGATGTTATGTGAGTGATAGTGTTGAGTGCCTGTGGATGCTAGTGTTGTTTCTGGTGGTGTTTCTCTCTGGCCTTCAGTCGCAATTGTGGTCATAGGGCTTTGTGGGTGATGTGGGTGTGTGTTTTATATTGTATTGGATGTGTGGGAGTGGTGTGTGTATGTGCATCAGGTGTGTATATTTTGAATTGTCCAATGTGGTAGTGTTTTGGAAATGTGTGTGTATTTTGAGAGCGGCGGTGTGTACCGCCAATGGAATACCGTGGTTGAAAGAGCGCTGTGTGGATTCGTGGGTCGTGATAGTATGGCCGTATTCCTGTTGGCGTGGCGGTGGAGGTTTTATTATCGCCAGTTTACCACTGACCTTTGGTGTGGCGGACTTGTGTGGGTGTCTAAATTTTGGCGGATTCTGGGCTTTTGGTCATAATGACCGTGGCGGAATTCCGCGGCCGCGGTGGTGTGTTGGCGGTCTTCTGCACGGCGGTAAGCGGCTTTTACCGCCAATGTTGTAATGACCCCCTTAATGCTTAGATGGTTTAGTGTATCTTATAGTCCAAATTCTAAACCATTACTCCTGTCCTTATTCTGTTCCTATCCTGATGATTGGTGCCTGATTTTGCTGTCCTACTGATGAAGTAGACGTTGTTGTTGACTTCTGTAGTATTTTGTTAAAGTATAAATGTGAATTGTTATTTGTCTTTTGTTTTTTAGGTACCTGCTGCAATTGGTTATTTACTGCTGCATATTTTTGATATTACCCTAGATAGATGTTTTCTTAATTTGTGTTGCTCAAACTTTTTACATGAAACCCAACATGTCAATGCTAATTAGTGGTTAGTGAGGGAGGCTTTACTCACATGCTCATGATTTGTCTTTGAAATTTCCTTGTCTTATCAATTATTCAGATGTATTCAATTTCTCTTGCTCAAATTCTATTGCTATAGTTTTGTGTTATAACTATTGAAATAATTGTTTTTTACGTTGATTAAACTCAGATATATCCGGCGTTCGAATCAGCCTTTGTTGTTTCTCTATATGTATCATTTGTGTTTGATAATTATTTTCGTGACTTTAGCGTTGTTAATATAGGGAAATAAATCATTAATTTCTTAACAAACTGGTGTGGTTATTGAGATTAAACTAACTAATATGTTATTTGTGATGTTTATGACGTATTCTGAATGACATCCCCTCAAAACAAATTTGGTTCAGTTCATCCACCTAATGTGTGAAAGCCACTATTCAGTCTAAAATATAGCTAGGATTTCTCTGCATTAACACCAGTCATAGACATTAGAGACGCCTAACGCTTTTGGAAAGGGACTCCAGGTCCCACAAGCACTCTGCATCACCATGCACAGAAGAAGGGGGGGAGCCTTGACCCCTCTCATGCTCCAAGGCACAGTAACTGCCCTGGGTGAAGACGGGGCCCATCTTTGCCTGTCACTGCCCAGGAGAGGCTGGTCTGGGACGGGGCCACCTCTTGGGTGCATTCCTCCTTATTGACACTGGTGGGCTATATTGTCGCTCTGCTTTGCTACACTTTTAGTTATTACTCCGTGCTGCAGGAGCAGGAATCATTGGCAGGAGGAAAATGACTGGAGAGAAAGACAATTCTACTGCTAAATCCAAAAAAAGGACTACACTGGACTCATTTCTTGCCAGTGCAGTAGGTGTGATCATGTTGGAGATAGATCTTACAGAAAGGCCATTGTCTCTTCACTTGGGTGTAGGGTTATATACATCACCCTCCTGTTCTAAGCTGTCCCCTCTAGCCACATCTAGTGATGTTGCCTCTAGCCTGATGAGCTTCCCTAACTCGAGCATAGAAAGACTGTCACACACCCCCTCATCACCAGCAGACTGGACTATGGCAATGCACTCTATGCCGGAATCAACAAAAAACTGACCCGCAAATTGTAAAACATCCAGAACTCTGATGCCAGATTGATCCTCGACCTACCCCAACACTGCCACATCTCACAACACATGCACACTGCACTGGCTCCCCATTGAGAAAAGAATCACTTTCAAAATCCTCACTTATGCACACAAAGCCCTCCACAACACCGGACCAGCCTACCTTAACCAGCAACTCAACTTTCACATACCCCACAGGACCCTACGCTCAGCCCAGCTCTCTCTCGCAGAAGTACCCCGCATCAGGAAAACCAGAACAGGAGGATGCTCCTTCTCCTACCTCGCCACCACCACCTGGAACACCCTACCCATCCACATCAGACAAACCACCTCCCTCCCCAGCTTCACGAAGGAACTGAAGACATGGCTTTTTTAACCCACCTCCGGTATATGCTACACACCCCCCCTAACGCCTTGAGACCCTAGCGGGTGATTAGCTGCGCTTTATCAAATCTGATTGATTGACTGATTGACATCTCCTGGTTTTTATTAAATATGTGGCGGATTCGACAAAGCATTTTACGTTCATGATTGGCACTGTGGCCACCTTGTTTCTTTTAGTGCTGTATGAAGTTTTGACCAATTCTTCTTCTACTAAATGAATCATGAGCCAGCTTGATTTTATTATTGACTGTGTATGCACTTCATTATTCTTGCTGCTAGTAGTTCAATTTTCTTCTTTTATGTGAATTTTAATAGATTTTTTAAATGAAGTTTCTTTTTTAACTCTGTATGTATTTGTGGTTGTAAGGCAAGTTACCAAAATAAAGAATATGATGATTACCCTGAATTAACACCTCTGACAAAGTGGCATGCTTTTTATTTTGTATTCCTATTTTCCGCTGATTCAGTCAGCTAATATTCCTGGCAGGTAAGTTCCAATTTCGCTACAAACCACATAGAGTTCTGCAAACGTTCACTATTTAGTGCTATTTGTGGATTTCACATTCTTGCTTATATCTCATGAAAATCAAGATGCCGTACAAATGGGTTATACAATGAAATGCATTATGTAAATCTTCTTATACCCCCACTCGCCTCAGTAAGTGCAAGTCACCATCAACTTAGTGCTGGCTTACCTTGATTATGCCAACGGGCTATACCTGGGAGCATCTCCATTGATACTTAAAAAATTAAAGAGTATTAATTTGTTAATTCACTCCTCGACTACTGATCCAGACTCACATCATACTGAGCACCATAGCTTTACGCTGACTGCCTGTGGCTAGAAGCATCACCTTCAAAGTGATGTGCTTCGTTCATCTTACAGCCCATGGGATTGACCCATGGTTCCTTCAGCACCACGTCAACACCTATCACGCGCCTAGACTACTAAATTCTAACTGGACTTTATTATTCCAATCCCACATTTAAAAGCTCGGTGAACTGGAGGATGCTCATTCTCTGAATCATCTCAACTACTCAACCAGAAGATGCAGATGGCTGATATTTAAGTGTGAAGTAGGAATGCACTTCTGCATCTGTTGACATACTCTGCAACTCATAATGCACATGCGGCATCATGTTTAAAGCATGTCTTTGAACCTCACAAACTTCATTCTTTATCTCCTAAATTGGACATGCCACACCCCAGCTCCTTTTAAAGGGCCTCGGGAATCGAATACAAAGTGGAGCACTTTGTGACCTCTTTGGGGTATGAAGTGAGATGCAAAATCTACAGTACAAAAAAATGCAACAAACATATATCTGCAATCGTCTACACCCCCATATATTTTTACTATTAAGGTTCTGGACAGCTTGTAAGGCATGAGCAAGGTCAGCTCTGGGCTTTGCTGGAGCCTGCGAGGCTTCGAAGTGCAGAGTATGCAGATCTGACTATTTCCATCATCTGTCGTTTTCACTGTGTTTATTCAAATGCCCCCTTACATCCATAAAAGACATGAAGATGAATTTTGCACTAAGAATTAGCAACAGAGAATGAATAGTGAGCGCAGCAGCGGTTCACCCTCACTAAATGTGTTCTTGGGGTAGGATTTTACCCAAACTTACTACCAACATTTAACACATTTTGCATAGCACAAAAACCCTTGTGTCCAAAATAGATGCAAGGGTGTGTTGTGCCCTAAGAAACAGCAGAACTGCAGCAGAACACAAACAGCAAGCTCCAATCACTGCTCTTGTTTGCTTAATATACTCCTGTGTTAGAATTTTTCTTTTGAAAATTACCGTTAATTACTCAACCAGGAGTAATCCTGTAATTATCAGTAATTCTGTGTCAAATAGTAATCAGAATTACTCAAATCATTCATTTTTCTGACATAATTGAAATAAGATCCAGACCCACCTCCAGCGCCTTGAGACCCTCGGGGGTGAGTAGTTGCGCTTTACAAAAACGGATTGAATGATTGCATATAAAAAAGTCCCAGGATGGGGCCTGGGAAGGAATTACCCAGCATATTATCACCTCCCTCTAACTCCCTGGTGAGTTCACTAGTGCTGGCCAGAGTTCCCAAAGCAATGCCAGGCGCAGAGTAATTTCAAAAGGCTAAGATTTATTCAATCATCACTTTTTTGATTTCCTCTTGATCAATACGGGGTAGACCGGAAACCAAAGGAAGAACTAGAGTAGCTTTCAGTAATAAATCAGTTGAAATTCACTCCAAACGTTCCATCACCATAACCAGTAGTATCACCTTCATCAATAGATTTCATCTGCATGTTGATGCCCGAATAAGGGAAATGGTGCAGGTGATGGGGCACTTTTAGGCCTTCCTGTTTTGAGTCTTTATTTTTTGTGGATTTAACAGTGGTGTTTTTACAGTATTTCCAAACCTTTTGAACTCCGTGTTTGTTCAGCTAGCTAACCTAAAACGTAGTCAAAAACTGTTTTTTTTCTAGTGCAGTGGCTCTTAATATTTTGACTCTTGAGGGCTCCCACTGAATCATTACTAGTATCCGGGAACCCCCACTGAGTCATTATTGGAAGTCAGGGTCCCTGGCCTAAACAAATTCTGTGATTTGAAACTGAAAACCATACACAAAAATCTAAAAAAAAATTATACACCCATAAAATTCTCAAATTTTGATAATTTGATTTGACACGAGGAAGGATACTCATGGTCAAATATCAGAGATACACAGTACTCACACAGCAGGCATCCACACTGTATGGTGACATATCCCAGAAGGCACTCATAGCCATATGTAATACCCCACTCAAAGTTTGACATTACTTTTAATATCAGTGTTCTGATGGCCCTCCCTAGCTCTGTCTCATTAATTTGAAGGTATGGCTTTTCAGCCACCCCATGCCCTTCCTTGATGTCCATCTCGACGCTATGACCAGACCCCCAGTTTCTCATAGAATTCACTTTTGAGGTACTTGCCTTGCTCCTTGCTCCAGAGCAGAATTTCCAATTTGTTTTAAGCTAAAATTGTCAGTTTTAATGAAATGGTTGTGTACTAAATAGTATATGGCTAATGCCCAAATATTTTTCTGGAAGCAGGTTTGGATTAATCCTAATGTTCCGAGATTAATTCCCAATTACACCTATACAAAAACCTTGTGACCTGGCCCTAATATACTTATGTTCAGACTCTGTTACGTCCAATGTTCCACAAGAAAGGCAAGCAGGGCCAGTACAGGATTAGTGATCTATTTTTTATGTGCAATGGAAGTGAGGGAGAGATGCTCTGTGTTTTACTAATGTGTGGCTCGAGTTCTCAGTATTTCAACTTTGAAAGGAATTTATAGCATATCCGGATACTGCACTCATTGTCTAGACCGGCAGTTCTTAACCTTTTGACTTCTGTAAACCATCACGGAATCACGTCTGGAAAACGGGATCCCCGCCTATGGATTTATAGGACGAGAACCTCAAAGCAATACACAAATACTGAAACAATCATAGGTCAAACAAATATGCTAATGATTATAAATATATTTAATTTACAAACATCACAATCGGTATTTTAATGCAAAGGTGGAGCTTTGGAGATTTTCAGTATTTGTAATAGACTAAATAATTTGCTAGATCCTAGCTTTCTCTGGCTGTTTTTTTCTCTTAATGCAGGCTCTCTTTTTGTCAGTACATATCAGTCTTTTATTTGAGACCACCAATCATCCAAAATAGAAACAGTTTGAAGTATCTGTGCAGCTCCCATGAATCAATGCCCTGATTTAGATATTGGTGGAGGGATTACTTCCTCACAACGGTGACGGATATCCCGCCCGCAGAAATCCAAATCCCATTATGTGCTGTGAGGTATAGATTTCGGCAGATGGGATATCTGCCACCATTGTGACAGAGTTCCCCGTCTGCCAATATATAACCCCAAGTTACCAACTCAAGTTTTATCCCTCAATTTTAAAATTCCTTCACATTTACGGAGCATTTAAAAATTACCATCTTAACATGTTTTTTTTTTTTTTAATTTATTTTTATTGGTTTTATATAACAGATACACAGTACAAGCGTTGGTCAGAGATACTACAGGATCACATTTATCTGGTTAATATTTCGTTTAAACAACCAAACCCCCCCAATTACACACTTAACTAGCCATTTATTACATACAGTATTGTTTTTTCCTGCTGCGTTGCTCATGATGATGGGCTTGTGCTGGATATCAGAGAAGCTCCCCTTGTGATTGCTATGGGACATCTGCTATTTATGATCGCACCCCGGTGGGGTTTTAAGGTGTACATTCTTGCGCTCGTTAACAGTAGGTAGTGGGTGTACCTGGTGTGCCCGGTGTTTTTACTAATGCTCCTATGTCAGTGTGCTCCCGCGAGCTGGCCCCTTTTTAGGGGTGTGGGGGTATACGCTCCTTCAGCGGTGTTCTTGTCTTAGTCATAACCTTTGCTGTTGTGGCTGGTTAAATTCCTGGTGAGTGTGGTTTAAGTGGTATATGGACCCCTTCATGGAGGTTTGTCATCGTTTTTTGCTTCAAGTTTGGATACCAGTGTTTCCCAGGTGTCCCACCCCGTGTATGTCTGGCCTTCTCGTGTCAGCCTGATGTTCTGTACGGACCCACCAAAGTGTGAGGGTGTGCCAGGATTTCTGGTCCGGGGCGTTGGGTGCTTTCCAGTGATTTGCTATCAGCCTTTTATACATCACATAGGCTAGGTCTACAAATTTGTGTAAATGTCTGTGTTTTTTTGCCCTTGTCCTCACTCCCAGTAAGCAAGATCTGGGGTCCGCTCCCAACTCTGGTCCTGTCCAGTCTGATAGCACCTTCACCACCCTGTTCCATTCTATTTGCACCCGGGGGCATTCCCAGACCATGTGATAAAAGTGGGCAGCTGATTCCGTGCATCTAGGGCATGTCGGTACTGTGTCGGGGAACATGCGTTTCAATCTGGCTGGTGACAGATATGTTTGGTGTATAAAGTTGAACGGGGTATAGCGGAATCTGGGGTTCCTTGATATCCCCCGGGCGTGAGTCAATACTTTCGGCACAGTCTTCTTGGGGGATCGGGACGGGGAGAACAGTGTCCCACCTCTCCCTAGCTCTTTCTAAGTAGGGTTCTGGAGATTTGCTAAGTATTTTGTATAGCCTAGAGATTGCTTTTGTTTGGGCGTCGTCCTGTAGTATGTGGTGTATTATGGGGGACGTCTCTGGTTCTAGGGCTCCTGTTCCCCAAGTTTTTTTTAATTACGTGGCATATAGTGTGATACGATAATAATTGGCCAGGGTTCACATCCGTAAGGGCCTGGATGGCCTCAAATGGCATTAGTTTGCCATCTTCAAAACAGTCACCCACCAGCCGTATTCCCGCCTCTCACCACACTCGAGACGAGTGCAACGCAAGCATCTGCTGGTCAAGGAGATACTCCAGCGGAACATACGGGGTGTATGGGACTACCCCGTGACCCTTCTGGACATACCTCCCCCAGAATGCATGTGCCACAGCCAGTAATGGGTTGGTGAATTCACTTTTGGGGTATTTATTTGCCAGCCATGTTAACAGGTGGGCTCCTTTTATCCGATTCTGCATCCATACAGACTCAGCTGACGTCGGTCTGTGGAACCAAAGCTGCAGCCACTGTAGTTGCGCCGCTGCATAATAGAGCTCGAAGTTGGGGGCCCCCAGTCCGCCCGAGTCCACCGGTAGCTGCAGTGTGGATAGTGCCACCCGTGCTCTGCCACCCCCCCATATGAGCTGTAGCAGCGTTGTGTTCAGATTACTAAAAAAGCTGCGTGGAAGGATAATTGGCAATGCCGCAAAGTAATATAGTAGCCTAGGCAAAATCAGCATGTTTGCGATTGCTACCCTGCCCGGTGGGGAGAGCGGTAGTTTGTTCCAGAAGCGTAAAGATCCCTTTATGGAGGCTAGTGCTCTCCCCAGATTACCATCTCATCTCTGAGGTCTTCTGTGCTGTGATATATGTGAACCCCCAAATATTTAAATGTTTCAAAGCACCATTTCAGGCGCCCGCGTGGTGCCACCTCCTGCCTTACTAGTGGCCATCTAGTCAATGGGAACACACACGATTTATCCCAATTTACTGCTAGGCCAGATATCCTACCGAACTCCGCTAGGAGTGTCATTATGGAGGGTAACGACTCCGTGCCCTTCCGAGTGTATATAAGAGCATAATCTGCATATAGCGAGATTACGTGATGTGTTCCGTTCCTGATTATTCCCCATTTATCTGCCATGGAGCGCACTTTGGTTGCTAGTGGCTCCATTGCGATCGCAAACAATAGTGGGGAGAGGGGACAGCCCTGTCTCGTACCCCTTGATACAGGAAAACTGTCAGAGATCACTGCACCCGTTTTCACTCTAGCTTGTGTATTTGAGTATAGTGTACGGACCCAACGCACATAATTAGGACCTATTCCCATCTGTCTCATTGTAGTCAAGAGGAAATCCCACTCCAGCGTATCGAACGCCTTTTCGATATCTAGTGACAGCACCATTTCGTCATATGCTTCGGGGGGTATCCCCTATTACACTCAAGAGCCTTCGGATATTTAAAAAAGTGTTTCTCTTCGGGATGAAGCCATTCTGGTCTTCATGAATTAGGGTATGGATGATGGGAGCGAGTCTGTTGGCCAGTATTTTACCTAATATCTTACAGTCTAAATTCAGAAGTGAGAGTGGTCTATAGGATTTGACGTCCGTGGGGTAGCGGCCCGGCTTGGGGAGTACCACTATCATGGCCTCCGTCTGGGAAGGGGGCAACAATTCAGTGGTCCAGGCTTCCTCGAACACCTTCAGTAATTGGGGTTTCAAGCGGGGCGAGAATGCGAAGTAATACTCTATTGGGAGTCCATCTATTCCAGGCAATTTATTCCTGGGCATCTGTGTTAAAGCTAAGTTTATTTCCCCCGCTGTGAGAGGGGCTTCTAGTGTGTCCGTGTCTGCTTGGGATAATTGCGGTAAGGGGGAGCCCCCTAGGAAAGACTCAAATTGTGTAGCCGTGCACGAGGTGCACTTGGTGTATAAGTTCTTGTAATAGTCTCTGAACTTTTCATTTATCTCTACCTGTGTGGTGGCCATGGTATGAGCACCAACCCGGATGGCGCCGATGGGAGAGTGCTGTCTGTCCTCTCGCAGTAACCAAGCCAGCATTTTACCCGACCTGTCCCCCTCCGTTTGCAAGAGCGTTAAGTGATAGTTGTAGTCGTGACACCGAAGTCTACTGTCTGCTTCGTTATATTTTATGCGGGCTGCTTTTAATGTTGTGTAAGAGGTTTCCCCCCGTGCGGTTGCTATTTCCGCTGATCTTAGTTCCTTTTCCATTTTATTAATTTAGGTGTGGAGTGTGCGCCTTACTCCCCAGCTTGTGTTGATGCACTGCCCTCTGATCACCGCTTTATGGGCGTCCCACTCCACAGCGCGTGAGTTTGCAGTTAGATCATTTGTTTCCCAATACTGTCGTAATGTGGTGTTTAACGTGTCCACAAATGCCGGGTCCTGAAGCGCATCTACTTGTAAATGCCAGGTTGTGATCTCCTGTCGGCTCCTGCCCCAGCCTAGTGATACTCTCAACGGCGAGTGGTCTGAAAGTGTCTTCGCTAGGTATTCCGTTCCAGTTACCAAGGCGGCTATGTCCTGGGTGCCCCATATCATATCTATTCTAGTGTGTGTGTTCTATGTGGGGCTGAGTAAAATTAGTATTCCCTCTGGAGGGGATGTCTTGTGCGCCATATGTCGTAAAGCCTCAGGTCACCCGCCCAGTGTTGCAGTGGGGTTATGATGTTTCTCCTTGCTACTGCGCTCGCTTGAGCGCTGGATCTGTCCAAGGTGGTGTCTGGTATACTGTTAAAATCCCCGCCCCAAACAGGCGGAGCTGATGGGTTTGCTAGCAATGCCGGTGTGAGGGTACCCAAGAGTCCAGCTGTGCCGCCATTTGGGGCGTATATACCGACTATTGAAAGTTGTCTGCCATCTAGCTGGCCCTCCATCACCACAAATCTACCTCCTGAGTCTACTCTATGTGCTGTTTGGTGAAATGGGACTCTACCTGCAATCCATATCAATACTCCCCGTGCGAACGCGGAGTATGTTGTGCCCACCAGTTGTCCGCCCCACTTCGCGCGTAGTTCCTGCAAGTCTGGTTCCAGTAAGTGTGTCTCTTGGAGGATAGCAATGTGTGTTCCCAGTCGCTTGAGGCGTGCGTAAATAAGAGCTCTTTTATTTCTTGTGCCCATACCCCTCACATTCCATGTCATTATGTCGTATTGATTACTGTTGCGGTTAGTTTGTGGTGTCATGGGAAAGTGTCGGGTGGGTCTGTTTGTATGCCCCAATCTTGCTCGTTGGTCTTCCGATGCGTTGCCCCTCTGATAGTGCCATTAAGTGTATTGCCTGTCTCAGCAGTGATTGCATATTTGTGATGGAACTGTAGTGTGTATTTTTATTAATCTACTACTACCCTCCCCCCCAACTAATCCCCTCACACTCATATCTACTAATGTAAAACTACTTAACTCGTATATATGTAGAAAAACCTGTATCCTTCTGGATAACTATGGTGGTGTTATCATGACGGTCTAATGTGGCTCATTTGTGGGGCTCACATCAGACCGCAGACTGTGTCTGCTAATACTAGTGGACGCCCCGGAGTGTGTGCAACACCCCGGCACCTCCCCAACGCCCCGCCAGCACCCATCCCGCAGCCCCGCCAGACAAGGACGAATTTATGCAAAAGATACACATTTTTTAAAAAGGATGCTACTTCTCCAGGGACCCACATCACTCCAGGGACCTCCGGAGCGTCCGGCCATTTCTCCCCAGAGCAACAGAACGAAAATGGTGTTGTTGGACGTGGTCAGAGATCATCCGCCGCTCTGGGGGTGACCCTCGGACCTTTTGAATCATCTATTATAGTAGAAACAGAGCTGGTCGTGTCCGAGTCAGAGTTAGTCTCAGGTACCTCCCTGATTACTTCAAAGTTGTTTTGTGTTAGCAGGGGGGTTTCTTTCAGGACTTTTGCTCTTTCTTCAGCTACCTGTTGGGCAGACGGCTGGAGCCTAGTGCGCCTTCTGGATCGTTTCCTTGATGCCGAGGTCAACCATTCTTCTCCCCCCTCCGCTTCATCGGACATGCGCACAAGGCCTTTGGCGTGTAACCATGTCCAGGCGTCTTCCGGGGAGTTAAATATGTGAATGCGATCTTATGCTATCACTCTCAGCTTGGCGGGAAAGAGTAATGCGTATTTAATGTTGAGTTCACGCAGGCGTTGTTTGACCCCGACATATGAGTTATGTTTTCTTTGCACCTCTTGAGTGAAGTCTGGGTATGCATTGATGATTGATTCCTCATAGTTGAATGGGCCTTTGTTGCGGAACTGTTGTAGAATTGCATCTCGATCCCGGAAGTTTAAGAATCTGGCAATCAATGGTCTGGGTGGTTGTCCAGGGAGCGGAGGCCTGCCCGGGATTCTGTGCACCCTTTCCACAGTGAATAGCTTGGATGGGGCCCCGCCTAGCACCTCTTTGATTAGCCATTGTTCTAGGGATATTTCCATGCTTTGTTGCTGCATATTTTCGGGAAACCCCAGAAAGCGGATATTATTCTGGCGCGATCTACTTTCAGCTTCTTCCGCTCTTTTCCATAGTGCCTTCAATTCCGCGTCCATGCGTTGGATCTGTTTTTGGTTATCCTGGGCCGTGGGAGATAATTCGGTCAGCCCCTTCTCCACTGTTTTGACTCTTTCCGATAGCTTGCGGTGATCCACACGGAGTAGGTTCAAGTCTTGCGATACCGCGTCTATTCTATTTTCCAAGGAGGTTTTAGTGTCCATTATCGCTTGTAGTACCCTCTCCAGTTGCGCGGATTGTGACGCAAGTGTACTCTCCAGTGTTTGCAGGGTCAGGTTTGTCTGTTGGTCGGTGGCCGCCGGGCCATGCATGGTTCGGTCTTGATTCTTGGCTGATTTCAGCCTGCCCGCCATTGTGTTCGTTCGGTGGGTTACAATAAGGCACTCCTAGGTGTTGAATTGTGGCGGGTTTTCCCCTTTTTTTCCCTTTTGTCCCTCTTCGCTGGCTCAGTTTATGGTCCCCTGTCACCAGGTCCCACGCCAGGGGGCGGGTTTTAGTTGGTCCTAGTTCACGAGCCTGATATTCTTAGCCTTGCCTCTACTGGCTTTCGGGGCGCCGGGGGACCACCTGGTCTCAGTTGCCCCCGATGCAGGGGGGAAGTGTCTAGTCCATTCTGGCTGGAGGCTAATTGTGCTGGCCTTTGTTCCTCCTGTGTCCAGGTCCGTTCCCACTGGACCCCTCGCTCTAGCACACGTCCAGGGCGGGTCCGGCGCCAGGTGGGGCGCCCCGCCTGGGGGGCGCAGGAGCAGAGGGGGGAGGAGGAGGGAGAGGGGAAGCGCTGGCCCGGCTCCGTTATCTCTCCCGTGGCTGGTGGGCCATGACAGATTTTCCAAGCCCCCTCTTGCCACCGCACCCCGCTATGCGGTACAGTCCATCAGCCTGGAGGGGAGCTGGTCTCTGGGCATCTGCACCTGCCTCAGCCAGACAATTCTGTCTATCCAAAAACAGCGCCTCCCCAATACTGTGGGGGCCGAAAGGGGGCCTGTTCCCACCCGTGCTTGCTCCGACCGGGGTGCCCCGGCGCCCGCGCCGGCCGCGTCCTCTCCGGCGGCCGCCCTGCGGGGCTCCAGGCGGGGAGCACCCCCCGAATCTGGGGCGTCACTTACTTCAGTGTTTTCAGGCATTTATCAGATGTGGGGAGCCCCGCGGCGACCCCTCGTCCCGATCACCCGCGCCCCGGGACTCCGGGCGCCGTCCGCAGTCTCCTTGGCCCCAAAATGGTGGGTGCCCCGTGCTCCTATCCCCGATGCAGAGGGAGGGAGCGGGCCGATAGCTCCCTCCTCAGCGGCAACTCCAGGCGGGGGGCACACCTCGGCTCCGGAACGCCGCGTTCTACTATGTTTCTCGGGCACGGAAGGTCCCGCGGCATTTCTCCGGCCCGCGGGCCGAGCACTCGCGCCCCGAAGCCCCGGGCGGCGCTCTCCGCCTCCGCGGCTCCAAAATGGCAGGCGCCCCGCGCTCCAGCTCCCGATCCGAAGGAAGAGCCCGGGTTGGTAGTTCTCCCCCCCCCCGGCGGTGCCGGGTTCCGCCGAGACGCGCCGGTCGACCCGGGGGCATCCTGCAGGATGTTTGTAGCAGATCCGGGATGGAGCGCTCGCACTAGCCGTCCATCCCGGTCGCCATCTTGGCTCCTCCCACCATCTTAACATGTTGCTGTTTTATTTATACGTGTATACTTTAATGGTCAAATAAAATTAGTATTCCAAACAGCAGTGGAATCCTCGAGTGGGCGATGTGGACATCCATGGGTCCGTGGACCACAGGTTAAGTATCTTTATCTTAGAACCCAGTTTCTTGAATACATGACCGTTAAGTATAGCAGGATAACATTAAATAATCCAGCCAAGGGACTCCATGATTTAAATAATGCTGGGAAGAATATTTAAGAAATTAGAATTATTTTGAATTGAGGCTTCCTGGTGGGCCCACGGAGTGCACAAGAGTAGAGTCCAGGTGCCATGGTAAACAAATAAATATTTGCTATGCTCCTGCACCACTGCTGCAGAGCAGGCACAGGCTCGGAGGCCTTAAAAAGAAGAAAGACATTCAAGTCATAAAAATACAACCTAGGCGTCTTGTGAAAGTTGTGGGACAAGATGTAGTACACCACATGGACATTTCACTCAGAGGTAGCATCGGTTCCTGGGATCTGCACGCAGACACATCGGACAGTGAAAGATAGACTCTGGATTTACAGTTTCTTCTACTTTCTGTAACTAGGTCGTTTTACAGGTCTGAGTTGTCATTGTCCAAACTATTGAATGTTATCACTTAACATAAATGCTGTGGACCTTTTGCTTTGCTGGACTCAGTGTCTCTTTAACAATTGAATTATTGTAAGGGGTGAGGCTAGTGATCGAAAACATTCCTGAATTATGACAAAAAACTGACAGCATTGAAGAGGTGCTATAATCTTACCTAGAAAATCACTGACAAAGGTGTAGGAAGAGACAGACCTGGAGTGGTGCTCGATTTTACAGATTCTTCGAGGATCAACTACTGGAAACCTGGTGATCCCTGTGTAAGCTAGCAATGGAATTGCAGGGAGAATGGAGAGACAGTCACGCTTGTGGCCTGCCAGCTAAAAGGATGTATAGGGGTGATCGTATCAAAGGTTTAAACGGTGGTTCCACAGCAATGTGCTAACATCCCAAAGTAAGTGGCAAGCCTTAAAGATGATTAATATGTACTTCTGGGCAATGTCTATTTCAGTGCAGGTCGAGCAAGCTTTGTTTTAGAATGTCAGAGAGGCCTCTATGCTGACCTTATATGTTGAGTGCATTACCTTTGGTATCTAAGGACTGCATCTCTCCCTGTGGACGATATTATAATCATATCCCTGGCGTCAGGCAGGGTGGGGCTGGAACTGCTGCTAGCACAACCCCCAACACCTGCAGGGTGGCATAGTCTGTAGACTTTGCCCACTTTACTGGAAAATGATGCATGCAGTTCAGTCCAGCCGGCGACAGTCCACAAAGACGGAGCACACCCACCTGCAAAAGATCTCAATGAATTGGCTACGGTGCTAGAAAGGCCCTAGCTTGATCTACCTATGTACTTGCAAGGAGGCATGAATTGTGTATTGTGCTCGGACCTCCTCTGAATTGCAAGTTTGCTCTTCCATGGAACAGCCAGTTCCTGCTCACAGTCATCCAAGAAATAACCAAGGTATATGAGAACCATGCTACAGAGGTTCTCTTTTCCTGCTGCAAACCGGGGGTCGAAAACTGGAAGACAGCTGCCGATACTAAGGTTGGAAAGCTTAACCACGCTGCACCATCTACAGCACCCCAGATATCATAAGTGTTGGACTTCTTGAGGTGGTGCATTTTCCCTTAAAGCTGCATCCCCTCAGTGCTGGAAACCCAGAGATCTCTGGTTCACCAATGCCATGTGAGGTATCTGTCCTCATTCAACCTACATCACTTCACCAAAGGCAAACTGCTGTTTGCTATTATACAAGTAAAACTGTTCTATAATTTTGCCACCTAGGTTCCCCTTACTCATAATCCCCTCCTGCCTTCGAGCTCCCTGTCAGCTCTTGAGGTGAATAGCTTTCTTCATTTCTACATTTGCATCTTGCCTCTTTAACTTTCCTGACTCAACCTATATGCTCGTTCTTACAGGGCTTGACATTAAAGTACTCCCCTCGCCCTTCCACTGACTCAGCCAGCTGGTTGTCAACTTAGCTCACATTCATCTCATGCTACATCATCAATATACTAAACACAATGGATCCAATTTTGGTCAACGGTGTGCCTAATCACTATGAAAAGAAGTAAACTGAGCTCTTCGGCATGTACATTGTATACTGCACTTTTGCATTAGCTATAGACAATCATTCCTATGTGTTCAATGTGTTTTCTCCATTTGGCTTATACTTTGTACTGTTGGTTGGTTCAACAGAAGTGTACCATGTCTGTAGTTTTCCATTTCAGTTGTGTGCAGATTTCTTTGTAAACACATAGCTGATCATTTAGTTGGGACATCATTTTTGATAGTGAGACACACTCACATCAATCACAACTCTACTGCAAGAAAAATTCTCAACCACCCACGCCACACATAACTCCACATGTGAAGGAGATTCACTGGCTCCCCATTCAATCAATCAATCAGGATTTTTGTAAAGTGCAGCTAATCACCTGATACGGTATCCAGGCGTTTGCAGGTCCCAGAGGCTTAATCGAACAGTCAGGTCATGAGGGCCATTCGAAATTCTGGAAGTGAGGTGATGGTCCGGAGGTGCGTGGGGAGGCTGATCCAGGTTTTTGCTGCAATGTGAGAGAAGGAGCATCCTCCAGTTCTGCTTCGGTAGATGGAGGAAGTATGGGCAAGTGAAAGGGAGGCAGAGCGTAGTTTTTGGCGGTTGGTGGATGTTCAGGCAGCAGTTAATGTTTGTGGGTCTTTGGTTGTGTAGAGCCTTGTGTGCGTGGGCCAGCAGCTTGAACTGGCATCTCTCCTGTACGGGGAACAAGTGGAGTTGCCTAAGGAAGGGGTGTGATGTGGGTTCATCGGGAAAGGCCAAGGATGAGCCTGGCTGTGGTGTTCTATATGGTTTGAAGTCTCTGTAGGAGGTGTGTGGTGATTCCTACATACATGGCGTTGCCATGGTCCAGTCAGCTGGTGATGAGGTCCCGTGTCACGGAGCGTCTTGTGTGTAGGGGTAGATGAAGAACTAACATGGCATGCACAAAGTGAGGAAGCAGGCAGAGGAGACAGCGCTGATCTGTGATTTCATTGTAAGCTTGTTGTCAACGATGATTCTGAGGTTTCTTGCAGGGTCAGAGGGAGTGGGTGCAGGTCCTAGGTCTGATGGACACCAGTAGTCATTCCATGTGTTACTGCTGTTGCCAAAGATCAGTACTTCCATCATGTCTATGTTCAGCTGCAGGCAGTTGTTTTTCATCCAGCCAGTGACGCTTGTCATGCATCTGTAGAAGTTGGTTCTGGTGGTGGACGGGTCATCGGTGACTTCGAGGATGACTTGGGTGTAGCCTGTGTAGGAAATTATGTTGAGACCGTGAGATCTGACGAGGTTGGCCAGCGGGGTAATACATGTATTGAAGAGTGTGAGGCTGAGGGATGAGCCCTGGGGGACACCGCAGGTGATTTTAAGAGTTGAAAGGTTGATCATCTGGGTTCCTCGGGTGAGGTAGTAGGTGATCCATTTGAGCGCATTTCCTTGGATGCGGATTTGGTGGAGTCTTTTGATCAGCATGTGTTTGGATACAGTGTTGAAGCTTGAATTGGCATCTCTTCTGTACGGGGAGCAATTGGAGTACGAGGAGACAGTGAAGTTGCCTGAGATTCAGAAAGGAGCACATTTAAAACTCCTCATTCACACTTTCAAGGCACTACTTAACACTGGCCCAGCATACCTCAACAATCGCATCTGCTGTCACAAACCTTCGAGACACCACTGCTCACCTGGACACCACTTGCACAAATCCCACGCATACAGAGAACCAGATCTGGCAGTCAAGCCTTCTCCTATATCACTCCTAATTGATTGAATGACTGGCCTATGCACATAAGTGTCTCCCCCTCACTGCTTTTTTAAACATGTTTTATTAAAGTTTCAAACACTGACAAGAAGAACATTGCATCTTCAACCAGCATATATTCCAGCAATATCAGCGTCTTATATTGTCTTTGAGGCCTTTCAACATATGAGTTCATCAAAGTTGCAGGGTCCCATCTCCCCATTCCGTTAGCTCAGCTGGAGCCCCACCTCCGATGGAGTCAATTACCGCCCTCATCTTATTCCCTCTGGCAGCGAGGCCATGATCCTGCCAAGCATTTTCCCCCACGTCATCAAGTCCTTTCCCACCCTGTCACCTTGTGGCGTCTGCTTAATATGTTGCTCATCTGCTTGTGTCCATTCCATCAGGTTTGCCTGCCACACCCACACAGCAGGGGCCCTGGATACCTTCCGGTGTATCGCCACTCACCTCCATGCCAATACCACTCCCAGTTCCACCATGTGCATTTGCATTTTGGAGTGTACCAAGTGTGGGACTCTCCAATCTCACCCCCACCGTATGTGTCAGTGCCAGCAGGATCACCTGCCAGTACTTCACTATTGGCAGGCAGAAACAGGTCATATGTAGAAAATCACCAGAGAGGAGACCACATCTGCCACAGGCCACTGGTTTGTCTGGGTAAACTCTTGTCAGTTTGGGCGACATTAGATACATCCTGTGCGGACAATGGAAGTGTATGAATTTGAATCTAGCATTAGACAAGACCTGTCTAAGCTGCTCACAGGTTTTTTTCTGTTCCACCTCAGCTATCTCCTCAGAGCAGTCCTCAATCCACCGTTCCCTGGCCCAGTCCATATATCCCCACTATCTTGCACCAGTGCATCTTGCAAATGCGTCACCTTTCTCCGGCGCCCAGCCAGCTCCAACAGCTGTCTTGCTAAAGCATGCTCCTGTGGCTTGTCTGGACAGGAGGGCTGTACCCCCCTCACTATATGCACCAAGAAGGCATGCTGCAGGAACTGTCCTGATCCCAGTCGAAACAGCTCCTGAGCTTGTGCAAACATAATCTGTTGTTGGAGTAGAGGTCTCTTACTTTCTCACACTCCCCCTTTCTCCACTTCCCAAAATTTCTGTCATGATCTAGTGTGGCAAATGGCTTCAGTGCTCAAAGCGGTAAACCATCCAAGAATGGAGCCCTCTAGTGAACCCTGCAGGCCACTCCATGCCACACTTACGCCGTCAGATGTATTAGGTGTAGGAGCACTTTTGGTACTCCCTTCTCCTTAGTAAAAATCTGCAAGAGGGTGTATAAATCATGTGAGCCTGCCAGAAGAGTTTACTCCTAATTGGAATCATGATCAAACCAGTTCATGGCATGTTGGAGGTGGGCCGTCGTGTAGTAGGTGAACCAGTCCTTGACACCTAGTCCTCCCCTCTCCCAGAGAAGTTTTAGTACTTTCAGCCATACTCAAGTTCTCCTTCCTGTCCACAGATGTGCATATAGCAGCCTGTCAAGCCGAACAAAATGCTGTGGGGAACCAGGTACATTGCATTCTGCAGTACGTATATACATTCTACAAGAACACCATTTTGGACAACAGGTTTGATCGAATAATCGAGAGAGGCAGGGTGTTACAGAACTAAACTGACTGTTCCAGACCCTCAAGTAACCAAGACAAAGGAGGGTCTCTGAAACCAATATGGTAGCTCGGCCAGGGAAGTACGAGCTAAGCTAAGAAAAAAATGAAGAGCTACCTTAGAATTACATTACATACATAGATACATTCCAACAGATCGTGATGCAACAATATTTATCTTGTAATGTATGTCAACAATATTATAGTGGCTATATGTCCAATCAAGGGCTACATCAGGGTCATAACCTTCACTTCAACAAATATAATTTCATAGAAACATAGAATAATTTAACAAGGCTTTATTACATAATATTAAATACAATTTAAAACAAACAATACATAAAATCAATCATACCACATTCACTCAACACTAACATATACAACAATATACAAAAATAAATTCAAAAGTTATATACATAGAGTACTGATATGATATATTATCAATATAAATACACGAAAACAAGGAGTGATAAATTCCACAATCACAGTGATCTTATATGATACCAGTAGGGCAAAATAAATTTTGATAAGTGCCACATTAGATGGAGATATCTAATACATAGAACACATAGATAGAAAAACAACTTTGAAATCGTGGAGTCCTAGATGTTAAATATACACAAAACATAGGCTACCCATAAGCAAAGAATGAAAAATAAAAGTGACAATCAGAAAAATTTATAGACTGAAGTCAGAAGGAGACAACGTGCAAGAACACTAATAAGAGAAACCGATTAGTATAATGAAAACCAAAACCACCAATAAAAAAAGATAGCGCCTTTTAACCAATAACACGTCTCAACATGCACTAGGGCCTTAATATTCACCTGTGGCATCTATTAATCAATACATGCCGTGTGTTGCCTTAAATATACTTCAGCCTCAGAGTATTATAGAACCTAAGTCCAACTATTCCCCATAGACAATTGTAATCATACATTTACCTGTAAAGATCTCTAGATAGACATTATGATCAAAAGTGGATGATCTTCTAAGAAAAATAAAAGAGCAACCGCTTGCTGGACGCAATATCGTCCACTCTAATAGTTAAAAATTTGGGTTACCTAAAGGATAAGACCAAAAGATGTCTATAACGACAAGTACCAACATCCTGGTAATTATAGTGCCTTGCAGCGCCAAAATCCCTTTGTATCCCATTTACCTCCTTTATTGGATGGCTCATTGTGAGCAAAACAACTTCTATGCCCCACTGTTGTTAGTGTTTAGAGACTTCACTCCGGTATGTATGCCAACTATATTATTCTAAAATAGGGGGGGGGGAGAATAGATAGAACTGTTCTAACTTACTGTGAACAAACATATGTTTGCTCCACAAATGGACTGGGTGTCATATTACACTGACACTTAGAATATTCTCGTCAAGAAAAGCTTACGTAAGAGAGGATAAACATGCAAACGTCTTCCTAATCGGGGCATCTACCTTGTAAACGCGCCCGTTGCAGTCACTTTCTTTTACCCTCCTGGTCACGTGACTATATACGCTCTGAGGATTATGATGGCCATGGTTGTATCCAAAGTTCATGGATAACATCCATTCTACTGACGATCGCCATATTGGCATGTAGTAGTTCGTATTTCAAAGCGCATAAAGCGTTAACGTATGTGATACCCAAGTACAATACGAGAACTAGGATCCAACCGTAAAAACTGAGCTGACAACAAAACCAAAAATAAAAAGATGAAAAATATCAATATACATAATGAGAGGGAAAAACAAAATAAAAGGAAAAACACCCGAACACCTTCAACTATATATAGAAATATTTACACAAAATGTATACATTATCCAGAATTTCTCACCCTAGGTTCATCAATAGAACAATACCATTAATTATCATAGAGCCACAGTGCAAATAAAAGTCTGTGGGACCAGTAATGAACCAAACCAGGTAAAAGCAAGTGACCCATGGGCTAATGACATATCATGCTAAACAAATATAGGGGCTCCCTAGAGTCTAATATATTCTCCAGGGGCTGTACTGCCAGCACAAACAGCACCAATGTCAAGGGGAAACCCTGTCTGGTTCCCCCTACCCAACGTTCACAGATCCGAGATGCACGTGGCCATATGTACTCTGGCCACCGGTTAGGTTTAGAGCAACTGCACCCACTGGGTGAAGGCTGAACCACAGCCCATCTCCCGCAGCACTGACCACATACTGCCAGTCAACAGTGTCAAAGATGCATTTCACGTCCGCCACTGCCAGCACATAGTCCCCCATCAGAAGCCTCAAGTCAATGGAGTACCTGATTCAGCCACAAGATATTATACATTGTGCTGCGTCCAGGAATAAATCCTGTCTGATACGGGTATACTAACTCCCCTACTGCTCTCAGCAATCTAGTGCCAGCATTCAGCATCGAAAGGGGTCTGTAGAAGGTTAAGTCTTGTAGGTTCTTCCCAACCTTGGGAATCAGGACCATCGTTGCCTCAGTCCTGGACAGAGGGAGGACCTTCAGGCCTCTGACTTATGTGAAGAGCTCCAACGGTCTCTCCAGAACCGTGGAGGGCAATGCCTGGTATATGCCTGGTATAGATCTGCCGGAAACCTGGCTTTTTACCCAAGGGCCCCCCTTCAGCACCTCTTAATTCTTCCATTTCCAGTGGCTTAATTAATGTTTGGGGTTCTTTCGACAATGGTCTTGCGTAACTGTGATCCAACCAGATATCGGTCCAGTTCATTCTGAGCAATGATATGGGTCAGAGCATACCCTATCTGCAAGTATTCTGAACAGGCCCTGCTGGTCCTATTCCGATATACTATGTGCAAGTCATCTAGCCTCTGTGGAGACAAGATGTGAAAATGGGGCTTCTCACCTTTCAGAAGCCATGCCAGCATTCTTCCCAATTTATTGCCTTCCCAAAAGAGGCATTGTCTCATGCGGACATATTTATCTAATCTAGACTATGGCCCTCATTATGAACCTGGTGGAAATGACTGCACCGCTGGTGGTCCCGGAAACTGCCGCCAACAGGCTGGCAGTCTGGACCCCTATATAGTGAAGCACATGAGAAACAGCCAGCAGGCCTGCCACTCATTGCCATCTTAGGTACGCCGTTGACGACGGCACAGGCTATCCTCAGCTGGGTGGAAAGGCCCTACCCGCCCATCATATAATGTAACACCACACCGCCATCAGTTCCGTGGCGGGAACCACCGCCACACAAAGCTTGACAGAAATTAACCATATAAAGGGAAACACTCACTGCAGGCACACAGAACACGCCGACGCCAACATGGAACGAGAGCTGGAAATCGTCCCGGTGCTTCTTCTTGCAATATTTCTCCAGGACCATAACCGCCGCCGCTGACGGTAAGCACCACAGCCTAGCACAAATGGGAGGAAATGGAACAATTATACACCCACCCACACCACAACGCACACACCCCTCCCCCCCACCCCTCCCAAGCCATACATACCCGAATAAAATGTACTTACCAGACACATGCTATCATATATATGAACAAATGCACAAACCTGTGTACACCACTCACCCACAGTTAAACACTAGACAACGGGACAAAATTGAACCAACAAGCCTGTTGGCCAGATATATTATACACACAAAATAAAATAAATGAACAATGTCCAAACAAGGCCATAGGTCAGTCCCACTGCAATGTCTGGAAGGGCAAATATAGCTCACACTTGACTCCCACAATGACAGAAAGGCTCCACTGGGCAGGGGCATCCATGGGGCAGCCAGGCACCTCAGGGAGCAGGGGGTGGCAAGGTGGGGACTCTGATTTGGAAGGTGGGTCTTGGCCTTAGACTTACCAAGGGGTGAGGGTTTTGGCTTGCCCTTGCAAGGAAGTGGCGTGAGCTGGACTGGGGGGTGGCAGAGGGATCTTAGGCAACACAGGCCTTCTTCTTTCCTGGGAAAGGGTCACAGGAATAGGAAGGGTGGACTGGGAAGGACTCGGAAGAGGAGGGAGTGGACTTGGGGAGGCCAAGGGAACGATTAGGGACAAGACGGGGAGGGTCAGTGGGTTCAAAGAGGTTCACACGGGAGAGGAAAAGCTTTTTGGGTGCAGATGGAGGGGCTTTGGAGGCAGGTCTGGAAGGGGAGGTTGAGGAAGAGCGTGTACGTGGTGTAGGTGTGCTGGAAGTGGATGCAGGTGCCTCTTTAGCATGCTTATGTATGGTGGATGTGTGAGGAGTGGATGTGTGTGAGCGTTTGTGTGTTGTGGGAGGAGGAGGGGTGGACACAGTGGGAGAAGACAGGCTGCCAGTGTGGATGGATGTTGTCTGGGTGTCTGCCGGTCTGGTGAGTGTGCTACAAGTGTCAGTAAAGGTAGTTGTGGTGAGTGCAGGTGTGGTGTCTGGGGTGCATGAATGGATGTCAGCTGTTGTGGTGACTGCAAGAATGGGGGCAGCAACTGTGACTGAGGGTGCAGTGCATGTAGGGGAGGGTGCTGAGGTGACAGACAGGGAGAAGGTGGAGGGAGACAAAGTGGGGGTGCTGGATGTTGGTGTGTCTGCAATTGTATGTTGGGTGTGTGCCTGCTTGTAGTGGGAAGTGTGGTGCTTGTGCTCCTCTTTGTGCTTCTTGTGTGTTGATTTGGGTGCATGGCTGTCTGTATGTGTGCTTGAGATGGGTGAAGGGAGTGGGGTGCTGAATGGGGTAGAGGTGGTGGGAGGGGGGTCGGAAAGATCAGGGACACTGGTTGCCATCAAAGAGGAGGCCAGAGCCAGAAAATATATTTGTAGGCCTGACAAGCTACCATGAATGCCCTCAAGGTATGCATTGCATTCACAATGGTTGTCTGACACACAGAGATGGTTCTCAGGAGGTCAATGGCCTCCTCAGTGAGGGCAGCAGGGCTGACTGGGGCAGGGGCAGAGGTGCCTGGGGCGAAGGAGACACCCACCCTCCTGGGTGAACGGGCACAGGCAACTCAGTGGGTAATTAATGGGAGGGCGGTGATGGTAAGGAGAGACAATGCCAAGTCAATAAATCAGCAAGGCCATAGACCAAATAGCCCACACAAGGGGACCATCACAGGTCTACCTTCCCAGCCACATCTACCTAAGGACACCATCCCACGCACATAGAGGGGGGCAGGAGAGCAGGGACACACCTATCTAGGGGCATCTCATCACAACATATGCACCCCATACCTCCTAATCACACACATCATAGTGGCATTACAACAGTGTTGGTACAATTTCAGTACTCACCCCCTGGTGGCTGCTGTGCTGCCTTCAAGCGCCCATCCAAATCCAGATAGGCCACCGCCAGTAAGCAGGCCATTAGGGGGAGGCAGGCTCAGACGGTCACCCCTCCCACAAAGATGTTAGTGTGGCTGCCCATACAAGAATGCCATGCCACTTCTACCTGACATAGCTCATGGAGACATAGAGACAATAGCCAAGAAAATAACGGACATACACACTACGGGTAACCAATCACACAGCAAACAGAAATGCCTACAAGCATCCAACACAATCACATACATTTCAGATGTACAGAAATCAACTCACCTGATCTGGTCGGAAATACAGCTTTGCATACATGGGTAGGATCACGTCCACCAGCTTGTGCAGCTCCTCCGCGACGAAGGCCGGGGCCCGTTCCCATGTAGCAAGTACCATCTCAATGACCAGAGTCAGGACACAGCAGCACACGCAGTGGAGTTGCAGCCTTGTATAGGTGCAGGAGTCAAGTGGCAAGGACATTGCAAAATGGCAGTATATACTGCGGCAATGTACATCGTCACTGCCGCCGGTGATCATGATAGGCCCTGCTTCCCCATTGACATCAATGCTATCCAATGATCAGGTGCACAGCGGTGAACACTGCCTACCGCATGATGACTAACGCCAGCGGAAATGAGGTCACTTCCTTCAAAGCACTACCTGCAGGTCAGGTGGCTGTCATTTTGCACCCACCACGCCTTCAATGTATGCTCTGTGTCCCAGGCCATGGCCCCATTAACCCTTCCCTCTTTCAAATATAGTTAGAAGTAATGCCCCTACTCATATTCTCTAAGGATGGGAATAGTGCCTGCACTGTGATTGAATGAAACATACACACCTCAATAAACATTACCCTGACAGGATTAGCACGTCCCTGGTGTCTGTGTGAGGGCCAAGTGTTGCTAGTACAAGATCAATAGAGGAAAATGTAATTGGATTGAATGTACCAACTCTAAGTGTATTTCTTCCACCCCCATAGGTACATACCATTTTGGTGAGGGAGGGCCCCGTCTGTTTATAGCCCTCTGGTAGATCTGGCCACCATGGAGGAACATCACATCATCATAAATTACTGGCTGAATCGAGCAGTAATCTGTGAACTGTGTGCACAAATGGAGCCTGATCTGATGGCAGCTAATATGAATCCCAATGCCTTACCTACAACTGTGCAGGTACTATCTGTGCTACATGTTTTGGCTGCAGGCCCATTCCAAGTGACACTTGGCATGGCATCCGGTATGTCTCAGCCAATGTTCAGCCACATCCTGTCCAACTTTTTGAATGCATTCTTCCAATACCTGCAAAGCTATGTCCAGTTTCCCCAAAGGGCTGATCTCGCCACCATAAAGTCTGGATTCTATGCTTTTGCTAATATCCCCCATGTGATAGGTGCCACTGATGGTACCCACATAGCCCTCATACCCCAAGAACATATGAACAGGTGTTCAGAAACCGTAAAAGTTATCAGTCAATAAATGTCCAATTGGTATGTCTTGCTAATCAGTACATTTCCCATATTAATGCAAGGTTCCCTGGATCTGTCCATGATACCTATGCCCGGAGAAACAGCAGTGTGCCAGGCATCCTGGGACAACTACAGGGGAACAGAGCTTGGCTCATAGTTGAGTATGTATGGAACTGTATTAGTTGCTTACCTGACAGGCAGGCTGTATGGAAGTTTCAATTGTATGTTCAGAACACTTTTTCATCCACCTTTCCAGAGGATTCTGGATACCGAAACATGCAGTGGCTACTGACACCTGTGAGGAATGCCAGGACAGATGCAGTAATCCGTTATAATGAGGCACATGGTCGCACACAGAGGTGATTGAGAGGACCATAGGACTCCTGAAGGCAAGATTTCATTGCCTGCATCTCTCTAGAGGATCCCTGTGCTATGTAGCTGACAAGGTGTGTGAGATAGTGGTGGCCTGCTGCATGCTGCACAACTTGGCACTAAGGAGAGCTATACCACTTCTGGAAGAGGATGATGCTGCCCACCCACCCCTGCCACCTCAGAGGATGGATGAGAGCAGGAAGACATCAACTCCAGAACCCAGCTGATCCGGCTATACTTCCAGTGAATATCAGGTACATTTGGGGGGTCATTCTGACTCCCGCCGGGCGCGGTCACCGCGCGCCCGGCGGGAGACGCCAAAATACCGTACCGCGGTCGGAAGACCGCGGTGGGTATTTTGAGGTTTCCCCTGGGCTGGCGGGCGGCCTCCAAAAGGCCGCCCGCCAGCCCAGGGGAAACCGTCCTTCCCACGATGAAGCCGGCTCGTAATCGAGCCGGCGGAGTAGGAAGGTGCGACGGGTGCTACTGCACCCGTCGCATATTTCACTGTCTGCTAAGCAGACAGTGAAATACAAGCGGGCCCTCTTACAGGGGCCCCTGCAGTGCCCATGCCATTGGCATGGGCACTGCAGGGGCCCCCAGGGGCCCCGCAACACCCCCTACCGCCATCCTGTTCCTGGCGGGCGAACCGCCAGGAACAGGATGGCGGTAGGGGGTGTCAGAATCCCCTCGGCGGTGCAGCAAGCTGCGCCGCCTTGGAGGATTCCAACGGGCAGTGGTAAACCGGCGGGAGACCGCCGGTTTACCCTTTCTGACCGCGGCTGAACCGCCGCGGTCAGAATGCCCTCGGGAGCACCGCCAGCCTGTTGGCGGTGCTCCCGTGGTCGGTGGCCCTGGCGGCCACCGGCCGCCAGGGTCAGAATGACCCCCTTGGTATTGTGCATATGGCTTTACTGGGTTGATTCAGGGTGACTGATGTACTATGTACCAACACAGTGCTGTGGGTCTTTGGGTATGTGTCACTAAGGTGTTTTTGGAGGCCAAATCTGAGGTACAATCCAGTAATAATGGTGTGTTATGTTATTGAGGACACCTCATACTTACCTCCTTCCTGTGCTGTTAGTGTTTTGTATCAACATCTCCCTGACAGGCAAATTGTCTGGAGCTGTTTTTTGTGCTTCATTGTTATACATCATTTTATTTTGGACAGGGAAACACATTTGTGGTGATTTCTTTCTCCATCTATACTCTGGTGATGGGTACTGGAACCAGTTACCAAGTGCAAATCTACATCACTGTGTGAGAGGAACAGTGCTAGTTAACATGTAGGCTATAGTACTGAGGACCTAGGTGACAGTTGTGCCAACTTCCCTAAGTTGCCATTGCTGAATTGTGTGTGTCTGTGCATCTTTAAAGGAGATTTTGAAGTGTTTTGTCGGAAGATGACTGTACTGAATTGTAACATTTCCCTTGCTGACAGATGATGCAGTAGTGTCATTTGCCAATGATGTGCCAACTTTGTGATTGAAGAAACAGATGTCTGGAACAGCTATGGAATTAGCAGTGTGACATACTTCATACACTACAGTCTGTTATTGTCCCTTCTGTTGAACATTTGGCATTATGATGGAAACAGGATCATACATACACATTTACATTTGCTTGCATATAAAAAAAGAAGGGCTGAAATTTGGTGTGTGCTGGTGTTTTTATTTCAAAATACAACATATAAAAGTGATGGGATAGTGAAAAGGACTAGGAACATGGTGAACATCATACTCAGGTACTATTCCACAGCAGTTGGTCGCACAGGGGCAGAGTCCACTGGGCCAGTGGTGGATGGGGATATGGCAGTGGAATGTCAACAAGGTAGCTCAGTGGCTCACAAGGGAGACAGTTCAGGGCAGGGTCACTTCCTGGCGGTGCGCTTGGTCTTGGCTGCTTTTACTGGGCTGTCTTGGTCTGAGGCCACATTTGCGAGGGGGAAGCTGGGCTGCAGGGGGAGGGGTACTGGTGTCCTGTGAGTCCTCAGGCAGTGCCACCAGTCCACTAGCTGCTGCAGATGTAGATGGCAGGGCAGTATCCTGGCTAATGGAAGGAGCCTGCAGGTGGGTGGAGGACTCAGGCAGGATGTTGGTCTGGTGCTGCAGCACCCCTGCAATGGAGGCCATGGTAGCATTGAGCTGTTTCCATTGCTCCATTATCTCCTGATGGTGTGCAACCTGCAGCCTCTGATTCTCCTCCAAGGTGGCCAGGATCTGGCCCATCCTGTCCTGAGAATGGTGGTATGCTCCCAGGACCTCAGCAATGGCCTCCTGGGCAGCAGCATCTCTCCTTGTGCCACTCCCTGGGCCACCGATACCCTCCCACTAGCCCCCTGTGTCTGTGACCCGTGCACAGGTCTGGCTGTCCCACTTGCACTGGGCCCTTCATCGTCCTGCCTGGGGGAGGGTGGAGAGTCAAGCCCCTGTACAGGTGGGCAGACAGTCCGTGGCCTGGAGACACTGGTGTGGGGGCATTGAACCAGAGCTGATGGTGGTGGCTGGGTGGTAGGATGTCAGTGGTGTCCTGGGTGGGGCTTCTGGAGGGTGACTGTCCAGGGGTGTGGGATGGGCCAGGGATTTCCTCTGTGTCCAGACATCCCTCTACACTCTCCTTAGTGGGGCCCTTTGTCTTCAGTTGGAGGACTGGCACTTCTTGGGGTATCCGTCCAGGCGGCATGGCTAGTGTTGCCTGTGTGTGAGGGAGTAGAGACATGGGTGTCATGCACTTTCATTTGCATAGTTGTTGGCGGGTCCCATTGCTGACTGCAGCGGGACTTACTGTCAATGGTCGTTCCCCATCCACTGTCCGCCGCGCTGATTTGTGCATCATTATTTGGTGGGCGGGGTTGTATGCGTGGCGGTGGTGGGGTGATGTGCAGGCGTTTCTGCCTTCATTGGCCTGGCAGTGGGTGGAGGATGTCATATTTTTGGCAGACTCTCTTTTTGGCATCATTATAGGACGGGATGTATTCAGCCACCACTGGCGGTGTTTTGTCGACCGTCAGCACAGCTGGCAGCGGTCTTTCCCGCCAGTTTCATAATGACCACCTTTGTCTCTCCCACTTGTCTGGTTATGTCTAGGAGGAAATAGTTTTCCCATGGGTCTAACCACACCTTATGCTGTAGGTGGGCCTGCTGTCCCTCCAGGTCAGTCAATTCCCTTTGAGTTGCCGTCACCCCCCCAACAAACCTGTGCAATGCACTTTACTCTCAGTACCACCTTATAAGCTTCCCATTCCATCTCCTTGCTGCCATATTGGTGTTTTGGTAAATACAGGATATAGTATAGTCTCAGATATGAACACAAGTGGCCTCATCCTTCAGGGCCTCTACCGGCAACTGTCACAGCAGGGTTCTAGGCCTAAGCTACCAGCATCGCTAACAACAGGGAGTGATCCAAAAGGTACCTATCAAGATAGGATGAGGACTTTTAAGCCTCGACATGTATTCTTCTCACTAATGTGTAATCTATTCAGCTATAACTGCAGTGGACATTGGAATACACACAATCCTTCCTGTGTTGGTGCCTCCAAATATCCAGCAGTTAGAGGTCTTCTTTTGCCTCCCCTAAAACCCTTTCCATACCGGTTTTATGTACGAGCCTCAGGGGATGCTGATCTAGGTCACCATCCTCTGGGCATAAATACAGTATATTGCTGCGTATATGTGACCTCTCCAATTCTTCTATACCTTGATTGCCTCTGCCTGAAGCAGGTGGGTCTCCTATATCATCACAACTGGCACTTTGTATATGCGATGGAAAGCATATATTCTATAGTGATTACAGTAGTTGTTCAGTCACTGGACATTATAGGCTTCTAACATTCTTATTATAGGGAAGGCACACCCCCTGGCTCCCCAAGTCGGGGGGCCCTCAGCCTAGGACAGGAAGCTGTTACTCTTTCTTTCAGGTGTGTCTGTTGCAATGCTTTCACCTACGCTCCCACATGATTGCTCACTCAACTGCCACATCCAACAATTCTCAAATACCTGTGTCCCCCCCCATCACCCTCCCCTAAGGCAGCCCAAAACCTCCCCAAAACTGTAGGACCACCCAGATGTAATATCATCTTTCCCACCTCAATGAGCAATTATGCACCATGTTCACTCCTCCCTAGCACATTATCAACTCTGAAGATCAACACCCACTTATAAACCCCCCAAGCCAACAGTTGTGTGTAATAAAATTGTGTGCAGTCTGTGACGGAAATCAACCTGTATCTGCCTTCCCCTAGAGGGCCATCAAGACTAGCTTGGCACCGCCTGCACAGTTTATGAATGGGGCGGAGACGGCAGTCGCTGCTACACCCCAATAGTGGTGGCTGCAGAGACGCTCTGTCTGTTGGTGCCATCTGCCTCTGCCCCCATGTATGTCAAAAAACATTATCTTCGGGTTGCGAACGCCTGCAGCATTTTCACCCCACCAGTTTTTCCTCTCAGTTCCCAGTCCCAGTTGTGCTAGGCCTCCAGAATTTTACTATATATATATATATATATATATATATATATATATATATATATATATATATATGAGTCCAGCGTGGCAGCTGGATCCTGAGAGTCTTCAAGCTTGCTCTTTGAATAGGGAACTCAGTCTTCCTCCACCTAGTCAGCATTGCCTGTTCCTGTGTCCTCCATCGGGCTATTGTAACATCTTCCCGTATCATTATTCAGCCTCTCTCCTGGGAGGCTACCCATCAGGCACCCTGCCAACACTGGCCTCTCTTATGGCTCACCTCACTCCAGGTATTATGGGAACCAGCTGCTCCAGTGCGGCTAAGCCTCAGCTTGTCACACATCTCCAACCACGTCCATACTCCCTCCTGTAATTAAAAAAATTGGGTTTTCTTCAGCTCTATTCCTTTCAGGCAGGCCGGTAAAAGCAGCATACATCTGAGGTCCATGGCTTCCACTTCACCTCAGCATACAACTTTTGCTGGGCCTGAACCACGTGGGTGTAACCTGGATGGACAGAAATGGTGTGAATTTCAAAGGGCAGTTAAGTGCACCCGGAACCGCCGGCAGTATGCAGTCCCAGTCTTTGTAGTGAAAAATCTGGGCTATTAGGACCCATAGGGGAGGATTGAGCCTCTAGTGCCCGGTGCACCCACTTCACAGCAAATAGTTTTGTCAGTCCTTCAGGCTATATCATCACTAGAGGTGTGGGGTAGTGGGAACTGGGGTTGGGCCTAGGTCGATTAACCCAATGCACCGTGTTGGAGTCGCTTAAGACTCTGAAGCGGGGCAGTCATGGTGGGAAAGTAACCACGTAGGGGGGTGCTATGTAGTTCTACAAGTGGAAGGGGGAGTTCCCTTATGGACTAGGTGGTCTCACACACATAATAGTGTCTTGCTTCATCATTTGACCACCTAGCCCCACCCAAGTAAGATGATACTACTTGGGCGGACTCAACCTCTTGGTTAAAAGAACCAGAGGGAGTGCTGAAATTAGACTTACTGGATAATTACAGAGATCCAGATGGGGTGAGAAATAAAATTACCAAGCAAGTCACCAATTGCTACTGCTAGTTTTAATGGGGGTGTATGCTGGTAAGGTTAAGAATATAGGGGAACAGACGGCTCATTAGAGGATAATGTCTCTTAGAGTCTAAAAAGAAATACGTATGACCAACATGTTTCTGCCCTCACTAAGTGCTGGTTGGTCAGGGGCATTCGTCAGGGTCGGAGCACACGTAATAAGTGAGGTGCTCAAAGTGAAAATACATATAGGGCCTACCTGAACAGGTAGTTCATAATGGGGTAGGTCTAAAATGGCTAATAAATAAACCACAGATTATTAACAGTGAAAAAGTGGCAAACCACTGCACACAACACAGCACAAGTGGAAGTGCATGGAAGAACTACACACACACATGCAAACGTGACTTACCCCGTAGTTGGGGGCGATTTGCCTCTGGTCTGGCTAATGCCGGGGGGGGGGGTTTCCCTTGTAGTCACACTCTAAGGAGATTAGGAGTGGAAAGCAGAAGACAAGAAAGTAAAGTAACAGAAAGAGGCGGAGCCTGGTAGGAGAGAAGAAACAAAAAAGGAAACCAGAACACCGGGGGGAAAAAGGTATACTTATAAATAGAGAAAAGAGAGGGGGAGGCCAAGAGGAAGCAAAGAGCAGGAGGGAGAAAAGAATGAGAAGAAATAGAGAGAGAAAGAGAAAGAAGGAGAAAAGGAGAAAAGGAAAAAAGGGGGGGAAAAAAGGGGGGAGAAAAAAGGGGGGTGAAAGGATCAGGGAGGAACTGAAGGCAAGTGGCAGGGGGGAGGAAGAGGGAAAAGAAGGGGGGGCCCAAGAGCCCACACTTACCACTCCAAAGGGAATACCATGGGGGGGTACCTACATGCCGGAGCAAGGCCACTCTGGTACTGAGTGGCTGGCCTGGTACTTATGGTAGCCGATCGCCGATCGTAATGAGGCCGGGGGCGGGGTTGGGCCCCAAATGCAAGGTGGTTCAGGTGTGCCTGGTAGCGTTGAGGGTAGGCACACTGAATCGGGTGTTGAAGTCCGGCCTGCTAATTGGCCGGCCACACCCTCGTTAGGGTTTAGGTCCGGCCCTCCAGTGACCGGAATAGCGTGTCCGGCCGCGGACCCCCGGGGGATGGAGTCCCACGGGGCGGGGCCGCGTCCGGACATGGCGTGGAGGGGCTGGGTGCTTCCTCCACGCGAATAGGAATCACGTAGTCGGGCGTGCCGTGGCGATGTGGCGCGTAAGGCGCGACGCGTCACCACGCGCCCGGGGATTCTGGGAATTAGAGTCCCAAGCAGTAAGGGAACGGGAGGGGGAGGGAAAAGGAGGAAATATAAAGAACGGGGGAAGTAGGTAGGGGGAAAAAAATATGAGGGGGGGGAGGAACGGGAGGGGGCAAGAAGGAGGAACAAGAGAGACATAGGGGAGGTAAAAGAAGGCCAGAGAGCACAGAAAGGAGAGAGAAAAGAAAGGGGGGGGAAAAGGAAGAGAGTACAAGAGGAACATAGGGTGAGGGAAAAAAAGAGAGGAAGGCCAGAGAGGAAAGAAAGAGAAAAGAAAAGGTGGGGTAAGGAGAATCAGAGAGGGAGGTGTGAGGGAAAAAAGGAGGAGAAGTAGAGGAAACATAAAGAAGGGGAACCTACAAAAAAGGGGAACCGTCATTGAGGCGAGGAGAGAGCAAGAGAGAGAGGAGACAATGGGGGTCAGGGTCAAGAGGGTCTGGGGATAGAAAAACTGGGATGGTGGGGGGAAAGCAGGATGGGAACGGAAAAAGGAGTGAGAGGGGGGAGAGAGGGGTAGGTGAACCCAAGAGAGTAAGAAGGAGTGAAGCAGTGGAAGGTGACAATAGTCTCAGGGGAGGAGGGGACTTATCCGGGGGGCACGGATATTTATCCGAAGGGAGGACAATAGAGTTATCAGGTCGTGATCACCATCATGGTGTATATCAGGATGCGTGGAGCAGGGGAAAGTCTAAGGTGGGATGGGTCCCGGGTCTCTCGGTCTTAAGGGAAGGAGACCATATTGGTATCTAGTGGTCAACCTAGGGCTGACCATTGAATGTTATCATTCAGTCCTATAATGTCAGTTTGCAACCTCCATATCCATCTCTGCTCGTAAAGTAGGAGCTTCTGTTTGGCGCTGGTTGTCGTTGGTTTCAGTTGGTCCAGTATCACCCACTGCATGTGATCCGGATGATGATTGTTAGAGATGTAGTGCTCTGTAAGTCTAGTGGCATCTCTTTTGCACCGGATGGTGCTCCTATGCTCACAGATGCATGTGCCCACTCTTCTTGTTGTCATACCAATGTACTTTTTGTCCCAAGGGCATGTGATCATGTACACCACATTTTTACTGTTACAGTTCGTTAATTGTCTAAGTTCCCAGGGTGTTCGTAGTCCCAGGTCTAGTGTAAGGGTCTTTTTGGTGAAGACGCACACACTGCAGCTGCCGCATGGGAAGTGTCCTTTTGGAGGAGGAAGATCCCAGAGGGTCTTTTGTTGGTTTTTGGTGGGGCTTAATCGTGGGCGGGTATGTACGATCATATCCCGGATACTTGTAGCCTTTCTGTAGGCATTCAGGGGAGCCTGAAAGGCAAGGCCCCCAGAGGTAAGGATTTTCCAGTCATCATTTATTATTTTTTTGATCGTATTGGAAGCTGGGTTAAACGTGGGTCTCCCTTATTGGTTCTGCTCCTAGGTTACAGGAGTGTCTCCCTAGGACTTACACGAGCACGCTTGTCAGCTCTACTCAATAGGTGGTCAGGGTATCCTCTTGCTCGAAGTTTGTCGGTGAGTTGCTGTGCATGTTTCTTGTAATCTGTCAATTCGGTACAGTTCCGTCGAAGACGGAGGAACTGACCCACTGGGAGGTTTTCCCTGAGAGAGCGTAGATGGAAACTCTGAAACTGAAGGAGGGTGTTACGATCAGTGGGTTTATAGTATACCTCTGTTGTGAGTGAGCCGTTCCTTTCAGTTATTAGTAAATCAAGAAAGGAGACCGCAGGGTCGCCCAGTGTGGCCGTGAATCTCAGGAAGGGATTAAGAGTGTTTAGCCAGGTGATAAAGGTGGTTGCTTCTTCTTTTGTGCCCCTCCAGATGATCAGGATATCATCGATGTATCTTTTCCATAGCCTGATATGGTTGACATATGGATTTTCTTCGGTGAGGACCATTTCTTTTTCGAAGTGGTCCACATACAAGCATGCTAAGCTCGGGGCGAAGGTACTCCCCATCGAGGTGCCCTGGATCTGTAGGAAAAAGTTTTTATCAAATTCAAAGAAGTTTCTGGTAAGGGCCAGATGGGCTAAGTCGAGAATAAATTCTGGCGGGGTGATGTAGTTCCAAACACCCCTGTTTAATAGGTTGTTGATCACTTCCAAGGTGGCCTCCTGTGGAATATTAGTATATAATGATTCCACATCCAGGGTCATAAGATGTTCTTTTTCTTTGTCGAATTCAAGCGTGTCTAGTAGGGCGAGCACATCTGTCGTGTCTTTAAGATATGTGGGGATCTGTTTCACAAATCCTTCAGGCTACGCATTTCCTGGATTCAGGTCACCAATAAGCTCTCCTCGTTGCTTCCTTCCGCTTGCTCTGGGAATCCCATGAAACACAATTTGTTGTTGCGGGAGCAGTTCTCTCAGTTTTCTGCTGTGTCTTCTAATAGCTGCACACATCTGTGGTTAGTTGTGCCATTTGTGTTTTCAGCGTTCTAACCTTCTCTTGGAGGTCTAACACCAACATTTCAACAGTTTGCATTTTATCCACCACTTTCCTGAAATCAGCCCTCAACAAGTTCTCATCAATTCAGACTGTTTCTATTTCCCTTACAGGGCAGAATGCACCCCACATATCACCTTCAAGAGGGCTGCCCTCATTGACCTCTAGAGGGCTCCCTTGCCCTTTCCTAAGTTCCCTCCTGGGGCTAGGAGTTGGTCTGCCTCATTGACCTCTGAAAGTGGGCAGTGGCTTATTGTTTGATGATATTGTTTTGTAGGGGTTTCCTGCAGCTGTCTTTACTCATGGAAACTCTGCGCCTGGCCCCAGACCTTGGCAGTCTCTTCTAATTAAGCTTTTTGTTCAATCACTGCAGGGCAGTGCCTGGCCGGACAGGTGGTCTTTCCCAGTCGTAGGTTATCAAGCAGATCACAGTTCCTCTGTGCACCATATTGGTGTGCCATCTCCAGGCAGTTGCCATCTCCCAGCCACCCCAGTTACTGCTGAGAACCGGGGCAGGAGAAAACAAGCCTCTCCCCCCCCCCATTCACAGCCACATGCTATATGTCATCTCAATAAGTAGTCCAGGGCCGCCATGTTACTCCATTCCAGTGTCTGCTCCGGGTGGGTCCGGTATGCCTTCGCAGTAGGGCTGTACTCCCAAGTCAGTTTCTGGGTATTTCAGAAACAATGGGGGTCAATCTCAGCAGAGCTGCCACTCCAATTCCTTGAGGTGGGTCGACCTCCGCAGCAGCTTTGTACTTTGCGCTGTCTACCCCTAGGCCTCCCATCTGCTGTCCGGTATGTTGCTGCAGCCAGCATCAAGGCCTGCATCCTGCCAAGTGTCTTCAACTTCTAGAGCTGCAACATCTGCAGTGCCAGCCCTCTTAAGTGCAACTTCTCATCTTGCATTCCCCTCAGGCAGGGGTGATGCACCAACGCTCCTCTCTGGCCGATTAGGTTGGGCTCCATCACAATGAACACTGGTCTGCTGAGCTCCCAGGGCAGCCCACACTCACTGAGGCCCCTGCATCTCTCAAGGGAAAATCTTCACACCAGGCTGCTGTTCTTCGCTAGGCTACCCTACTTGCATGCATCCTTTGCTGCTTCATGTTATCCCCAGTGTCTACTGGTGTCTCACTCCCTCTCTGCTGTGTTTCTGCTGTTCATTCCTCTGCCTACTCCCAACCCAAGTGTATGGGAGCAGCAGGTGTCCACATGGAACAGAAAAATCACAAGGTAGTGTAAATGGATTCAGCAGGATTTCTGCAGATCTGGCGGATTTCCAAAAATGTACTCCTTGGCCACCATCTTGCCTGCCATGCTGCCTTCTCAGTCTTTGAATTCTACAAGAAGCTGAAGACCTCCCTTTTAGATTGGTCCCACTAGGCATTAGGTGTGCATAGACTCACACCTGCTCAGCGCCAAGATACCCTCCTGGGGGAAACTGCATGCTACAAATCTACATAACATAACATCCAAAAAGAGGTTAGTAAAATGTGTACAAACTCTCTACGCTGCACTTTTCTCTGTGCTCCTTTTCTCCTAAACTTGGGATGTCTATCCTTGCTTCAATCATTGATCCAAGCCATACCAAGGTAGTCTTCCACAAGATAACATAGGGACTACCACTGGAATGCTAGTGTCTTCATGTCCAATTACCCTGTACAAGCCTTCAACCTGTGTCCAGACATAAAAACATGCTATATTGTGTTAAAGGGTTAACGCTTTTCCTTACAGATTTATGTGTCTGTGGTCATCAGATTGCCCATGGAGACTCATCTGTGGACTGATTATGCCCTATAGGGCAAGAATGGTGTTATGCTGCATATTAGGCTTTCTCTCTGGTTGTGTTCAAAGAAAAGGTGTGACCTAAAGGAGGATGAAGTGTCTTAGGGTGGTCTCTGCTGGAGGCATCACACTCACAGTCATTTGACCCTCTGCCAACCCATGTCAGTCAGTATGTCTGCCTGGACCCTTGGGAAGCATAGTACTGTACATGGTAAGGGTTTAGTTTTATAGGTTTTATTGGCATATGAGCCTGATTGTGTTGCTGACAGTGTGTAAATTGATTCTAATGTCCGTATGTTGGGTTGCTGATATGTGTAATCCTAAAGTAGGGGTTTTGACTTTGTTATCTAGCTGTCAAGGCAGGTAAATCTCCATAATTGTGATTTGCTAAAGCAGCACTATCCTGAACATCTAACTCGCCTCATGTCCCTTGAGCTTGTGTCTCGATGTTGTTAGCAATTGTCTCCTTTTCAAGAATATGTGATTTACTAAAATGCTTGAAGGATTTGTACAATATGGAAATTGCCCAAAAATTGTCATCTAGGTGCATTCTGTTCGACTGGGTTGACTGAGGTAAGGGATTTTAGGTTTACCAAAAGTAGGTTTTCCTTTGGTGAAGAATTGGGATTGGGTCTAGAAACCTTCACCCAGTTTGGGTAAATATTGGTGGATGATTAAGTAAAATGAGTGATTTCCTTACAGTGATGTTTCAATGGGTGAAGACAGCTCTTGTGACCATCCAACCTTATCAAGAGGGATTCAGTTATACCTGCAGAAGTACTGTCAAGACAGGCATTTGGACATTTTTCCTACTACTTAATGCAGTTGAGACATTGCAGTGTGTGTAGCAGCACACCTATGGAAGCAATGGGATAGATGGAGATGAATGCAATCAGGAAGGTAGGCAAACAAAACGAAGAAAAAGACTGATCTAAAGATAATCCGAAATATTGTTATGCCTCTACCCCCAGAGTAGATCAGCCGGTCAAAACATATCTCTGCTGTCAGTAACTAATGGGAATGAGCTCAGCTGTTTGTGTCAGATGAGGGTTGTCTTAAGGAAAATACAGCCTTGATATTTACACTGAGCAAGAGGTCCATCAGCTGATCAAGAACTTTATCTGCCAAACTGAGGGATAGCAGTTTACTGTAGCATTTGAGGGGTAATTCTGTTATCTCACACAGGTTAGAGATAGCTCTGGTGTCACCATTGTGTGATGAACTGATGATGGGACTGTGGCGCTTTTAGTAGTAAGTAAACATTTGGCCTATTACTCCTGTCTGTTTAGATGAGTGTATTCCCTGCCCTAGTGCAGGGACAGGAAGGCCTGGCTGCTCCCTGACACTAATCATTTTACCAGATGGCAAAGGCAGTGCCAAGAAGGCATTCCTTCTCTCCCTCTCAAATCAATACCTTTATTTGTAGAGCCCAGAACTGCAACGACTTTTGATAGGAAGAGTACCAAGGGAGTGCCAGTCACTCAGTTGCCTGCAGAGTTTGGGTTAAGATACAAACTCAAGGGTTCAACCTGTGGGTCAATACCAGGTTGCAATGAGACACACTCTGGCACTCTAACATACGATGGAAAAACTACCTTTTGTCAATACTTTCTACCTTACCCTAAGCTGCTAGTTTGGGGCATTAGGGACAGGATAGAAAAGTTGCACTACTGAATATCGATCCCCAGAATATCTTGGTACAACAATAGCGAAGATATATTGAGATACAAAATAATGAAAGGTAATCGCATATAAGGAAGTACAGATTTTCTATTCCTAACTCAACATCTACCCCCTTGAAGATATATGTATAGCACAGTACAAACATGTGGAGTTAAGTATTGAAAGTCTAGACTTATGACGGTGTTTTTGATATTTTGTCCTCAATATTGTGCCCCATCGATTGTCTGGTGTAGATATGCACAGTACACACCAACAGAAGGTGCAGGGTGAAGAACTCTGTAGCTTTCACTCTATAATTATTGAGAGGAGAAACGGGGCATGGCTAAAAAGGAGGGGTGAAAGTTTAAGAAGGATGTTTGGGATTTCATAGTTTGGGAAAAGTCAAAGGGACGATGGATGACAAATGGCAAAATGATATATATATATATATCTTACCTAGTGCATCTTACCTAATGCTGGTCGCCACTAGGTAGTTATAGTTAGGCTCTGAATTTACCTGTACAAAACCATAGAAATTCAGCAGTTATAGTTAAAGTGTTTTCAAATAACTATAACTCGCGCCATAAGGTAACTATAATTCACGCCTTCATCATGCACAGCTAATTACTCCACATATTATATCACTGATGAGAGCTTGTATGAGAACTTTGATATTATCACTGCAACATTTGCAATACAATTATTGATAAGAAAACTGCAAGGCAAGGGCGCGAGTTATAGTTACCTTAGGGCGCTAGTTATAGTTACTTGAAAGAACTCTAACTATAACTGCTGAATTTCGATGGTTTTGTACGAGTAAATTCAGAACCTACTATAACGTCCCTGTAACCTTTGTTTTTTTCAGTCAATATATATTAGGTTTAAGTGGGGTTCACAGAGTTCTGCTACGTGGAGCTCCGCGAAGTGCCGAAAAAACTGTCACTCTACGGAGTTCCGTGAGCGGCAAAGTTTGTGTGAGTCGCACTGTTCGAGCTGATTTTCAGTGCAGGGAGCTACTTTGACAGCAGATCCCTGCTTCCTGAAGCATTTCATCTCTGTCCCCTGTACACATGCAGGGGACAGAGATGAAACTTCTGATATTGAAAGCGGGCCTGCTTTAAAGGTCCCACTGCCAAAACCTGAAGTGTTTGCTGTGGCTTGGCTGCAGCTACAAAGTTGCAGCCAAGCCACAGCAAACAGCTATGTCCCCGGGGTGGGCACCCAGGGACATAGCAGGAACCTTGGCAGGAGACTTGGTAAAGTTTTGTTTTGACTGCGGAGCTGGGCAGTATTGTATGTGTACCTGGCCTGCTGCTGCAAAGAATATTGTGGTTCAAAGGCCTATATGTGTTTTCACTGTTACAGCTACTGTTTTCAACTTTTGGAGGAAAGGTTGTATACTCATGCTAAGAATACATTTTGGGTGGGAGAGATTTCATGGACGCAGTACCACTTCTGCATTGCTCCTTGCCATTTTTAGGTAGAGCACGCAAGCGCTTTGACCTGTTGTAAGTCTTGTTGTCTTTTAACCAAGCCTAGTTCATGCTCACTTTCACTTATTTGTGGGCTTGCCTTTCAAAAATCCTTTGTATTCATTGGTAAATGCTTTGCATTTGTCCAGCCTTGGGGAGGTTTGGTAACTGCCTTGCAAACTGACCCTGTAACATGGATAATAGCACGATAGCTTATAAGTTTTTTCTGTGAGCAAACTTCTTTTTACTTTTGTGCATCTGCTTAGCGCTCATGCCGGCCATGGTGCTTTGAATCGGATCGCTTATGTCAACTGTTTTGCTTTTCAAGGAAAGCCCAGTTAAGAACTTACAACGCCAATAGCTCTAACTCAAGCAAATGCGAGACCCATTGCATTGCAAACGCTTGTTTGGCACCGATACTAGGCCGCATTTCCAGTACTGGGTAGTGGGCTGTCTCATGTTGGGGCTATACGCACTCTCTTCAGGGGCCTCGTGAGTTTTCTCAGGCGCTGTTGAAGGAACGATGCTGGGCAGGACTAATAAGGGGTCCGGTTACATTGGTGCTTTCTTGCAACATCTGGTTTCTATAAGAAATGATCTGCATCAACTATAAACATTGGAATTCCTCGAGCCCAGCGAGCAGTCAGCAGACTACAGTAACAAAAGGGGGTGGGTGAGCGGTAAAGAGGCAGGGAAAATTAGACAGTGAGCAAGTGAAAATGAGAGAAGAGGGACAATGGGGCTGTGGGGAGAGGAGAGGGAACAGAAGGGAAGCGAAAATTGTGGTGAGAGGGAAGGCAAAGAGGGGAGGGAAGATAATTCTATAGGGAGGAGGAACGTTTAGGAGAGGGAAGGGAAGACGAGAATGTGGGGAGAGGGGAAGGAAAGGCAGAAAAGAAACAGAAGGTAAGACTGGGGGAGAACAGGGAAGGAGGGGATTTTAAGGAAGATGAGATTGTGGTGTGAGAGAAAAGGCAAGTTTGAGAGAGTAAGGAAGCTAAGATTATGGGGAGAAGGCGAGGGGGTGGGGGAATGAGATCCGTGGGCAGGGAGAAAGAAACGGCAGACTGGGTAGGGAAGGGATGCTAAAACATTGTGCCTTAAGAAAGGACATGTTGGGAGGGTTTTGTGAAGAAGGCAGAAGATACTACTAAAAAGAGAGCCACATGCAGAAAATGAAGGAGGCATTGCGAAACAGCCAGCAATTGATGCCCTTGACGAATTAAATCAGTGGCAGGAGCCCATGCCCCATGTCAGAGTGTTTACATTTAGTTTATTCATGAATTTGGCGTCACGCTTTACTTGGCTCTAGTGGGCTACTGTCTAGATTGTCTTCAGGCCTGGCCGCCATTACCCGGGGTGGGTATGAGACAGTGGTTAAAGACAACTCGAGAGATGGACATAACAGAAGAAGAGACAATGGGGAATTGGGAGGAAAATAAAGAGAGTGGAAGAGACACCCTGGTGGAAGAGGGATGTACAGAACGAGGAGCACAAGATGATAATTAGAGATTAAGTGGTAAAGTGAGACATAGAATGATGGCTGGGACAATAAGATAAAGAAAGGGGTAGCCTTGGGGGGAAGGGAGATATAACAAGTGGGCAGACCGGGAGGTAGAAAGGGTAGGGCTCATACAAGTGAGACAGATATGATCTAGAAAGAAGTGATATGGTGAGGCAGTGGAAAAAAATGGGACAATAATTAGGGGTAAACTCGCTTACATTGCAGAAAACAACGTGGAAAGGGAAAACAAGAAAGGTCGAGTTCTATTGAGTCAAGAATGACCAGGAGGAGATGTGGGCCAACGGCCAGAGCTGCCGTAGGGAACCAGGTTCATGTCCCTGCCTCATTTTCAACATCTTATGATTCTGAGCAAATCACTTTATTTTAATTTCACGGTGCCTAAAAAAGGTCTAATGTAATTCGATGCTCATTTAAAGTGCTCTACTGCCCTTGGGCCAAGTTCCCTCTATATTTAACTTGCAAAAACACGGGGAACCCAGAGAACATGTGTAGAGTAAACTTGCGGGAACGGAAGGGAGGCACAGGCTAAGACTGAAAAGCCGATCTGGCATTTTTTCTAGGAATTCACATCCACACCCCAGTAGTTTGGGGCAAACATGAGAAATATTCCTTTAATTGAACAGCAGAACTAACTAGCCTAAAAATAGAGAGATTCAGACATCTTGCACCCGTTCCCAGACCTCCCTCAGGCAGTCTCCAGGCAGCGTGTGTTCAGGGCAATTCAGGGCCGAGGCGCATCTGATTTAAACTGTTAGGTCGGAAGGGGAAGGCACGTATATGAATCTGGTGCCAGTAAAAAAAAAAGGGCCTTGGCACTTGAATGCACTGAGAAGAGTTCCTTTACTTCAAAGTTATATAACAACTGCCAAAACCGCTGCTGATGGAACCTTACGGCCTTAATTTGTGCCTTCGGCTGCAAATCCTTGGCACCGGCAGTAATTTCTGAGGACCACAACTTTGTTTAGGAAGGAAGAAAAGATTGAAAGCAGGAGGAAGAGAAAGGAACGAAAACAGCAAGAAAGGCAGAAGTCGACACAAAGTGTTCCAGCAAGATTGAGACCCAAAGCCCAAAGAGGCATGAAGTGTATGAAGTGTAAGACGAAATATATATGTGATGGAATACATATATATATATATATATATATATATATATATATATATATAATAAAATGGAATCAGGACTACACATGCTTAGTGTTCGTCCCTGACATGACCGTGGGCTTCTAAGGAAAACTCGGAGCTCTATCACTTTTATTAAGTTATTTATTTGTTTAGCAAGAAGTATAAGAAAAAAAACATGAGAAGGAATTTCTGAGGTGAGATATATATCATACATAAATATATGAGATGGAATAAGGACAAGACATACTTAGGGGGTCATTCTAACTTTGGCGGGCGGCGTCCCGTCAAAAGACCGCAGGGTCATTTAGACTTTCCCGCTGGGCCGGCGGGCGACTGCCAAAAGATCGCCCGCCGGCCCAGCGGGAAAGGCCCTGCAACAATGAAGCCGGCTCCGAATGGAGCCGGCGGAGTTGCAGGGGTGCGACGGGTGCAGTTGCACCCGTCGCGATTTTCACTGTCTGCGATGCAGACAGTGAAAATCCTTGTGGGGCCCAGTGGCATGGGCAGTGCAAGGGCCCCCAGGGGCCCCACGACACCCGTTCCCGCCATCCTGTTCCTGGCGGTAAAAACCGCCAGAAACAGGATGGCGGGAATGGGGTCGGAGTCTCCATGGCGGCGCTGCAAGCAGCCCCGCCATGGAGATTCAGCCCAAGCAGGGGTATTCCGGCGGGAAACCGCCGGATCCCCTTTTCTGACCGCGGCTTTACCGCCGCGGTCAGAATGGGCTCTGAAGCACCGCCAGCCTGTTGGCGGTGCTTCCGCGTCCCTCCACCCTGTTTAGTGTTTGCCATCCCTGACATGGCTATGGGCATCTAAGGAAAACTCAGAGCTCTATCACTTTTATTTAGTTATTTATTTAATAAATGTACCTCCAGAACCCCAGTTGTAACACAACAGAGTTAGTTTGGTGTTGGAGAAGCGTGAGCGCAAATGCAGTCCATGTTGTCAATAAGATCTCCAAAAGCACCCAGATAAACATTATTGGCTCTCTGTGAAAGGGGGAGGGGCGTGTCTAACCGCCAAGATGGCGGACACCTGACCCTGAGCACTCCGGGCCCAATAATCCATACGCAATCCCCCATACTGACGCCATCAAACCCTGCAGAGAGTAGCGTTCCAGCCCCTCAATATCTGACAGAAATATGCTGCCTTGTGGTACCTTTTTTCTGGCTGCTGAACCACATGGCCTAGGCCCGAGTGGCAACCTGGTGGCCTGCATGCAGTGGGCGGAGGGTGGTGCAGAGACTCACGCTGAACTTGGTGAGCACTGTCAAGAGAGAGAGACCCCGTACCCTGAATTGTTACTGCCTTGCAGGATGATTAGAATTGTCCTGCATTGCAGCGCGGCAGTGGCGGCTGGAGCAGTGTCGATGATACCTTGAGAGAGAGAGGGCTGGAGCTCCCAGGATCGGTTTGTATCAGATTGCCCCCCCCCCCCTTTATACAGTGACTAGAGATAATGCTGTGCTTGCTCGGTGAGCCGGAGGGAGGGGGCCCCGGAGATGACACAATGGCCGGCTGGGAGGCAGGGGACAGTACAGCTGGCCCGGGCCGCAGAGAGGGCTGTTTTGGGCAGCACAGCCTGCGGCGCTGCTGGGCGGCCTGAGCCTGATTAAAACACCCTGCTACAGTGAAATTCACTGCACTCTCAGCCACCCATGATTGGTACCTTTCTTGGGATGAGTGTGCATGCCCTAGAACTTACCTGAGTTTTTGAACACCCCCAACCTCCGTTGCTTTTATATACAGGGCCAGTGGAGTGGTGGATTGCCTGCTCCCTCCCTTCCTCCCTCCCTCCCTGGATCTCATTGTTCCTACCTTGAGGAGGCCGGGAGTCCTGCCTAGTCACCCCCCTCTCGATGATCTTCCTAATTGGCTGGCTTCAAAATCCTGGATCTGACCCTGCCGGCTTGGCCCCCACTGATGGGTCTGTTCACTTTGGAACACAGATTGTTGGGTGATAGACTGAGACCTAGTGAAAAATACTAAGCAGTGCTCATGGTGGTATCCTGGCTGGCCCGCGACTAGCAGGTGGTGCCCCTACACCAATGTGCTGGATGCCGATGTGATCAATACAGACCTTTGGAGCCTAAACTCATGCAGTGCATCCAGTTGTAGTGCCATGCTGTAGGGCCCGGATCATGTATTCTTCTTTCTTGTACCACTGACATGATGCAGCACCAATACACTCTCTCATAGTTTTGTACATTGGTGATAATTGCCTCATATCACCTCCAGAACCCCGCGCTACTCAACCAGCAACATGGGTCGAACAAAGTCCACCCCAGGTGGCCAAAAGACCCCGTCTCATCCCCTCGGAGGCCTTACTGACCCCTACCCCAAATGGATAAATTAGATCTTATACTACAAGAAATACAAGATTCCAGGATCTCACTTGAACAGCTGGGGGTTATCACAGCAGACATTACTCTCCTCAAAGATGATCAACCTAACTAGCCGAGAAAGTCAAACCGAATGAACAATAGTTGTCTGCTATCACTCCTGTACAAACTGACCACACTGAACAGATTGCACGATTGCATCGTCAAGTAGAATACCTGCAAGGTTGGGTGGAGGACGCAGAGGGACAGTCCCACAGGAATATCATTCGTATTATAGGAACACCAGAGGAGACAGAGGGCCTACACCCCACCCAATTCATAGTGGACTTTCACCTCTGTTTGTCGTGGAGAGGGCCCACAGAGTGCTCATGACTAAACCACTACCCGGAGCACCCTCACACCCCATGATGGCCAAGATCCTGAACTACAGAGATCATGATACAATGTTACGCGTGGCCCAGGAAAAGGCATGACTCCAACTGGCGAATTCACAGGTCTCATTGTTCCCGGACTACACTCTAGCAGTGCAGCGTGAGCATTTTAGTTTTCAAGAAATGAAAAAAGCAATTACACACATGTTGTCTTAGATATGCCTAGCTGTTCCCAGCCAGACTAAAAATCATTTATACCAGAAGTCCCTTTTCTTTGATCTACTGGAGAAGGTATGTGAATGGCTAGACAGATAGTTTCCTGATTCTGCGGGACTTAACTCACAAACGACCACCTTGCCTATGTCGCAAACAGTCAAGCAAGGAATGTGACACACATGTGCTCAACACCAAGACAGCCCCCACTCCGCAGAAGGCTGTCGAGAGGCGACGCACTCAACAAACTCCTTGAGACTTTCTAAGAAACCCAGCAGCTCAAGCTCCTCACATGGCAGTGAATCGGACTCTGATGCAGTTGGTAGTATGGCTCTTTTTCCCACATATACTCCACAGATGTCATATGACCAGCTAGTTGAAGAGGAATAGGTGTGGTACTGACTCTGTTGCCAACCGATTGGTGAACTCATAATAGTAAAGTGATGTGGCAGTAACTATTGGGGGGGGGGGGATTGGTTGGAGGGCCAGGACTGTGCTCAAATTTATTATTTAACCGGTGTCTGTCGCTATACCCCCACCTCCTCCTCTGCCCCAATTTACAGGGTGAGAGCTATGCTAGATACCCATCTATTAATATGGTGGGGGTACTGCGTTATTCCACATTTATACACAATACGTAGGCACTGGGTCCAGATGCCCTGGGTACAAGATTAGAGCGACCATTTTGATTCACATTCTAGCGCTATGGCTTCGACCGCTGCTAACCCCCATATAGGTAGAGGCACAGCTAGAGGCTAGCTGCTACGACCTTATTAATATTAGAGTTTGGTCTACCTAGTGGTTACAGATGGACCGCATATTCTGTTTTAGGTTTTATATGTTATAGAGATTACTTTATATACAGTCTATCACTGTCACAGATTACTGAGACTGGAGGCGTACTATTGAATGGCCAAAGGACCGGGGGTTGGGAGTGGATGTTGGATGATTGTTATATCGGATAGTACGCTCATTGAATGAATATGCTATAATTACTTGGAATGTGAGGGGTCTGGGTTCAGTATATAAAGGCCATTGAGTACTTGCAAAAATGAATAGAATTAAGGCACATATGGTATTTCTCCAAGAAACGCACCTCACCACATAAGAAGCACAAGAAATGCAGAGGAAATGGCGAGGGCAACTCTTCTTTACATCCTATTCTGCATTTGCACATGGTGCGGTAATATGGCTGCGAGCCAGAGTTCCCTTTGAGTTGCTGGAATCCAGGATAGATAAAAAGGGTTGTAATGTCCTACCGAGAGGTCGACTGGATGGAGAACCTATTGCACTATATATGCACCAAATACAGAACGAGGATGCATACTAGGCTCAACTCTCCTTGATACTGACAGACTGGGAAGCTTATCCCTTGTTGTTGGGTGGGGATTTTAACTCCATCATTGATATCACCCTGGACCGCTCCCAACCTCCTTGCCGGGTGCCAGGCTACAGCACTAAATATGAATTGCTGGGACTCGCAGGACGTGTGGTATGAAAGACATGTGGGACTCAGAGAATACTTCTTTTACTCCCTCCCTCATGCTCTGCATTCCAGACTAGATAGGTTCCTATGCACCGCACATCTCATCCTCTATAAATGGCACCACATATTTGGGGAAAACAATCTCTGATCACAATACCCTAGAACTAACACTTTCTTGGGGCCATATCCCAATCCAAATCCCAATCCCAACCACGATCCCGACCTGGCAACTACATCCGACTGAAATGGAAGACTCAGTATTCAGAGAAACATTGGCTACAGCGATTGACACGTATTTAATTTGTATTGAGGGTACCACCTACTTCCCTCTGTCAGAGTGGGAAGTCTTCAAAGTAGTAAGTTGTGGTACCTTGGTGTTGGGAGCATGGTCTGAGATCGACCAAGACCTTACTAGTTTAGAAAGTAAACTGGGCACCCTGAAGGCGGCAGAGGAGGCAAGTGAGACCGCTGGGACTTAGAGTGCACTACAGGAGGTTTGCATTGCGCATGCGGTCTCGTAAAATGCCTCTGTGTTATAGATTATCATGCTACATACAAAGAACACATTCAGAGGCGGACAAGTTGGGAATGCTCTTAGCATGCATAATCTGTCCTCCCCCTACTCCTACATCCCGAGAGGTACTCAATATACAAAATGGGATCAACAGAGCCTTTCAAGACTATTATACTACCTTATTTGCTGCCCCTGCTCTTCCAAACCCTGTAGAAATTCATAATTTTCTAGATCACATCCCGCTGTCATGGTTATCAGCTGAGGACAGTGTGGCCCTTGAGGCTCCTATCACAGCTAACAAGATATGGGTGCAATAAAAGACCTAGCCACGAATAAAACGCCCGGTTCACATGGCTTACCAACTAAGTTTTACTCCACTTTTGTGACAAGGCTGGTCCCTAGATTGGAGAAACATTATGGCCACCTTCCACTAGAGAAGCAATAGTTACCTCTTTATTAAAGCCTGGCAAACCTCTCACAGAACTCTCCTCATGCAGACCCCTGTCTAGTCTTAATACTGAATATAAAATCTTGAGCAAGAACCTGGCCGGTAGATTGCTCCCTCTGCTCCCACACCTTTTACATATTGATCAGTGTGGTTTTGTCCCCCGACATAGTACTTCACTAAATATACACCAGCTCTTCAGTGTGATGGAATCGGCATGTGAAATCTACCCACATGCAGGTTGCAAATCTTCAGATGTGCATTAAGACTTTGATACTCTTTGGTGGAACTTCATGTTAGTAGCCTGGGCAAATATGGTATATCCTAGGTTTACATACAATGGATATGCCCTCTCTATACACAACCCATGTGAGGGCCAAAATTGGTGACATTATTTTGTAATCTTGTTTGTACTAACAATTGAACCTATAGCACATCGTCTGCGACAGAGCTCTCCTGGGTGGGGCATCTCTATAGGCCGTGTGACGCATGCCACATCTCTGTATGCGGATGATATAATACTTTACATTAGGGACCTCCGCATGGTGCTGGATGAGATCACCCATATATTGAGTACTTTTGGTAGATTATCTGGTCTACACATTAATGCAGATAAACCCTGTGCCTGTTTCTTTTCCCCAGTAACAGCACAAACCACACTATGATTTGGCCAGGCAGATCTCCATGTTGTGTTACGCCGCTGCGCGTGGCACGAGCCGAACATTCGGCTTGGGCCGCAGCACACAGTCATAAGATGTGCCGTGCCCCCAGCCTGCTCTGTACCTTACGAGGCCCCAAATTGGGCAAGGGGCCTGATTCTTTTTTAGCGCACCGCGTGTCTAGGTACGTCTGACCCCCCCACTCACCTGTTCTTTTCTTTTCTTCTTTTTTCTGGACGTCTGGTTGTGCCTTCTTTTATGTTTTTCCCTCTCTCCCATAGTACCCTTCTCTTCCCAGCATTCCTTGTTCCCTACTCTCTATGGTTCCTAGTCAATTCTGTTCTATGTGCTTTTCCCTATCTAAGATGGTGTCCTTTTACTTCCTGTTGGTCGTTTCCTGTTTGTTGGTATTTAAGGGCTGTGTTTCTTTCTCTCCTTGCGCTGCAACACTTTCTGTTTGGGATGGTGTCTTCGCTCCTGGTTCCTTGTATTCTTGTGCTGGTTTTCGTCGGTTCCAGTGTATTTTCCTGTATTTTGTTCCTGCTGTTACCTATTCTTTTTGTTCCTGTTGCAGGATTCTATCTTTTTGAAGGTTGTTTCCCCCCTTTCAGGGTTTTTTTCCCTCTGGCACTACTTCTGAGGGACACGGCCTGCTCTTGGCGTACCCATTGCCTGCAGCACCGTGGCTACCAGAAAGAGTCGCCCCTACTTGGGCCAAGGCCGAACATCCCAGAACAGGATCCATGCCACTCGCTCTGCGGCCTCCAGGGTAAAGCAGCACGTAAGTCGTGACAGATTGCAGCGCCCAATACTCCCGACGTCGTTTAACATCATGGATGATACAGTGGTGGCTGCTGCAGATCCTGACCAATCTCTTCTGGCAACCATTCAGCAACAAGCTCAGGAACTGCAACAATTACGCAATGAGAATGCTGCTTTACGACAAAGCTTTGGCCTTTCGCAGTGCGGATGTTCCTGCCGTCTCCACCTCTACTCCTCGTTTCTCCGGTGAACCAACTAAGCTGCAAGAGTTCCTCGATGCATTGACGGTGTATTTCGCCTTCCGACCTACCCAATTCTCCCATGACAAGACAAAGGTGGGATACCTTATCAGTGCGTTATCCGGTCCTGCCTTGGCCTGGGCAACCCCGATGGTATCCTCCTATGACCCAGTATTATCGGACTATTCCGCTTTCATGAATCGGTTTAAACAGATGTTCAGTCATCCAGGATTGGAGGCCTCTGCGGAAGAAGCCTTATGTGACATCCAACAAGGCTCACAAGATGTACTCCAATATATTACCCGCTTTCGACAGCTAGCGGCTGAAACCACTTGGGTGGAACGAACTCTGGTGACTTTATTCCGTAGAGGACTGAAAGAGGAGATTAAAGATGAGTTAGTACACTCCACCCGAGTTGAAGATCTTCGTGGTCTGATGGATCAGGCTCTTTCCATTGAATACTGTCTCCAAGAACAACGTATGGAGAAGAGAAAGAGTAGAGGATCTTCTCAGCCAAGCACTTCACGTGTCTTTATGCATCGTCCCGAGGAACCTCGTCCTCCCGCCAGAGACACCGAAGGCGAACCTATGCAAGTGGATACCACTCGAGGCCCACTTTCCGTTAGGGAGCGGGAAGACAGACGTAGGAAAGGATTGTGCCTGTATTGTGGTGCTGCCGGCCACATGCTTCGTACCTGGCCCGTTCGTCCTCAAAGGCCATCGGGAAACGCCACTTCCCGTCCTCTGTAAGAAGGGAGGGGACGGGATCATCGGCTATACCTTCCATCAGTTCATTCAAGGACAATGCCACGACTTTCTTTATGTTACCTGTGATGCTACATTTACCGGACGGCCGTCAAGAGAGAACAATGGCTTTACTTGACTGTGGTGCCAGTGGCATTTATATGGATAAAACTTGGGCCAGGACTCAACAAATACCAACACGACCCAAAGAAACCCCAGAACAAGTTCACACAGTGGATGGGTCCTTAATATCCTCTGGTCCTGTTGATACCACCACCACGACACTGAGTTTACAATTCGGAAACCACCAAGGACACATCTCATTTGATTTAATATCATCCCCCAATCATACTATCATTTTGGGAATTCCGTGGTTCATAAGACATAACCCTTATGTAAATTGGGAAACCCGGACTATTTCCTTGTCCTCACAGTTTTGTCATGAGAACTGCTTTGCTTCAGACACTTATTGGTCACCCAAGAGGTTGATGCCTACTGAAATTATTACCAGATGTTCCATCAATACAGTTCAAGGTGTCCCCGATCACTATCTAGAATTTCAAGATGTGTTCCAAAAACCAACCAGACCTGTGTTACCTCCACATCGAGATTACGATTGTGCTATTCCCTTGGAACCCAGAGCTATCGTTCCCTTTGGGAGGATGTATTCACTCACAGAACCTGAAAGGGAAGTTCTAAAGGAATATCTGCAAGAAAACTTACATAGCGGTCTCATTGTACCATCGTCCTCTCCGGCAGGCGCTCCCCTCTTTTTTGTACCCAAGAAGACGAATGATCTTCGTCCCTGCCTGGATTTTCGAGGTCTAAATAAAATAACTATAAAAGACCGTTATCCTTTGCCCCTCATCAAGGATATACTAGAGGCAGTCAGAGGGGCTCAACGATTTACCAAATTGGATCTTCGTGGAGCCTACCACCTTTTGCGTATTAAAGAAGGAGACGAGTGGAAGACTGCCTTCCGGACCCCTTTTGGTCATTATGAGTACAGAGTTATGCCTTTTGGTCTCACTAATGCCCCCTCCGTTTTCCAAAGATTTATGGACTCTGTGTGCTCTGATCTCTTGAACCATACGGTCGTCATCTATTTAGACGAAATCCTTATTTATTCTAGACGTCCTGAACTTCATTCCACTCACGTGAAACAAGTCCTCCAAAGACTCCGGGAACATCAACTGTCCTGTAAACCGGAAATGTGTGAGTTTGACATGAACGAAGTCAAATATTTGGGATATCACCTTAGTCCCACTGGAATAGCAATGGAACAGAAAAAAGGTACAAGCCATCCTAGACTGGCCATCTCCTTCCTCTATTAAGGAAACGCAATGTTTTCTAGGATTGGCTAACTTTTATCGGCAGTTCATCTTAGACTTTGCAGAACAAACCAGCCACATAACTTAAACATTAAAAAAGGAAAATTTTAAGAAAGGCTTTGTCTGGACAATGGCGGCTGAAAAGGCTTTTCAGAGTCTAAAAAAGGCCTTCACTCAAGCACCGATATTGAGACACCCAGATACTAACAAACAATTTATTGTTGTTACTGATGCTTCCGAAAGAGCCATCGGAGCTGCCTTACTCCAACAACAAGAAGATGACGGTCTTGAACATCCTGTGTTCTATTTGTCCCATGTACTCTCTGCCTCGGAACAACATTACTCAGTACTTGAAAGGGAGTTGTTAGCTCTGAAAACAGCCTGCCTAGAGTGGAGACAGTTTCTTATGGGTTCCAAAGAGCCGTTTGAGGTGAGAACATACCATCGTAATCTACAATGTTTACGTAATTTTTTATGCCAGAACAGTCGTCAGGCTCGTTGGGCCTTTTTCTTCAGTCGGTATGACTTTTATGTCACCTATATTCTTGGATCCCAAAACATTCTGGCTGATGCTCTGTCTCGCCGTTATCCAGATTGTACTTCTACCCCATCTCAGTATCTACTTGAGGCCAGTAAAATCATCAGAGTAGCTCAGTCTTTCCTGGATGAGGTACAACTGGAATATTATAACCTGACTGATCAAGAATTAAAGAAACTTAACATATGTAAAATGCAAGGGTATTATTATTATAAGAACTTGTTGTTTCTCCCTACAAATGGAGTAAGAGAAAAGGCACTACAAATGTGCCATGATTTGCCGGTCGCTGGTCATAGAGGCATTAAGGCCAAACAATAACTACTCTTACGATCTTTCTGGTGGCCTCCCTGGAAATCGGATGTCGAAAAATACGTGCAGGCTTGTCCCATATGTGCTCAAGTAAAGATCCCCCGTACCAGACCTGCAGGATTACTACAACCATTACCTGTTCCACCGGCTCCCTGGCACACCATTTCTACTGATTTTATGTGTTCATTACCTCCATCAGCAGGAAACCGGGTTATCATGGTCACCATAGATTCCTTTACTAAGATGGCACACTTCACTGCCCTGAAAAAACTACCTACGTCCCAAGAACTAAGTCAGATATTTATCCATCATATTTTCCATCTCCATGGACTTCCACACAGCATTGTATCTGACAGGGAACATCAGTACATCTCCTGGTTTTGGAAACATTTTTGTAGGACACTGAATATCAACATAGCACTATCATCGGGTTTCCATCCTCAAACCAATGGACAGACTGAGCGTCTCAACCAAGGATTGAAGCAGTACCTTCGCTGCTTTTGTAATTCTACCCAGAGCAACTGGAACACTTACCTTCCTATCGCTGAATTCTCTTACAATAACACTGTCCATAGTGCCTCCAAGGTCACTCCTTTTTTCTGTTCTTATGGTTATCATCCTACCTCTTTTCCTACTACTCCTCAGTCTGCCTCTTCTCTTCCTGCTGTTACTTCATTCTCCAGACGACTTTTACAGATCCATAAATTGATTCGAGCTAACTTGTTGAACACCAAGAGATACATGAAAAGAATAGCAGACAAGAAGCGTAGGGATGCTCCAGAACATCACCTTCAGGATAAAGTCTGGCTTTCGTCAAAATTTTTACCTTTACACCTTTCTCAAAATAAGTTCACACCTCGTTATTATGGTCCTTTCCGTATCCTTCAGCTGATTAATCCTGTCACTGTCCATCTTCACCTGCCTCGTACCTGGAGGATTCACCCGGTCTTTCATGTTTCTCAGTACAAACCCTATGTTCCTGATCCTTACTCTCCTCAGTTTCCCTGTCCTCCTCCTGTGTTAGTGGATGATGTACCTGAATATGAGGTACAAGAGATTCGTGACTCTTGTATCTTTCACAAACGTCTTCAGTATTTGATTAATTGGAAGGGTTACCCTCTCAGTGAATGCTCTTGGGAAGATGCATCTTCTATTCACGCACCTCTTCTGATTCGCCATTGTCACTGCTTGTTTCCGCACAAACCTGGGCCTTCGGGGGGGACCTACTGTTGCGGCGCTGCGCGTGGCACGAGCCGAACATTCGGCTCGGACCGCAGCACACGGTCATAAGACGCGCCGCGCTCCCAGCCTGCTCTGTACCTTACGAGGCCCCAAATTGGGCATGGGGCCTCTTTCTTTTTTAGCGCACTGCGTGTCTAGGCAGGTCTGACCCCCCCACTCACCTGTTCTTTTCTTTTCTTCTTTTTTCTGGACGTCTGGTTGTGCCTTCTTTTATGTTTTTCCCCCTTTCCCATAGTACCCTTCTCTTCCCAGCATTCCTTGTTCCCTACTCTCTATGGTTCCTAGTCCATTCTGTTCTATGTGCTTTTCCCTATCTAAGATGGTGTCCTTTTACTTCCTGTTGGTCAGTTCCTGTTTGTTGGTATTTAAGAGCTGTGTTTCTTTCTCTCCTTGCGCTGCAACACTTTCTGTTTGGGATGGTGTCTTCGCTCCTGCTTCCTTGTATTCCTGTGCTGGTTCGCGTTGGTTCCAGTGTATTTTCCTGTATTTTGTTCCTGCTGTTACCTATTCTTTTTGTTCCTGTTGCAGGATTCTATCTTTTTGAAGGTTGTTTCCCCCCTTTCAGGGTTTTTTTCCCTCTGGCACTACTTCTGAGGGACACGGCCTGCTCTTGGCGTACCCATTGCCTGCAGCACCATGGCTACCAGAAAGAGTCGCCCCCTACTTGGGCCAAGGCCGAACATTCCAGAACAGGATCCACGTCGCTCGCTCTGCGGCCTCCAGGGTAAAGCAGCACGGAAGTCGTGACATGTTGCACCCTCCACGTTCAAAAACATGGGGGTACAGATATATTGGGATCCTGCAGATTTATTAGCTGGGAACCTCATACGCTTGATTAATTCTCTTAAACTGCAAATTGCTTTCTAGACCACTCTACCGTTGTCAGTCGCAGGTCGCCTGTCCATTGCGAAAATTGTAATACTGCCACGGTTCATATTTTTTTTTTTACAAATCTCCCAGTGATAATACCTGCAGGGGTATTCGGACTGGTGAACAGCATGTTAGTGGAACTGGCCTGGGGGCCAGGGCACGCAGAATTAGTCTCTCCAGGTTACAATTACCATTTGACGGTTGTGGAATGGGCTTATTGCACGGTGGGATAACTGCAGTTGCTATCTTATTGGTTAGCCGGTCACGACCTATCTGAAATTGGTTACACAAAGGCACAACTGGTCACGGGCCGACTACATAGTGTGTTATACCTAGGTGAAGAGTGGCTATGACCATGCTATTACGAGAAACCCTAAAATATTGGAAAATGGCTGAAAAATTATACTGCCCAGAACTCTCCTTTGCAACAAATGCCCTGTTGAGAGGTTTACCTACGATTTCTTGAACTGTAACGTCGCAACGTCTCACTCCTTGGGAGGATGGGGATGAATTGACACTGGGTTTCTCAAAAAGTGAGCTCAAACAAAGTCCAGTTGTTATAACAGGTCAGCAGGGAGTTTCCAAACTTCACTGCCCAGCGTTGGCAAACGAGTTATAGTGCACCTTCTGAGTGCCCACTACTGACTGGGCACAAAATGATACCCACATCAATAAACCATTTGAGAAGGGATGTAGCTGTTTACTGTGATACGATAGGCTCCGACCACTGCATAAATGATTCCCATATCGATAAAGCATTCAGGTAAGGATGTAGCTTATTACTGTGGTATTATGCATCCTCTAGGTCAATCTCCATCTCTTACTTTCCTGACATGGCTGAGGGCACGCATACTCTGTACTGTCTCCATCTAGAATGGGACTGCTCTCAGAGTGCTGTTGACTCTGAAGGCCCAAAACCAGAATCAAGGGTCAGAAGATGTTTAGAATAAATAAGAGGGTAAATTACCTCCAGAATAAATAAGAGCGTAAAACCTGTGACCTTGTTTGTATTTCGGACTAGAACAACCTTTCCTTTCCTTTGAAGATTCTAGATCTCTGACAGCGGAGCTTGATCTCCACGGGATTCTTTGAAGTTGGGGTTTTTGAGACTGGGGACTGTGAGGGAAAGTGGTATGTTATAAATGGGAGTCTCTGGTTGGCAGTGGCTTGAGCCCTCTCCAAGTATGGACCCTTCCTCCTAGTTAGGATTAGGGAGTTACACACATAAAATAACCCCTGCTCACCCCCCCTGGTATCTTAGCATGAGCAGAGAAGAGGCAATGTGTAAAATGTGTAAAACAAAACCAAAACAATAAAAATCTAACATACTGTAATAAAGATACAAATTTTGTAAGAATTAGCTTAAAATACATTTCCTTGAAGTCCATAACTCCGTCTGGGGATACCACCGGTGTCGTAAACAACAAATCCAACAGTTCAGGCCGTCCACGAGGTCGCGGGCTAGCTACAGTTTCGGGAAGACCTATAATCAGTACCTTGGAAATGCTGGGCGTCGTGGACCTTGCGATGAGATCCGAAGTTGCTGCATTGCCAGCTTCAGCAGGCATCGGTCGGTCCTGGAGGTCAGTGCAGGAGTCGTCAGACCCTTGAAGTTACATACCTTGCAGATCGAACTCTATGAAAGTGAAGTAAGGAGCGCTGGCATGGAGGTGCAATGCAAAGTGGGATGATGCGACGTGCTGTGTCCACAGGTCACGGTGCAGGCAGCAGCTCAGTGACAGTGTCCGGCATCGTTGGTAAAACTAGGGCTTCGGTGTGAAGCGGGGTGATGCGACGTGCAGCGTCTACAGGTTGCGGTACAGGCAGCGGCGTGGCCGTTGCTGAAGCGCGGTCATCAGTTGACCCAAAGTTGCGATGCAAAGCGGGGCGATGCTTCGTGTGGTGCCCACGGTTCACAGTGCAAGCCGCGGTGTGGGTTAAAGAGGCTGGAGCTGATGTCGCTCACGTTGATGGACCAGGGCCGTGGCATCATCGTCGGTGATACCTCTGCTGGGGTGTGAAGCGAGGCGATGTGACGTGTGGTGCCCACAGGTCACGTACAAGCAGCGGATCAGTGACTATGTCAGGTGGCGGTGGTGAGACTATGGTTGTGTTCTGAAGCGGGCGATGTTCTGTGCGGTGCCGGCAGTGGCGTTGTTGTCAGCGTCGTAATTGTTTTTCTTCTGTTGCAGCACAAAACACACAGCTACCAGTGCCGTTGGCAGATGAACTTGAAGTCTTTGATGTTCCTGAGACTTCCAACACAAAGCAAGCCCTTGGAGAAACTTAGGAAATAAATTGCAGAAAGTTTAATCCAGTCCTTTCACTGCCAAAGGCAGAAGCAGCAAGCAGCAGGCCAACACAGCAAAGCACGCAGCAAAGTGGAAGTTTCTCCTGACAGCTTCTCCAGCTCTTCTTCTTGGCAGTTTCTTTAGCCTAAAAGAGTTCTAAAATTTTGGGGTCAGGGCCCCACCACTTATACTAGTTCTGACCTTTGAAGTAGGCAAACCACAAAGGCAGCCATTCCTTCTTGCCAGATCCAGTTCTTTTCTGCTCTGGCCCCAGACGCTCTCCAGGAGGAGGAGACTTCTTTGTGCAGGACAGGTCCAGCCCTAATCAGGTGCAAGTGGCAGCTCCTCCCATCACTCGAGCCCAGGAAGTACCAGCAGGATGTGCAAGGCACACCTAAACTCCTTTTGTGTGACTATCTAGAGTGTATACAGGAGGCCCCTGCTGTCAGGTAAGCAGACGTGGTTTCCACAGGCAGGCACAGAATGGTTAAGCAAGAAGTACAAGTTACTTACCTTCAGTAAAGAAATGTCTGGTAGAGACATATTCTAGTTGCAGATTCCTCACCTTAGAATTTTCCCCCAGGCGTCAGACTGGATCTGGAGATTATTTCTTCGAGCAATACCCTTGAGCGTCAGTAGGTGGCGACAGTCGACTCCGTAGGCGTCGTGGTTGCCGTGATGACGTTGGGAGTAGTACACAGACGCTGCCCTCGCACAGTGACGTCAGTTTCTTTAATGACTTTCCACGCCAGAGCGCAGAGCTGCTAAGAACACTGATATTGGTGCGCCAGAGCTAAGGACCTGAAAGGGGGGAATCCCTGTCCCTAGAAATCAGTTTGCAAGTGGGGAGGATGGGTGGGCGGTAAGGAATCTGCAACTAGAATATGTCTCTACCAGATATTTTGTTACCGAAGGTAAGTAACTTGTACATCTGATAGAGACTTCTAGTTGCAGATTCCTCACCTTAGAATCAGTGGCGTAGCGTGGGTTGTCAGCACCCGGGGCAAGGCAAGTAATTTGCGCCCCCTAACCCGGGGCAAGGCAAGTAATTTGCGCCCCCTAACCCATGGATTTTAGCACTCGAGTCTCTTCCAAGATGTTGCGCCCGGTGCGGCCGGCCCCCCCTGCACCCCCCACGCTACGCCACTGCTTAGAATAGATACCCAAGCAATGCAATCCTCGGTGGTGGGCTGCGAACTAAGATCATACTAGAAAGTCCTACAGGACCGAATGAGCAAAGTAGCCGTCCCGACGGACATGACTGTCCAGGCAGTAATGCTTAGCAAACGTGTGCAGACGCCCACGTAGCAGCCTGACAGATATCCAGGACAGTAACTCCGTGTGCTAACGCAGTGGATGCAGCAGTGGCCCTGGTAGAATGAGCCCGCAAGCCGTCAGGAGGTTGCTTTTTTGCCAAAGTGTAGCACATTTTGATGCAAAGAAGCACCCATCGAGAGATGGTACGTTTCTGCACTGCCTTCCCTTTCTTCGCACCCACATAGCCAACAAAGAGTTGATCGTCCACCCGGAAGTCTTTAGTACGATTGAGATGGAACACCAACGGTCTTTTTGGTTCCAGACGGTGGAGTTTCTCCTCCTCATCGGAAGGATGTGGGGGTGCGTAGAAGGTAGGGAAAGTGATGGACTGGCCTACATGAAACGGTGTAACCACCTTAGGAAGGAAGGAAGCTCTAGTGCATAACACCACTTTGTCGGGGTGTATGGACAAGTACGGAGGCTTTGAAGAAAGGGCCTGAAGCTCACTCACCCTGCGAGCAGAGGTGATGGCGAAAAGAAAGAAAGTTATGAATGTGAGGAGCCGTAAGGGACAATTATGCATAGGCTCAAAGGGAGCACACATCAAGAAAGTAAGCACAAGATTAAGATCCCACTGAGGCATGATGAAGGGAGTGGGAGGAAATAAGTGGGTGAGCCCCTTTAAGAACCTACTCACAAGAGGAGATTTAAAGGGTGAGGGCTGATCAGGAAGCCTAAGAAAGGCGGAAATGGCAGACAGATACCCCTTAAGGGTGCCCAATGCAGAGCCCTGCTGGGCTAAGGAAAGAATGAATAGAAGAACCTCTGAAAGAGGGGCAGATAGGGGGCCAACAGATTTGCTGGTGCACCATGCCACAAATTTATTCCAACTACAGGCGTATACAGTTTTAGTTGAGGGACGCCTGGCTGCCAAGATAACATTGCAGACTTCGGGTGGAAGGGCAAATGCCGTCAACTGTTGCCACTCAATCTCCACGCATGAAGGTGGAAGTTGGACAGGTTCGGGTGGAGGACCATCCCCTGCTGCTGCGACAGAAGATCCGCCCGAAGAGGCAGTCTGAGTGGAGGATCGATGGACATGCTCAGTAGCTCTGGATACCACACTCTTCGAGCCCAGTCCGGAGCCACCAAGATAACTTGGACCTGGTCGCTCTTGATCTTCTTGAGAACTCTGGGCAGAAGAGGGATAGGCGGGAAGGCGTAAAAGAGGCTGGAGTTCCACTCGAGACGAAAAGCGTCTCCGAGCGAGTGCCGCCTTGGAAACTCCAACGTGCAAAATAGCTGTCTGCGCGTTCTCTGCGGAGGCGAACAGATCTAACCAAGGCTCTCCCCACTTGAGAAAGAGACCTTGCGCCATCTCCGGATGGAGGCGCCATTCGTGATCGACAGTGCGTCGGTGGCTGAGTTTGTCTGCTTTGGCGTTGAGAGAGCACGCCAGATGTTGAACCATCAGGGTAATGCCCTGATGTTCCAGCCATGTCCAGAGGCGTGTTGCCTCCTGACATAGGGTCCAGGACCCTACCTCGCCTTGTTTGTTGGAGTACCACATGGCAGTAGTGTTGTCCGTGAACAACTGCACCACTTTCCCTTGGAGAGAGGAAAGAAATGCTTTCAACGCAAGTCTGATTGCTTGGAGCTCCAGCATGTTTATGTGGAGTCCCGACTCCGCCGGAGACCAGAGGCCTCTGATCTCCGCCTCTCCCATGTGGCCGCCCCAACCCAGAAGTGACGCATCTGTCACTATTGAGAGATCTGGTTGGGGACGGGAGAGGGATCTGCCATTGACCCAATTGGGATTTGAAAAGCCACCACTGCAGGTCTTTCGCAGTCCCCCCCGAGATCTGGACCATGTCGGAGAGATTCCCCTGATGCTGCACCCACTGGAACTTCAAGTCCCACTGCAGAGCCCGCATATGCCACCTGGCATGTGTTACTAGCAGGATGCAGGAGGCCAAGAGGCCCAGCAGCCTCAGAGTCTGTCTCACCGAAACCCAAGACCAAGGCTGAAAGATCGGAATCATAGCCTGAATGTCTTGGACTCGCTTTTGGGGAGGGTAAGCCCGAAACCGCACTGTGTCCAGAACTGCCCTGATGAAAGAGACCATCTGAGAGGGAGTCAGTGTGACTTCGGCACGTTGATAGTGAACCCCAGCTGGTGCAGGAGGTTCGCCGTAGTCCGGAGGTGTGAGACCACTGTCTGGGGCGAAGGGGCCTTCAACAGCCAGTCGTCTAGGTAGGGGAAGACTGAGACCCCTAACCTGCGCCATCAGTTTCGTGAACACCCGAGGGGCACTGGTAAGGCCGAAAGGGAGCACGGTAAACTGAAAGTGCTCGTGACCTACCACAAATCGTAGGTGGGCAGGCAGGATGGGGATGTGGAAAGAAAATGTCCTGCAAGTCCAGCGCTACCATCCAGTCTTCTGGGTCTAAGGCAGACAGAACCTGAGCCAGGGTGAGCATTTTTAACTTCTCCTTCTTGAGGAAGTAGTTCAGCTCCCGAAGATCCAGGATAGGGAGCAAGCCTTTGTCCTTCTTTGGTATCAGAAAGTAGTGGGAATAACAACCACGACCTACTTCTGGCACAGGGACCCTTTCTATAGCTACCTTGGCCAAGAGAGCTGCGACTTCCTGGCGGAGAAGCACCAAATGATCCTCCGAAAGGGGATGGAAGGATGGTGGCATGTGTGGTGGTGCGGATTCGAAAGGGAGGGAGTAGCCATTCTGAATTATTTGCAAAACCCACCTGTCCGTGGTGATATGTGCCCAGTGGGGCAGGTGATGGTGGATTCTGCCACCTACTGGGCAGGAGTGAGGGGACGGACTAGGAAGGTTTGGAGGCTGCTGCGGTGGCAGGGGTGGACTGGACAGACCTCTGGTTCCCTGTCCCACGACCATGTGGGATTCCGCACCCCCGGCCACGCATAGGCTGTCCAGCGCGCATGGCCCGGTGGCTGGGTTGAGAACGCAAGAGGGCGCCCCTTCCGTGGCCACGAAAGGGACGAAAAGAGGACTGTGGGGGGCGTGTGGCGGCAGAAAGGCCAAGGGACCGAGCCGTAGGCTGGACTCCTTGAACCTCTCGAAGGCCAAGTCCGCTTTGTCTCCGAAGAGACAGGTGCCATCAAAGGGCATGTCCATGAGTGACTGTTGGACATCACCGAGAAACCAGAAGTACGTAACCAGGCATGGCGCCGTAAGGCCACTGTCGTAGCAACCGATCTACCCAGAGAGTCGGTCGTATCCAGCCCACAACGGATTGTGAACTTCGCCGCATCTCTCACATCTTTGACTGCTTGGGAGACGATAGCACGGGCCTCCTCCAGTATCTGCGACAGGACTTGCGCAACCGTATCCCACAAGGAGTGGGAATAACGGCCCAAAAGGCATGTGGTGTTCACGGACCGCAGCGCGAGGCAGGAGGAAGAAAATAACTTCTTACCAAATTGTTCCAGCCTTTTGGATTCCCTATCCGGGGGTGCGGAAGGGAACGAGCCAGAAGAAGAGGACGCCCGGATAACAAGACTCTCAGGCGTGGGATGTTGGGACAGGAACTTCGGGTCGTTCAGCGCAGGCCGATGGCGGCAATCGATCGTCCTGTTCACAGGAGCCCCTGTGTTGGGTTTGGACCATGTACCCAAAAGGACGTCAGTGAGGGCTTCATTAAATGGGAGAAGGGGTTCAGATGTAGAAGCCCCAGGCTGAAGCACCTCCATCAGGAGGTTAGACCTGACTTCGACAGTAGGTAGCTCAAGGCCAAGGACCTCAGCCACGGTAGGAGGAGAAAACAGCATGCTAGAGTCAGGAGAAGTATCAAGACCACTGGCTTCGCCGAAGTCCTGTGCCCAGTCCATAGTAGGGTCTTCCTGGTATTCATAAGGGTCCAGGGACCCCTCCAATTCCTCCCCGTATTCGTACCCATAGGAAAATGGGTCAGAATCCGACCTCGGGTGAATGGGGGCCCACCGAAGCGGATGGCGGCGTCAGCCGACGCCGCTCTGAGTCGTCGGGAATGAGAACCGGGTTGACGTCGATAGGGGGCACTACCGACCTCTGGAGCGTCGCTAAACGACCCGTGCCGGGGAAGGTCTCAACTGTGCGACTGGTGTCGGCGCGGAACCCGAAGGCCCCTCAGCCAAGCCCCTTGGGCCCGAAGGCGCCGTATCGGGTTGGCACGCCCAAAGATGAGGCGCATGGCCTCGTAGAACTCCTTGAGTTGGGCAGAGGTCGCTCCGGCAAACTCGGGGAAGCGCGGAGGCTCTGACATAGGCTCTGAGGTCAGAGGCCTAGTTTGTGGACGCTCGTCCCGTGTCGCGTCGACCGAGCGACGGGGTGAAGTCGGAGAGCGATGGGACTTCTTCTTCTTACCTTGACCCGAAGATTTCGAAGAAGACGAGCGGTGGTGGCTCCGCGACCGATCTCGAGACCTTCCTCTCGAGCGAGATCGGGATCTACGTGGAGTCGAGTGCCGGGCTGCCATCAGCTTTAGGGACTGCTCCCTCAAAGCCATCGGATGCATCACCCGGCACTCGGAGCACGACTTCGGGTCGTGGTCACACTCGGGGCACCACAGGCAGACACGATCAGGGTCCGTCACCGACATCATGCGGTGGCAGTCCTCGCACAGCTTGAACCCGGTCTTAGGGGACATCCTTGACACACCAAAAAATATCGACAAAACGGTTGAATTCGGCCAAAAAATAGCCAAGGGTAGCTCTCTCTCGGATCAGTGCGTGACGCGGAAAGAAAAGAACTGACGTCACTGCGCGAGGGCGGCGTATATGTACTACTCCCGACGTCATCACGGTGACCACGACGCCTACGACGCCTGCGGAGCCGACCGACGCCACCTACCGACACGCAAGGGTATTGCTCGAAGAAAAAATCTCCTGATCTAGTCTGACGCCTGGGGGGAAATTCTAAGGTTAGGAATCTGTAACTAGAAGTCTCTATCAGATAATGCCCACTGTCTAAAAGTGGCATTTCCAAACTTACAATCTAAAAAAACTTTACCAAAAGATGTATTTTTAAATTGTGAGTTCAGAGACCCCAAACTCCACATCTCTATCTGCTCCAAATGGGAAATTACACTTGAAATATATTTCACAGCAATCCCCATGTTAACCAATGGGGGAGAGATAGGCCTTACAATAGTGAAAAACGAATTTAGCAGTATTTCACTATCAGGACATGTAAACCACACCTGTACCTCTTCTACCTTTTAAATACACTGCACTCTGCCCACGGGGCTGCCTTGGGCCTACCTTAGGGGTAACTTACATGTAGTAAAAAGGAAGGTTTGGGCCTGTGAAGCGGGTGCACTATCCAGGTCAAACTGGCAGTTCATAACTGCCTACACAGACACTGCAGTGGCAGGTCTGAGATGCTGACAGGGCTACTCATGTGGTTGGCACAATCAGTGCTGCAGGCCCACTGGTAGCATTTATTTACAAGCCCTGGGCACACATAGTGCACTTTTTTAGGGACTTACTAGTAAATCTAATATGCCAATCATGGATAAACCAATCACCAATACCAAATTAGACAGCACTTGCAGTTTAGCACTGGCCAGCAGTGGTAAAGTGCCCAGAGTTCTAAAGCCAATAAAAACAGGTCAGAAGAAATAGGAGGAAGGAGGCAAAAAGTTTGGGGATAACCCTGCAAAAACGGCCATTTCCAACACTGTAGAACTCAATCTGATATCCTTCTCTGACTGTGCTTAGTACCTGGCAGTCTTAGATTTATCCCAAGCACCAAACATTTCTGGATCCTCTAACCAGAGATGTTTTCTAGGGACTGGCCACGCGCTTCTGTCACAATTAGAAAACTCACCTTTCCTCTATAAATAACAACTCTACCCCTAAACAGTCTTGTTGGTGTTGACCTTGCCCTTTAACGGGATGTCCACCTCTTGCAGCCTCTGTATGACTCATGTCAAGTAACAGGCATCATGTTTTTCCTGAGTGGAGTAGCAAGATCACCATCCTCTACAGCTTGCTTCACCACAACCTCTGTTGTGGCCCAACTAACTTTCTAGGTGCTCTAGGAAGAGCACCTAGAAAAAGTATTTTCAACAGCAGGAATTTCTGCTCCAAATCTGATTTTGCCTTACCAATCCATAAATTCAGGTTGGCTTGAATGTTCCCACTGTGGATAATATAACAGTGTGGAAGATTTCACTAGAAATGTCTGATCAACTCAGCCTCCTTTTCCAGCAAAGACTTTGCCATGTGTACAATATTCCAGTATCAATATGAATTGGAAAAGATGCTGCCACATACTCTTCCAGACATGTGTCCAGAAGGTGTGAGGGAGTGGCATACTCTGGCACCAGCAGGGTATGAGCAGACAGACAACAGAGAATGTCAGTTTTGACTGCTTCAAGTAATTCCTGTTCACACTCTGCGATAACATAAGCCCTTTGTCAAAAACGGGTAGTAAAATCAACCAGATTGATGCGACAAAAAGCATGCTGAGCAAGGATTACATAATATCTTCTGTGAAGTTATCTCTCACCGAAAGAAAAGAATGGGGGCTCCTCCTAAATATCCTATGTTTATTGTTCTTATGTCTGTGTAGATCATCCAATAGCTCTGTCTAAATTAACTTCCAACAGGCATCTCATCTTTGTGCTCACTCTTCAAATTGTATTTCCTCCTCCACTTAGACTGCTTCTTCCATATGGTGAGGTTTGGGCTTTGGTTGATAAGGGAACCGTCTTGGTTTAGGCACACTGATGGAGCTCGCAATGAGTTCTTCCAGATAATCCTCTGACTTAGCTTCAGCTGAAGGCAGGGTCGCAGGAAGCCCTGGCAAAGTCACAAGGACCACAGGAACTGTACTCGATGGAGCTAGCTTACTGACCCAACTCCACGCCCTAGAAATGGGTCAATTGGAAGGAGACCTCACTGATTAGCATTAACATTGTTAAACCCGGAGGTCCCTTTAAACCACTATAATTAAAAGGACGGTGGAATCACTTTAATTACAGAAATTAAGAGGAGCACCTCTTTCCTTCTAAGCCTTTGTCTCCACTTTGCATTCACTATTTACCTGCCTTACGTTTCTCCAAGCCCGTGGCATGAAGCTTATGGCACGTTTTCCATATTGTGCTCTACTGCCATTATACGGACCACCAGTAATGGCATGTGTCAGAGTAAAATCTCCAAGTATCACCCTCCGCAGTTGGGTGTGTGGCTCGTTATCCCTATTAGTCTTAAATGGCCGAATTCCCAGTCTGCCCAGCACAGCATACATAGAACACGTTTTTATCTCAGCTAGCTCTCCCTGTCGTTTCTGGTTTAAAGCTCCAAAGAATCTGAAGTACTTGACAAAGGTGCTGTAGTCTATTTGTATTTCTGTTTATGACCTGGATAACTTGAACATTCAATAGTAAATTTCCAATACTTAAATGTTCTAATAACTGTATTTTAATTCAGTGACATTGAAAGGGCTCTGAGTAATCCACGGCCAGTACTAAGGAAAATGACACAAAGCACGTACATCTGAGCACAGAAATGCATCCTAAAGGTTACGAAATGTTGTCAGATTCACACTACCTCGCCTCAAACTGCGGTTATCGAACCATTGTTCTAAACAGTATTTTAGTTATTTTTCATGTTTGATTGTCAATGTTTGACTTGCTCCAGCAACCTCTGTCTAACTCACACATTGTTCTAGTGTCCAACTGTTTCGCTAATTTATCACATCTCTTCAGGGAGGTTTAGATACTATCAAAAGTCATTTTCGTTCAGGTTTGTCCTCTGGATTCCATCTGTGTGTTTGAGGTAAACCAGATAAAAAGTATCTTAAATTATTTTGTAAAATAAAATTCCTATTAGAGTTTGCCTCGCCATCAGATCTAGAATTAAGATTTAGAGGCTAATATTTTCAAAAGGCATGCAGAAAGGCCACGTGGCTCTTGTATATATAATGTCCAAAGGTTTGTGACACTGAAAGGTCCCTATATATATTCTGACCAATATAGCATGGAGATGAAATGCCTGCGTTAAACGGGGACAGTACCTAGAGCGACAGAATCCTTGGAAGAGAGTTTTGTAGGTGGCCAGTCACCACAAGTAAAAAACCTTTATGCGTCCCCACAGTATAGTGATGGTATAATGATGGCATTTTTCATGCTTATCTGATAGAGATCACTGATAGCAAATAAGTAGGCTTCCATGATACCCGTTCGCTTTCAAAGGTAGGCAAAATATTTGTGAAACCACACTGATATTGGCAAACTAAGATGCCAACATAAATGGAGTCTTCTGACCGAAGGGTGCAGGTGCAGAAAACCCAAAAAACGAACGTTAACAACTGTAAGGACCAGACGTTCAGAATGTCTTCAACCTCTCTAATTAAAAAAGGACCTTAAAGTGTCCAAAAAAGTAACCAAGTAAGACTTGTGGAACACAGAGAACAAGTCTTCCTTCATGGAAGAGGAACCAAGTGAGCACTGCTTTTATCAAGTATCCACAGGATGTACCGAGGTCCGAAGCAAAGACAACTGATGCTTGCATCATTTTCAGGCTTCAGCCTAAAAGCTTCAAATGCCCTCACAGTTGTTGCTCGGGATCCAAGCAACTATATTCAACAATAGCAAGGAGAACTTGCTCTCAATTCTGAGACAGTATGGCCGCCTGAAATGTTTAAAGAATTGAAAAGACTGGGGGGGGTTTCAGAAACCAGACTCTGTGAGCCAACCAGGAGTCACCATTAACTTCTGAGAGCTCCCCATCTTCTGAGACGAAAAAGGAAGGGACTATCAGGATTTTTTAAACACTTTAATGCACTCTGCATTAGTCAGGACAGAATGCACCCTGCATTGGTCATGACAGGGCAAGAAACCAGAAAGTTCTCCAATCACTTATGACCTATTGTCACTAAGATGTCTAATGTCAATTAGCGTAGGTCTTAATCTTCATATTTTGGTCCCTCTCACAACTCTTATCTCCCCTGTCCATAGTAACAAAACTACAGACAACATAAGGGGTTGATGGCGAGGACTGAAACGAATGAACTCTTCTTGGTACAAGTGTGAGGAATGTGTGCAGGGCAGCAGAATGATCGGCACCAATTGGATGGACACAATATGACCACAGCACACAGATTAATAGTCCAATCAAAAATGCACGGATAGTATCCCTCGTAGAATGTAGAAGTTGGAGAAAGAAAATGCGAGTATTCCAAGTCCGTAGGAGAAAGTGTCTTTAATTGGAGGCACAGTTAGCCTTAAAGCAGATATTGAGTTCTTCCACATACAGCCAACACGTGTTTCGTCACTCAGGTGACTTCATCAAGGCTAGACCATCCGGCCAGCTAAAAATTGTTGGAATGCCTGTAGATTAGGGTGGTAGATATAGATCTGGTAAGGTCTGTAAGTGGTACTGACTCTTCAACCGCGAGGTACATAAATTTGTAGGAGTAACTGCGAAGACTGAGGGGGCCCTGATAAGCCTCCAAGCAATGCAACCGCGTCCACGCGCGGAGCCGGAAAACGTTGTCCGGTCAGACCAGAAGCTGTATGTGGAAGAACTCGATAGCTGCTTTAAGGCTAACTGTGCCTCCAATTAAAGACACTTTCTCCTATGGACTTGGAATACTCGCATTTTCTTTCTCCAACTTCTACATTCTACCAGGGATATTATCCGCGCATTTTTGATTGGACTATTAATCTGTGTGCTGTGGTCGTACTGTGTATATTGGAATTGTGTACACTCAACTTTGTGTCTACTGGGTAGTAAGGCACCTGACCACTGGCACCAATATTGAACTGTGCTTACATCAGCAACTTACACTGTATTTACTCCCTGAACGTGCAGCACTTTTTACCCTTACTACCCCTTCATATTGTCCTGGACCAAGTGTATGGATTTCCAGTCTGTTAAGAGGAAGTACACAACGTTAGAGGCAGGGGCTCTGATGCTGGAAATTGGCACAAGTACTAGTAGTGCCAATGTAGCTGACAGTCTGAATAATCATATATTTTAATTACTCTAAGGAGACCTCGTTCATCAGACAGGGGAAGGAAATTGAGCCAGTCCAAAAAAACATTGTGGGTAAGCAGAGTCACCACCACAGTGATCCCTGTGGCTTCCACAGACTAATTCACTTACTTGCAGGCAGACATGCAGTACTGAATATTATACAAACCTGGTGACACAGACGTACCTACCACCGAATTGGAAATGGTATCCTTCTTCAACAGCTGTTGCTCGGAGCCTGACAACTACAAGAGAGCGCTGATGTGCCTCTGGCCGTTCCTTGTTCAAATATTCAAAGCAGAATATTTTGGGAACCAAATATAGTCGGATCATGCTAACATTTGACAAGGGAGACTCTGAAAACATGTCTCTTAACCTGACCCTTTGAGTGCTAGGCCACAGACCCATCAGGTGCTATAAGAAACTATCCTAATCTGTTAAGCATCTATATTGTAGCTTATTCTGAAAGTGAGGTTTTGTGATTGGTCTTCAGTTCATGGGACACCATAGTGTCTTTTTCAGCGATGGGCCTGAACAGATACTCGAAGCATCTGTCTATGGTAGTGCTTTTTATGCCACATCTCGAGCAAACCCCGCTACTAACAAATTCTAGTACAGCAAAGACTTGGTATCTTGAAGAAGGCTCAGCAAGAATTAGGCCATGTAGGCACCTCAGGAGTACACTGCTGTTCAGTGAATAGAGCTTCCACTCTCCCATCAAATGGGAACTCTTGTCCATGTCAAACATTTTCAGAATATGTAGTCTATGGAAAAGTCGTTTACTAAAACAAATTACACTGCTAACTTCAGCTGAAGTCCAGAAATTTTGAAAGTAACTGAAATCTTGCCTGTTGAAGAAAGTGATTCTTCTGAATATGCACATAACGGGACTAGCAAGTGTGCAGCTGCTGACTGCACATGAAGGGACTAAGCACTCCATGTCAATCCACTGTGGGTCAAATTAAGCAAATGACTTGCAGCCTGCTAAAAAATCTTGGGATCTGCAAGAAGAAGCTGGAGGACTGGAGTCATTTTCAGAAAATGCCAATTATCGAAAAGGCTCTGGGAGATAAGCAAAAACGGAAAAGACCTCCAACAAACAGAGGCAGGGATTTCAGAAAAGAAGCTTGTAGCTGCAGAAGGGTTCAGCCTATTAAGGGCTGCACGTGCCTCCACATTTCAAACATAACCCTTCTTAAAATGGGCGAAAATGATTCCTAGTCTTCTGACTTTAAGTTAGTGATAGCAATTGATTATGAATGCATAGGACTCCACATGATAGTGCACCCTGTGCTCTGAAATAAGTATTCCTGATCTGAAATCAGGGTCGCCCAGGCATCAGGCTTGACGATTAAGTGCCAGTGGCCACTCAAATAAGTCAAGTCAGTACAAGTGTCTTAAGTCTTTGACAAGAGTTCTTCTTTATCTTTTGGTTAGTTTCTATAGACAATAAGGTAGTCTGTCTTAGGGTATTCCAACAATCCATATCAGATGCTTCCATAAGGGTTCAAAATACAGCCACTGTTATGGCTTTCAGCAGCACTCTGGCAAACCAGAGCTTCTCGGCCCAACCCATCTGACAAACAAGGTCCTCAAAAAACAAACTTTCAAGTCATAAGGAACATGGATGGTTGTTTGATACCTTACCTCTAGATTAAGGTTTGTGGATGGCACACAGAATGTAGGCATTCCGTTATATTGTGGTTATGAGCATGAAATGTTCACTGATGACTGCAAAGACGGAGAAGTACATTGATCGCATATATTTGTCTGGCACATTTAGGGTGGTATATACATTTTGGGTGTATAACTGTTAGGTAGAGATAGGGTTTACAACAAATGCTCTACAGTTAGAGAGCTGGGTTTGTGGTTGGCCTGTGTGAAAGATTTTGGGGTTGGTGTATGGCACTAAAGGTAGGCGTCAGGGGGAGCATATGATTTATGCTGGAAATGTAATTGGAACATGGGGCTTTTGGCGCTTTCACTATTAAAATCGGTGTGTGGATATAAGGTAGGATGAACAGTTGGGTAGATGGCTGGATTAGTAGATTGCTGGCTGTGTTTTGGTAGAAATGGCCAGGTGAAATAAATATCTTCTTGTAGAATTGGGCATGTATGTTTTGCCCATGCAGATATCCACTCAGACAGATTCCCCCAGTTTCAAGCCTTACACTATTTCTGATATCTCAGCTAACATGATCAGTGTAGGGCTAATCACGTCGATGTGAGCTGAGGTGGTCTTTCCATGAGCGGAAGCAGAATATCAAAGTCAAAACCAGTTGTGTTACCTAGACTGTTGGGCATGGTGGCATATCCTTGATTCTCAGTGCTAAATTTGTTTAAAAAACATGTGCCAGGTCTAGTATCCCGAAGCCACTGCAGCCTTCACCACTCATTGCCCCTGCCAGCATGGACAATGATACTACCAACACAACCAAAAACCATCACACGACAACTGGTGTTATAATTTAGACCATACTAGGCCCCTAAAGCTATAAAAATTGCTTTGACAGCAGGTACTGGTAATTTTAATGTATATGCAATTAATAAACAACTGTTGTTGTACTTATTTTTAAACTAGACAATCAATGCTATCATGTGGCAGATTGCAATAAGTGCCGGTGCCGAGTACAGGAAACAACAAATTTAAATTAAGCACTGTTGACTCTGCAGTCAGGTTTTCATGAAATGTTTCACCCACTCTTCATCTGAGAATGAAGAAACAAGAAAACATCAGCATATCGCCCATACACTGAAGACTTTAAACTTGTCTCTTGTGGTCAAATCTCAGAAATTATGGAAATTAAGGAACGAAATGTGAGAGATACATACTGTAAATCGAAACAGTTTCTCCCTAAGTATAACTTGGACTGCACGTGAGGCTTCCTATGTACCTGTATACTAGAAAGTGGACCACTGAGATGGCCCCCGAAAATCCTTTTCTGAGATCATGTAGATGTCTGCGAATCTTTCTCCACATACCAACACAATCTGTCCTCTAACACTGGCCGATTATTGACAAAGAAAATCAAGTTTTATTTACAGAAGGACACAAGTTAATAGAGACTTGTCCAGAATGCTTTATGTACAGCAAAGTAAGTCCATGGGCAAATGCCCTGTCACAATACAAAGTCAGAATAAATACAAAACAAGAAAGTACTTTTAGGCGTTAGCATGACAACATTCACTTCTTCTCCCCGCCCCTCTTCTTATTTCCACCTTCCCACCCCAAATCACAGATATTACTGAGTCCTGACTGGGGTGGCTATGTGCATAGACCAACCCATTAGTGCAAGAGCCACTATTCCTGCCCATCGCCACAATTACCACAAACACTTTCCAAAATGGAGGGCACTTAGGCAGAGCAGACCAATGATGTAGCAGGTATTGAAAGAGAGAGAGAGAGAGAGAGAGAGAGAGAGAGAGAGAGCGTGTGTGTGGCGCACACACAAACACACACACACACACACACACACACACACACACAGGCATTTGCATGTAGAAGCTGATGGGTACAGTTGAATGACTGAATAAACTACCATAACATAAGTTGAATCAAATGTTCACACTTTGAGTCCTCTGAATTTAGGTTTTTGAGTAATAAGGAACCCGAATGGTTGTTTGATATCTTACCTGTAGATTTAGATTAGTGGATGGCACACAGAGTATGGGCCTTTCGTTGTACTGTGGTTATGAGAGTGAGATGTAGTTGTTCACTGATGACTGCATAGATGGAAACGTATATAGATTGCATGGTGTTTGTAAAGTTTGGCCTGTGGTTGGCACATATACTGTGGTCGATATATTTTGGTTGTGTGTCTGTTAACATGGAGACAGGGTATACAACAAATGCAGTATGGCTGTAGATCTCAGTATATGGTTTACGTACAAGTGTCACAGATTTTAGGCTTGGCACTAGAGGGAGGCACATTTGGGGGGGATATTATTTACGCTGGACATGTAACTAGAATATGGGGCATCTTCTACATTCCCTATTATAATTTCCTATAAAGACTGGTGTGTGCATAAAAGGTACGATGAACAGTTGGGTATATGGGTGGTATGGTAGATTGTCGGCTGTGTATTTTTAGAAATAGCCAGAATGGTGAAATGGATATTTTCTTGTACATTTGGGAATGCATCTTTGAACATGGCATGGACGATAGGTTGTTGGTTAAAGCATTTATGTGTCCGAGAGTGCATAGCAGTTACATGTTGAGTGGATAGCTGTATTAAGTTACAGTGCTGGCACATGTGTGGAGGTGAGACAAGGGGAGGGATCTAAAGGTGGCTATAGATGTGTTCATAAGGAAGGTAAATATGAGGTGCCCATAGAGACATGGGTATATAGCTTTAGAGGTAGGTACAGGAACATATTTTAGACTAAGATGGTGGATGCATTACTACAAAGCAGGATATATACATAAGATTTGGAATGTGGAAAATAAATGTTGCATTAAGGGTTGCAAAATGGAGGTGTATTGTAACTTATATTTTATAGTGACTGATGCCAGCCTTGAAGCTTCACACTGGTTTAAGTAATAGAGCCCTTATTATCCAATTACATAGTGCTCAATTGAAGACTAAACGTTGGTAGTAATTCAGAACCTTACTGGCATATATGTGAAATATATTATGTTGACACATGATTGATATATGAGCATAGGGGAGGGTGTGTAAAGGCTTTTATGATGCAAAACATGCCTCATGCATAGGGCTTGGCACAGCTTGGGGCTGTATTATACATACGGTGTCTGCAGAGACAAATCTGTTGATACCACTATTTGGTGAACACAGGTTTGGTGAATAGCTGCACAGTCAGATGTGTTTTGTGTTTTACTAATGTAGCTGTGTTGCTCTATTTCAAATGGACCAGCATTTAGGAAATTAAAAGAAGGATTCCAATGGACAGAATATTACTGAATATCTGGATATTACACACACTAGTGTGTTTATAGCACGTTTGATATGGAGAAAGGTTTTAGGCATATGAATGTGGAAATTGGCATGATGATGACACCCAAGAGTGACAGAGCGGAGTTATGAGATTGGCTGCAGGGTTTCCTGTCTTGGTGGAATGTTGGCCAAAGAAGATGCATTACGGATGGATATTGTGGGTATTTAGATACTATAAAATCAGCGGTTTATATGTTCTGGGTTTCCTACTGGTGTGAATAGGTGAGTGAGTGAGTGAGTGAGTGACTACTTTAGAATAACAGTGGTGAGATCGCCATCCACAAAGAGGCATTCAGAAAATTATGTGACTTGATGACCAGCTTGTAACTACCACAACTAAGGAAACAGAAGATTTTCTGGAATTAAATGATCACATGATTTTTGTTCCAAGGCAACCAGGAGAAATGCTGATTGGCAATGCTGTTTTTTTTATTTATTTATGGGAAAGTATAGTGCTCTTAAGAAGTGTAAGTTCTAGTTAAAAACAGAAATTTGAATCCACGTGTATGGTTTAACATTCTCTTTTCCAATGCAGGGAGTGAATCTGCTACTTCTGTAATCGCAACACTGTGCGGCTACAATGTCAATGCGAAGAGTTCACCAAAGCATCAACCAACACAAATCAAACTAAAATGAAGGGTACATTCTGAAGACATAGACACAGTTTAAAGCAAGGAACCAAATTTTCTGTTACAAAAATTCCAACGTGACTATTAAATCTTTAAGATTGACTTACATAAGTGTGCCTAGAAAAAGACAGGAGTGTAAACAGATATGCTTTCACTGGAGGGCAGCAGTTGTCTGTGCCTGTGGCATGTTGGGCTACGTAGATCATTTAGAGTTGTTACTGGGGAAGTGGTACCTCAATTACATGTAGGGTAGAGTGCATGTGGGTATGATTTGGGATACAGGGTGCCCAATTATGTATCCTTGCAACTCTACTCGAAATCTGGAGCAGGCAATCAGTGATCTGGCAATAATATCTATGGATATGATAATCAATACCCCTAGGAAATCAGTATTCTGTACTTGTGAAGTAATTTTCAAAACTTTGGGTGTCCTTTTGGAAAAAAATGTCTGTTACTGAGAATTTAAATAGCTGATCACCGGTAGTGCTTCTAGACACTGGAGAATATACAATGGCCTCTAGTATGAGTGTTCTGGAGAGCGGTTCAGTATTTCTTGCACTCAATAAAATCTGACACCGCAGGCTTCCGAATTTATTTGGTATGATAAATAGATATTACGAGTTCTATTATGAGTTTTGCTGAAAAATGGGTGCACCATGCAGACTGTGGTCCTTCTTACACCAGAATCCGCATGTACCTGGAACACTTGAAGTGGTGCAGTGTTTGCTGCAAAATATGTAATTATGATATGTGCGATAATAGGATTTACTCTACAAATGATAGTGTACAAAAGCACTCATAATCGGGCCCTTGTGTTGGCTATTGATATCTATATCTAGCTGCATTTGGAACTTGCACAGCTGTCACTTGAGGATCGTAGTTAGATAACCTGAGCGGAGCAAGCGCGCACACACACACACAAACACACACACACACTATGCAAAATGCTCACTCTTTCAATAAAGAAACTTAGGTCTGTCACAAAATATTCTAGAGGCATAATATATAAATGTAGTTAAACAGCGATCACATTAGTCCCAAATTCCTCAGGCTCCACACTCATCTTGGCAGGACCCTATCCTGAAGCACTCTAACCCGAGGTGACCCATCAACCTGGAAGTGAACATGAAAATACAGTCTTGAGATGAAAAACAATTCTCTACGCCTCTGCTACAACTCAGTCAAGAACTTTTGTTATCTTCTCTACACATTTCCTGACCTCAAATTACCTCTATCCTAGCCCTCTATTTATGAGCCAATCATAGTGGGATAGTTCAGTGCCTAAGGTGGGCAACCAGGTTCCTAGTACTAGTAATTATTTGAAACTCTGCTGGAGGCTCCCTTCTATGTGCATCTTGGAAAGAGAAATACAAATTGCCATCCAATGAGCTTGAACACAAGGTAAGCTAGTTCAAGGTATCAAGTGATCCAATATTATCCCATATAAATTCTGTCTTTTGCGAAGAATGTAATTTTACACTTAGAATGCTGGGGATTGGTTTTGCAGCAAAATTTATCCTAACCATTAACAGGCACCTCTATTCACCTCTATGACAAGATCCTCTCAGATGAGGATGAAACTGTGCTGGTCTGCTAAACAGATTTCATCTAAGGAACTAGTAATGTACAAGTAAAGAAATCTTAATGGTTTTACATTCCATGCCTGTTTTTTCCCTTTGTTAACAAAACTCCTGGACATTTGTAGACCATACTATCTAATGAAAAACGTATGTATCTATAGTTTAACTAAAGGGAGTGTTTGCTCCACGTAGAAGGTGAGTGAAGCCTTTATTTAATGACTGTTCATCGTTTCAATCATTTTGGGTCATTATGTGGATGATATGAAGAGTGTTGTTCAATCGCTTTCGAGGCGTAGTTTGACATGGTACTTATGCCATGAGTATGTCTATAGGAGGGGGATTTGTAAATGACCTATAGAGTGTGGTATCCAGATTTTGTATATCATTAGCAGTGTATATCTGAATGGCGTGCATAAAATGATAATAGGTGCTAGGGGGCGAATCTGTGGTTGGCATGCACATGGTGTGGTGTATATAGGATGATGTGTAGCTGCAAATGTGATTTTGTGAGATTGGACGCTGTGTGTGGCACATACGTGCTGGGGGCACAAATTTAGTTGTCATGTACTGTCTTATAGATTTGTTGCTAGAAATATATACATTGGATCAATGGCTCTACAGGTATTTCATTTTATGTCAAGCATAGGCAGGCACGTGTGGGTTTTACAGGATGTGTCAGAATTATACTGGCTGTATAGGTTTGGCTTAGTTAATGTGGATAATATTTTTAGTGCAGTAGAAAGTTGCCTGTGTGTAGCTATACAGATGTCGAGGTTTGGGTGACAGAAAGTAACGAAGTGATATTAGGGGTATGATAATGGAGATATATTTGTTGGTGATATTTGGAAGAGCAGTAGTTAGGTACTGAATGTATCGCTGTGCTGTCAATCCAGTGCTGTCATCAAGAGGTGGTGGATAATAATTGTGTTTGCTGCTGTGGTAGATTGATATCGAGTGCACGGTTTAGAAGTGAGTTTGTTGCTACATGGAGAATGTGCAGAAAAGTATAGAAGTGGCAGCACTGGCATTATGGAAACGTGTATGTGTTTCTAAAGTGCTGATAGCTATGTGGTAGGCTACAGGCAAGATGTGCTATGAATGTGAAGCATAGTTTACAAATACAGGTCACGTAGGCAAAAACTTGAGGCAGATCTAACCCATTCAAAAATGTGTCAGTCGAGTTGAAGATGATGCAAAAAGGAGACCTTTGACAGGCAATAATATAAAGATAGCATATAGGGGCTGGAACTTGGCACTGGGAAGCAGAATGAGACTGAGAACACACTCAAATGTTTAAGGTGGGGCTCACATTTCACACTGTTGTCATTACTTTAAGAGACCCTGTCCGGAAGCGAAGAATCTTCTTTTTCAAGGCATGGGAGGCCTTGATCTTGACAAATACTTTTGGCTGGCCTCCATTGTTCCCAGCACCCGTAGAAGACACTACTCTAGGCGAAAGTTGCTGAGGCCACACCAGCCCACCACTCTCATCTGAGTCACTCTCGTCCGTATCGCTGGAACCTGGAGAATCAGCCTCACTGAGGCTGGACTCGCTCTCGCCATAACAATTGCCAGTGTATCCGCTTAGGTCCTCCTCGGGCTCACACACTGGAGCCCGTGGCACTGGTAGGCGCTCTGCTGAGTATTCTGAATCACTCCCGGTGTATCCATAGAGCATGTGACGGCCCGCAGGAGAAGCAGACCCTGGTGGGGGTGGCATAGCTTTTGTGGCCTTCCTGCTGCGCTTTGAGCCCCGATATGGGTCACTTGGGGTTACTTCATCTTGACAAATCTCTGCTGTTGATCTCCACTTCCTGTATGCACCAATAGGTGGACGACGCTGCCGTGAACCCCTGCTTTGGGCTACTTCTTCTCGATCCACTGTATGATATTTTGTGACCGTCCTGTCAAGTGAGGCCTGCTTGTTCATGAGACTATTCTCTGATTGCGAACGTGGAGTTTTTTTAGACCGGGGTGAGCCTTTCCTTACTCCATGCTTGCTAGATTCCCCACCTTCCTCTGGGAACCGACACTTCTTGGGGGCAGTGCCCCTGGTCCTCGGTGGGCACCGCTCTGGTGAGAGTTCTACACTTCGTACCTTATTGAGTGGCGGAGGCTTCTTCTTGGCTGGTCGATGGGATTGTTGTGAGCGTGGTGCCACCTGGGCAGGGATGTAATGAGCATTTACCATCTGGCAGCCACTGTCCTCAGTGGATATTGGGTGCTTCTCAAACTCATCTCCGTCCTCGTATGGTGGCAAGGGAAAATCCTTATCAGGTGTGGCAAGACGGGGAGATCCAGATCGGAATGGTGGAGGAGGGCTGCCGTTCCCACCCCCATGAGGTGAGGCTTCAAAATGGATACTGTCAGGGTAGTTGCTTGGGGAAGCAGGGGAATAATTCCTCTCATAGTGGTCCATAGACAAGGATCGAGGATGGGCGGAGGCCACCTGAAGTTTCGGTGGCTTCCTGAGGGAGGAGTGTGGTTGGATGCAAAGGTTGGTGGGTTGAGAACTCTCTCCTTCCACTCCACCATCCCAGGGAGGCCACATCTTGTTTGTCATTGCACTGCTTTCATAAGCACCTTGGGATACACCTGGAGAGGACTGACCCTTCCGCTCTGACTCAGAAGGCCTTTTGCAGAGACTGTTCTGCCGGGCCACACCCTTTCCTGGCTCTGTATTTATGCTGGTGCGAGGTTTGCTAGCTCTCACCAATGGCCCGCGCCTGTGAATCAAGTTTAGCATGTAATTTTCCACCTTTCGCCACTGGGTGGGTTCAGGGAATGGCTGGTAGTCTTCTGGGGTCGTGCCATACTGATCCATCCCACTACTGTGCTTGCCTGAGTACCCAGGGTATGAAGTATCCTCGTAATGTCGGCTCCGCAATTGAGACTGGGAGATGGTCGGGTTTTGAAGAGACACAGCGTGGAGTGGACTTGGGAAGAGAAAAGGATCTACTTCACGGGACCGGCGATCACTATGGAATCTCATGTGCGAGTCAGCTGAGTAGTCCTGGGAGCTGGAGTAAGGTGCAGAGAAGGAGCGGGGAACCATTCCTCGGCTGCCTCGGGAGGGACTTGCACCACCGAGTCCTATGTCTCCTGTGGGAAAATAAAACAAAGGATCAGGAATATATACTGTATCTGAGCTCAGCAGAGACTGAAAATGGAAGAAAAAAGTCAGAGGAGAAAGTAAGGTAGTAGAAAAGCATGCTATGAAGAAGGAGAGAACAGGAAAATGAGGAGGACTGGGAGAAGGAACAAAATGAAGGATGTGAATTAAATAGAGAAAAAAGAAGAAAGTGGTAGGTACTAGAAAGAAGAATTGCCAGGCTTAAGAGAACTATGGGGAGTAAGTCAATAAGACACATAAGAGAAAGATGGTTAGTGGTCTGGAAGGCCACTTCTCTTTACTAAGAATGACTTTAATAAAATAACAATACATTTACCTACCAAAATTATAAAGAGATGTATAGTGTGAAACGAAGGGTGTTGTATGGGGGTTTGCAGAGACAAAAGTGGAGAAGAAGGAGGGAATAAGACCTGAATATTGATGTGCATGCAGGGTTTTGGGTGGGTAGATGGTTGTTGATGTTCCAACTGAGGCTCAAGTGTGTCCTGTATGTGTTTATGCTAGGTTTGGGGATGAATGGAGAAAGGAGGAAAGCCATGGTTGAACGGCTTCAGTAGAAGGAGACAGGATCATGTGGTACATTTTTTTCCAGCCTGCGTGATGTCCACAATAGCGAGTGACTTCAGGGGTTGGCTCAACAGAGTCCTTTAACATGGAGCTGGATCGAAGGATAGCTGGATCGAAGGATGGGAAGTCTGATGAGGCAGCAGTGACCGCCCATATTCCTCAGGACAACTGTGGTTCTGAGGGTCTGCCCAAGTTAAGTTATGGTGAGCTGTATTTCACAGGTCATAAGCAATAGAACATCACTTTGGTTCATTACCAAGATGAATTCTGAGGTTGCTTGTAGAAGGAGAAGACAGGATGGAGTTGAGAGGATGCGTGATAAAAGAAGGAAAGATTTGTGGTGTAGAAGCAGGTCTGAGCATTAAGTAGAGCATAGCTGTCCTGTTTGGTTGACAGACAGGTACTTAGTTATCTGAGCATAAGCTGGCCCAAACAGGGTTTCAGCAAAGAGGTGACAGGAGAGGCCAAAGAAAAAGGTAATGCCACCCCAGGAGAATGTGTAAAGGTAGAAGACTAGCGATCTGAGTACAGAACCTTTGGAAATACCTACTGGTAGGGTTGAGGATGTGCCCTAACCTCCAATAGGCCACAAGACTCTGAAAAGAGTCGGCCCATTTTGGATGAAGGCTTGAAGAGTACTGTACCAGTGATGAAAATACTTGGCTGAGTATACTGTGGTCAATAACTAATGTGGCAGACAATCCAAGCAGGATGAGGATGGGGAAGAAACAGTTGTGGAAATCACAGATTATTACATTTAAGACATTGGTGTGTGCTTACTGAATATACAGGCTTCGGTGGTCGCTTGACTGCATGGGATTACAGCATCTTTATCTCTGTGCCAAGTTATTGCCTCATTTTGACCAGGCTCTCACTCTCATCATCACAGAGGCACTGCCTTTTCTTACAGTTCCAAAAGTACTGTCTCTGAGCGACAGGGGCATTGTTTCGCTATCAAGAGGCATTGTCTCACTGCAATAACAGCACTGTCCCTTACAGATGAAGATCTTTTTGCAGTAACCAAAGAAATCTCTCACTGTCACACAGAATCATTTTTCTCCGAAGCACCGTCTCCAGCTGTCATCAAGTACTGTTCCTTATTTTCATGTAATGGGCTACATCATTGTAAATGAAGCTTTGTCTTTCATTTTCATCACAGCACTGTCTTTAGCTGTCATACACAGGTAGCCTAAGCCTATATTCTTTGCTACTCATTTCTACCAAGTACTCACCTGCGGACTTGGGACGCTCACTGGCGTACTGCAAGCGGGCCTCTGCATGATCTGTCCGTGGGTAGCCTTCAGGAACTGACTGAAAGCTGGGAAATCCATTGCCACAGAAAGAAGCCGGGGAGTCCGGAGGAATGCCTGGGGAAGCGGGCTCATGAAAACCTGAAAGAGACAAAGGACTCAGTGAGATTGGTGTTCAGGCCAAGCAGAACTGCATATGCCACCTGAGAGTAGGTGACTACCATTGTTTGCATGCCAGAGGCCCTACCCCCATTTTACTAGTGTCTGAGATCAATTCAAACATTCCACGCATACTTATTTTTCTAAGTCAGATGTTTTAAGTGTACCACCCATATCCGAAGTATGGTCAAGTACTCATTGTGTCAGTGGACTCAAGATGCATCTCACTCATGAGGCAAAACTACGCCAAAAGGGGTCTGATGTAGTATTGTCCTGAAACGGGCCACTTGTGAATGGTATATGGCTGGTTTCAGTCTAGGGTGGCACTGTGGTCAAAAAAACAATGGCCTTGAATGTGGCCCAAGTGATTACCAGTGGCTGAAATTAAGCTAAGCACTTCACCCTTCACTTTTTTTTATTTTTAACATCAAAATGAGATCAGTACCACCAAACCAGAGACTGCCTCACCTGCTTCCAATGAGAGTGGACCGGGACAGCTGTATTGTCAGTCATGCACCCCAAAGGAGAGCTGATTAGGGGAACCTGTGCCACCTGAGATAAGGATGCTTCCCTTGCCGGTACACAGCTGGATGAATGAGAAAGGACCAGAGGAACCTATGGCACCAGATTTAAATTAAAAGTACAAGCTCCAATGAGGAGGGGCCTATAACACTGAAGAGCGTTTATGGACAGATATTCACATGACCGGCAGAGGAAAAGAAGAGAACCTGTGCCACTTGAACCGGATTTACTACCACGAATCTGAGACTCAGTGCCAGTACAAGTGAGGCGAGTGGCACCACTGACTAGCTGGGCTACAGTCCCTGCCAGCCTGTCTAAAGTCAATGCTGTGCGGCTGTTCCACTGAAAGGAGGGCAGGGGTAGTCTGCGATCCTACCAGTGGCAGAGGCGACAACATACCTCACCAAAGCCAGGAGATGGTTACTCATCAGTGAGAAAGAAAGTGAGAGAGAGAAACATAAGGAGAGAAGTAGAGAGAGAACGAGAGAGCAGGGGAGATAGAGAGAGATAGAGAAACAGCATGAGGTAGAGGCAGGAGAAATAGAAAGAGTGGGAAAGACATAACGTCAGAGACACAAAGAGAGAACAATGCGCAACTAGTCAAGATCACACTCCAAAGGAGAGGAATCGCCAGCTGTGGGAGGGGAGGTATACAAGGGCTCATTTGAAGGACTGAATACATTAGCTCTAAGCACTTCCCCACTTCCCCCACTCCAAAGACTGCATCGTGGGGGCAATATGTCTACTTAAAAGCTATGCTATCAAAACTCAGGGCTCCGACAGGAATGGACGTTGTTTGTTATGGCAAAAGCAGCCAAGAAAATTGTTCAAAATTCACATTAATTTATTCAGACAATACATGCAGTGAAATCAAGCTTTAGGCCAAGGAATAAGTCCTGGCAAATTTCAAATAAGCAGGAATTTCTCGTTTCCATAAGATGACAACCAAAAGTCGGTATGGTGGCTCAAATGGTGAGACACTGCAGATTTACAAGTGCGGACAGGAAAAAATAATTTAGGCTGTCGAGATAGGTCACCACAAGTAACATACATGAGGAAGGTTTATACACAATGAGTTTCAGCAGAGATTATTTACATATTGTGAGGGATCCAGAAAACGCAACATGATTTTAGTACTCGACCAGCCCAACCCTGGTTACGACCCCTTTGTTCTCTGGAGATTCTGCTCTAGCTCGGTTCTTTAGTTCAAGAATGCTACTTCAAATCTCTTATTGGCTGATGCTTGCTATTCTGGCTTTATTCCTTGGCTGATGCATGCTACTCTGGCTTTATTCCTTCGCTGATGCATTCTACTCTGGCTTTATTCCTTGGCTGTTGCATTCTACTTTGGGATTGCTCCCTGGCTGATGCAAGTTATTCCAGCTTTAATCCGAGGTTGATACTCGCTATTCTAGCTCTTGTCTCTGGCTGTTGCATGCCACTCTAGCTGCTCTTTGGGTGATGCAGATTCTCTAGTTTTATTCCTTGGCTGATGCGTGCTACTCTAGCTTTATTCCTTGGCTGATGCGTGCTACTCTAGCTTTACTCATTGGCTGATGCATGCTACTCTGGCTCTATTCCTTGGCTGATGCATGCTACTCTGGCTCTGTTCCTTGGCTGATGCATGCTACTCTGGCTCTGTTCCTTGGCTGATGCATGCTACTCTGGCTCTATTCCTTGGCTGATGCATGCTACTCTGGCTCTATTCCTTGGCTGATGCATGCTACTCTGGCTCTATTCCTTGGCTGATGCATGCTACTCTGGCTCTATTCCTTGGCTGATGCATGCTACTCTGGCTCTATTCCTTGGCTGATGCATGCTACTCTGGCTTTGCTCCCTGGCTGATGCATGTTATTCCAGCTTTAATCCGTGGTTGATGCTCGCTATTCTAGCTCGTGTCTCTGGCTGTTGCATTCCACGCTAGCTGCTCCTTGGGTGAAGCAGATTATCTAGTTTTATTCCTCGCCTGATGCATGCTACTCTAGTTTTATTCCTTGCCTGATGCAAGCTATTCTAGCTCTGATCTCTGTTGTTCCATGCCAGTCTGTTCCTTGGGTGAGGCAGCTTCTCTATCTTTACTCTTTGGCTGATGCATGCTACTCTGGCTTTGCTCCCTGGTTAATGCACATCATTCCAGCTTTAATCCGTGTTTGATGCACGATATTCGAGCTCTTGTCTTTGGCTGTTGCATGCCACTCCAGCTGCTCTTTAAGTGGTGCCGCTTCTCTAGCTTTATTCCTTGGGTGATGCCCTCTAGTACTGCTCTGTTCCCTCGTTGGTGTGTGCTACTTTAGCTCTGTTTTGTGGCTGATGTATAGAACTGCAGCTCATTAGCCATTTGTAGGTCAGGCCTAAAGACAGTGTCTCATCAGTCTCATGTGATAAAAAAAAAAACAATAAAAAATACAAATATATATACACACATAAAGGGACAGCCCTCTTCATCTATTGGTAGGTCCATCTGTCATTCACAATGTGCTTAGAACAAGGGGTAATGTGTCAGCCCTGTTCAGCTACTGGCAATCTTGCACTGTATGTGAGTGACAGAATTTTCCCTAAACACGTCCACAACCGCTCTAATCTAAATGCACGATTGCGCCAGGGCAGTGCGCCTATTCTGGACTTTGACACTGCTATTTCCTTTCCATTCTGTATCCTCTTTTTCTCTTTTGTTTGCCATCCTTGTACATTTACACACTGCCTGTAGTTTACACGTATTCAAAGCGAATAGATCATTTTCTTTGCACAAATAAGAATTATATTTTCCGGTGAAGCGCTTTTAAAATAAATTTGATTTCTATACCTGCAAAGAAGGATGAGTACTGGTCTATTAAAATTATTTGGGATCGTGTCCCAAGACTGAAGTGAGTCTAAACCATGGGTCTCCAACCTTTCTGTGATAAGAGCAACTTATTTTTGAAAAAATCATCTCAAAGCTACTGTGAGAAAGTAGCCTCTTTCTAGCCTTGTTACCCCCACTTTTGGCCTGTTTGTGAGTGTATGTCAGGGTGTTTTCACTGTCTCACTGGGATCCTGCTAGCCAGGGCCCAGTGCTCATAGTGAAAACCCTATGTTTTCAGTATGTTTGTTATGTGTCACTGGGACCCTGCTAGTCAGGACCCCAGTGCTCATAAGTTTGTGGCCTATATGTATGTGTTCCCTGTGTAGTGCCTAACTGTCTCACTGAGGCTCTGCTAACCAGAACCTCAGTGGTTATGCTCTCTCATTTCTTTCAAATTGTCACTGACAGGCTAGTGACCAATTTTACCAATTTACATTGGCTTACTGGAACACCCTTATAATTCCCTAGTATATGGTACTGAGGTACCCAGGGTATTGGGGTTCCAGGAGATCCCTATGGGCTGCAGCATTTCTTTTGCCACCCATAGGGAGCTCTGACAAATCTTACACAGGCCTGCCACTGCAGCCTGAGTGAAATAACGTCCACGTTATTTCACAGCCATTTTACACTGCACTTAAGTAACTTATAAGTCACCTATATGTCTAACCTTTACCTGGTAAAGGTTAGGTGCAAAGTTACTTAGTGTGAGGGCACCCTGGCACTAGCCAAGATGCCCCCACATTGTTCAGAGCCAATTCCCTGAACTTTGTGAGTGCGGGGACACCATTACACGCGTGCACTACATATAGGTCACTACCTATATGTAGCTTCACAATGGTAACTCTGAATATGGCCATGTAACATGTCTATGATCATGGAATTGCCCCCTCTATACCATCCTGGCATAGTTGGCACAATCCCATGATCCCAGTGGTCTGTAGCACAGACCCGGGTACTGCCAAACTGCCCTTCCTGGGGTTTCACTGCAGCTGCTGCAGCTGCCAGCCCCTCAGACAGGCAGCTGCCCTCCTGGGGTCCAGCCAGGCCTGGCCCAGGATGGCAGAACAAAGGACTTCCTCTGAGAGAGGGTGTTACACCCTCTCCCTTTGGAAAATGGTGTGAAGGCAGGGGAGGAGTAGCCTCCCCCAGCCTCTGGAAATGCTTTGTTGGGCACAGAGGTGCCCAATTCTGCATAAGCCAGTCTACACTGGTTCAGGGGACCCCTTAGCCCTGCTCTGGCGCGAAACTGGACAAAGGAAAGGGGAGTGACCACTCCCCTGACCTGCACCTCCCCTGGGAGGTGTCCAGAGCTCCTCCAGTGTGCTCCAGACCTCTACCATCTTGGAAACAGAGGTGCTGCTGGCACACTGGACTGCTCTGAGTGGCCAGTGCCACCAGGTGACATCAGAGACTCCTTGTGATAGGCTCCTTCAGGTGTTGCTAGCCTATCCTCTCTCCTAGGTAGCCAAACCCTCTTTTTTGGCTATTTAGGGTCTCTGTCTCTGGGGAAACTTTAGATAACGAATGCATGAGCTCAGCCGAGTTCCTCTGCATCTCTCTCTTCACCTTCTGATAAGGAAACGACCGCTGACCGCGCTGGAAGCCTGCAAACCTGCAACATAGTAGCAAAGACGACTACTGCAACTCTGTAACGCTGATCCTGCCGCCTTCTCGACTGTTTTCCTGCTTGTGCATGCTGTGGGGGTAGCCTGCCTCCTCTCTGCACCAGAAGCTCCGAAGAAATCTCCCGTGGGTCGACGGAATCTTCCCCCTGCAACCGCAGGCACCAAAAAGCTGCATTACCGGTCCCTTGGGTCTCCTCTCAGCACGACGAGCGAGGTCCCTCGAATCCAGCGACTCTGTCCAAGTGACCCCCACAGTCCAGTGACTCTTCAGCCCAAGTTTGGTGGAGGTAAGTCCTTGCCTCACCTCGCTGGGCTGCATTGCTGGGAACCGCGACTTTGCAGCTACTCCGGCCCCTGTGCACTTCCGGCGGAAATCCTTTGTGCACAGCCAAGCCTGGGTCCACGGCACTCTAACCTGCATTGCACGACTTTCTAAGTTGGTCTCCGGCGACGTGGGACTCCTTTGTGCAACTTCGGCGAGCACCGTTTCACGCATCCTCGTAGTGCCTGTTACTGGCACTTTTCCGGGTGCTACCTGCTTCAGTGAGGGCTCTTTGTCTTGCTCGACGTCCCCTCTCTCTTCAGGTCCAATTTGCGACCTCCTAGTCCCTCCTGGGCCCCGGCAGCGTCCAAAAACGCCAAACGCACGATTTGCGTCTCGCAAGGCTTGTTGGCGTCCTTTCGGCGGGAAAATACTTCTGTAAGACTCTCCAAGGCGGGAGGGATCCGTCCACCAAAGGGAAAGTCTCTAGCCCTTTTCGTTCTTGCAGAAACCTCAGCTTCTTCTGTCCAGTCGAAGCTTCTTTGCACCCGCAGCTGGCATTTCCTGGGCATCTGCCCATCTCCGACTTGCTTGTGACTTTTGGACTTGGTCCCCTTGTTCCACAGGTACCCTAGATTGGAAATCCACAGTTGTTGCATTGCTGGTTTGTGTCTTTCCTGCATTATTCCTCTAACACGACTATTTTGTCCTTAGGGGAACTCTAGTGCACTTTGCACTCACTTTTCAGGGTCTTGGGGAGGGTTATTTTTCTAACTCTCACTATTTTCTAATAGTCCCAGCGACCCTCTACAAGGTCACATAGGTTTGGGGTCCATTCGTGGTTCGCATTCCACTTTTGGAGTATATGGTTTGTGTTGCCCCTATCCCTATGTTTCCCCATTGCATCCTATTGTAACTATACATTGTTTGCACTGTTTTCTAAGACTATACTGCATATTTTTGCTATTGTGTATATATATCTTGTGTATATTTCCTATCCTCTCACTGAGGGTACACTCTAAGATACTTTGGCATATTGTCATAAAAATAAAGTACCTTTATTTTTAGTATAACTGTGTATTGTGTTTTCTTATGATATTGTGCATATGACACTAAGTGGTACTGTAGTAGCTTCACACGTCTCCTAGTTCAGCCTAAGCTGCTCTGCTAAGCTACCATTATCTATCAGCCTAAGCTGCTAGACACCCTATACACTAATAAGGGATAACTGGGCCTGGTGCAAGGTGCAAGTACCCCTTGGTACTCACTACAAGCCAGTCCAGCCTCCTACATTGGTTGTGCAGCGGTGGGATAAGTGCTTTGAGACTACTTACCACTCTTGTCATTGTACTTTTCATAAGAGAAAAATATACAAAACAAGTTTCAGTGTATATACACATAGCCAAAAAGTTTTGCATTTCCTCTTTTCACTCTTTTCTAAGTGCTGAAAAGTACTTCTAACTTTCTAAAAAGTTCTAAAAAGTTTAAAAAGTTTTTTTCTCTGTCTTTCTAAAAGCTCTGATAAACTTTTTTCTCTTTTTCTATCACTTTAACTCTCTCTAAAAATGTCTGGCACAGGCCAAAATGTTGACCTGTCTAAGATTGCATATGATCACCTTAGCTGGAAAGGAGCAAGGAGTCTCTGCATAGAGAGAGGTTTGAGTGTAGGGAAGAATCCTTCCTTGGAATTGTTACTTAACATGCTTAGAGAACAAGATAAGGCAAGAAGTGCCCCATCTGTTGAAAAAGTAGCTAATGGTTCCCAATCTGATCCAGGGACTCCCCCAGGAAAAGATTCAGGAAAGAAACTTCCTAGCCTGCCCATTACTAGACAGTCTAGCATAGTTGGTAATGATGATGGGTCACACCATACAAATAGTGTTGTCTCACATCATAGCAAAAGCATTTACTCACACCACAGTGGTACTGATGTTTCTGTTAGCCAAGCTGTTAGGGTGTCCTCTGTAAGGGACAGGTCTCCTTCTGTCCATTCTCACCATACTTCTGTTTCAAGGCATGTCCCTCCCACCCACCCTGATGACAGATTGTTAGAAAGGGAGCTCAATAGATTGAGAGTGGAACAAACCAGACTGAAGCTCAAGAAGCAACAGCTGGATTTGGATAGACAGACTTTAGAAGTAGAGAAGGAGAGACAGAAACTGGGTTTAGAAACCCATGGTGGCAGCAGCAGTATTCCCCATAGTCATCCTGCAAAAGAGCATGATTCCAGGAATCTGCATAAGATAGTTCCCCCTTATAAGGAGGGGGATGACATTAACAAGTGGTTTGCTGCACTTGAGAGGGCCTGTGCTGTACAGGATGTCCCTCAAAGGCAGTGGGCTGCTATCCTCTGGCTATCATTTAGTGGAAAAGGTAGGGATAGGCTCCTTACTGTAAAAGAAAATGAAGCTAATGATTACAAAGTTCTTAAGATTGCACTCCTGGATGGTTATGGCTTAACCACTGAACAATACAGGATAAAGTTCAGAGAGACCAAAAAGGAGTCTTCACAAGACTGGGTTGATTTCATTGACCATTCAGTGAAGGCCTTGGAGGGGTGGTTACATGGCAGTAAAGTTACTGATTATGACAGCCTGTATAACTTGATCCTGAGAGAGCATATTCTTAATAATTGTGTGTCTGATTTGTTGCACCAGTACTTGGTGGACTCTGATCTGACCTCTCCCCAAGAATTGGGAAAGAAGGCAGACAAATGGGTCAGAACAAGGGTGAACAGAAAAGTTCATACAGGGGGTGACAAAGAGAACACAAAGAAGAAAGATGGTGAAAAATCTCAAGATAAGCATGGGGATAAGGGTAAAACCAAAGATCCCACTTCAAATCTTAAACACTCTTCAGAGGGTGGGGATAAAACTAATTCTTCCTCTTCTTCTCAACCTGCACACATTAAAAAGCCTTGGTGCTTTGTGTGTAAAAACAGAGGCCATAGGCCAGGGGATAAGTCCTGTCCAGGTAAACCCCCTGAGCCTACCACCACTAATACATCAAGCTCTAGTGCCCCTAGCAGTAGTGGTACTAGTGGTGGGACTGCTGGCAACAGTCAAGCAAAGGGTGTAGTTGGGTTCACTTATGGGTCCATCATAGAAACTGGGGTAGTCAGTCCCAAGACAGTTTCTGTCACACCTAGTGGCATTGGCCTTGCCACACTGGCTGCTTGTCCCCTTACAATGGATAAGTACAAGCAGACAGTTTCAATAAATGGTGTTGAGGCCTTGGCCTACAGGGACACAGGTGCCAGTATCACTTTGGTGACTGAAAACCTAGTGGCTCCTGAACAACACATCATTGGACAACAGTATAAAATTATTGATGTCCATAACTCCACTAAGTTTCTTCCCTTAGCTATAATTCAGTTTAGTTGGGGTGGAGTTACTGGTCCTAAGCAGGTGGTGGTATCACCTAGCTTACCTGTAGACTGTCTCTTAGGTAATGACCTAGAGGCCTCAGGTTGGGCTGATGTAGAGTTTTATGCCCATGCAGCCATGCTGGGCATCCCAGAGGAATTGTTCCCTCTCATTTCTACTGAAATGAAAAAGCAAAGGAGAGAAGGCCTGAAAACTCAGGATCCCTCTCCATCAACAGGTAAAAAGGGTATCACAGTATCCCCTAACCACCCTACCATTCAGGATACCATTCCTGTGGTGGGAGAAACCTCTCCTGGGGTGGCACCTGTTCCAAGGGAATCATCAGTTGGCAAAACTGTACTCCCTGAGGTAGAAGTACCTCTCTGTGGGATAACTAACATTGGTGAGAAAAAGAGCACCATTTTAGTTAACATCGAGCATCCCTCCAACCCTCCCAGAGAAACTTTAGTGCAGAAACCCTGCACTGCCTCACAACACTTAGGACAGCATCCCTGCCCTAGTGTGGAGCTCATAGGACAGCATCCCTGCCCTGCTCCAACTCAAGAGAAACAGCATCCCTGTTCTCTCTTCCAGCCATATGGAAAAAGTTTTTGCCCAGCTATGGCTTTTCTGAGACAGCATCCCTGTCTGGCATTTCCATCACTACAAATAGGTTCAGTGGACAATTCCCACTGCTCTAAACTAAAACTTACTGATAGAAACTCTGAAAATACATCTTCACATTGTTGCTTAGCTAAAAAACTTCAAACAGGGTGGTTTACATCCCCACAGGGAAGTAACCATATAGTGGATGATAAAGGGAGTAACCAGTCTATTGCAGAGCTACTCTCTACTTATCACCACTTAGACAATAAAGTCTCAACTGGCCAAGGTTAGCCTTATTGTCCTTCGTTTGGGGGGGGGTTGTGTGAGAAAGTAGCCTCTTTCTAGCCTTGTTACCCCCACTTTTGGCCTGTTTGTGAGTGTATGTCAGGGTGTTTTCACTGTCTCACTGGGATCCTGCTAGCCAGGGCCCAGTGCTCATAGTGAAAACCCTATGTTTTCAGTATGTTTGTTATGTGTCACTGGGACCCTGCTAGTCAGGACCCCAGTGCTCATAAGTTTGTGGCCTATATGTATGTGTTCCCTGTGTAGTGCCTAACTGTCTCACTGAGGCTCTGCTAACCAGAACCTCAGTGGTTATGCTCTCTCATTTCTTTCAAATTGTCACTGACAGGCTAATGACCAATTTTACCAATTTACATTGGCTTACTGGAACACCCTTATAATTCCCTAGTATATGGTACTGAGGTACCCAGGGTATTGGGGTTCCAGGAGATCCCTATGGGCTGCAGCATTTCTTTTGCCACCCATAGGGAGCTCTGACAAATCTTACACAGGCCTGCCACTGCAGCCTGAGTGAAATAACGTCCACGTTATTTCACAGCCATTTTACACTGCACTTAAGTAACTTATAAGTCACCTATATGTCTAACCTTTACCTGGTAAAGGTTAGGTGCAAAGTTACTTAGTGTGAGGGCACCCTGGCACTAGCCAAGATGCCCCCACATTGTTCAGAGCCAATTCCCTGAACTTTGTGAGTGCGGGGACACCATTACACGCGTGCACTACATATAGGTCACTACCTATATGTAGCTTCACAATGGTAACTCTGAATATGGCCATGTAACATGTCTATGAACATGGAATTGCCCCCTCTATACCATCCTGGCATAGTTGGCACAATCCCATGATCCCAGTGGTCTGTAGCACAGACCCTGGTACTGCCAAACTGCCCTTCCTGGGGTTTCACTGCAGCTGCTGCTGCTGCCAGCCCCTCAGACAGGCAGCTGCCCTCCTGGGGTCCAGCCAGGCCTGGCCCAGGATGGCAGAACAAAGGACTTCCTCTGAGAGAGGGTGTTACACCCTCTCCCTTTGGAAAATGGTGTGAAGGCAGGGGAGGAGTAGCCTCCCCCAGCCTCTGGAAATGCTTTGTTGGGCACAGAGGTGCCCAATTCTGCATAAGCCAGTCTACACTGGTTCAGGGGACCCCTTAGCCCTGCTCTGGAGCGAAACTGGACAAAGGAAAGGGGAGTGACCACTCCCCTGACCTGCACCTCCCCTGGGAGGTGTCCAGAGCTCCTCCAGTGTGCTCCAGACCTCTACCATCTTGGAAACAGAGGTGCTGCTGGCACACTGGACTGCTCTGAGTGGCCAGTGCCACCAGGTGACATCAGAGACTCCTTGTGATAGGCTCCTTCAGGTGTTGCTAGCCTATCCTCTCTCCTAGGTAGCCAAACCCTCTTTTCTGGCTATTTAGGGTCTCTGTCTCTGGGGAAACTTTAGATAACGAATGCATGAGCTCAGCCGAGTTCCTCTGCATCTCTCTCTTCACCTTCTGATAAGGAAACGACCGCTGACCGCGCTGGAAGCCTGCAAACCTGCAACATAGTAGCAAAGACGACTACTGCAACTCTGTAACGCTGATCCTGCCGCCTTCTCGACTGTTTTCCTGCTTGTGCATGCTGTGGGGGTAGCCTGCCTCCTCTCTGCACCAGAAGCTCCGAAGAAATCTCCCGTGGGTCGACGGAATCTTCCCCCTGCAACCGCAGGCACCAAAAAGCTGCATTACCGGTCCCTTGGGTCTCCTCTCAGCACGACGAGCGAGGTCCCTCGAATCCAGCGACTCTGTCCAAGTGACCCCCACAGTCCAGTGACTCTTCAGCCCAAGTTTGGTGGAGGTAAGTCCTTGCCTCACCTCGCTGGGCTGCATTGCTGGGAACCGTGACTTTGCAGCTACTCCGGCCCCTGTGCACTTCCGGCGGAAATCCTTTGTGCACAGCCAAGCCTGGGTCCACGGCACTCTAACCTGCATTGCACGACTTTCTAAGTTGGTCTCCGGCGACGTGGGACTCCTTTGTGCAACTTCGGCGAGCACCGTTTCACGCATCCTCGTAGTGCCTGTTACTGGCACTTTTCCGGGTGCTACCTGCTTCAGTGAGGGCTCTTTGTCTTGCTCGACGTCCCCTCTCTCTTCAGGTCCAATTTGCGACCTCCTAGTCCCGCCTGGGCCCCGGCAGCGTCCAAAAACGCCAAACGCACGATTTGCGTCTCGCAAGGCTTGTTGGCGTCCTTTCGGCGGGAAAATACTTCTGTACGACTCTCCAAGGCGGGAGGGATCCGTCCACCAAAGGGAAAGTCTCTAGCCCTTTTCGTTCTTGCAGAAACCTCAGCTTCTTCTGTCCAGTCGAAGCTTCTTTGCACCCGCAGCTGGCATTTCCTGGGCATCTGCCCATCTCCGACTTGCTTGTGACTTTTGGACTTGGTCCCCTTGTTCTACAGGTACCCTAGATTGGAAATCCACAGTTGTTGCATTGCTGGTTTGTGTCTTTCCTGCATTATTCCTCTAACACGACTATTTTGTCCTTAGGGGAACTCTAGTGCACTTTGCACTCACTTTTCAGGGTCTTGGGGAGGGTTATTTTTCTAACTCTCACTATTTTCTAATAGTCCCAGCGACCCTCTACAAGGTCACATAGGTTTGGGGTCCATTCGTGGTTCGCATTCCACTTTTGGAGTATATGGTTTGTGTTGCCCCTATCCCTATGTTTCCCCATTGCATCCTATTGTAACTATACATTGTTTGCACTGTTTTCTAAGACTATACTGCATATTTTTGCTATTGTGTATATATATCTTGTGTATATTTCCTATCCTCTCACTGAGGGTACACTCTAAGATACTTTGGCATATTGTCATAAAAATAAAGTACCTTTATTTTTAGTATAACTGTTGTAGGAAGTTGGCTCTGTATGTGCTATTTCAAAGTAAGGAATAGCATGCACAGAGTCCAAGGGTTCCCCCTTAGAGGTAAAATAGTGGTAAAAATAGATAATACTAATGCTCTATTTTGTGGTAGTGTGGTCGAGCAGTAGGCTTATCCAAGGAGTAGTGTTAAGCACTTGTTGTACATACACATAGACAATAAATGAGGTACACACACTCAAAGACAAATCCAGCCAATAGGTTTTGTTATAGAAAAATATCTTTTCTTAGTTTATTTTAAGAACCACAGGTTCAAATTCTACATGTAATATCTCATTCGAAAGGTATTGCAGGTAAGTACTTTAGGAACTTCAAATCATCAAAATTGCATGTATACTTTTCAAGTTATTCACAAATAGCTGTTTTAAAAGTGGACACAGTGCAATTTTCACAGTTCCTAGGGGAAGTAAGTATTTGTTAGGTTAACCAGGTAAGTAAGACACTTACAGGGCTTAGTTCTTGGTCCAAGGTAGCCCACCGTTGGGGGTTCAGAGTAACCCCAAAGTCACCACACCAGCAGCTCAGGGCCGGTCAGGTGCAGAGTTCCAAGTGGTGCCCAAAACGCATAGGCTAGAATGGAGAGAAGGGGGTGCCCCGGTTCCGGTCTGCTTGCAGGTAAGTACCCGCGTCTTCGGAGGACAGACCAGGGGGGTTTTGTAGGGCACCGGGGGGGACACAAGCCCACACAGAAATTTCACCCTCAGCAGCGCGGGGGCGGCCGGGTGCAGTGTAGAAACAAGCGTCGGGTTGGTAATGGAAGTCAATGGGAGATCTAGGGATCTCTTCAGCGCTGCAGGCAGGCAAGGGGGGGGTTCCTCGGGGAAACCTCCACTTGGTCAAGGGAGAGGGACTCCTGGGGGTCACTCCTCCAGTGAAAGTTCGGTCCTTCGGGTCCTGGGGGCTGCGGGTGCAGGGTCTCTCCCAGGTGTCGGGACTTTAGGATTCAAAGAGTCGCGGTCAGGGGAAGCCTCGGGATTCCCTCTGCAGGCGGCGCTGTGGGGGCTCAGGGGGGACAGGTTTTTGTACTCACAGTCTTAGAGTAGTCCTGGGGTCCCTCCTGAGGTGTTGGATCGCCACCAGCCGAGTCGGGGTCGCCGGGTGCAGTGTTGCAAGTCTCACGCCTCTTGCGGGGAGCTTGCAGGGTTCTTTAAAGCTGCTGGAAACAAAGTTGCAGCTTTTCTTGGAGCAGGTCCGCTGTCCTCGGGAGTTTCTTGTCTTTTCGAAGCAGGGGCAGTCCTCAGAGGATGTCGAGGTCGCTGGTCCCTTTGGAAGGCGTCGCTGGAGCAGGATCTTTGGAAGGCAGGAGACAGGCCGGTGAGTTTCTGGAGCCAAGGCAGTTGTCGTCTTCTGGTCTTCCTCTGCAGGGGTTTTCAGCTAGGCAGTCCTTCTTCTTGTAGTTGCAGGAATCTAATTTTCTAGGGTTCAGGGTAGCCCTTAAATACTAAATTTAAGGGCGTGTTTAGGTCTGGGGGGTTAGTAGCCAATGGCTACTAGCCCTGAGGGTGGGTACACCCTCTTTGTGCCTCCTCCCAAGGGGAGGGGGTCACAATCCTAACCCTATTGGGGGAATCCTCCATCTGCAAGATGGAGGATTTCTAAAAGTCAGAGTCACCTCAGCTCAGGACACCTTAGGGGCTGTCCTGACTGGTCAGTGACTCCTCCTTGTTGCTTTCTTTGTTCCCTCCAGCCTTGCCGCCAAAAGTGGGGGCCGTGGCCGGAGGGGGCGAGCAACTCCACTAAGCTGGAGTGCCCTGCTGGGCTGTGACAAAGGGGTGAGCCTTTGAGGCTCACCGCCAGGTGTTACAGCTCCTGCCTGGGGGAGGTGTTAGCATCTCCACCCAGTGCAGGCTTTGTTACTGGCCTCAGAGTGACAAAGGCACTCTCCCCATGGGGCCAGCAACATGTCTCTAGTGTGGCAGGCTGCTGGAACTAGTCAGCCTACACAGATAGTCGGTTAAGTTTCAGGGGGCACCTCTAAGGTGCCCTCTGGGGTGTATTTTGCAATAAAATGTACACTGGCATCAGTGTGCATTTATTGTGCTGAGAAGTTTGATACCAAACTTCCCAGTTTTCAGTGTAGCCATTATGGTGCTGTGGAGTTCGTGTTTGACAAACTCCCAGACCATATACTCTTATGGCTACCCTGCACTTACAATGTCTAAGGTTTTGTTTAGACACTGTAGGGGTACCATGCTCATGCACTGGTACCCTCACCTATGGTATAGTGCACCCTGCCTTAGGGCTGTAAGGCCTGCTAGAGGGGTGTCTTACCTATACTGCATAGGCAGTGAGAGGCTGGCATGGCACCCTGAGGGGAGTGCCATGTCGACTTACTTGTTTTGTCCTCACTAGCACACACAAGCTGGCAAGCAGTGTGTCTGTGCTGAGTGAGAGGTCTCCAGGGTGGCATAAGACATGCTGCAGCCCTTAGAGACCTTCCTTGGCATCAGGGCCCTTGGTACTAGAAGTACCAGTTACAAGGGACTTATCTGGATGCCAGGGTCTGCCAATTGTGGATACAATGGTACATTTTAGGTGAAGGAACACTGGTGCTGGGGCCTGGTTAGCAGGGTCCCAGCACACTTCTCAGTCAAGTCAGCATCAGTATCAGGCAAAAAGTGGGGGGTAACTGCAACAGGGAGCCATTTCTTTACACAAGCCCCCCCCCAGCCCACAGGCCAGGAGACTCAGCCCAAACTGGGAGAGTCTTCCTAGTCTGTCAGGCGAGGAAGAGTAGGAGAAATAGGCTGGTTAGTTGCAGGGCCTACTCTGCCTTACATCCTTCTGTTCAGGTCATTCCCTTTGGGGAACTGACCCACTTCCACAGTGATAGGACCTAGTCTGAATTGCCTCTTGTCTGCCTCTTCAATGTCTCCACCCATTCTTTCTATTTTGGTCTTAGAGGTATCCACCTCTGCTAACCTTATCTTGGCCAGGGTTACCCCTAGCTTACCCAAAGAGGTTACCCAGAGCTGGAGTAACCCCCCCATGACCAATAGGGTCAGGGGGCCTAACTTGCTATTTGGCATGGGGTCAGACCACCATGCTAAGGATAGTGCAGCCATAAAGGCTAACACCCAGCAGAGGCCACTGACAGCTGTCAGTGCCCAGAACCACACCTTTAGCTCTTCACCTAAAAGGGAAGGGGCTAAGTTACAGGCTTCTTTGGGTTCAGGTTGCCTGTCTGCTGTATTAGAGTGGGGGGTTACCACATCTGGTAGTAAACACCATTCTTCCACCCTTTCTTCTGTTAGCTGAGGAGCCACCCACTCAGGTTTAACAGTTGCCTGACTAGCCAGGACTTCTTGTGGGTCAGGTTGGACTTTATCAGGGCCATTTTTGGAGTTCTCCCCTACTGGAGCAGAATCTCCTTGGCTTGCTGTAACCTTGGCTAAAGGTTGTCCACCCTTCCTACTCTGTTTTCTTTTCTTCTTCTTCTGGGGCCTGCTTGCATTTACTGCAGAGGCAGGACTTCCAGAATCCTTGGGAGAGGACTGGCACTGGACCAGTTCCTCTCTTGGGCTCTGACTAACCTCTGGGTAGTCATTTCCAAGGAGACAATCAAGGGGGAGGTCTGTACTGACTACTACCCTTCTCCAGCTAAGAGTGCCACCCACTTCTATGGGCACTAAAGCCACAGGCCTCTTAGTGACCCTGTCTAGGCTAACTCTTACCCTGGCAGTCTCACCTGGGATGTACTGGTTTGAGAGCACCAGCCTGTCATGCACAATAGTGTGACTGGCACAAGTGTCTCTCAGGGCAGTGGTTGGGATTCCATTCACCAGTAGGTGGTGGAAGTGTCTACTTCCCTCTGGAATCTCCAACTCACCTGTTGGGCCCTGTTTCCAGTTGAAGGCTATGAAGACCTCCTCATCTGAGGAGTCATCTCCCATGGCTACACTGGTTACCCCTGGAATTTTGTTCTGGGGTTTGTTTTTGGGACAAGAAGTGTCCTTGGTGTGGTGCCCAGACTGTTTACAGTTGTGGCACCATGCCTTAGTGGCGTCCCAGTTCTTACCCTGGTACCCACCTTTGTTTTGGGTTGTGTCTTGGGGCCCACCCACCTGTTCTGGTTTTTGGGGGCCTACAGAGGACTCTTTTTCTTTGTTTCTAGTGTCACCCACTTTCTCCTGGGGAGTTTTTGTAACCCCTTTCTTTTGGTCACCCCCAGTGGAAGTTTTGGTTACCCTAGTCTTGACCCAGTGGTCTGCCTTCTTTCCCAATTCTTGGGGAGAAATTGGACCTAGGTCTACCAGATACTGATGCAACTTTTCATTGAAGCAGTTACTTAAAATGTGTTCTTTCATAAACAAATTATAAAGCCCAACATAGTCACACACTTCATTTCCAGTTAACCAACCATCTAGTGTTTTTACTGAGTAGTCTACAAAATCAACCCAGGTCTGGCTCGAGGATTTTTGAGCCCCCCTGAATCTAATTCTATACTCCTCAGTGGAGAATCCAAAGCCCTCAATCAGGGTACCCTTCATGAGGTCATAAGACTCTGCATCTTTTCCAGAGAGTGTGAGGAGTCTTTCCCTACACTTTCCAGTGAACATTTCCCAAAGGAGAGCACCCCAGTGAGATCTGTTTACTTTTCTGGTTACACAAGCCCTCTCAAAAGCTGTGAACCATTTGGTGATGTCATCACCATCTTCATATTTTGTTACAATCCCTTTGGGGATTTTTAGGATGTCAGGGGAATCTCTGACCCTATTTAAGTTGCTGCCACCATCGATGGGACCTAGGCCCATCTCTTTTCTTTCCCTTTCTATGGCTAGGAGCTGCTTTTCCAAAGCCAATCTTTTGACCATCCTGGCTAACAGGGGGTCATCTTCACTGGAGTTATCCTCAGTGATTTCAGAGGTGTTGGTCTCTCCTGTGAGGGAACCAGCATCTCTGACTATTATTTTTGGAGTCAGGGTTTGAGGGACCCTGTTCTCCCTAGATAGGACTGGTAGGGGGGAATTTTCCTCCAAGTCACTATCCTCTTCCTCTGAGTTGCCACCCTCAGAGGGGTTGGCCTTTTCAAACTCTGCCAAAAGCTCCTGGAGCTGTATTTTGGTAGGTTTGGGGCCCATTGTTATTTTCTTTATTTTACAGAGTGACCTTAGCTCCCTCATCTTAAGATGGAGGTAAGGTGTGGTGTCGAGTTCCACCACAGTCACATCTGTGCTAGACATTTTGCTTCTAAAAGTTGGAATACTTTTTAAGAATCTACAACTAGTTCTAGGTTCTAATTCAAACTTTTACAAACTTTTAAACTCTAAAAGAAATGCTAAACAGGATCTAACACAAGGCCCTAGCAGGTCTTTTAAGAATTTAGAAAACTTTTCAAATTGCAAAAATCAATTTCTAATGACAATTTTGGAATTTGTCGTGTGATCAGGTATTGGCTGAGTAGTCCAGCAAATGCAAAGTCTTGTACCCCACCGCTGATCCACCAATGTAGGAAGTTGGCTCTGTATGTGCTATTTCAAAGTAAGGAATAGCATGCACAGAGTCCAAGGGTTCCCCTTAGAGGTAAAATAGTGGTAAAAATAGATAATACTAATGCTCTATTTTGTGGTAGTGTGGTCGAGCAGTAGGCTTATCCAAGGAGTAGTGTTAAGCACTTGTTGTACATACACATAGACAATAAATGAGGTACACACACTCAAAGACAAATCCAGCCAATAGGTTTTGTTATAGAAAAATATCTTTTCTTAGTTTATTTTAAGAACCACAGGTTCAAATTCTACATGTAATATCTCATTCGAAAGGTATTGCAGGTAAGTACTTTAGGAACTTCAAATCATCAAAATTGCATGTATACTTTTCAAGTTATTCACAAATAGCTGTTTTAAAAGTGGACACAGTGCAATTTTCACAGTTCCTAGGGGAAGTAAGTATTTGTTAGGTTAACCAGGTAAGTAAGACACTTACAGGGCTTAGTTCTTGGTCCAAGGTAGCCCACCGTTGGGGGTTCAGAGTAACCCCAAAGTCACCACACCAGCAGCTCAGGGCCGGTCAGGTGCAGAGTTCCAAGTGGTGCCCAAAACGCATAGGCTAGAATGGAGAGAAGGGGGTGCCCCGGTTCCGGTCTGCTTGCAGGTAAGTACCCGCGTCTTCGGAGGACAGACCAGGGGGGTTTTGTAGGGCACCGGGGGGGACACAAGCCCACACAGAAATTTCACCCTCAGCAGCGCGGGGGCGGCCGGGTGCAGTGTAGAAACAAGCGTCGGGTTGGTAATGGAAGTCAATGGGAGATCTAGGGATCTCTTCAGCGCTGCAGGCAGGCAAGGGGGGGGTTCCTCGGGGAAACCTCCACTTGGTCAAGGGAGAGGGACTCCTGGGGGTCACTCCTCCAGTGAAAGTTCGGTCCTTCGGGTCCTGGGGGCTGCGGGTGCAGGGTCTCTCCCAGGTGTCGGGACTTTAGGATTCAAAGAGTCGCGGTCAGGGGAAGCCTCGGGATTCCCTCTGCAGGCGGCGCTGTGGGGGCTCAGGGGGGACAGGTTTTTGTACTCACAGTCTTAGAGTAGTCCTGGGGTCCCTCCTGAGGTGTTGGATCGCCACCAGCCGAGTCGGGGTTGCCGGGTGCAGTGTTGCAAGTCTCACGCCTCTTGCGGGGAGCTTGCAGGGTTCTTTAAAGCTGCTGGAAACAAAGTTGCAGCTTTTCTTGGAGCAGGTCCGCTGTCCTCGGGAGTTTCTTGTCTTTTCGAAGCAGGGGCAGTCCTCAGAGGATGTCGAGGTCGCTGGTCCCTTTGGAAGGCGTCGCTGGAGCAGGATCTTTGGAAGGCAGGAGACAGGCCGGTGAGTTTCTGGAGCCAAGGCAGTTGTCGTCTTCTGGTCTTCCTCTGCAGGGGTTTTCAGCTAGGCAGTCCTTCTTCTTGTAGTTGCAGGAATCTAATTTTCTAGGGTTCAGGGTAGCCCTTAAATACTAAATTTAAGGGCGTGTTTAGGTCTGGGGGGTTAGTAGCCAATGGCTACTAGCCCTGAGGGTGGGTACACCCTCTTTGTGCCTCCTCCCAAGGGGAGGGGGTCACAATCCTAACCCTATTGGGGGAATCCTCCATCTGCAAGATGGAGGATTTCTAAAAGTCAGAGTCACCTCAGCTCAGGACACCTTAGGGGCTGTCCTGACTGGTCAGTGACTCCTCCTTGTTGCTTTCTTTGTTCCCTCCAGCCTTGCCGCCAAAAGTGGGGGCCGTGGCCGGAGGGGGCGGGCAACTCCACTAAGCTGGAGTGCCCTGCTGGGCTGTGACAAAGGGGTGAGCCTTTGAGGCTCACCGCCAGGTGTTACAGCTCCTGCCTGGGGGAGGTGTTAGCATCTCCACCCAGTGCAGGCTTTGTTACTGGCCTCAGAGTGACAAAGGCACTCTCCCCATGGGGCCAGCAACATGTCTCTAGTGTGGCAGGCTGCTGGAACTAGTCAGCCTACACAGATAGTCGGTTAAGTTTCAGGGGGCACCTCTAAGGTGCCCTCTGGGGTGTATTTTGCAATAAAATGTACACTGGCATCAGTGTGCATTTATTGTGCTGAGAAGTTTGATACCAAACTTCCCAGTTTTCAGTGTAGCCATTATGGTGCTGTGGAGTTCGTGTTTGACAAACTCCCAGACCATATACTCTTATGGCTACCCTGCACTTACAATGTCTAAGGTTTTGTTTAGACACTGTAGGGGTACCATGCTCATGCAATGGTACCCTCACCTATGGTATAGTGCACCCTGCCTTAGGGCTGTAAGGCCTGCTAGAGGGGTGTCTTACCTATACTGCATAGGCAGTGAGAGGCTGGCATGGCACCCTGAGGGGAGTGCCATGTCGACTTACTCGTTTTGTCCTCACTAGCACACACAAGCTGGCAAGCAGTGTGTCTGTGCTGAGTGAGAGGTCTCCAGGGTGGCATAAGACATGCTGCAGCCCTTAGAGACCTTCCTTGGCATCAGGGCCCTTGGTACTAGAAGTACCAGTTACAAGGGACTTATCTGGATGCCAGGGTCTGCCAATTGTGGATACAATGGTACATTTTAGGTGAAGGAACACTGGTGCTGGGGCCTGGTTAGCAGGGTCCCAGCACACTTCTCAGTCAAGTCAGCATCAGTATCAGGCAAAAAGTGGGGGGTAACTGCAACAGGGAGCCATTTCTTTACAACTGTGTATTGTGTTTTCTTATGATATTGTGCATATGACACTAAGTGGTACTGTAGTAGCTTCACACGTCTCCTATTTCAGCCTAAGCTGCTCTGCTAAGCTACCATTATCTATCAGCCTAAGCTGCTAGACACCCTATACACTAATAAGGGATAACTGGGCCTGGTGCAAGGTGCAAGTACCCCTTGGTACTCACTACATGCCAGTCCAGCCTCCTACAGCTACTAACTAATATTATCTATGACGTAACAGTGACCACATCAGACAAGATAACAGTCGTGTTCTCCCTGTGCAAGGTTACCTAATAGTGATGACCTTGATGCCTCCGCAGTAATGTAAAACATGTTGTATCAATTAGGAATGCCTCAACGTGGAAAATGCATAACAGCCATAGCTGCAATGCCTCTGGCACCAAGGCAGTCACAGTAGAAATAAAACTCCCGAGTACAGCATGATTCACGATTGAAATATCAGCTTTAAGCATATTTTGGAAATCCAACCATTTTTCTTCAAATATCAGCTTATGATACCAGCTTATGTAAACAAAATTGAAAAAGTGTTGATGGCCCCAAAAGGGAAAGGACCCTACCACAGAGACATACCTTAGCTACATAAAAAGCCCCATCCTAAAAATCTATATATCTTTGAAAAAAACACAACAGCAGTCGAAATCTGTGAAAAGCTAACAATTAAGGAACACCTCACTACATTCCAGTCCACCTTCTCACCCTTAAATCCACACCTTTTCTGTGATGAAGAGGCGCAGGTTCGAGGAATATAAAGAGGTGGAAAGCCTTAAACTAAGAGACATGATTACTGAGGCCGAATTTTGCGCGTTTGTAGATTGCAAAAGAGACTTTGGAATCGCAGAACCTCACTGACTACAATATGCCCAACTGAAACACTGGGCCATACACCAACACCAGTAAGGGAGGAGTGCCAAAACAACCTACAACATTGGAAAAATACTTGAGCACCTTTGATAATAAGAAAGGCCTCATTTTGAAACTATATGTTATCTTGAATAATGCCAAGACTTGTGATAAGTGGAACTAACAGACAAAATGGGAGTTGAAACTAGGAAGTGAGATCCCACAAAAAGAGTAGGACCAAGGATAGACAAGGGTAATTCGATCTTTAGGAGGCTCGATAGATGGGTACATAAAGTGATGACGAGATGGCACCTTGCTCCCCAAAGACTACAACGGATCTGCCTGAACACATCCGGTAAAAGCTGGGGGTGTGGAGTGGAGGATGTATTGATGCTACATGTACTATAGAGATGTTCATGGATTCAAATATTTTCAAAAGAGATTCTCAGTCACATAGATAAACTTTGGACGTGGAGACAGATCGCACTCCTGAAACCTTTCCTCATGATTCATAGGGAGGGAGGGGATGAGGGGGGGGTGGAGGAATTAGGTTTCAACCAACTCTCACATATGATTTGCTGGGGGCTCTCAAAAGACTAAGGGCCAGATGTATGAAGCATTTTTCACGTCCCAAATAGGCCGACTTTGCGAATCGGCCCGTTTGCGACTTGAAAAATGCTTTTTGGGATGTACAAAGCCCAAACTGCGATTCGGTAACTTGTTACCGAATCGCAGTTTGGGTTTTGTGATTCAGTATTAGGAAGGGCATGTCAAGGGCGTCCCTTCCTTATACCGAATCCAAATGGTATGTATGATTGTCTTGTGACCGCAAATGCGGTCGCAAACCAATCGCAGCTAGCACCAGTTTCAAACTGGTGCTAACCCATTCGCAAAAGGGAAGGGGTCCCCATGGGACCCCTTCCCCTTTGTGAATGGCAGCAAAAACAGTTCCCATGGACCACTGCCTGCTCTGAAAAAATGAAAAGAAAACTTTTAATTTTTGATTTTAAGATGCATCTCGTTTTCCTTTAAGGGAAACGGGCTGCATTTCACCCCAAAAAAACTGCTTTATTTAAAAGCAGTCACAGACCTGGTGGTCTGCTGTCTCCAGCAGGCCACCATCCCTGTGAGGGTGGCCATTCCCAATGGGGTCGCAAATTGTGACCTACCTCATGAATAATCATGAGGTAGGTCATTTGCAACCCCACTGGGAATCGCAAACAGTGTAAAGTACAATGTTGCACATCTGGTTTTGCGACTCGCAAATTGCGAGTCGCTAAGACTCGCTGTTTGCGAGTCGCAATACCAGATCTTTGTACATGTGGCCCCGATAGTTGTATAGTGGAAGAAGAAAGAACTGCCCACTGCTATACAATGGACACCCTCTCTAGCGATTGAAAGTCACATAAGAATTGCAACACAAAACAGCCACAACAGGACCTTTGATAAAAAGGGTGGAGCCTACTCATAACCGACCTTACACGTCAGGCCCATCTGAGAGACTTTCCTTCTAAATTGAAAGCGCTGCACCGACGATTACGTGGCACTCCTAACCTAAAAGCACCTGCGTTTAAGCTGGTTACATAGGCTTCCGTCCTTCAAAGCAGTGTCTGAGGGACATTTGGGGGAGGGGTGGAGTTACAGGTGTATTCAGTAAGGAAGGTTTCGTATTACAAAGAAATAACTCAGTAGGAGAACGAGAAGTTCTATGTGACATATATAGGCTCTGCTTTTCTCTCTTTTTTTTGTTATGACCTAAAATGCACCGGTTGGTTATTCCCTTTGCATAAAAGTATAAGACGTTTTGCACAAAAAGTATATACAATGATTAATTTATCTTTAAGGTTGCATTTTTAATTGCAGCCATATGGCCGAAATGCTCAGGTCGCAACATGTTTTATTTTCTTTATATTTATATGGCACTGCATTCAATAAAAAAAATACACTAGCTCGGCAGTGCCAGACCTACTGGCTTTACCAATGTCTAATTCTTCACATTAAGATATGTGCCTGGAAGCAGGGAGTCTGGAAAAAAAGCAGAGCTTGACACTTCCCCACATTTATAAATGTGTTTCTGTTTATTCAGCCTGTGCGGATCAGTATAAATCAAGGGGACTTTTCACACATGCACAAAGGCAATGTTGTTGACACTGTTTGTCGCGGAAAAATACATTCTTTGTGTAGAGTGCTTTGATACAAGGCACGCGTCTTGTCTCAGCGTGGATTCATTAAAACTGAACAGTCCATGCTCATATCTTGTTAAATTATTTTATATGGTATGCTGTACAACAAAGAAACAAGAATAAATAAAGTAGAGCAAATTGATAAACGATCGGATTAAATCTTCAAAATATATGATCTTAATGCAGGAACTCGACTGATATTTAGATTGTTCCCTTCTTCTAAAGAGGTTTAAATTTTGGCCACATCCTTTCAAATGTACTGGGAGTCCAGGGAGTGCTGCAATGCTTTGCTACAAACAATTAACACTTCCATATTTCATTCTACCACTCTACAGATGCTGGTAGTTCTACATTTATCCATTTCGCCCTGTCCATTCCAGAGCGGGGCACAAAGAGGCAAAACACACTGGTTACGCCCCAAAAAACATGGCTGTAGGATCAACAGGCAATTTCCAGTCCAGCACTGAGATCAATTATCGAAAACGAGTTTTTCAACATTGTCTTGTTTTTTACAGAATTTACTCTGCCTCATTTGTATAAAAATTAAATGCTGGGATCTCTGGTTTTTCTTTGGACTTTGCCACCAGTTCTGCAGAATGCCAGGGTTGCCTAATACCAACGCTGTTAGTCTTCATTCCACACCTCTTTCGGTCTCTTTATTTCATTCTTGCGGGTTCTTTATCATCCCTGTATTCTCATTCTTAGACTTACCCAATTTCATGCCATTCTCTGTCTTGCTCGTGGTCAGAGATTGAAGATGCAACCACTTACACTAAATAATGAGCCCTTGAAATGGCAGATTACGATTTGTTAAACTATAATAAAACCAGAAAATAGCAATGGAAAAACAAGTTAATTTTATAAAATTGCTTATTCTTATCATCGTCATAATTATGTGGCCAGCTCCCAGTCCCTTCACAATCCATTTAGTAATTCTTGCACATAAAGGGGACATGCTGCTTGCCTTGAACTGCAAAAAAATACACTTAGATTCGGTAGAGCTAATTCTAGACTGACCAATAAATTGGTAAAAATGTATTATCTCCCCAGTCCTGAGAAATAGGAAGCTCAAGCCACAATCATCTTTAGCCCACCCATGGCTGTGGTAATCCACTCACTTCTTCAAGATGCACTGGTTTAAGCATAAGATACAAGATATCTAATAACGGGGTCTCAGCTCTATATAAAAGGTTTCAAAATAGTTATGTATATTGATGCTGCTTATCTAACTCCCTTATTTGCAAGTATTTAAAAAATCCCTCTTGGCCAATTTCAAGTGTAATGCCTATCTGAGTGAATAATGTAAATGTGTTATCCTCATAGAACTAAAAGATTCTACGAAGGGGAGTGATTTTCTGTTGTCTTCAGTTGGCATCATGGGGTACTGCAGTAGAATATCGAAGGGATGGTCTGATACCTGATGCTCCATCTTGGTGGGGAGCTGCTAATCATGAAATGATTTCAGCCCAAATCCCAAAGAATGCAAACACAAATCAAATTTGATCAGAAATTAGGGATTGGAATATTTAAAAGGTGTATCCCATCTACACAAGTCCATACAAAATTATCGAAAAAGGATGTCCTGAAGACATTGTGTCAAAGAAATACCATTGCTATAAGCAGGCCTCTATGCGGGCAGAATAACAGTGGAGGTGGAAGTAGGCTGGGAGGTAGGAATGACAAAGAAGAGGTAGAACAACTTGAGATAAATAAGAGGACAAAGTTATAAGCTGCTATAGTTCCCTTGTGCCTTCATCCTGCTCACGTTCAGTGTGTCTTAGTGTCTCTACAGGGTATTGTGTATGTTTTAACTCAGCACAATAGCCAGTAACTGTGGGAAACAGGGGGCTTGTTGGAATGTGTATGAGTAAAACAATATGACCTTGGGTCATTTTTATTTATTATACAATGAGGGAACAAACAGCTGATGCCATTTATTCAACATAATGTAAAACCGTCTTTAAATACAAAACATAATTGTTTTGAACGGCCAGTCCTTTTCTGGGAGTATGTTACAACTCTCTAACGCACTTTGTTACATTTTCCTAGCAGCAGTGATCTGATTTAGAGCAACAGCCGTTATTGTATTGTGTTGTAGAATGTGTAAAGCGCTTCAAAGAAGCTACAAAGAACTTCAATTCCCATCCAACTCTTTGCACACTTTTGGAATGCATGGTTGCCAGGGTCTGAAATGCACAAAAGCTTGTGTGGAGGTGTTGGGTAAGGTGCACGTGGTTCAGAGACAGACTTCAAAAATGGTGAGGCAAACTGGTAACTGTGCTTATGCATGATGTATTGCAGAGAATCTGGGACGTATTTGCCAATACAACAACCTAGCACTATTGTGTGGTCTGCATCATGCAATTATGTACACAGGAAGAGACAGGTCTTTCCTGTAGGTCAGTGGTTCTCAACCATTTGACTTCCGTGGACCCCACTTTTTCATTACTGGAACATGGAGACCCCCACTGAATCATTATTGGAATCCAGGGACTCCTTCCCCCCCCCACTGAGACACTACTGGAAGCTGGGGACACCAGCCTAAACATTGTCGATGATTTCACCCACAAAAAAATGTATGAAGTCTAAATTTTAGTAGCATCCATGGTGTCACAAAAGCCATCAGAATGTGACAAATTATGTCTTATGTTAAAGCATTAGTGATTTGAATGTAGAAGCTGCACTGACACGCAATTTAAATGGGCACTCATTTATATTGCAGAGTTCGACTTAGGTATATTTGAATTAAATCACGTTAACAGGATTAAATTGATATTATAATGTAATTTAGACTCTGTACTAATAGAATATATTGAAACAATATTGAATTTCTAATGATTAATGAATTAAATATGTATGCAAAAAAATTAAAGAAATGCACTTCTTTGCCATATCCAATTAAATGCATTAACAAAGCTGTTCCATTTGAAGGGCGCAGCCAACAGAAAGCAATGGCGGACACCTGAAAGCAGAGCTCTGGGTCCTGGGCCCCAGTATTGGGGATAATATGACTCGACAGACAACTTGAGGACACACGGATGACGCCTCTCTGCCGCCGCCACCAGGGCTGACCACTGAGACCTGATCCATGAGCACCATCGTGCTGCGGAGGCACAGACCGGAATGGGCAGGCCAGTTTTGGAGATACAGCAAAATGGCGGCCGGCAAGTGTCACTGAGGAACCGGCTGCCTAGAAGTGAATTGAAAGGTCAGCTAGGCACTGGAGCTCAGCCACAGGTGATACACCACTTTGGAGCAGGAGGTGAGTGAAACAGCGCTAGGGCGAGCTCCCCCCCTCTGGCCTACAAAAAGCTTAACAGCCCTGAGGCCACAACGCGATCAGTGCGGAGCCGACGGCTGCCCGATGGGTGGGGTGAGAATAGCCAGACTAGAGAGAGTGCAGCCCCACCCTGAACCCAGTAAACAGTAATCCAGCAGAAGGGACTATGAATTGAGGGGGAGCCCTCGCTACCATAGTATCCCCTCCTTTGCCAGATCATACAGAGAGCGCGAGTGACGGCCCATCCACCCAGCACCACCAAAGACGGGACCAGTGACCCTCTCATCTCCTGCAGGGCCACCTGGGACTCCTAGTGCCCACCAGAGATGCTGGACCACGAAGGAAGGTGAATCACACACCGCAATTTATCTGAGGTAGGGGTCCCAGATACCGTCGGGCTCCTTAGGAAGACAGGGAGGATGGTTAAATACTCCCACCTAAAACTCAGAAAATTAACGACAACAATATAACTTAATTGGCTCCCTCCACCTAAACAGGCCCTGATCGACTGATACTCCCAGAGGTCTGTCCCCAAGCGAGTGAGAAGCATCAATGGCAATAATAAAGGGAGAGACAGCTGTAGATTGATCTCATGACCAAAAAGTTGTCCAGTTGAAGTGAATGGATCCCAAACTACCTCTGACATTGAAAACGTGCAGTGAATTATACATTAGATATGGGGCACACAAAGGGCAGGCATGCAAGAGAAACCACTCCAGGGCTAGCTCCCCATTCACCCCAATCAGACAACCCTTCAGCTGCAATGCCGGACCGCCCAATGCCCTCCTCGGAGGAGCCCACCCAAGTTGACAAGCTCGACTTAATATTACAGGAAATAAGAGACTCATGAGCAGTCATGGAACAGAAGTTGGGACCGATCACAACCGAAGTCAGTCTCCTCGGAGATGATGACCAGAAAATAACTGAGCAAGCTAAAATCACGGAAACATCCATTGCATCACTTGCTCCTGGGCAAGATGAACTACTAGCGAAAGTAACACAGCTTCAGCGGCACACAGACCAATTGCAAAACCACGCTGAAGATGCAGAGGGAAGAGCCTGCCGCAACAATGATAGAATAGTGGGATTTCCCGAAGGGGTTGAGGGGCATGAATGCCACACAATTTACAGAAGACTGGACTCGTACAGCGGTGGCCCTCCGATTGGTCTTTCAGCTCAATTTGTGGTAGAACTGGCCCACAGAGTACCAACCAGAAGACTGATCCCCTGAGCGCCCCTGGCCCAATAGCAGCCTGGATTCTAAATTACAGTGATTGTGACATATTGTTACAAGCAGCCAGAGAGTGAGCACGCATGATGGTGGAGAATATAAAAGTCTTCCTCCTTCCGGACTTCACGCTTTCTGTTCATCGCAAAAGGGCTTCCTACCAAAAGGTAAAAAGAATGCTCTAGAGGGCAAACCTAACATATGTTCTTCTATTCCCAGCGAAATTGAGAATTCACTACAAGCAGCAAGTCATATTTTTCGATACCCGTGGAGAAGCGCAACAGTGGTTGGAACAACACTATCCAGATTCTCTCGCACAAGAGCGGCAAGGCCCTATGCCTGCTACAGTTAAACGCCCCCCCAAACCACGACAACGCCAGTCTAGAAAGCACCTACCGCCGCATAATAGGGAGACCCCCTCTCCACAACAAGTTATGGAAGGCAAGCGGGAAGCATTACGGTCGGCCATTACACTTAGGTCCCTACGCCGCCCATTAATACCAGCACCTTGCAGGAAAGCACCTCAGACTCAAAAACAAATGGCAGTGTGGTGTTGTTCTCCACAGTAACACCACAAACTGCAGACAATCTTTAATGGGGGCCCCTACACAATCTGGACATCGAATGTATGAACACAGGAAGGATGTGGTACCAGAACATGGACTGCGGTACAAAATAATTAACAGTTGGTCTGGCAAAGAAGGCACTCATGGGGGAGGTGCGTATGTTTCAATGTCCCATCCAGCTGTAACGGTTTAGCAATGCTTAAGCATGGACTACTTGAGTTGTCATAGTAATCCCATAGACCACTTGCTGGGACATGGGGGAACTAACCGGCACCTGGACCCAGGCACCGGATGTCCTGATCAATGGACAGACAAATGCAGACCACCACGGGAGCATCTTTGTTGAATGGCCACCGACGGCCCAATGGCAATTGCAAAAAAAAATTGTGTCGTCCGTAAACTTGAAATTCTGGTTACGAGTTTGGTCGAGCCATGCAAACCCAATGGACGTGTATTAGGGGAATGTCCTAGTTCACAAGGCTGTGTCATAGGGAAGAAGAGAATTAACAGGCACCACCAGAAGTCCTATCATATTTTCAAAACAGAATATGGCACCAATATCAAAAACCTATAATTTCATATCCTGGAACATAAGATGTATGGGGACGATTCAAAAACGCCACAGGATCCTTGCACAACTTCACAGACAGCAAACAAATATTGCCTTTTTACAAGAAATGCCTCTGGTTACACCAGAGGCCACTAAAGTCCGTAAAAGGTGGCGATGTCATCTTTGGCACAGCTCATACTCGGCATATACAAGGGGGATACGAGCAGGGGTCCCCTTTTAAATCTAGAACAGATACACAAGAGCGATACGTGTCAGTGTTGGGATCCTTAGATAGAGTGCCTATAGTCCTAAGGAGCATATATACACCTAATACAAACCAAGAAAAGTTCTATGCCTACCTTTCAACTGTGTTATCAGACTGGGCCCAGCACACATGGATACTCAGAAGGGATAGCAATGCTGTCCATGATGTCACTCTAGACATAGTCCACCTACCCCCACCCCACCCACCACTCCAGGAAATGGCACCAATATGCCAGTCCCACATTTTAAAACCTTTGTGACGTATGGTGCAGCCAAAATGAAGGGCTGAGAGGGTACTCATTTTCCTCGTACCCGCATACGTAGCACTCAAGACTGGATAGATTCTTATGCCCAATGCAAGTGCAACCACTGATTACTAGTGCCACATATTTAGGCAAAACCATCTCCGACCATAACCCTTTAGAAATCTCACTACAGTGTGGCGGGCTCCTGCCCCAATACCCACCTGGAGGCTCCGACCCTCACTGTTGGAAGACCCAGTGCTACAGGATAAGCTTGCGACTACTATAACTACATACTTATCTGAAAATACAGGCACTGCCTCCACCCCAGATATTGAGTGGGAGGCCTTCAAAGTGTTGGTGGGATGCACAGTAATTAACACAATAGCTGGGACTACCCGAGTAGTGCCATGAGAACTAATGGAAGTAGAGGATTCCCTAGCCCCTTGAAACAAGTTGCATCCCACAACCCCGATAACAGGTCACAATTACAAGAAGCTAGAGCAAAATATGCAGAACTCTTAGAAAGCCTTATGGTGGTAAATTATAACCACTACATTCAGAAGATGCACATCAAAGCAGACAGGCCAGGTACACTACTCGCACGCCTAATATGCCCAGAATTAACCGCCACACCTGTCATTGCAATCAACACTCCATCACAGGGCCCAGTGACCACACAATCAGGGATCAACAAGGCTTTTCTGGAATTCTAAGCAAAGTTATATGCGGCGAATCCCCTAACCAGCAGAGACACCTTAACAAGATTTTCTAGAATATGCACATCTTCCCAAAACCCAAGCTACTGATAATGAACTTCTAGCTACCCTAATCACAATGGCTGAAATAAAGAATGCTCTAAAAGGCTTTGCGTATAACCAAACTCTGGGATCGGATGGTCTACCGGTGGAGTTTTACTCCACCTATGCTGCACAGTTATGCCCACAATTGCTGAGATTATATAATGCATCCCGAGATAAAGGCCAACTTCCCCCCACTGCTGCCCACCACCAGGGAGGCCCTAGTGACTTCACTTTTAAAACCAGACAAGTTCTCCAAAGCAATGTCTTCATACCACCCTTTGTCCATCTTAAATACTGAATATAAACATCTTAGCAAAATCTTAGCCAGTAGGCTTTTACCCTTGCCACCACGCTTGATACATGTGGACCAGTGTGGCTTCATACCATGTCGCAGTGCGCCAGACCACCTTTAACCTTAGTCAAATCATTACTGAAAAAGTATTTTTGGCCTGGGGTAATGGCTTCCAGTAGGATAGAAGCCATAACCTCAGTTAACCAGATTTATGTGATGAGCACCACTTAATTGGACTCTGTTGTAGGTATACTGATGTTCACAAGATTGTTAGTCATTAATCTTGCATTCAGGTCTATACAAGAGAGGAGATGGCTAGATTTACGAGGTAGAGCTTAGGTTCTAGTGCTTAAAGTGTGGTAAGGGAAGGACAGGAATAACAAAACACTGTCTGGCTTGACTAGAGTGAAACAAGGAGGATTTTAGTTGTGAGAAGGAAAGTTAATTTACAAGTAAGGGCAAAGTCAATGCACGAGACACATGCAGAATTTAAGAAGTGGTGAAAAGAAGGAGGAAGCAGAGGCAGCTTGTAGCCCTAGCAAAGAGTAAAAAGTAGATGTCAAGACAGATTTTTGATGGAGTGTGACAGAATGAAGGGACTGGTAAAAATAAAGGAATAGGATAGAGGTGAGGGAATGCGGACTGTAGATGAGTACAAGGGATATTGGTGGTAGTAAGAAGGTTCAATTGACTTGAGAGAGGAACAGTGAATGTAAACATTCACATTTATATAATGTACATTATGAACAAAGCACTCACTTGGCACAGGACATCGATGGAAGAGCGGGTGGGAAGAAAGTACAGTTGAAGATATTTGTGTTCCAGGACACAAAATGGAGAAGAGGCTAAGAGCTGCGCAGTCCGTGGTCTCTGTTTAAGTCGGTCCCATTTTACAGGGTTTATTTCAGGGGAAGAGGGCCAGCAGAGGCAAAGTTGTGATCCAAACAGAGAGGCTCCTAGTAGAGATGTTGCCAAGACTGGAACCACGCATGCTGGAACCATGCATGCCTTAACAACGCAGTCTGAACCACGACCCCATTGTTTCCACGCTAGCCTTTACAACTACTTTTTGTTGCAAAAAGCATGTCTAGTAAAGGCATGTGTGGAAATGGCATGCAAAATGGTATGTGTAGTTCTATCATACCACCCCCCATGCACTGTGAGGCCCAAAACTACCCCCACCCACATAAACTAAAGTACCCAAGCTCCCCACCCACCCTAAACCTAAATAAAACTACCCGACCTCCCCACTTCTGCCCCATAAAAGTAAACTACCTCGACACACCCCACCACCCTGAGCACAAAAAATATATATATATATATATATATATATCCTGACCTCTCATCCCTAAAAAGTAAACTACCCAACCCCCCAAACGCCCTGAGCCATTAAAAAAACGATCACAACCCTCCAACCACAGCCCCTAAAAACTAAATTACCCAGACGCCCCCACCCACCCCGAGCTGTAAAAAAAAAAAAAAACAACAACACCTCACCCCTGCCCCTAAAAACAAAAGCTAAAGTACAGACACCCCCACCCACCCTAAATCCAATCTACCGCAAAAAACTACTGACCAACCCTGCCCCAACCCCACTTACCTCACCGCGTCCTCTCCTGATCCTTCCTCCTTTTCTCTCCTTCCTCCATTCCTTAAACCTTCCCCCACCCCATTTAAAAATAAACTACCCCACCCTAAATACAAAAAATACCCACCCTCCCGCCCCTATTAAAAAAAAGAAATAGCCCGACCCCCCACCCTAAGCCCTTAAAAAAATACCCACACGCCACAAAAAAAAATAGCCTATCCCAGCTCCTCATGCACCCCTATTCCTTAATCCACCCCCATCCCTGCCCCAGCCCCACTTACACAGCTGGGATTTTTCTGTGCTTTAACCACGCATATGCGAAGTTCAGCACATGCATGGTTAAGGCACGGAAAAAGCCACGCGTTGTTTGAGCAAGCATGCTTACGCTTGCTTGGGAAACGTCCGCATTGTTCATGACGTTTCCCTTTGTAGCCCCAGCAAAGAGTAAGAAGCAGACGGCAAGACAGATTAGTGATGCAGTGTGACAGAATGAAGGGACTGGTAAAGATAAAGGAATAGGATAGAGGTGAAGGAAAGCGGACTCTAGATGAGGATAAGGGATATTGGTGGTGGGAAGATGGTACAAATGACTTGAGAGAGGAACAGTGAATGCAAACATTTACATTTACATAATGCACATTATGGACAAAGTGCTCACTTGGCACAGGACACTGATGGAAGAGGGGGTGCGCAGGAAGTATAGCTGAAGATATTTGTGCATCAGGACACAAAATGGAGGAGTGGCTAAGCTGTGCAGTCCGTGGTGTCTGTTTATGTCGGTCCCATTTTACAGGGTTTATTTCAGGGGAGCGGGCCAGCAGAGGCAAAGTTGTGATGCAGACAGATATGCTCCTAGTAGAGATGTTGCCAAGATTGGCATGATGCCTTGGGGTATGATGACGGGACAACATGGCATGCATTTGACCAGAAACATTAATCTCCCTTCAAAGATGGCACTTACTGCAGTATGAATATAGAAATCCCAAAATGGCAGACAAAAGTATGATTCAAGTTCCAGGTCACAGGAAGGCAGTGTGAACATGCTTTAGTTCAGTCCTCACCAACCACTAAATGTGTATGTACATTTCCCCACAGTTTTCTTGAGTTTGCACTACATTGCCTCCAGAGGCTGTGCAGCACCTTTTTTGGTGTTGTGTTTTGGTTTGTTTATTTCCTGCTTGTAATCCGATCTCGGTTTCACTCGTTGCTCCATAGGTTGACATCTGTTCATTCGAAGGCTCTGTCTTTCCCTGTCCTCCTGAAGGCTCCACTTTCTTCAGATGGATGGGTGGTTCGTGACATATATTTGTATTCAGAGGGTGAAATATTGCAACATCATTGATTGTTATCGCTGTGTGTATTATATCTATATCTCAGGAACACTGACTTGCAGCTTCCTACTGGTACTCCCCCTACTTTTTTCCTACTTTCTTCTCTGGTGTCTCTGAGATATGATCCTCAAATTGTGATAGTCTTTCAACGATGAGTGTCCTAGACTTCTTGGGTGCATTGGACAATCTGCACACATTTCAACTTCACACAGGTTGGTTGCGACAAGGAGAGGCAAACATTAGGTCTGAAATTGTTTCACATTAAGAGGTTCATAGAAAGCATGAATGCTTTGATTTTTGGTGAAGTTTCTTTCTGGAATTTGCAATGATTCTATTTTTCCCAGGTAAGTTCTGGTTTATTTTGCAACAGTGAAAGCAAAGCTTTCAAGTTCTTGTTTGTGTTTCGGTCCACGTATTGATGGTGTATAATTCTGGATCAGCAGAAGCTCCGCTATCAGTACTGTTTGGTTTCTCTGTTATGAATCAGGGTGAAAGATGTTCCAGCTGTTACTAGAGTGAGTTATTTAACTCAGGAGCAATTGAGAGTCAGCAATCGTGACTCCTATGAATCTTTGTTGTGATTTAGTCTGATGGGGCACGTTCTGCTAATTGGTATTACAGTGTTATGGTTTAAACCTGGAGCAACACAAGCCCAGGGAAAAGGAGCTTTTTCTTTCTTTGTTGTGATTTGGTCCAATTGAGGTTTCAGTCATTTTTATCATGTTGCTGCTTAAACTCAGTGGAAGCAGTACCTCAACTACTCGTTTGTTTGTATTAAGGTCAGATTAATTGCATCTGAGGGATGTTGCCTTAGTTCTAAAGCAGTGGTTCCCAACCTTTTGACTTCTGTGGACCTCCACTTTATCCTTACTGGAACCTGGTGAGACCCACTGAATCCCTATTGGAATCCGGGGACCCCCACTGAGCCATTACTGAAAGCTGGGGACTTTATCTGTTAATAATATTTAATTTTCTGAGCAGTCACAGACCCACTGAGGAGGCTTTGCGGACTCCCAGGGGTCCCCGGATCACAGGTTAAGAACCACTGTCCTAAGGCAACAACTGTTCCATGTCCAGTGACCACTTGTATAGTTAAATGGAAATTTTTAAATAATTTCATGTCAGGCATGGGTGGTAGAATCTCGGCTTTCAGTAACCACTTGTTGTTTGGATCTTATGTGTCTATCTAGGAGCACCAAGTTGAGCCTCTCAGTGGTAGTGAACTGGACCTCTGTGATTTATGTTAAGTGGGTCCACCAAGGACTGATAAGGATGTAATCCACCAAGAACACAGTTAATCTGTAGTATAATAATTCTAGGCGATGTATTCACAAGAAAAAAGGGGCGCTCCCCCAGCAGGGATTATACAAAAGCAAGGCGTAAGAGTAGGTGGTATCCACCTAGAAGCAATGTGAAAAACCCATAGGAGGCTAACGCAGTTATGCAAATACTTTATTGACTTCACCCAAGAGAGAAGGGGGAAAACTATAGAAAACGCATCAAACCCCATTAGTCTAACCATAGGGTAAACAGAAGGAACTCTGGACCAGGAGAGGGCAATCCCCAGGGAACAATGATTAGATCACCAGGGGAAGATCATTGAGAGGAAATAAGTGGCAGTCCAGTGAACCGGGGTAGGTTTAGTGGGGTTCACCCTGACGGTTAGTTGAGGAACCCAATGAATGATATATTGTGATCCTGGTGCTGCAGGTGTCTCAGATGTTAAAGTAGAGGTGGCTTGTGATAAGCAGAGGGATAGAAGGATGCTGGTGTTTGAGCTAAGCAGAGTAGTGATGAGATGTCTGAAGACACTAATAAGCATGGGTTCTGATCTTAGGCTCTAGGTGGACCTAAAAAGGCCTAAAGAATAAAAACGCAACAGGAACATGCCCTTGGCCCCTCCGTCCTTCACATGGATTCCCTGCTAGGGATGCACTGAAAGGGGTTATGGAGGCTGGAAAGTGTTGTGGCTCTGAGGAGTAGAAACAGACTGCAAGGAACAGACATCTTTCCATTGTGCGAAGGGCTGGAAACAGTAGAAGCTGGCTCGGGTAGGTTCACAAAGGACACAAATTAAGAGACAAAAAAACAACAACATTAAGGCCACAACGAACTGGTCAACAACCCAAAAGGAGAAGTGATAATTCTGCACAATGACTTAGAATGTGCCTTAGTGTATGGTGAGGATATATGTATGTAGTCTTGAATATTAGCAGGAAATTGTGAGGTTCTAGCAGGACACAAAATTCATCAACTTATATTATGAAATTAATGTTGAACTAAACACAGAAGATAAAGGTGATTTGTGCACGCCGAAAGTGCAAAAAAACAGACTGCTGCCCCTTTCTGGAGGAAACAGATTATTAGGTCCAGGGAAATAAATCAACAGAAGTAAGGACTATACCAGAAAGTGGCAATGATTATTTCCGCCCTTGTGAAGTAGCACTTAGCCACCTCACTCATCTGGCAATTGGATCATGCTTGCTCCTTTGAGGAGCAGCTGTCAGTACTGCTTTGCTCGCAAAGTGGGGTTTAGTGTAGGAATCTAATATAAGTAATGGTACAAGAGAAGAAAGAGCATGAAGAAACAATAGAGAACAAATTGGGATAAGGGGCTATAAGAGCAGCCTCCATCATATAACTCTCCTGGAGGTAATAAAGAAAATGTGATACTGTCAGGTTTAGTTTGGACAGAAAGAGATACTATTGATTGTTTTGATGTACTTTACTGTGGTATTTGTATTGTGTACTGTTTGTATAGTGCGGCTCTCCCGACCTAGATAGCATAAAACTAGGTACTGACACAGAGGCTCCGTCTCAAGTGGAAGAAGTAAGTAAGAGCAAACTATGGTAATATTTAATGAGTAAAGAAGCAACGAGTATGACTATTATTAGGTTGGCTTCATATTTAGTCTGAATATATAAGTCTTTAAAGCCTTGAGTATAAAAGGCAAAGAAGTCAGAATTGCGTCTAGGTTCTTCCGTGTCGTGCTAGCAAGTTCTGGGGGCTTGACAGGGTTAAGCATGGTTAGAGGCTCATGGTCTTAAAGCAGAGGCTTGGAAGCCTCAAGCGAGTGCATGCTCAGATTGTCCACCCACTTGCGGCTGGGGACTGTGCAAAGTGGCGGGGCGGGGGAAAACAAAAATATTATATATATATACATATATATATATATATATATATATATACACACATATACATATATATGTGTAAATTTAAAATTACAAAAAAAAAGTACCTTCTCCGCACCGCAGCACCTTTGCTCTCTGCCGTGCTGCAGGTACAGGCTCCCAGCCTGCCCTATGGCCAATCATGACACTGCTCAGAGCAGCGTTATGATTGGCTCGAGCACCCTGGCTGGGTGCTCCAACGCAGGCTGGGAGCCTGGGCTTGCTCTCTCCAACCAGGCAACACAGTGCTGAGCTGGAGAGAGCACAGTGCGCATGTGTGTTTGGCCAACCGTCTCGTGTGCACTGAGGGGAGTGCTCTGCACCCCCATGGCCCTAGCCCTCTGAAAATAAAACAATAATAAACATCCTTTATTATCATTTTATTTTTAAAGATTGCTGGTGGGGGTGATGCTCCTCCACCGTAGCAGAGGAGCCGCCCCTGTTGTCCACTGAGGAACCAATATGCACCAGGAAGCAGTTGTATCAATTTACTTAAAAAATGGCCACCTGCACTGAGGATCTATTATGCAGCTCGGAGCAACTGCCACAGTTACAGAAAAGGCTGCTACTACATGCTACAATGGGGAAGCAATGACGACAGTGGCTAGCTCGAGAAGCCCTTTCACTTTATTTATTAGAAATTGTTTTAAAGCAGAACCATCTCATACCGCTCATGGAGCATTCTCGCGCAAAACATCAAGCTGAAACAAGTTAAACAAAAATATTCAATTGTAATACGCAAATTCATTAAAAATATAAAAGGTCAAACCAGATTTAAAAAGTCGACAGTACACTAGCTACAAACGTACAGCAAAACAAGACAAACATTTCTAAGAAAGCAATTTTTAAGACCTATCCAAAAACTCTTCAAAACAGGACTAGTCATGTTGATAACTAAATCCACAGTATACAAGAGTGAGAGAACATTTTTGCGAGGCTCACCGAATCATACGGAGTGACAAGGCCAGCCAGCTTCAAATGTCAAGCTGAAAGCTATCAAGCCAGGCCCTCATGAGCAGAGGAATTCAGTTCACGCTGGAAAGGTCACTGGCAACAGATAAGAATATCCACTGCGCAGAGCCCCTTCATTTAGGCTGCAGCGATGCACCACAGACCACCGGACATGCCTCGTCCGTGCAACTTTCAGCAGATGCTTTACATACATTCGCAGCATTTCTACATTAACACGACCACAGACTAGAGCCAACAGCCAATATATGCTACTTCTTCTCATCCATGGGCCACCAGCAGAGAAAATGGGGAATCCATCTGTGGCCTAAGGAAAGCACTTGGAGCTGACACAAGAGAACAGAATGCGATCCACACAACAGAGGAAAACACTGGAGGAAGTCTCTCCCAAATTGAAAAAGTCAGTTATTCATTCTCAAATATTACAAGGATATTGCAGCTGGCTTAAAATATCTGTCCTCGCTGTGACCAGAAGCACAAACCTATTTAACCCAAAATAATTAATAGGAAAAACATTTCCAGAGGGATTACAATTTCAGACATTGGATGCAAAGGCCAGAAAAAAATAGAACAAAAGCGAAGAGTATGTAGAACAGAATAACGCATGGCCTGAAAAATCAAGGACTGCATACTGTGAGAAACAAAATGTACATTCAAAAGACAGCCAAGATCGTGGGGGAAATCGAATAAAAGCAATCATTATTCCAGATCCTTTGAATACCAGAAAAGGAAAAGGGTGAAATAAATTATACGCCCACACTAGTCACATCAGAAAGTGAACTCTGCAAGTTACATTGTTAATTCTTTGCCTTTTCAAAAAACATTTTACAAACAAAAGGTGCCAGAATATACTTTGAAACGGATTACCGTGCAACGATAAAAAAAAACTAAAAATCCATGTTACTGTATCAAAAATCTTTCTAAAAAACATAACACATTTCCCAGCTCACCAAACAGGTGCTAATCAAGAGCAGACAGAATCACACTGGTTAACATACCAATAAAGGAGGACATTGACTGAGTCACTTGTGGACCCCAACATTCTTACTTCACATCAATCTTATGACAGACACAAAGATCTTGGCTGAACTAGATTAGTATTCAATGGAAAAGAGTTTGGGGTCAGATAAGGATTATCCCACAAGGAGTACAAACAGGTCACATCAAAAGGAAGACACGTTTGACCTGGAACAGAAAGAAATTATGTGACTTATTTTTCCTGTCAAAAGAAATCATGTGACTTATCTTTCCTGTCGTCACACATGCCGGGAAAGCCTTGGGTAGGTTAAAGTTTGAGACTCTGAAACGTACAATGCACCAGGCTTTCCAAAAACATTTGTGAATTGTTTAGCAGCTCTAACTGGGTTACCAATGGCTCCAAATATTGGACTTCCTTGTTCTTCACAGAAAAGCTTGAAATAGGCGGGAAGGCAAGGTTGCCCTTGTTGCCCAAATGCCTCAGAGCTTTTGCCGCTATAAAATTCAAAATAGATGTATGAGCTGGAGCACCTACTCATAGTGGTTGCGGATAAAAGAAGAAAGGGAATGGCCAAAATGCTATGTTCAAGGGATATTGGCCTGGAAAGAGGTGGAAATTGGGAGTTCAGACGAGAGAGCTGAACAAGTGAGTTTTCAGTGTATGGAGGAAGAGGAGCTAGTCTGGCAGGCAATGGTAGTGAGTTTCATAGCATCTGGGTCTGGCCAGCAATTCTGTTATTCTAAACACCTGCATGGGCTATCTAAGAACAGTAAGTATCATGTTTATACCGATCTACGTCCAGAGATGGGAACATACATTTACATATGAGCTTGCTGAGAGGTGGTCTAAAAATTGTGCGGTCCTCTGTAGACCATCAGGTGGTCTCGAAATTAAGTGAATAGTTAAAAGGAAACTAGAGCAGCCCTTGATAAATAGAATAATAGAATACAACTTCTTTACTAGAAATCTGGGATCAGAACAGGCACTTTCTGTAAATAAATCTTTATGGGTTTTGAACACCTGCGTGAATTCTTTATCCTCAGGAGGTGGACGTTTGTAGACACCTTCACCAGCATTAGTATCTTTATCCTAGCTTGATTTTGCAAGCTGACAAAGACATATATACAATCAACTTTCATGTATGAAAATTGAACATTTATTGAAGAAAGATTTAAAAATAAAATAAAATGGAAGCTTTTGCTGCATCTGCCAGTAAACACGCCCGGTTTCCGTCAACATCACAAAAGGAGATATATAGTGGAATGAGGGGTCAAGGATACACCTAGGTTGTTCCTATGACAAGGCCACGTCCCTTCTCACGCTCTCTCGTTTTTGAAGTCTTTAGTAGGATTTTATTTTCAAAAAGTCCACAATCAATCTGAAAAGAACAATAACAACCTGCCCCTGTATAAATTAATGAAATGATTTTGCCAAGCGTCACCTAGCTGTCAAGGTTTCTACCAGCGATGATGTTCCAAATAAATATACCGTCTTAACTGTGTAATCCACAGTTCTGGAAGGAAAGTGGTAATATGTACTAAATAAAAAGCACTATTCACCAGCACCAAAAAAAGCACCCATCAGGTGCCATTAACAGTAGGTGGGAAGGTAACACCAGAGACCACATATAATTTAAGGCTGTGCAAGAAGGGCTAATATTTTGGAATGGAAGCCCAGCTACAGAGAACCACAGATGTAAGTAAATGTCACTTAACTTTTACACAGGACTTATTTGTACCACATTAAGGGCCAGATGTACGAAGCCGTTTGCATGTCGCAAACTGCGTTTTTCGCAGTTTGCGCCATGCAAACGGCCTCCTGCGATGCTCATTCCCAAATTGCGAGTCGGTACCGACTCGAAATTTGGGAATGCGACTCGCAAATAGGAAGGGGTGTTCCCTTCCTATTTGTGACTCGCATCGCAATTCTGACTTGCTTTGTGACCGCGAATGCGGTCGCAAAGCAACTCGCAGTTACCAACAGTGTCACACTGGTGGCAACTCATTCGCAAAAGGGAAGTGGTCCCCATGGGACCCCTTCCCCTTTGTGAATGTCAACAAAAATATTTTTCAGAGTAGACAGTGGTCCTATGGACCACTGCCTACTCTGAAAAAAACGAAACCAAATGGCTTCGTTATTTTTTCATTTTGCAACTCGTTTTCCTTTAAGGAAAACGGGTTGCAAAATGAAAAAAAAAACCTGCTTTATTTAAAAAGCAGACACAGACATGGAGGTCTGCTGACTACAGCAGGCCACCATCCCTGTGAGTGCAGGGACTCACTATGGGGTCGCAAAATGCGACCCACCTCAAGAATATTGATGAGGTGGGTCTTTGTGACCCCATAGCGAGTCGCTCAGACTCGCAATTTGCAAGTCGCAAAATCGGATTTTGCTACATCTGGCCCTAAGTTACGTAACAAAGGCAAACTCTCTAAGAATGTGCTTGAAGGGATGTGGAGAGGATGACTTGTTCAAGCATATGATGTGCAGCAGTTCATATATGAAAAACATTTTGGAAGAAATACAAAATGTACAGAATATAATTTTCTATGTTCAAAATCTCTGTGAGGATTTGGGTGTATAGGTTATGGCTGTGCTGCCTTATCATGGAATACACTTACAAAATCTTTCTTGGGTCAAACAACCGTAAGCTTAGCCCTGGGTAGCTATGGCTTCTAGCACAATGACTTGAACACAGGAACTAGTGTAAAGCATTTAACAATACCAAACAACGGCATAATAAAGCCACACAACACGAAAGAAAGGCAACACCAATTCTTAAAAATAAATTGTATTTTTACAAATTTGAGTCCGAGATTAGCAAAATCCATTGGAGGGGTCCAAAGATTTAGTTGTGTAAAGAAATCTTAATTTTAATCCAACTGCAAACGACATTGGCAACATAACATTTGAAAACATTTTAAGTTTGTAAAAGTTAGTTTATGCACTCCAGCCTTGCCTGGGTGATTCACTCCAACAAGGAGAAGGTCTGGGGGCCAGTGGGATAGATCTAGACAGTTACCTGGCCAGCAGACTGTTTTCAAGTCTAGTTCTAAACTTTACAGCACGACCGCAATAGACTGCAACCGAGTGGATCTGATGCTGAGGATACAGGAGATGAAGATGCTCAAGGGTGCTCCAGGTGCTGTGAGGTTGTGGGGGGGTGCCTTTGCGGTTATTCCTCAGTCCATGGATCAGGTGGAGTGACTTTAGCCACAGAGGTTGGAGTCCCACAAAGTTCCCTTTGAGCCAGTAAAAAGCCACCTGCAGATCGGATATCGGTCTCTGTACATAGCGGTCCCAACGGTATCCTTAGATGGACATTGGTGCCCCTCTTGGGTGACCAGTCTGGACTCTGATGGACTCGGGTGACACTCCTGGGTCTGGCTGACTTGGATGCAACTTTTGCCAGTAGGGGACCGGTCTCTTGGTGTTCCCAGCGGCATTCATTGGAGATTCTTCCAAAGTGGCTACTGACTTGCCAGTTTGGGCTACTTCAGCTCTTTTGTTCCTGGAGCTAGTTCTAGGGGGTCAGCCAACTGACCACTGGAGTCACTTCTTTGTTCTGGGGCTCAGGCACAACTTTTCCCAGAGACAGGAGTCACAGACACAGTCCCCTCTTTCCTAGCCCAGGTCTCTTTGCACAGTCCAGGGTAATCCTTCTTCAGTTCTTGTTCCAGTTTCGAGGTGATCTGAGTCTTGGGGTGTCCTATTTATCCCCAGAAAGTGCTCAAGGGGAGGATTTGGTCATCAGCCAATGGGCAACCATGTGTTCACCAGCCAAAGGGCTACCAATTCACTTCCCTGTTGGTGACAGCTTTCTAGCTGTCTGTGGCATCTGTAAATCCCAGACTGCACTATTCTGACCCCCAGAAACACCATTGGAAAATTAGAAATATCAGCGGAAATGAAGCCAGAATTACTAAACAGCCAGTCATTATTCACTTCTCATGAAGCCTACAAGTCCTACTTGAAATGCTATGCTAACTCTGACCAACAAAGCTGTCAATATCCATGGTGTAGGTAAATCAGATGGGCAGAGAAGGCTCTCTCTAGCATTGAATTTTAGAAATCAGATTGAAAAGTAACGCTTGAATATCAGTGGAAAGGGGATTGTATTTTGAATGAGTTACAGATTCTCTGAATGCCAGGGGATGTTATGCTGCATCCTAATCATTCTACATTGCAATGTTTTAGGTGTGGATGGGCAGCACAGCTGCCTCCTAAACCTCTTGTTACAAATTCTTTAACATACAGATAGTCTTTGGCTTCCACCATAGGAGTCTTACCCTCCTCCTCAATGCTGCTGTCCGAATCATTGTACCATGGTAGAGAAGAAGGCTAGAGAATTGATATCTGGCACACCATCTAGCCATATGCATATATACATTTTACTACTTTGTAGCCTCAATGTATCACATGTCTGTGCCTATGGTGGTGTTGAGTCAACATGACATCTCAATTAGTCACTTAGTCCTTGCTAGCTGATTAAATACGTGTGCCTTCACCCTGTAACCATGTGGGGTAATATGATTGATATTGTACTAATATTAGTGGAGTCCATTCTGGGATGACTCAAAAAAGTGGGAAACTACACTTCCAGGGAGCAAACAGTGGGCATGCAGATGTGTCCTATGTCTTGACCCAGGCTTCCTATCATTGGTGTGTGCCTCAATGTTGTAGGGGGTCTTGTGTACATGTGCTAACAATACATTAAAACTGTGTCTACTGAAGAATAATAGCATATTTTATTAATGTTCCTCCTAGCTCATGCTCAAGCCAAAAGGCATGTGCTGACCCACGATTATGGAGGCTCATATGTTTCCCTGCTGCATAGTTTTTGGAATTTTCTTCAGAAAAGCGGGGCAACAAATCAAATGTGTTGTTATTATGTTACTCATGTAAGTAAATGAAAACACAATTAATTACTGGTGTGCACATGTACTCAAGAGAGAGACAGCCTACTGATGAGTTTTTCAATTCAGTATCATTCTCACGGTTTGACAAAATTTCTAATTTCACCTCCTTGAGGTACCTAGAACTCTGCAGCCCGTTGGATTAATTCTAGTGTCAAACCATTGACTCAAGGCAAACAACCAAGTTGATTTCAATACTTTTTGCATCAATGCATCCGTGGAAGCACCAAAATGAGACACTACGCCAGAGACATCAACCGCTGTATAAACAACCATGTGTTGTCACTATTGTGAACTCAACAAGTCACAATCTGCATTTGAAGGAACCAGTCTAGGCATGCACGACCTGCCGACATATACTCTGAAACATGCAAAACAGTCCTCGGAAAGAAATTTCCCATCTTTATGAAGGGCCCGTGGAGCTATGTGGCAGTGGAGGACCAAAGTTTGTGGCAGGGATGACTAAATTAGGCATCTAGAACAGGTAAACTATGCAGCATTAAGTTGCGTGTTTTGTGATCGTATTACTTCATTATGTTGTCAGTTTTACACCTGGTAATATTCTGGACAGAGAGATCCCCTTATTAGTACCAGTGTAACACGCAAATGCAGTTTTAAACAGAAAGGAGACCAGTCAACCCTTGTGAATAGTCTTTCACTGTGCGACAACATGGGTTGTCATTTTATTTGGTAACTTTCGATCTTATTGAACTACAAACACATTTTTGGTTAAATCTCTACATTATGCCTTAGATAATCGATTGTGTGTCAAATTCATAACGGTGCAATAAACGCAGTGGCCATAAAAACGTATAATTCCAATGGTCTTGCCTTTATGCCACCACATTCTCGGGAAGGAAGGTCAGAGATTAGTCTATTTTCAAAGCTGTTCTATAATAGGCATCTACGGGTCAACTGTTGTATCAAGCTTTTTTGCATTCGCAAACAGTGCGAATTGCTAAATTTGGCCGTTTGCAAATGCAAAAATGCCTTACGCAACGTATGAAAGGCATTCGCAGTGCAATTTTAAGGAATTGCTAAAATAGCGATTCCTTAAAATTGAGACCCCAAATAGAAAATCACAAATTATGATTCTCTAAATTGGAAATCACAAATAGAGAATTTCTATTTGCGATTTCCAAAGCACATGTATCAAGCATTCCCTAAATGAGAATTGGGCATTTAGGAAATGCAATTACCACAAATTAAAGTTTGGTGGTAACCATGTGCAAATTTTAAAAATGCATTATAAATGCATTTTTTAAATTGACATGTAGCGCACACATGCCCCTAAGGAATGTGTGTGCTTCACATGCCCTTAAGATCTTTTTGGGGTGCAGTAGAGGGGGCCTTAGGCCCCCAGCACCCTGGGATTTGCATTCCCTAATTTGCGAACTCCTAACTGGAATTCGCAATTTGGGAAATGCAAAAGCATTTGTAACTATGGGCCTACAGGACATAGGTGCAAATAGGGTCGGATTCTCTATTTGCGATTCGGTAATAGCATTTGCGAATATTAAGAAATCGCTGATACCGAATAGCAAAATTCATACATACTTATTTTGCATTTCTTAAATAGCGATTTCTTAAAGTTTGCTATTTAAGAAATGCAATTTGGTTTCTTGATACATCTGGCCCTAAATAACTTGAAACAATGACGTATTAATCTTTATGATGTTAAACAGTTGCAAAATTCTAGGCAAGATGAAAACACACTTTCTATTTTATAGGGTGCAACTGTGACATTGCTGTGATGCAGGGGTCTTGCATGCCTCATAACAAGTTTACGAATTTAAAAGAAGCAAGGTGGAAAATGAAATATTAGCAGATGGTCATGCTATAACTTACATATCATATGAGCATTAATACGTAATGCCCCAGGTGTCCCTCTTACATCTGCACCCTGGAGTTTTCAATGACAGAGTCACTGATAACTGAAAGGGGTGGAGCTGACAGGGATTATAAATGGGACTCAGAGGATCATATTAGTACTGAGGAATTACAAGAGAGATTGTTAATTTAGTTTCTGTGTCTGCTTGTTAGACTTTATTACAGCCCAGGAACATTAAGAAGGTCGGATGGTGAACATATGCTCCCAATGGAGCCGTAACACATTTCTTAACCAATAAATATAGGGCAATTTGCGACTCTTCCAAGATTCCGTCAATTTGAATACATTTGCAATTCCAAATAAAGACCACAGAAATAGGGGAGACGTGTCTATAGAAGCAGCAGCTCCCTTATTAGGAGTCAAAGAAACTGACAGATCAGTATGTGCTGTTAACCCTAAGAATGCATTACGTGAGGCAGCACAAGGCAGGCATGTGCTTGCACACGGATTCGCACCTTGCTTTGAACACAAGAAAATTTGCAGCAGCAACTAAATACATTGAATTGGGGATCCCAATTGAAAGAAAACATTATAGGACACACAAAGTCTTCCAACAGTCAATCGATAAACATATTAGTGATAAGTCAACCTCCGAATATAATTGATTTATTCGATCATAACAGTCACTAATGTTTCAGGTGGCACTGGAGTGAAGTACTGATGCAGGACAGAGTGAATAAAGCTTGGCTGTTCCCTGTTATGTGACACAGTGCAGTAGAACCTTATTCATAGGTAACGAAGATTTGCTAAAGTCTTGTTATGTTCTATCCACTTAGAGCGGCTTTTCCCATAAGTCTGGGGATGATAGTTTATCTAAGGTACCATCAGAGAAGAAGAGGTGGCAAGAGGGAAAGACCAAGATGGAGACTAATAAGCAGTCTACGGCTCCGATTAAGTGTTATTAAAAGGGTGTGTTAGTAAGGACCCCACTTGTTCCAAGATCAAAGCAATTTAGCAAGGAAAGCAGTTGGAAGCAGTGTTCTGTAAGGTTGATTTCACGTAGATAATAAGTACACATAATCCACAAGTACCGATTGTGACGCTGGGGAGGGAATAGCCCCTTTCCTCCCCATCACTGGTCATCTTAAAGGTGACTCTAATCGAGTCACTGATGACAAACCGAATGGTTTCCGGTTTCACATGTGAGAATGCTTTCAATGTGCAGCGCAGTATTTACTTCTTAGATAGGAAGTCGTCCGGACAGGGAAGGGCACACTGCAAAGGAATCAATGTACAGAGAGAGAAGGAAGAAAGCGAAAGATGCGGATATGGAGAAGGGCACAAAGCAACCCTGTGATCCCCACAATGTTAATGCCCTTTTAATTGGGCAATACAGGCACACGTGGTAATTCTTTGCAGAGAGATGGAGGCCTGGAAAGTGTTTATTGTCTGCCCTAGGCTCGCAGCTAAGAGAAAGCAAAGTTCTTCGCCTTCGATAAACATTGTTCAATTTGTGTAAAATACATAATAATGTAGACCAAGTAGGCAGTGAACATTGTGAGTGAAACGGTGTGTGATGAACCTGTGACCTGGTCCAACAACCCTTAGGCAGTACACAGGCCGGACTGGAGAACCTAAAGCAGCCCTGCTTAAAAATCAAAAGAAAAAGCTCACACCAGTGTCGCTCCCTTCGTCTATGTAGGAGGCTGGACTGGCTTGTAGTGAGTACCAAGGGGTACTTGCACCTTGCACTAGGCCCAGTTATCCCTTATTAGTGTATAGGGTGTCTAGCAGCTTAGGCTGATAGATAATGGTAGCTTAGCAGAGCAGCTTAGGCTGAACTAGGAGACGTGTGAAGCTACTACAGTACCACAAGTGTCACTTGCACAATACCATAAGAAAACACAATACACAGTTATACTAAAAATAAAGGTACTTTATTTTTATGACAATATGCCAAAGTATCTTAGAGTGTACCCTCAGTGAGAGGATAGGAAATATACACAAGATATATGTACACAATACCAAAAATATGCAGTATAGTCTTAGAAAAGAGTGCAAACAATATATAGTTACAATAGGATGCAATGGGGACACATAGGGATAGGGGCAACACAAACCATATACTCCAAAATTGGAATGCGAACCACGAATGGACCCCAAACCTATGTGACCTTGTAGAGGGTCGCTGGGACTATTAGAAAATAGTGAGAGTTAGAAAAATAACCCTCCCCAAGACCCTGAAAAGTGAGTGCAAAGTGCACTAAAGTTCCCCAAAGGACAAAGAAGTCGTGATAGAGGAATAATGCAGGAAAGACACAACCCAACAATGCAACAACGGTGGATTTCCAATCTAGGGTACCTGTGGAACAAGGGGACCAAGTCCAAAAGTCACAAGCAAGTCGGAGATGGGCATATGCCCAGGAAATGCCAGCTGTGAATGCAAAGAAGCTTCTACTGGACAGAAGAAGCTGAGGTTTCTGCAGGAACGAAAAGGGCTAGAGACTTCCCCTTTGGTGGACGGATCCCACTCGCCGTGGAGAGTCGTGCAGAAGTGTTTTCCCGCCGAAAGAACGCCAACAAGCCTTGCTAGCTGCAAATCGTTCAGTAAGCGTTTTTGGATGCTGCTATGGCCCAGGAGGGACCAGGATGTCGCAAATTGCGTCAGGAGAGAGAGGGGACGTCGAGCAAGACAAGGAGCCCTCTCAGCAGCAGGTAGCACCTGGAGAAGTGCCAGAAACAGGCACTACGAGGATGCGTGAAACGGTGCTCACCCAAAGTTACACAAAGGAGTCCCACGTCGCCGGAGACCAACTTAGAAAGTCGTGCAATGCAGGTTAGAGTGCCGTGGACCCAGGCTTGGCTGTGCACAAAGGATTTCCGCCGGAAGTGCACAGGGGCCGGAGTAGCTGCAAAAGTCACGGTTCCCAGCAATGCAGTCTAGCGAGGTGAGGCAAGGACTTACCTCCACCAAACTTGGACTGAAGAGTCACTGGACTGTGGGAGTCACTTGGACTGAGTTGCTGGATTCGAGGGACCTCGCTCGTCGTGCTGAGAGGAGAACCAAGGGACCGGTAATGCAGCTTTTTGGTGCCTGCGGTTGCAGGGGGAAGATTCCGTCGACCCACGGGAGATTTCTTCGGGGCTTCTAGTGCAGAGAAGAGGCAGACTACCCCCACAGCATGCACCACCAGGAAAACAGTCGAGAAGGCGGCAGGATCAGCGTTACAGAGTTGCAGTAGTAGTCTTTGCTACTTTGTTGCAGTGTTGCAGGCTTCCAGCGCGGTCAGCAGTCGATTCCTTGGCAGAAGGTGAAGAGAGAGATGCAGAGGAACTCTGATGAGCTCTTGCATTCGTTATCTAAAGTTTCCCCAGAGACAGAGACCCTAAATAGCCAGAAAAGAGGGTTTGGCTACCTAGGAGAGAGGATAGGCTAGCAACACCTGAAGGAGCCTATCAGAAGGAGTCTCTGACGTCACCTGGTGGCACTGGCCACTCAGAGCAGTCCAGTGTGCCAGCAGCACCTCTGTTTCCAAGATGGCAGAGGTCTGGAGCACACTGGAGGAGCTCTGGACACCTCCCAGGGGAGGTGCAGGTCAGGGGAGTGGTCACTCCCCTTTCCTTTGTCCAGTTTCGCGCCAGAGCAGGGCTAAGGGGTCCCCTGAACCGTTGTAGACTGGCTTATGCAGAAGTGGGCACATCTGTGCCCAAGAAAGCATTTCCAGAGGCTGGGGGAGGCTACTCCTCCCCTGCCTTCACACCATTTTCCAAAGGGAGAGGGTGTAACACCCTCTCTCAGAGGAAGTCCTTTGTTCTGCCATCCTGGGACAAGCCTGGCTTGACCCCAGGAGGGCAGAAACCTGTCTGAGGGGTTGGCAGCAGCAGCAGCTGCAGTGAAACCCCAGGAAAGGCAGTTTGGCAGTACCAGGGTCTGTGCTACAGACCACTGGGATCATGGGATTGTGCCAACTATGCCAGGATGGCATAGAGGGGGCAATTCCATGATCATAGACATGTTACATGGCCATATTCGGAGTTACCATTGTGAAGCTACATATAGGTAGTGACCTATATGTAGTGCACACGTGTAATGGTGTCCCCGCACTCACAAAGTCAGGGGAATTGGCCCTGAACAATGTGGGGGCACCTTGGCTAGTGCCAGGGTGCCCTCACACTAAGTAACTTTGCACCTAACCTTTACCAGGTAAAGGTTAGACATATAGGTGACTTATAAGTTACTTAAGTGCAGTGTAAAATGGCTGTGAAATAACGTGGACGTTATTTCACTCAGGCTGCAGTGGCAGGCCTGTGTAAGAATTGCCAGAGCTCCCTATGGGTGGCAAAAGAAATGCTGCAGCCCATAGGGATCTCCTGGAACCCCAATACCCTGGGTACCTCAGTACCATATACTAGGGAATTATAAGGGTGTTCCAGTAAGCCAATGTAAATTGGTAAAATTGGTCACTAGCCTGTTAGTGACAATTTGAAAGAAATGAGAGAGCATAACCACTGAGGTTCTGATTAGCAGAGCCTCAGTGAGACAGTTAGTCACTACACAGGTAACACATTCAGGCACACTTATGAGCACTGGGGCCCTGGATACCAGGGTCCCAGTGACACATACAACTAAAACAACATATATACAGTGAAAAATGGGGGTAAAATGCCAGGCAAGATGGTACTTTTCTACCAAACCCCCCCCCCCCCAAACGAAGGACAATAAGACTAGCCATGACCTGATGAGTCTTCATTGTCTAAGTGGAAATATCTGGAGAGTCCATCTGCATTGGAGTGGCTACTCCCAGGTCTATGTTCCACTGTATAGTCCATTCCCTGTAGGGATATGGACCACCTCAACAATTTAGGATTTTCACCTTTCATTTGTTTTAGCCAAAGTAGAGGTTTGTGGTCTGTCTGAACAATGAAGTGAGTGCCAAACAGGTATGGCCTTAACTTCTTCAGTGCCCAGACCACAGCAAAGGCCTCCCTCTCAATGCTCAATGGCAGACCAACGCTTTTCTCTAGGGGTCAACCTCCTACTAATAAAAGCAACAGGTTGATCCTGGCCCTCAGAATTAAGTTGTGATAGGACTGCCCCTACTCCTAATTCAGATGCATCAGTTTGGACATAGAATTTTTTAGAGTAACAAGGGCTTTTCAGGACCGGTGCAGAGCACATGGCCTGCTTCAGCTCCTCAAAAGCTTTCTGACAGTTTGCTGTCCATAATACCTTTTTAGGCATTTTCTTGGATGTGAGGTCATTAAGAGGGGCTGCAATGGAGCCATAGTTCTTAATGAACCTCCTGTAATACCCAGTGAGGCCTAGGAAGGCTCTCACCTGAGTCTGAGTAGTAGGGGGAACCCAATCAATAATTGTTTGGATTTTCCCCTGTAGTGGTGCAATCTGTTCCCCACCAACAAGGTGTCCCAGATAAACCACCTTTCCCTGCCCTATCTGGCACTTTGAAGCCTTGATAGTGAGGCCTGCCTTTTGCAGGGCCTCCAAAACTTTCCATAGGTGGACCAGGTGATCATCCCAGCTGGAGCTAAAGACAGCTATATCGTCTAAATATGCTGCACTGAAAGCCTTCAGCCCTTGCAGGACTGTGTTCACCAGCCACTGAAAAGTGGCAAGTGCATTTTTCAATCCAAAAGGCATTACAGTGAACTGGTAATGTCCTCCAATGGTTGAAAATGCAGTTTTAGGTTTAGCATCTTCTGATAATTTGATCTGCCAATACCCTGCAGTCAAATCAAAAGTGCTTAGATACTTGGCAGATGCCAGTGTATCTATGAGCTCATCTGCCCTGGGTATAGGGTGAGCATCAGTTTTGGTTACCAGGTTGAGACCTCTGTAGTCTACACAAAACCGCATTTCCTTCTTTCCATCTTTGGAATGGGGTTTTGGTACAAGTACCACAGGAGAAGCCCATGGACTTTCAGAGTGCTCAACCACTCCTAGTTCTAACATTTTCTGCACCTCTTGCTTTATGCAGTCCCTGACATGGTCAGGCTGCCTATAGATCTTACTTTTGACAGGCAAGCTGTCTGCAGTATCTATAGTGTGCTCACACCAAGAAGTGGTGCCTGGCACAGTAGAGAAGAGTTCAGAGAATTGATCTAGGAGATTTATGCAGTGGTCTTTCTGCTCAGCAGTAAGAGAATCAGCCAAAACTACACCTTCCACAAGAGCATCTTGTTCTGTGGAAGAGAAGAGATCAGGTAGAGGATCACTGTCTTCTTCCTGTCCCTCATCAGTTGCCATGAGCAGGGTGAGATCAGCCCTGTCATAGTAGGGTTTCAGGCGGTTGACATGGAGCACCCTAAGGGGACTCCTGGCAGTGCCTAAGTCAACTAAATAGGTGACTTCACCCTTTTTCTCAACAATTGTGTGGGGACCACTCCATTTATCTTGGAGTGCTCTTGGGGCTACAGGCTCCAAGACCCACACTTTCTGCCCTGGTTGGTACTGAACCAAAACAGCCTTCTGATCATGCCATTGCTTCTGGAGCTCTTGGCTGGCCTGAAGGTTTTTACTGGCCTTTTTCATATACTCAGCCATCCTTGATCTGAGGCCAAGTACATAATCCACAATATCTTGCTTTGGAGCTTTTAGAGGTTGTTCCCAACCCTCCTTAACAAGTGTGAGTGGACCCCTAACAGGGTGTCCAAAAAGAAGTTCAAAGGGGCTGAAGCCCACTCCTTTCTGGGGTACCTCCCTGTAGGCAAAAAGGAGGCATGGTAACAGGATATCCCATCTCCTGCGGAGTTTTTCAGGGAGACCCATACTCATGCCTTTGTGAGTTTTGTTAAATCTCACCACCAGTCCATTAGTTTGTGGATGATAGGGTGTAGTGAACTTATAAGTCACACCACACTCCTTCCACATGGCCTTTAAGTATGCAGACATGAAATTGCTTCCCCTGTCTGATACTACTTCCTTTGGGAAGCCCACCCTGGAAAATATTCCCAAGAGGGCCTTTGCCACTGCAGGTGCTGTAGTGGTCCTTAAAGGAATTGCTTCAGGATATCTTGTGGCATGGTCCACTACCACCAAGATAAACCTATTGCCTGAAGCAGTAGGAGGGTCAAGGGGGCCAACTATGTCAACCCCTACCCTTTCAAAGGGAACCCCGACCACAGGCAGTGGAATAAGGGGTGCCTTTGGGGTGCCACCTGTCTTGCCACTGGCTTGACAGGTTTCACAGGACTTACAAAAATCTTTTGTGTCCTCAGACATCCTAGGCCAATGAAACAAGGGAACAAGTCTGTCCCAAGTTTTCATTTGTCCCAGATGCCCAGCTAGGGGAATGTCGTGGGCAAGAGTTAGGAGGAACTTTCTGTACTCCTGAGGAATCACTAATCTCCTGGCAGCTCCAGGTTTAGGATCCCTTGCCTCAGTGTACAAGAGGTTGTCCTCCCAGTAAACTCTGTGAGAGTCACTGACATCCCCATTAGCCTGTTTGACAGCTTGCTGTCTTAGACCCTCTAATGTGGGACAGGTTTGCTGTGCCACATTCAGCTCCTCCCTGGCAGGCCCCCCTTCACCCAAAAGCTCAGCAGTGTCTGCTTCCAGCTCCTCTGGTGTAGGTTCTGCACAGGGTGGGAATTCTTCTTCCTCAGAAGTAGAATCCACTGTAGAGGGAGGGATAGTAGGAAGTGGTTTGCTCTACTAGCCCTAGCTTTAGGGAGCACTTGGTCCATTGTTCCAGGATCCAAGCTTCCCTGTCCTTTTTGCTTTTTGGCCTGAGCCCTGGTTAAAGCAAAAATATGCCCTGGGATGCCCAGCATTGCTGCATGGACCTCCAACTCCACATCTGACCAAGCTGATGTCTCCAAATCATTTCCTAGTAGACAGTCTACAGGTAAATCTGTGGCTACCACAACTTTCTTTGGACCAGTAACCCCCCCCAGTTGAGATTTACAACAGCCATGGGGTGGCTAAGTGTGTTGTTGTGAGCATCGGTTACTTGGTACTGGTGACCAAGTAGGTGTTGTTCAGGGTGGACCAGTTTCTCTATGACCATAGTCACACTGGCTCCAGTGTCCCTGTAGGCCTGAACCTCAACACCATTTATTAGGGGTAGCTGCTTGTACTTATCCATATTAAGGGGACAAGCAACTAAGGTGGCTAAATCAATAGCCCCCTCAGAGACTAACACAGCCTCTGTGGTCTCCCTAACAAGACCAACCCCAACTAAGTTACCAAAGGTGAGCCCAGCTACTCCCTTAGACTGGCTATTAGTAGGTTTGCTCCCACCACCACTGCTATTAGTAGGGACACCAGGGGTAGCAGTAGGGGTTGTAGTGTTAGGAGGCTTGGTGCTTTTCTTTGGACAACTGGGATCTGTTGTCCAATGGCCTTTTACTTTACATAAATAGCACCATGGTTTCTTTTCTTTGTTTTGATTAAAAGAGGATTTGGGCCCACCACCCCCACCAGAGTGTTTTTGTGGGCCTGATGAAGACTCATTTTTAGATTTGTCCCCACCCTTGTCAGAAGACTTACCATCCTTCTTTTTGTTGCCATCTTTGTCACCCCCGTATGAACTTTTCTGTTCACCCTTGTTCTGACCCATTTGTCTGCCTTCTTTCCCAATTCTTGGGGAGAGGTCAGATCAGAGTCCACCAAGTACTGGTGCAACAAATCAGACACACAATTATTAAGAATATGCTCTCTCAGGATCAAGTTATAAAGGCTGTCATAATCAGTAACTTTACTGCCATGTAACCACCCCTCCAAGGCCTTCACTGAATGGTCAATGAAATCAACCCAGTCTTGTGAAGACTCCTTTTTGGTCTCTCTGAACTTTATCCTGTAGTGTTCAGTGGTTAAGCCATAACCATCCAGGAGTGCATTCTTAAGTACTGTAAAATTATTGGCATCACTTTCTTTCACAGTAAGGAGCCTATCCCTACCTTTTCCACTAAATGATAGCCATAGGATAGCAGCCCACTGCCTTTGAGGGACATCCTGTACAACACAGGCCCTCTCAAGTGCAGCAAACCACTTGTTAATGTCATCCCTCTCCTTATAAGGGGGAACTATCTTGTGCAGATTCCTGGAATCATGCTCTTTTGCAGGATGACTATGGGGAATACTGCTGCTGCCACCATGGGTTTCTAAACCCAACTTCTGTCTTTCCTTCTCTAGTTCTAAAGACTGTCTATCCAAATCCAGCTGTTGCTTTTTAAGCTTCAGTCTGGTTTGTTCCACCCTCAACTTATTGAGTTCCCTTTCTAACAATCTGTCATCAGGGTTGGTGGGAGGGACATTTCTAGACACAGAGGTATGATGGGAATGAACAGAAGGAGACCTGTCCCTTACAGAGGGCACCCTAACAGCTTGGCTAACAGAAACATCACTTCCACTGTGGTGAGAATAAATGCTTTTGCTATGATGTGAGACAACACTATTTGTATGGTGTGGCTCTTCATAATTACCAACTATGCTAGACTGTCTTGTGATGGGCAGGCTAAGAAGTTTCTTTCCTGAACCTTTTCCTGGGGGAGTCCCTGGATCAGATTGGGAACCATTAGCTACTTTTTCAACAGATGGGGCACTTTTAGCCTTATCTTGTTCTCTAAGCATGTTAAGTAACAATTCCAAGGAAGGATTCTTCCCTACACTCAAACCTCTCTCTACACAGAGACTCCTTGCTCCTTTCCAGCGAAGGTGGTCATATGCAATCTTAGACAGGTCAACATTTTGGCCTGTGCCAGACATTTTTAGAGAGAGTTAAAGTGATAGAAAAAGAGAAAAAAGTTTGTCAGAGCTTTTTAGAAAGACAGAAAAAAACTTTTTAAACTTTTAAGAACTTTTTGAAAGTTTAGAAGTACTTTTCAGCACTTTAGAAAAGAGTGAAAAGAGGAAATGCAAAACTTTTTAGTTATGTGTACACACACTGAACTTGTTTTGTATATTTTTCTCTTATGAAAAGTACAATGACAAGAGTGGTAAGTAGTCTCAAAGCACTTATCCCACCGCTGCACAACCAATGTAGGAGGCTGGACAGGCTTGTAGTGAGTACCAAGGGGTACTTGCACCTTGCACCAGGCCCAGTTATCCCTTATTAGTGTATAGGGTGTCTAGCAGCTTAGGCTGATAGATAATGGTAGCTTAGCAGAGCAGCTTAGGCTGAACTAGGAGACGTGTGAAGCTACTACAGTACCACAAGTGTCACTTGCACAATACCATAAGAAAACACAATACACAGTTATACTAAAAATAAAGGTACTTTATTTTTATGACAATATGCCAAAGTATCTTAGAGTGTACCCTCAGTGAGAGGATAGGAAATATACACAAGATATATGTACACAATACCAAAAATATGCAGTATAGTCTTAGAAAACAGTGCAAACAATGTATAGTTACAATAGGATGCAATGGGGACACATAGGGATAGGGGCAACACAAACCATATACTCCAAAATTGGAATGCGAACCACGAATGGACCCCAAACCTATGTGACCTTGTAGAGGGTCGCTGGGACTATTAGAAAATAGTGAGAGTTAGAAAAATAACCCTCCCCAAGACCCTGAAAAGTGAGTGCAAAGTGCACTAAAGTTCCCCAAAGGACAAAGAAGTCGTGATAGAGGAATAATGCAGGAAAGACACAACCCAACAATGCAACAACGGTGGATTTCCAATCTAGGGTACCTGTGGAACAAGGGGACCAAGTCCAAAAGTCACAAGCAAGTCGGAGATGGGCATATGCCCAGGAAATGCCAGCTGTGGATGCAAAGAAGCTTCTACTGGACAGAAGAAGCTGAGGTTTCTGCAGGAACGAAAAGGGCTAGAGACTTCCCCTTTGGTGGACGGATCCCTCTCGCCGTGGAGAGTCGTGCAGAAGTGTTTTCCCGCCGAAAGAACGCCAACAAGCCTTGCTAGCTGCAAATCGTGCGGTAAGCGTTTTTGGATGCTGCTATGGCCCAGGAGGGACCAGGATGTCGCAAATTGCTTCAGGAGAGAGAGGGGACGTCGAGCAAGACAAGGAGCCCTCTCAGCAGCAGGTAGCACCCAGAGAAGTGCCAGAAACAGGCACTACGAGGATGCGTGAAACGGTGCTCACCCGAAGTTACACAAAGGAGTCCCACGTCGCCGGAGACCAACTTAGAAAGTCGTGCAATGCAGGTTAGTGTGCCGTGGACCCAGGCTTGGCTGTGCACAAAGGATTTCCGCCGGAAGTGCACAGGGGCCGGAGTAGCTGCAAAAGTCGCGGTTCCCAGCAATGCAGTCTAGCGAGGTGAGGCAAGGACTTACCTCCACCAAACTTGGACTGAAGAGTCACTGGACTGTGGGAGTCACTTGGACAGAGTTGCTGGATTCGAGGGACCTCGCTCGTCGTGCTGAGAGGAGACCCAAGGGACCGGTAATGCAGCTTTTTGGTGCCTGCGGTTGCAGGGGGAAGATTCCGTCGACCCACGGGAGATTTCTTCGGGGCTTCTAGTGCAGAGAGGAGGCAGACTACCCCCACAGCATGCACCACCAGGAAAACAGTCGAGAAGGCGGCAGGATCAGCGTTACAGAGTTGCAGTAGTCGTCTTTGCTACTTTGTTGCAGTGTTGCAGGCTTCCAGTGCGGTCAGCAGTCGATTCCTTGGCAGAAGGTGAAGAGAGAGATGCAGAGGAACTCTGATGAGCTCTTGCATTCGTTATCTAAAGTTTCCCCAGAGACAGAGACCCTAAATAGCCAGAAAAGAGGGTTTGGCTACCTAGGAGAGAGGATAGGCTAGCAACACCTGAAGGAGCCTATCAGAAGGAGTCTCTGACGTCACCTGGTGGCACTGGCCACTCAGAGCAGTCCAGTGTGCCAGCAGCACCTCTGTTTCCAAGATAGCAGAGGTCTGGAGCACACTGGAGGAGCTCTGGACACCTCCCAGGGGAGGTGCAGGTCAGGGGAGTGGTCACTCCCCTTTCCTTTGTCCAGTTTCGCGCCAGAGCAGGGCTAAGGGGTCCCCTGAACCGGTGTAGACTGGCTTATGCAGAATTGGGCACATCTGTGCCCAAGAAAGCATTTCCAGAGGCTGGGGGAGGCCACTCCTCCCCTGCCTTCACACCATTTTCCAAAGGGAGAGGGTGTAACACCCTCTGTCAGAGGAAGTCCTTTGTTCTGCCATCCTGGGACAAGCCTGGCTTGACCCCAGGGGGGCAGAAACCTGTCTGAGGGGTTGGCAGCAGCAGCAGCTGCAGTGAAACCCCAGGAAAGGCAGTTTGGCAGTACCAGGGTCTGTGCTACAGACCACTGGGATCATGGGATTGTGCCAACTATGCCAGAATGGCATAGAGGGGGCAATTCCATGATCATAGACATGTTACATGGCCATATTCGGAGTTACCATTGTGAAGCTACATATAGGTAGTGACCTATATGTAGTGCACGCGTGTAATGGTGTCCCCGCACTCACAAAGTCAGGGGAATTGGCCCTGAATAATGTGGGGGCACCTTGGCTAGTGCCAGGGTGCCCTCACACTAAGTAACTTTGCACCTAACCTTTACCAGGTAAAGGTTAGACATATAGGTGACTTATAAGTTACTTAAGTGCAGTGTAAAATGGCTGTGAAATAACGTGGACGTTATTTCACTCAGGCTGCAGTGGCAGGCCTGTGTAAGAATTGTCAGAGCTCCCTATGGGTGGCAAAAGAAATGCTGCAGCCCATAGGGATCTCCTGGAACCCCAATACCCTGGGTACCTCAGTACCATATACTAGGGAATTATAAGGGTGTTCCAGTAAGCCAATGTAAATTGGTAAAATTGGTCACTAGCCTGTTAGTGACAATTTGAAAGAAATGAGAGAGCTTAACCACTGAGGTTCTGATTAGCAGAGCCTCAGTGAGACAGTTAGTCACTACACAGGTAACACATTCAGGCACACTTATGAGCACTGGGGCCCTGGATACCAGGGTCCCAGTGACACATACAACTAAAACAATATATATACAGTGAAAAATGGGGGTAACATGCCAGGCAAGATGGTACTTTCCTACAGTCTACTCGTGCAATCTCTCTCTTTCCAACCATCCTCTCCCCCCTTCACTCCTTTCTCTCTTCTCCATTTCCGAACACTTTCTCTCTAACTTCCCCTCCCTTCCTCTTTTTCTCTCTCAGGAAGCTTGCCTGAGCCTGCTCCAATAAACCTCAGGAGCTGGCGAATGTGATGGATACACCAAAAGTGGCAATGAGCTTTCGAAACCGGCCCACAAGAGCTCAAGCCTATAGGGGAATGCCTGGTGGCATAAGGGGCCTGTCTGGCCCTACAGTACAGAAATGAGGAGGGGGAGACATTCGAATTATACAAACAAGGATAATGTCAAGAGAGTAACTAGTTTATTTCTAGACCTAGCCCTGCCACCCCAATGCATGTCTTTAAATAATGGGGTCTCAATAGTCAGTTACACTAATGTAATCAGCTGCACATTCACAAAAGGGGCTCAAATCACTGATTTTGACCATGGTAGGAATGTAATACCCCCTCTCTTACAGTTCCGAAACCGATGTATAGAGTAAAGAAAGAGGACTGGGAAGTAATTGAGTTAATGAATCACCATGAAATGAAGACTGGGTTGCATTCACAACACTTATAAGTCTAGTGAAGTAGGTATGCATCATCCTTCAAAAATAGATTCACAATTTAGGGACCTTGAAAAGGCTGTGTATGATGAAGCAGAAAAAGGACCAAATAAAACAAATGCATCAGTAAATAGTATTAGATTGCGTTATGTGATTGAAACACCCAGCATGGTGCATGCACTCTCCTTTCAGGAAATTACTGGGGGCACGGGAGATACAAGGCCACTTCATTCAGAGGTGTACCAGATGCCCCAAAAATACCTGCTAAAAGGATATGCTTTACCACACACATTTCCCAGTGGCTTAAACAGGTGGTAAACATGAGCAAAAGAGGGTCAGGATTTCCGGAATCACATGTGGTAAGTGATCCTCTTATCCCAGGTGCTGCATGCTACTCCATATTCTGGGCCCAGAATCTTGTGTTACTAGCATCTTGTAATGGGGCCACTGATATACATATATATATATATATATATATATATATATATATATATATATATATATATATATATATATATATATATATATATATATATATCCCCAATGGGAAACAGAAATATAAGGTCTGGGATGTGAACCAACGAGTAATCGGACATGGGAGTGTTATAGTCTAAACATTATTAATAACATTTGTGACACTAAATTATAATGTGAAATAAAGTGTATTATTAGCCCTAGTTGAAAATGTACTTTAGAAAAACTAAATGTGTAACTGATATGGTGGACACCATAAACAACGTGTATTAATGAAAAATAATAATGTCTAATGAAAATGTATTTTGTTTAAACATAATTAAATGTCCTGAAAAAGTTTATTATTAATATGTACTGAAAGCTTAATGGTAAATTTATTATGAGATGTTTTATTTTTCATGCTTAGCACTAGTTTAAAGGGCCTCATGTTTTTGTAATTTCCAGAGGCACGATGTTTAAAAGAGTGATAACTCTGCAAAATAATGTTGCTTCAAACATCCTGTCTGACTTGCACAGTGGGGGACATTTCTATCCTGCTTTCACTGCTTGTGTGGCATATTTTCTTGAGATAAAAACTGTTATTTAAACAAAGATTCTCAGTGCTCAATGTCGTGTTTTTCATGTAGCATATTTTGTTTTGTTTGAGTTTCATTGTTAACAGGAAGCACATGTAATGTTTCTATGTAGTTTAAAATGTAAGTTTTGCACTGAAGCTGATGTCAGGAGACGAGAGAGTGACAGCTTGATCCAATCCTGGCTACAGAAAATGTGAAGAGATATATATATCTAAAGCATAGCTGATATTTTATTGGCCGAAAACTAAATCACCCCATAGTCAGTCCAAAAGAGGCTTAGTTAGTATCATTTGGGACTTTAATATAGCATTGTTTTAGGTAATATAAGTCAGATTCCATTTAGCCACATGTTGTTGCTTAGTTCTTGCCTATGATTTTAACAGTTCACATATATTAGGCCCAACTTTACTGAACTGTTTCCCTTTCATGTCCTGATGCTGACTAATGAAGACCTGATGTTTCTGCGTTCTGCTGATGAAGATACTACTGATTGCTGATCCATTTAGGAGAGGTATAACCAGAGTGCGTTTGTGTTTTTTGCAGATTTTTCTTCCTTAGAAAATCAAACCGCTTATCTTCGTTAGGGCCATAATTAGATGTTTTCCAAATTATTTTTTGTATTATTTTCTTTTTGCATGAAGCCCACACATGCTTTCTAATTAGAGTAGTAGCCAGGGATGCCTGACCTAATGTCTAAAATTGTTTATTAAATGATTTTGATTGTTTCAACTGCACAAACTAAATGTATGCTGTTTCCATTTTTCACTATATTATGCATTTGTAGTGTTTAATGTTAAATGATTTAGTTAGCTTGAGATTCTTCAGACGTTTTGGACAGCCTGTGATGTTGCTGTGTTCCTATCATTTGTTCTTGTGCATGATTTACGTGATCTTAGCAATGTCAATCTAGAGGGCAATAAATGTTTAAACTTTACTAAAGTGGTGAGGTGATTCATGGCCACATAGGTCATAGTGTCTTTAAATTATTGTCTCTGAGGGGCGTGGCTAAAATGGCCATCGAGTAGGAGCGTCCTCTCAGAGCTCTGCCACCGGCCGCCGTAAAAGAACGGATCAGGAGCCCTGAACCGCAGCCGGGAGAGGGGTGAAGCTTGTCGCCCTCCTAGAGGCCGGGAACGGCTGTAGCCGAGGTGCTGTGTGACGGGGTCCCAGACCAGGGTCTGAGAGAGAGCGGTGGCTGGGCTGCGTGTGCTGCCCCGGTGGGAGAGAAGGCCCATCGGGCGACGTGCAGTGATGTGCCTCCCCTCCCCCACCCCTGCCCTTGACAGGCAGTTGCGGGGGGGGGGGGGGGGGGTCACAGGCAAGGTGGGCGCTCGCGAAGGTGTGGCAGAGACAGCTGAGGGGCCGGAGGTGGTGGAGGGCCCATGGGTGGCCTGAAGGGGCGGCACCGGAGAAGACCGATAGTCAAGGCCAGGCGAGGGCGGAGAGCAGCGTGGCCGTGAGGCGTACCCTGAGTCCTGGGTGAGGAGGTGGCCCCACTGGGAGCGGAGCCCTACTGCGACTGCGGCGGGCCCAGTCAGAAGATGTGGGCTGGGGCAGCGGGATGGGTCATGGGCTAGGACTGACAGGTGAGCTAAGGCCTGCGGCCACAGAGAGAGCATTGCAACAAGAAGAGAAAGGGGCACGACAACCGAGGCCAACTGGGGGCCCCAAAAGAAAAGTGGTCCAGGCCTAGCAGGGAGGTCCTTCGTGGAGGCCTGGGCGGCTGGCTGGCAAGGCGGTCCAACTGTCTGGGCACCGGCAGACAGATACTGAGGGAGGACCGAATAGGAACACACAGCAACACTGAAGGGATGTGAAACTGAGCCCTTTGGAGGGCAGAACGGCAGAGACTGATAAGAATCTCCGCCGCTTAATGACAAACACTCCTGACGTCAAATAAAGGACTGCAGTCGACCCAGGGAAGATAGTTTGGAGCCTACTGGGTAGGCCTCTGGAGACACCGCAGCAGGATCACCTGTCCCGGCGAGTGACCCTGGGGGGGGGGGGGAGCGCGAACCAAGAGGAGGGGTCTTTTACCCCGGATGTGGATTGGGGATCCGCGTCGGACCTGGCAGAGGGCTGGAATGACGAGTCAAGATGCCAGTGGAGTGCACTTTTGAATGGCAGTCTCACCAGGCATAGCCAAAGAGAATGAAGGTCGACGGAAGGAGAATGGCGTCCCAGAGACACAGCAAAAAGGAGGGCTCCCTTAAAGACCTTTTCAATAAAACACCGGCCAAGGAAACAGTTCCACCAGAGACCCCGGTACAGAGGGGACAGACACGAGCCAGGTAGAGGGCAGGGAGGCACCTCTGACAAGGACATTCATGGAACAACTTTTTGGCTCACTTCGTGAGGATTTTGCCACGCTGAAGCGGGAAATTGCAGCGGAAATCAAGGACCTCAGGAGAGAGGTGACCAATCTGTGTCACCTTGTGGACACACTGGAGCAGGCCCATGACGCACGGGAGGAAGATGTTGATACTCAGAGCCAGGAACTCCTCGCCCTGCAATATAAGAACCAAGAACTGCAGTATCAGTTAAAGGAGCTGGAAAATAGATTCCGGCGATCTAATATTCATATAAAAGGCGTCCCGACACAGACAGTGCCGGGCCTCTTAGAGAGCTTTGTAGTACGTCTTTTTAAACATGTGGCTCCGGAGTTAAAGGAACAGGCCATTATACTGGACAGCACACACAGGGCTGGCGGCCTCGCCAGATTGCCGGGTCAGGCTCGGGATATACTGACATGTTTGCACTATTATAGTCAATGGGAGACCGTACTGGCAGCAGCTCGTGACCAGAATGCAATAGAATTTGAAGGGCACTGAATTGGTCTCTTTCAAGACCTGTCGATGTTGACACTGCAGCTCCGCAGAACCCTGCAGCCGGTCACAGACTTTCTCTGAGTAAGAGGCATCAGATATAAATGAAGCCATCCATTTTTTCTGCAATTTGTCTGGCTGAACGAAACCTGCAGCATTCGACCGTTGGAAGAAGCACAGGCCCTTGAAGGGATGCTGCTGGGCTTCCGGGACCAGCCCCAGCAGTTGCCCTTCTGGGAGCAGCCTTCACGAGGAGATAGGAGCCACTGAAAACCCCACAACAGGAGGAATAAACCCCATAATCCGACAGCGGCTGAAAGTCAGAAGGAAAGAGCTGCCTTGATCCGGAGTCTACACAGCCAAGACAGTGTATCAGAAGCAGACTGAGTACACTGATGACACACAATAAATCACAGGGGTTCTTTCCCCCCTTCCACCTTCCTCCGAGGGCCTACGTGCCAACTAGGAGATGAGTGCATCGGGTGGCTTTGACCCAGTAAAGACAAGCCTTCAAGCTACTGCGGACTGAGCGGCAGAGCTCCAACCCCACCACGGAGAGGAGGTTGCACAAAGGAGGACTGTGGACCAAGCCACCCCCAAATATGTCTACATTAGTTCCCAGACAGGGAACTTTTTTCAACGTTAACACCCAGTTGTTTGCCCCTCTCCCCCTTACCCTTTTCCTTTACTGTTTTGCTCCAGGGCAGGTAATATTCTCCAACCCCACCGACTACAGGTTTAGATGTCGTGTTGTCTTTCTACTGATTGAACCATCTTACCGACCGATAGCAATCCACACCAACTGCCTCAATGGTAACCATTCTTAGTTTAAATGTTCGGGGTCTTAACACGCCTGTGAAGAGGCAGGCCCTTCTTTTGCTGCTTAGGGAGTTGAAGAGTGATATCTGTCTACTACAAGAGACCCACCTACTCTGAACAGACTGAAAGAGACTGCGGTCCTGCTGGTTTGATCGCCAGTTTCATTCTTCTGGGCCGGGGAGGCGGGAAGGGGTGGCCATCTTGCTGGCCGAGAGCTTTCCAGGGAAGGTAACGCAGACACAGACGGAGGTCTCAGGGAGGCTGCTGTCACTACATATGGACATTTACGGGCGTAGACTAAGAGTAGCCAATATATACGTGCCGAACAAGAGCCAGGAAAGTTTTTTGAAAGATGCACTGGGGAGGGTACTGACGACACCAGATGAGGACATTGTGGTAGGCAGAGATTTTCACCTAGTTCCAGACTCACAGCTAGATAGGACCACCCAGAGATATGGCCAAAAAGGAGCCTTTTCAAAGGGTTTCCAGGAGTGGCTGGACGGGGCAGGGCTGACGGACATCTGGCGCCGGCAGCATCCAACAGATATACTCCTTTTTCTCAGCCGCCCACCAATCATACACGGGCATAGACCTTTTCCTCACTACCCCCGCATCACTACACTGGTTGCCAGGTTTGAGATAGGGGTGGCCTCTACTTCGGACCACTCCCTGCTCCGGACCAGGCAAAAATTCTACGCAGGGGGAGAAAGGGCAGGCCGACTTCTGGCCCACCGCCTTCCTATGCAGACAACGAGCCACAGAGTGGTGGAGGTGCGTTTACGGTGGTTCGAGAGGTTTTTCTCTGACTTATATGCTGCGGAAGAGCTTGACAATCAGAACATAGAAGACTTTCTGGACTACATCCTGTTGCCACGGATCCCCACCGCAGACAGGGACACAATGGAGAGGGACATTACCTCGGTGGAGGTAATAGGGTCTATACATTGTTTGCAATCCGGTAAAGCGCCGGAAGCGGACGGCTTCAGAGCAGAGTTCTATAAGGCCTTTGGGGCACAATTAGCCCCGTGTTGGATCAGCTGTATAACGCACTGACCCTGACTCACTCCCCTCCCCCAACAATGCAACTGGGCATGGTGGATGTTATCCCAATACCAGGGAAGGACCTGCAGTTGCACTCCTCCTACAGGCCCATAATGCTACTGAATATGGACACTAAGATCTTCACGGATATCTTGGCCCACCAGCTGAAACCGTATATGCAAGGTCTGGCTGACCCAGATCAATCAGGGTTTATTCCGGAAAGATCCGGTAGCAACAATACCAACAGACTATGCCACCTGGTGGATAAGGTCCGTCGGTCCTGAACCCCCACCCTCCTCCTCTCCATTGATGCGGAGAAAGCCTTTGACCCGGTAGGCTGGCAGTACCTTCATGAAGTCCTGCGCCACTTTGGGCTTGGATCTAGATTCTTTGGGTGGATCTAAAGCAAATATGATAGACCCAGAGCTATGATCTCAGTGAAATGAGAACCGTCGCAGCAATTCCCTATTTCCAGGGGGACATGGCAGGGGTGCCCTTTGTCACCCCTGCTGCTTGCCTTGTATATGGAGCCAGTCGCTGAGCACATTCAGCAGAACCCGGATATATATGGTGTGCCAATGGGGGGCAGAATGCATAAATTAGTCTCTATGCAGATGATGTGCTTCTCCATCTGTCTCAATCCCAAACCTCCCTCGTGGGGGTCATGGTGGAACTCACAGCATTTAGCAAAGCATAGGTTTTAAAACTAATCTCACTAAATCGGCTCTTCTAAATCTCACAATCCCAGAAGTCGAATGGACAGCGTTAGAGGCTAACCTCCCATTTTTATTGGCCTCACATGGCATCAAGTACCTGGGTCTCTGGATACACCCCACACTTGAGGCAACAGTGGCTCACAATTATAACATGATATCAGAGGTGGTTCGTTCTGACCTGACAAGGTGGAAGGCACATGGACTATCGTGGCTGGGCCACCTGGCGGCAATAAAGATGACACTCCTGCCTAAAATACGCTAACTTATGCAGACGTTGCCACTGCAACCACCTCCTAACCTTATAGATAAATTGCAAATGCACATATGGAAATACATCTGGGGAGGCAAGAGGGCTAGAATGTCAAAGACTCAGGCATAGCTGCCTCAAACGGACGGGGGCTTGGGGGGTCCCACACCGGTTTGAACAGCCATGAAAAGGCTGGCGGTACGGGGAGTCGCGGGGCCCCTGGGGGCACCTGCATTGCCCATGCCACTGGCTATGCAGACAGTGAAAAGCTCGACGGGTGCAACTGCACCCGTTGCACGGCCGCAACACCGCCGGCTCCATTTGGAGCCGGCACCTGTGTTGCGGCCGAGATCCCCGCTGGGCCGGCGGGCAGAAACCCAGCAGGGATCTCCTGATGGCCGTGGCGGGAGTGCGGCCGCCCGGTGGTCAGACCTTAGTTGGCAGGCTGAATGAAGGCCATTGTCTCCAATTGATTATATTGATTATTTTATGTTATATTTGATGATTATTAGTTTGTATTGTCTGACTGGATGATTTCACACTCCTGTCTATGTCAAAAGTTCAGAGTCGACCTCTGAGGGTAAAAGCTATTTTACCCTATATGTGCCACCTTATCATAATAATATAAATCAAATAAGGTCTCACACGCCCACAGTAGCAGGGACTTTGAGCCAGCAAATGTCGGCATTTGGTTCAGGAAAATCAAATATGTACAAAGGCAACAATGCAGACAGAAGAAAATAAGGACAGGCCATGAATGGGAAAACCCAACAGTTAGATATGGAAACACACACACAAACACACTCATCAATACCAGGAGAGGAGAACACGGGACAACAGGTGAGGCTAACCTAGGCATTGAAATGCAGTGATACAGGAGGCAGGACAGAAAAACAATGGTGCATATGCAGGAAATCACAGATATCATAACAGAAAACTGAGGCACTGGGATAGTAAATTTAGGCACCAGGACATGGAGACTCAGGCATTAACACAAAGTGAAACATTAAGACAAGGAAGCATGGGCCCCAGGGGTAGAAAACACAGGTGTCAAGAGGGGAAAATATAGAAAGGAGGACAGGAAAAAATAGTTGCCAAATCGAGAAAACTATTAGCAGTGAAAAAACACAGCTAGCAGTATAGGAAAACAAAGATACCAGAACAGCAAACAGGACAACAAAAGCACCAAAAACAAAATGGCAGACAGGGCGTAGCTTGGTCAGAAAGACTAGGAGGCGTGAGCTTCAGATTTTCCGACAATCAGACTGGCATATGATCAGTGGCGTAACAAAGGCCCACTCGGCCCCCGCAGTGCAGAGGGCCCCCAGAGCTCCATTGGGGGCCTTCAGCACAGTATTCTGGCCTGAGAGCTCCTGAGGGAGTTCGGAGGAGGGCCCATCTATGTACTTTACAGGGGGTCCTCGGGTTTCGCTACGCCACTGCATATAATGTTTAAATACATTATACCACAAGCAGAGTGCCTGAGAGGGGCCTAAGGGGCAGCGAAAAGGGATGTGAATGCAGGTTGGTAGGGGTACTAAATGAGAGAAACCACAATATTTTGTCAGATAACTAAAATTTTTGAGGCCCTTCAAAACAGAGAGGGAGAGAATGTTTGTGCAGTTTTCCAGGTGTGCATGTAAACACTCCTGTTGAAATCTGACAGACACCTCACCATACCTGGGTGAAAGCACCTGCACCCAACTGTCGAACAGAAAATACATTTACTGGGGTGGTGTAACACACCAAACACCCCCCCTTGAAGCTACGCCCCTGGGCACAGGAACACACAGACCCCAGAACACTGAAACATAGACATCTGTATTGGAAGTGGGCAACTGGGGACACTCAACAAAGGTAACAAAATCACTAGCACCAGGAATCACAGTCATCAAGACCTGGTAACAGAGGTACCCAGGTCAGGAAAACATAGACACAAGAACATGAAATCGCAGATAACAGGACAGGAAAACAATGCACCAGCGAATGGGGGCATGAAGCAGAGCAACACAGCACTTCCCTCGCAGAAACACTTCGACTGGGAAACATGGATAGTGGGACAGCAGAGCAAAATGCCTGGCCAGGGGAACAAGGACTCAGTTGAAACATGAAACCTCTGGTCACAAGTACTCACTGTAGGACCAGGAATAACAGACTCTGGCACACATAAAACCACTGGAACAGTGAAACGTGGGCACTAGAGATGAGCGGCAGAGACATCTAAGTAGGCCACGGGAAACACCACCCCACTTGACTGCTTCGCATGAAACTCTAACGGTGCATAAAAGCACCCGCCAGACAGCCGACTGTCACACGGTACAGAGGTGTGCTACAAAAACACCTAGATACATATCATAATCTAGGCCCTCTGGCAGCGCTCCAGGCCCAGGTGGCTTCACTCAAGAAGTGCTTTTAATCACTAAAACACCAATTATCCCTTAATCAATGCACTGCTCTGACCCCAATTTCGTGATCTAAAGAGGTAATTCTACAGGCCTTCACTATTTTTCTCCTGAAGCATGAATAACAAAATTATTTTGTTAAACTTCTATTGAGCATGTTCTCAAAAATAAATGCCAGATGCCTAAAACAAGGCCTCCAGTATTTAATCACACATACAGCAACAGCACTTCCTGCGCTTGGGAGGCGTGGGTGCTCCAGCAGGCTGTAACGATAATATAAGGCTGCACCAGCACTTCTTCTCTTTAAATCTTTATATTTTTGTAAATGACAAAAACAATTCTAAAGTTTTGTGAAGGTGCTAGGCTAGGGTGAGATAATTGAATAATTCGCATAAGGGAAGAAGTATAAAATGAGAGAGACTTTTAGAAGTTTTGTGCGTCACTGATGGTTCTCGGCACACCCACATTCTAGAGGTGAAGTGGGAAAAAAAAGCAGTAGAGCAGGCTTTCTCCATCTATGCACCCAGGATTTGGAATAAAATTCCGGTTTCCATTATAACAACCCCAACGCGTCTCCAAATTAGAGTTGAAGATCCACCTCTTTAAAGAACAGGATGTAGGGTGGCTAAGTTTTGAAAACAAAAATCGGGGGTGTTTCAAAAAAATAGACTGACTACAGTCTTACATCATCCGAGGGGAACAGAATGACAGCGCTCTCTAACACAGACTCACAGACAACAAGGTACTGAGATAAAAAGCCAATTTTCAAGGCCAGCATCTTGCATGTTAATTAAATCCCTTTCTGATAAGGGCTGCTAACTTGTCCTGCTTTAGAACACATAAAAATGTGCCTTGGACTGTTTTGAGTCACCAGCTTTGAAAACCAGGGCACACTCTAAATTTACTAAAATCTGGAGGGATAGCTGGTCAAAAATTAGGACTGTCCTGGCAAAATACAGGACGCTTGGTCCCCCTAACACTACATCACATGCAGTAACAGTGCATCTCTGCTTAGAGCTCAGCTACCTCTCCCATCACTCATTGACTGTATGCTTGCCTTTGACCTTGCGCAGCACTTCTCTGTCTTTTGGTTAAGTTGCTCTCTACAAATGCCTCCTAAATACACAAAATCAGAAACCCAGGAAAGAAGTTACAATAAAACATGTTGCTGTTTTGCTTTAGGAATACTCCTTTGTTTTGATCAGATATGTTTTAGGGCAATTTGAGTGGTCTTAAACATAAACTGATGAGATGTGTGTGTAATATAAAAGGCAAAAGTTTCAATCTCCACAAGCCCACTGACAAGCTCATCCTACCGTGGTCAGAAAATACATGCCTTAGAGCTAGGTAACGATGCCACAGGTTACCTGTGACTAGCAGTGTCACATTTTACAGAGCGTGTTATATAAGAGAAGTTTATCTGGTAGTACATTTTTTAATAAAAATTGAATGAGACGATGTGAGCTTCATCACATTTTATTTTTCTTTTAAAGTGATTTAATTGATGGACATTAAAAAGATTTATAGCATAGCCAGGTTGGACAACAGTGGAAGATTTCCAACTGTCTGGACTGGGAACTAAAATTCTGTCACCCCTGCTTTGAATTTTAGCTAGTAGGGAGAGATGGCTCTCGGGCTAAGACCCACCGAGCTGAGTGTTAACTAGGGTGGCCTGGGAGGGCAAAAAAAGATGGACTGAGATGCAGCCCAATCAATTGCCAGTGGCTGAGATTAATTCAAGTATTCCATCCATCACCTTGCTGTTTTTTAATTTGCTGTCCTCAGTGCGCCAGGAATGCCTAGACGTGGGTCCATGGCTCACTGTGCCACTGGATTTAAGCTATCCTGGCTGATGAGGGGTGATGCACTGAAACCAGTCCCAGGATGCTTGTTTCCGGGTCAGGGAGGACCTGGCCTGGGAGTTCGTGCTTGACTGTTCCCATGGGTAGCAGTCAAAACTGATTTGCATATAGCTGGGTCTAAACTGGGGTGGCATGGTGGGCAAGAAGCAATGAATTGGGATGCAGCTAAACAACTGAGAGTGACTGAGATTAATTTAATCATTCCATCCATCACTTTGTTGGTTTTGCATTTGCCGCACTAAGTGAGCCGGGTATGCCCAGACATGGGTCCTGGGCTCACTGTGCCACTGGATTCAAGCTACCCTGGCTGACGAGGGGTGATGCCCCGAAACCTGTCCTAGGATGCTTGTTTCCAGTCCAGGGAGGACTTGGCCGGGCAGTTTGAGCTGGACTGTTACCATGGGGGGCAGGATCAAAACTGATTTGTATATGGCTAGGTCGTGGGGGTGGCATGGTTGCTAGTGGCTGAGATTAATGCAAGCATTCCATCCATCACCTTGTTGTTTTTGCAGCAGGGTGTGTCAGTACACCCCTTAAACCTTGGACAGTCCCTGTTTCTAGTCGCTATGCAGGGCAAAATAACGTTTTGTCTTAGATATCAAAGTTTTTTCACAAATTTAGATGATTATGTGATGGGATCAAAGTAGGAAAAACGAGGATACTAACTGATAATTACCTGCTTCTACATATACTGGTATATCTACTTTTGAAGATGGATAATAGAAGCCTCCAACAAGCACAAAACAAAGAAAAGAAACTCTACAAACCTGAATCAGCTTGTGCCCATCTAAGCTTTCCCATCCTTGTCACCTCCTAATGTATAGACCCAACAGTTCTTCTATTGTCCACACATTCTAACTGGCTTTTTACTTCGTTTTTTGTGTCTTCCAGTGCTGTTCTGTATAATGATTTTATGATTGATAGTTTTTGTTGATTTCTAATCTGTGCTGATTACTTGTAGCGTTTGATAGTTCTTTGTGATAATCTTAACTCAGTTCCTTTTTCTTATATACAGACTCCAGACCATTCGGAACACAACTTCGAGACTCATAGTCAACCTCCTATGCCGCATTCACATCACACTGCACCTCAGGATGCTTCACTGGCTCCCCATTCACACGCACAGTCAATTCAAACTTCTTACCCACACATACAAATCCCTACACAACACAGGACCAGAAGCCCTGAACAGCTGCATACACTTTCACCAACCCACCAGACACCTATGCTCTGCCTTACTTTCACCCCCATGAACTCCCTGCATTTGCAAAAGCAAACTGGAAGTCACTCATTCTCCTACATCGCACCCAAGAGATAGAAAGACCTCCCTCTACACATCAGAGTCTTCTCCTCACTTTTTGAGTTCTGCAAGAAGCTGAAGACATGGCTCTTCATTTAAGCACCTTCTGGACCACACACCTACCCACCTGCCCAAGCTCCAGACTACCCTCTCAGGTGATTAGTGTGCTAACAAATCTCATTTAAAAACAAACTGTTTTCAAATGTAATCGTTTTTATTAAGTTAACAATAAAATTGAAACATCACATTGTGTTAGCTCAATGCCCGAAGACTTACTTTAAATCCACTCATGACTTTTGTCGTCATTGCTTTTGCATCGAGGTTGTTTTTTAATTGAATTTCTTATCTGTAACAAAATCCTATCGTATTACTCAAACTGTCAGTGGCCTTTGACACAGTCCACCTCCCTGCACAGACTTAGGGAATTTAGAGTTAGTCAAATTCAAGGATCACCATAGTCTGGATCACGCTGCTCACATCATCCCACTCCTTAAATTTTCAGTACTCACTACTGAAGCAGGCACTCCTCAGGTGTCCGCCATAATGCCATTCTTTGGCAAATCCTAACTCAGCCCTTTCCTGACATATAACCTCAGGTCCCACACCTTCCCCTTTTGTTGGCTCCAGTACTAAGAATCCCAGCTGCTCATAGGCCTATGACTTTGGGACAACTTCACCCAGCATTACGAACACAGTTCTAACTCCAAACAGCCAGCCAGAAAAATCTCCTTCACTCTATATCACACATCTTACCATCATGTCATAGGGCTCCGCTGTTTGAGCAACATAAGGTCTGGGTATACCAGCAAAATGAGAACCTCAAATCAGTATCCCCCCGCCCTCTCAAGTGGCGAAAATGTCAGAAGGGTTGCCCTGCATTCATAGTGCACAGTACCAGAATCTGAAACGTATTCCTGCTCTGAGCGAAGAAACTAACATATCATCTTATATTCAGGAATACACTAAGTGCTGTTGGTTTGAACTTTCTTCACCATTACTCAAGAACAGAAAACTCAAGGGTATTTTTCCATCATAACAATCTACATCACGTATGGTGGAACTATCTTTCATAAAAACACTACTGAATCTTCCTAACTTTCCTAGCACATGTATGTGTAGAGTCAAACCACAAAAGCCAGTTTGGAACACTGGAATCTTGGGGCAAAAAGTATGTGTGAGCTGTCGCTCTAGTGTCTTCAAAGGATCTCCCAAAAAACAATTTAAATAATGGAATATAAATCAGCATGAAACATACATGGATGTGCTTCGTGGATTTCACCCATAAAGATCCCAAAATTAATTCTACTTGGTATCTTTCCGACAGGTTTCTCAGAACTATAAAGCATGTTATATCTACATTAATGCAGGCCGTGTATTGGCAGCGGGGTCTTACTACTGAGAGTTTCATTGGTTCCCTTGGGTCAGCCGTATTTAGCTCTCAGTTGTCAATATCACTCTGTTCTTGCAGCTGCCTATCATGGTTGCCTGGCCAGCTTTGCTTTAAAATGCCCTATGTGATGTGACAAGTTGGCTCTGCCCCCTTACCCTTTTTGCGTGCCAGCAAGGTTCCTTACAAAGTTGTGCTTCCTTTTCTAACTCACAGCTGTGTTCTCAATGATTTGTTGTTTTGTACCTGCTTTATGTCAGACGTCGTGGCTGCTTCGATGGTGCTAAGAAACACTGTTCAGCTGTTCCAGGCAACAGTTTAAGTTCATGTTAAAGGCCAATATCTGTTGTGGCTGTTCTGATATAGGTATGTTACTACAACACTCATTTGAAGTCTAGCCTAGAGACAGCTTTTACTATGTCGCCATCTTCAAATTCTTTTTTTTTTTTTTAAGTGCCTACATATTTATCTCAGCTCCCGTTATCCACTGCGCTGAGCCAGTGTCATTCACGTTTTCCTCTCGCCCATCATACTCTACGGCATGGGGCACGTCAGCTATTGGCTCTCTACACTGTCAGTGACAGGCATTTTGCTCAGGCATATGCAGGACCAACACAGCAACAGGCAATATTTACTGAAAAGGGATAAATACTAGTGAAGGACTAGATCTGAAAAGTAATTATCATTATTATTATTATTATTATTTAAATGGTTAATTCGACTAAGAAATGTCCATTTAAACAAAATACCATCTAAGCTTTGTACTTTTGAAAACAGGCACTGCTTTTTTGATAAAAGAAATAAGTGCAACTAAAGGTTTTTCTTGGGCGCTCTCGCCAGCACTGCAGACTGCCAGGGTTGCTTATTTTTGATGAGCTGCCAATATTGTCACTAATTTGTGTGGTTGGTATTCAATGGCTTGCTTTGTCTCTTTTGTATCTGCCCCCTAACACAGCATAACCTCTTTACTTGTGTCCTTCCATTCCTCAATTTCAACAAACTTTTATTTATTTTTTGCTTAAGCACTCCACAAGAGTGCATGTGTTTTCTAGCTTTCTCCCTCATATGTTTTTTCCTCCTACCCAGGCATGTGTTGCTATGTCTCACCTGTGTGATTCTCTCCCCCAGTGTTGCTCTTTAACCTGTGTGCTTTCTAATCGCAGCTTCATGCTGCTCTGCCTAATTTGCCCGTGTGCTTCTCCCTCAATGCTACACATTGCTCTCTCCCAATTGCATCTTCCCCGCCATCTATGTTGCTTCCCCCACCCGCTTTGTTGCTTTTGCCTTGCCCCCATGTTGCTTCACCCATCACATGCTTTCCATGTTGCCGCCCCAACCCGCGCGCTCCATGTTGTGTTCTCTTACTAGCTTTAGAAAAAAAAATGCTTTTGAGCTATTTTATTGATCCATTTCAGATCGCAAGTGAAGAGAAAAACGCACTGGCTTTATTTTGTAGGCATGCACAAGGGTGGTGAGGTATGCATTCACCTACAAAACCAACTAGCCATCACCTTTTTATTTCCTCTTAGGGATGCTGCACACCTTCACTAAAAACATTAGCAACATAAACAATAGATTCCAACGACAAGAATAGGTTCCAAAGGTGAGATCTATTGGCTTTGTTAATGCCTGTTTCTGCCTGCCCTGCTTTTCTCTTTCTTGTTCTGGTTTAGAGCCTCATAATGAGGTCTGGTTTAGAGCCTCATAATCAAAAATGAGTGCCGGTGCCCACCACCTCCAACCGCTAACACAAATTAAGCACTGAACCACGAATATTCAGGACAGAGTTTAAGGGACATTTGAAGGATGATTTTAGCACGTTGATGAAGCCAGTTCAATGAAGTGGCCAACTGATTTTGTGTAAGAACCCATGTGCAGGCTTCGTGCTCTGAAATTGAAGGAGCCTGTGGATCGGTTCTTCTCCACAGACACTTATTGCTGCTTCCTTCCTGCTTGAGATGGAAGGGGGTGGGAGGGACTCGTGTCTAACCCAAGGCTGCCCTGAATGCAGGCTGAATTACCACTAGAAAGAGTGTTTCTCTTCCCCTGATTTTTAAATCTGGACTTTGAGAAGGATTTATTTGTCTTGCCAGAGTCTTATTTAAAAACAAATAATAATAGTACATAACATAGTGGTGCTTATCACTTGGTCTGTTAATTGTTAATCACGTTTAGCTTCTGCACATCACATCAAACTGCAAGGGGCAGAGGGTTAGTACACCTTTTTCATTGTCTCCTTTCACACCACCCAACAATAATCAATTTCTTCTCAGTTGCAAAGCTGGTTCAAAGGGCGCTTATATTTGTTTATATAATGTTAAAAACGGACTATTCATTCTGCACGCAATTCGGGTGTTCAATTTGATTGTGGTTTATTCTCCACGTCCTTTTGAAAGTTTCTCTTAAATTATAATCTGTTAAGGGGACATTATAACATTGTAGCTGCCTGTGATTTGTGTGTTTGATTGGATGGAGGCCGATTCTTGCCTACTTCACAAATAATAATAATAAAATGCACACACATCTAAAAAGGCTTGTTATTAAAAAATGGCAATAAGAACATTGCTGCTTCAGTCATTTTTTGACAACTAAATTTATTATCGGAAGCATATTGGCAACCTTCTTCTAGACGGTGGTATGTTTTCTTTCTTTTTTTGTGAGACTTGCTTGCAACACAAAAAATAGAGAAAAATCACACCAGCCAGCCAACTAAACAGACCTACTGGTTTTGCCAATGCTTGTTCTACTGGACGTTTCTTCTTAAAGTCAGTTTGGATTTGGACACCAGCAAAGAGTAAAGCTGTGCTTTGCGGTGCGAGATTCCAATCGAACAAGTAAGCCCCGAAATATTTGAATAAACAAGACCGAAAGAAGAATCTGAATCCTGCTATAAGAAATCTGAGAAGCGATTACGAAGAATATTGTCATGCAGCTGCTTACCTACATGGGGATGATTTTGAGATTTGTGGTGATTTGTCATCAGTAATTTTCTACCTCAAATGACCAATACTACTGGGATCGGTACATCGAGGATAAAAAACGACCATACCATTAGCAGTTATTCCCCACCGAACACTAGTGACTGGCTCAATTAGGAATTCGGTGAAGTGAGTGTACCTTACCATCTGCATCTTTTCATTTACTGTCAGAGAACGTGCCATTCCATGCTAATCCCAGGTTGCACCAGGAGCGACGTCATATTTCCTTTGACCAATGACAGGACATGTAATGGGCACGAGAATCAAGTCATCTGAGGAGAAGCAATGGAGGGGATAAACTACGGCTGCATCACTGTCTACCTTCTTGTTTGAACCGCCGTGTCGGGTTTTGTTTCTTTTCTAAATGCATTCTGTTTGCAAATATATTGCTTTCATTGTATAATACATACATCAACCTATGCTTTATCGGCCAGGAATGGTATCTGGCTACACTCGACTATGCTGAACCTATTAGTCTTTGATGTAAATCTGATGTAAGTGTGTGCGCTTTGTTATTCAGGATTTCACATAAGACTTTCATCGGGTTGCTGCTTGCACAAATTGCCCTGTCCATATTGGGGTTCCCATGACGTTTTTACACAGAATGGAGAAATGTCACTGCAACCATGCTCCGCTCTTCAAAATATTTATTTTTCCATTACCTTCTATGCACTCTCCTCTCCACTTTTCCAGTGTTCATTCCATCTTCTTTCTTTCTCTCTCTCTCTCTCGCCTGTGCTGGTATTTTCCTTGCCTCATCCCCTTTTCCGACCCCTTCTTTGCTTCTCCATTACCTTTTCTTTTCATCCCACCTTCCCTTTTCAACTCTCCTTTCTATTAACCCCCCCTTCATGTTTTCTTCTGTCTTTAATGCTCACCTTTATGTTCCAGTGTATCTACCCTTTCGCCTCTTCACGCATATCTCCATTTCTTCCACTCTCCATTCCCCTTGCTACCCCACCCTTCTTTCTGTTTACTCTCTGCTCCACTTTTTAACATTCTCTTTTTATCATTCACATAATCCCTTCTCATGCTAACTTCTGACCTCTCTTTGTTTCCTCTCCTCCCAGCTCCACAATCACTTGCTCAACTCCTATAACCATTCCTTTCCTGTCCTCCTAACCCCCTTCCGTTTTTTTTTTTTTTTAGAGTCGAGCCTGTGTCGCACGCGTTTCGCTGATCGAGACGCTTTAGGAATTAAAAACTGCTCGGAGCCCCGTCCACGTCACATCAGTGTCTTTCATTGGCTCGTGGGCTTGCCTGTTAGAATATGCTTGATTTCATTAGTGGAAGGCACGCATACGTCATGCCTTTTCCGGTGGATAGCCCTCCTCGAGCGCATCGACCAAGTACAGAAAACATACGAGGCTCGCTGTTTTCCATCCGGTTCGTGGACTACTTTTTCTCTATTTTCCCAGCGCGATCTCGCTTGGCAGAAGTCGAGCACTTTACATAATATCGACCCTGTTACACACTTAATTGCACTTTTTCCGGTTATTGCACTTTTGCCGATAGGTTTCATGACGAGTGAAAAGTCCGGTTAGAAGTTTACAACGCTAACAGCTCTAACACGAGCAAACGCGAGACCCGTTGCATTGCAAATGCTTGTTTATTCTTTCATTGAGCCACGCTCTGGGGACATCCTACGTTCACATATCACCATATTGGTCCCAGCATGGTGTGCTGACACAGTGTGGTCAGACAGTGCTTTATAAAAAGCACAGAAATAAGTTCAGTGTGGATCTACTGTTTCCACTGACCTACACCCATTGAAAAAACACCATGACACGTCCTTCAACTACCCAATCCACAACCAGAATGAGAGACAAATTGATACCTACTTTCAACTAAAATTGTCACTCCTGAAATCCTCCATGCTGCATCCTCCATGCTGCTCCATCCCTCTCTGTATCAGCCCGCCCAGGATCAGCATATTTCAAAACAAATCATATACATTTGTCACAGACATTCCACACCGTCCATCCTTCCTTGTTTGATGCTACTGTAGACCATGACCACACATAGTCGTCTATCCCTAATAAATGAATTATCAGAACTCACCAGACAACAACAAGCATTGTCAAAGCCAATAGGTCTTGCCTACAAGAGAGCTATTGGGTTTGTCAATGCTTTTTAGTCACATAGAACAGTGTGGCTGCTGTGAGGCATGACTGAAAGTTGAAAAATAAAATTAAAAAATGTAAAAAGGGTTTTGACGCAGCCAGCTCTAGGCTGCATTATAGATTTTGCTTTTTTTACTGGTGGCGGCCGATAGTGTCCGTGTCCTAGAGATTTTTTTAGTTATGGCAAATGTTTAGAGGCCAGCACCAACAAAGAGGAAAGGATGGGTCAGGAGGGGCAAGAGGGAAAAGCAACAACACAGAGGGCTGCAGAGGGCAAGCAACAACTCGGAGGGTGGGAGTGGGCAAGCAACAACACGGAGAGCATGAGTGGGCATGTGGCAGCACTGGGGTGAGAGGCTGCAAGCAATAACGTGGAGGGGGTGAGGTGGCAAGCAACAACACATAGTGGGAGGAGGCAAGCAACAACATGGAAGGCGGGAGAGGGTAGGAGAGGGCAGGTAACAACACAGAGCTCATGAGGGTGTAAGCAACAATACAGGAGTAGGAGAGAGCAATCAAATCTCAGAGTGCATGAGGGGGAAGAAACAACACAGCGGGCAGAAAGTGACAGACAACAACACGGATGGCGGGAGAGGGCAAGCAACAACACGGAAAATGGAAAGTGAAAGCAACAACAGACATTAGGAGGGGCAAGAAAAAAACAGACAGCGGGTAGGAGCAAGAACAGTAGAAGGGGGCAAGCAACAATACATATAGCGGGAGGGGGCAAGTAATATGAAGGACGTGGGTATGAAATAGAGAGATGGAGCAAGCAAAAGGAAGGACGTGTCCATGGAGGAGAGAGATGGGTTAAGCAACAAGAAACACCTGCACTCTCACTGAGGGCTTCAATAAAAGAAAAATGCAGCACCCAAAACGCGAGCAGTGGAAAAACACAAGTACTTTGGCAATGCTGCAAGGGCGGGCCAAACAGAAGACGAGGACGTGAAGCCCTCAGCATTAACAAATCGGAAGCAAGTTAATAAGAGTGACGATGAAGCCAAAAAGTGATAAGCAAATGGACGGGCTCTAAGCCCACCGTAAGCTAACAAAACATCCAGCAAACAACAGCACATGCAGTGTCACAGGCAGGCCCTAACAGGAAAATGTGGGAACACAATAGGCAGCTGAAATTATATAATGGAAACAACAAAGAAACGATCTCGTTAAATAAGAAACACATGGGTTTTAAATGTAACCTTCTGTATTTATTTAAACATAATAATGAACAGACACATGTTAAGAAAATATGTATTTACACAATCAAACTGCACGCAACGGTTTTGATTTATGTAATTATCAAGTATTAACATAAAAAGTTTATATTTTGTATAAATTCTATTGCATGGGTGAAATGGCTCTCTTAGAAGAAAGCAGTTTTGAGGGTGACCCAAAACATATCAATCAGGCAGGCAGTGCCTGAAGGCAGAGATGCAAGAGTAAATACAAAATTCACTCGCCTTGTGGGTGTCCTCAAACACACCCATGAGGCCCGTGTGAGGTGAAGTTATAAATTCAATGGCCCCACCCACTAAGGAAGGTGCATCCACAACCCTGATGAACTACAACTTCAATTAAATTTGTAATTGTTCTTTTTTATCATTTTGTTGTATTAGAATATACATACAAAATCCTGCTAAGAACCAAGAACCCCGACTGTTACTGCATGATTTACTTTTTTTGAAAGTCAAAGTAAAGAAACGTGCCACAGGGAGCGAACAATTTCTCATACCGTTCCCATACTCCTGAACAAAAATTATGGATTACAACAGTGGGAAAACATATGTATTTCTACAAGAAAAAGCTACACATTGAAAATGCTAACAAAAAATATGCCTCCTCCTGGGGGAACGTTTTGGAAAACGATACCTTTTTGGTCCCTGTGTTACAAACGTTTTTAAGTTTCAAGCAGTCTCTGGATGTTGGCAACACAGCCACACAGCTACGCAGTATTACACCTTCGACTAAAGGTATGTTAAATGGAGGGTCCCGTGGAGAGCAGACACAGTCTAGTCTCTCTGCGGGATCATTCAGGGCAGGAAACAACGTACGGGGAACGGGATTGGTGGAGGGGTGCGTGGCGGAGGGAGTACAGGGAGGGTTTAAATAGGGGGAAAAAAAGGGGGACCGGCCTCTTCCGTGCCAGCCTGCACGCTTGGTGGGAAGTCTTTGGCCGGTCCCCGGGGAAGCTTTAGGTAGGTTTGTTGATTGGGAGCATGGCCCAAGGCCACAATGCAGCCGCGGTGCAGGCCGAGCTTCGCATTATTTGCGAAGCTGGCCGCGCCGATCTACTCAGGCCTGGTGTCCTGGACCAGGCCTGGGTAGGGATGTCACGCCCCGTGCGCACGTCATCAGAGGTGTTGCGGCTGCGATCGTGGCCTGCACCTCCTCTGAGAGGCCCAAAAAGCAAAGGTCGGCTGGGGGGAGAGGACGCGGAGCGTCCACCCCCATAGCTAGTATTAATGTAACGAGCCCTGCAGGGCCTAACACGGGCCAGGTGGAAGGAGGGGGGCGGGGCCTCCTAACCAATCCGTCATTACGGCAGTGCTGGAGCCTGCCAATATTGGGCAAGGGCAGGCTCCTAATTTGGCAGTTGGCTTGGGGGAGGGCCCTAGTGGCTTGGGCAGCCCCCCAAACACAGATAGTGGGGCAGGGCCCAGTAGCCCTGCAACTGAGGGGCCAAGTGGGGCCCCTGCTTTAAAGAAAGAGGTGTGCCAGGGCAGGCAGGCTCCTAAGGCATTGCCTGTCTCTAGTGCGGGCGAGGTGCAGGGGGGGCCCTGGGCCTGGTGGGGCCCCTGGGGGCCCAAGCGGGGCCCTGCAAGTTGGATCTTCAGGGGAGAGTTGCAAGACTAGAAGCGCCTCAGGACTGGTCCTCTGTGGACATTGAGGGCAGGATACGTGAACAACGGAAGGCTGTGGCGGAGACAGAGGAGAGGTGGGTCCAGTTGTGCAGGGACAGGGAAGCAGCTTTGGAGAGGGGGCGGCAGCCAAAAAGGAAGGTGGGGAGTCAGAAGACGGCGCCTAGCACATCACCACGGGAGGGGCTAGGTAGTTGGGTATGGGTCCCAAATGAGAGAGAGGGCAGGCAAGAGGCTAATATGGCTGAGGGGTCCACCAGCGGGACGGGCGGGAGTAGCGCACATGGCCATGAGAGGTGCAGAGAGTACAAGCCAGTGAAGGAGGCTGGCAGTAGGAAGGTGACACCAACAGGGCACAACACGGCCTCAGGATGTTGGTCTGAAGCGCTAGAGGGGTCTTCGGCAGCCTTCTCTACATCCCGGGACCGTGCTAGCACCAGAGGTTGGAGGCACCATGCGGTACAGGAACAGGACGAATGGAGTGAGGTAATGGACAAGAGAGGTGTCGAGGACAAGTGTGCTATGGATGAAGAGGTGGTTGTGGAATTGGATTATGAGGAAGAGTCGGATGAATGGGAGAAAAGAGAGATCCGCGAAGGCGAAGTGAGCAGGGTGGAAGGGGGGGAAAAGGGGCACAGGAGCGGCGCAACCCCCTCTTCCAACTCTGTTTTACAGGCGACGACAGCGAATGGAGCATCGCAAGGGGCAGCACGCAAGGAAGAGTGTGGGCGTCAGGTGCCAACAGCGGCACACAGGGCCGTACCAAGAGTTCAAGGTAAGGGAGAATGGTGGTCGTTATGGCGTAGTGGGCAGGCTACGGCTGTCAAAAATACACAAGTCCATTGGGGTAGGTGATCATTCCATTCACAAAGCACCTGTGTCTAGTGCGACACAGGTAGGGGATGGTAAGATATTGGCCATACCGGACACTGCTGGTATTGGCAAAAGTGCGAGCACAACGCCGCAAGAAAAGGATGGGGAAGATAAAGTGGGGGATGGGCATAAGAAGAGGCTTCCGTACATGGGTTTGGCAATGCCATTGGGTTCGCGTGTGGCGGACAAAATGAAGGCTTGGATTTGGAGGCATGAGTATGTCGATGTTTTTAAACTATTGCACAGGGACATACAAGCGAAGGAAGGGTCAAAAGAGGAGGTATTGGAATGAGAGCTAGGCGACCCCGGGTGCCGGTTACTATGAATAATTGGATTTCTGCATTTCTAATATATGCTAGTATATATTGTGAGAAGTTTCCTGACAGGGCCATCGCGCTCTTCAAATATATGGACATCATTAGGAAGGCTCAGATGCATTTCCGGGGTTTTGCCTGGCTCAATTATGATGAAGAGTTTCGGGCAAGGGTAAGTGTGAATCCGGACAAGCCTTGGGGGATGTGGACTCCGAGCTTTGGATGCAGTGGATAGCTTCCTCACAGTCGGCGGCCTCCACTCATACTGCGAGTGGTCTCCCGGTGATCTATAAGCCCTTTCAGTTCCATCCCGCCTCAGCATGGACGGGGATGGAACAGCGACCTCAGGTGCCCACCTCAGGGGCATGCGGGAATTTCAATAAAGATTTCTGTTTCAGACATCCATGCAAATTCAAGCACGAGTGCTCTTAATTCGGGGGGAAGCACCCAGTCACACAATGTTTTTCCCTCAATAGCCCAGCGGAACAGTGGGGGGCGGCTAGGGATAGAGGGATGCAAGGCGCTCCTGCACCAAAGGGCGCCTACGCCAATTAAGCTAGCGGTAGTGCGGCCCTGCCTTTGGCTGTACCCTGACAGGGACATGGCGAACAAGTTGGAATGGAGTTTTCTGGAAGGGTTTTGGATAGGTTACCAAGACACAGGAGATGGGCAGGCAGTACATGCCACAGGTGGTATTGGACAAATTAAGAAAGGAAGTCGCTGATGGCAGAATTGCGGGCCCCTTTTTTTCCGATTAGCCTATGGATGAGTTGATGATCTCCCCTCTGGGTGTGGTCCCCAAGAAAGCGGCGGGGAGTTTTGTCTCATTCATGATTTGTCATGGCCGGAGGGAGCGTCAGTGAATGATTTTATTGCTCCAGAAGATACGCGGGTAGTTTATGAGTCCGTTGACGATGCCATTCGGCTTGTTCGGGGATGTGGAAAAGGGTGCAAGTTAGCAAAATGGGACATCAAGGCAGCTTTCAGGCTTCTGCCCATTCACCCAGAGGATTTCGGGTTGTTGAGTATGCAGATGGATGGGGCGATTTTTGTGGATAGAGTCCTCCCAATGCGATGAGCCATTTCCTGTGCACTTTTTGAGATGTTTAGCACCTTCCTGTAGTGGGTTTGTGTGAAAGTGTGCAGACATCGGGAAGTGACTCATTATCTGGATAATTATTTCTTCGTGAGGAAGGCGGGCTCGTATGTCTGTGGACGGGCTTTGGCATGCTTTGAGAGATTGGCGGGGAAAATGGGTGTTCTATTGGCCCCCGAGAAGACTGAAGGGCCAAGTTGTGTATTGACTTTTTGGGGAATTGAACTGGACATGGTTAGCCTGGTAGCTCGTTTGTCACTTGGGAAGGTTGAGGAGATCTTGGAATTTTTGAGTCAAGTGTGATCATTGCATAAGATTGAACTACGCAGGGCGCAGCAGTTGTTGGGCTACCTTAATTCTGTATGTAGGGTCATAAAGGGGGGCAGGACATTTTGCGGGCGCCTTGGCTTTGCCATGGCAGGCGCTTCCCTTCCGCATTACAGGATTTGAGTGTTGATGGGCTTATGGGAGGATATCAGAGTGTGGGGAAACTTTCTTGATGCATTTTAATGGGGTCTCCATGATGTTTCGGGAGGAAGATACTGTCTGGCAGGTACATATTTTCTTGGATGCTGCGGGGTCTACTGGTTTCGGTCTCTTTTGGAATGGAAGGTGGTGTGCGGAAAAGTGTCCGGCACATTGGTCGCAACAAAGCAGGAGTATTGCCTTTTTGGAGTTTTTTCCTCTGTTGGTGGCCTTGACAGTCTGGGGGGACGAACTGGCTAACAGGATGGTGGTGTTTCACGTGGACAATAGGACAGTGGTGGACCTAGTGAACAGGCAAAGGGCAAAAAATATGAGAGTTTTGCGCCTCTTGAGATGTTTCATGCTCAGATGTTTATCACTGAATGAAGTATTTAAAGCTGTGCACATTCCGGTGGTAAATAATGTTACTGCAGATTCCCTGTCTCGTTCTCAGTGGCAGTTTTCCCAGTTTGGCACCAGCAGCAGAACGGCACAAGACGTCGGTTCCGGCTGACATTTGGGAATGGGGGGCATAAGATCATAAAACTGACAAAGATGTCGCTGGCTGAATTCACCTAAAAAAAATTACCGGCTGCCATGGTTGGAGTTTCAGAGCTTTGAAATTTTTGAAGGGAATTTTTGGGTGGAGAATGAGTCAGTGCTGCAGTCTCGTATGCTGCATTTTGTTTTGTTCTTAATCAGTAAGGGTTTGTCACCCGCAAAAACTGGGGGCAAGTTGGCAGGTGTTTCGTTTAATGGGAAGTTGCATTTTGGTTGGGACCCAGCTAACAATGATATCCTAAGGAGAATGTTGAGAGGGCCGGGTAGGACCAGGGAGTGTGTAGAGAAAGAGGCAAGGGAACCCATCACGTTTGAATTATTCTGGAGCTGTTGCATGTTTTGCCGGTGTGTTGTTCTGATGCACATGAGCTGGCGTTGTTTCGCCTGTGCATGGTGTGGATGTTCTTTGGGGCATTTCGCGTCTCATAGCTTTTGGGAGTGGGGAAAGCTGTAGGAGTGAGAGCGGCTGATGTTTGTTTGAGCAGAGAACGTTTGGGCATATGGCTGCGGAAGTCAAAAACTGACCAGATGGGCCGGGGTAAGTGAGTTTGGTTGGAGACAGGGGGGAATGCAGCAGCATGTCCAGTGAGGGAGTGGTGTTTCTTTTAAGCACAGATGCATAGGGGCATAGATGTAGTTTTTAGACATGCCAATGGTGAGAAGGTTCACTTTTCAGTTGTTGGCGGTGTTGCAGACAATGCTGCGACGGGTAGGAAGAATGCCACAGTGCTATGGGACGCATTCTTTCTGGATAGGTGCAGCTACTGCGGCTGCACAATTGGGTTGGGACTGGGCTCAGATCAAGCGGATCCGCAGGTGGAGGCCTAGATGTTGCAAGCGATATGTGCGGCCTTGAGTTGGGGTAGGGGGGTGGCGAACAAATGACCATTATTGCAAGTGTTTTGTTTTCAAATCCTGTTTACATTTATTCTTCTTGCAGGTTGCATAGAGGGCCCCTGGAGTGGGAAAATGGTCACTTGGATGGTGGGCTACTCATTTGTACATTGGGCAGCAAAGTATGCCGAGCGGCAGATCTATGGACGATCTTTGGGACTTCCGAGTTGCTGACACGAAGTGGTATGGTGGGGGAAAAGCAGCATGTGGTGGGGTAACCTGCTTCCTTTTTTAACATCCATCATGCAAAGCTGGGGTTGCCCGGATCTGCTGATATTGCACCTGGGGGGAAATTATCTGGTAAGGCTTTCTGGGCTCACCTTACTGCAACATATGCAACGGGATCTGGAGTTGATTTGTCAGAAGATGCACGGTACTTGTGTAGTCTGGATGGAGTTTGTACCCAGAAGGAAGTGGCGAGGGGCAGTGAAGCATGGGGCTATTGAAAGGGCTTGGAGGAAGCTCAACAAGCAATGAGGATCTTTTGCTGGACACACAGTCTTAAAGTATTGAGACATGAAGACATTACAGAGGGGGAACCCAGTCTTTTTTGGGCTGATGGTGTACATCTTTTAGAACTGGGTAATGCCTACTATCCGACGGAGCTGCGCCTGATTGTGGGGGATTTGTTAGGGGAAAAGATGTGGCTTAAAGAAGAGGTATGAGGTTGCAATGTTGCAGTTTGTTCGCTGGTGGGGCAGCAAAACACCTAACGGGTTTGTGCTGTGAGGCAGTAGATATGGGAGGGTGGAGAGTCAGATGCGGGCCTGGCCACCCTTCCAGGGGGGAGAAAGAAGCAGGTGAAGGATGATAGCGTGGGGGATGGCCGAAGCAAGCAGGGGATGAAAGGAAAAGGGGAATGTGTAGGTGAATTGAAGTGAAAGGTGAGTGAACAGAGGCATAGTGAAAGAATGAAGGAGAAGAGGAATGGAGAGAAGTTCAAAGGGTGAGGGGTTGTTTAAAGTTAACAGTTCGAATTTCAGTATATATAATGTTATGTGTAACATGCATTCCTGTCCTAAATGAATGGCCTTTTGCACTAAGTAAACCAGTGTGTCAGTGAATGTGTCCCGAAAGACCTGGTAAGCCTGTGGCGGACAGTCTGTAACACAGTGTGCAATAGGATGTCTACCACGCACATGCACAATCTGCATTGGTCTGAAGTAGAATTTGCACGTGACCTACGACATTTCACTTTGAGATCAACAGCATGTCCCCAAGTCCTCGAACCTTTGCCTGGAAGTATCGCTCCGTCCAGTTGCTCTCCGAAGTAGTGACTTGAGGTAAAGTCAAAGTACCAAGTAATATCACCTGTTCTGGCACATTCCCACTAAATGTGGTGAATGCTGGCAAAAATAATGACTTACCTCTTCACAGGGAGTGCAAGCAGGCGTAGTGGCAAATGGACAAACTAGAATAGGGTAACCTTTCGGAACAGAAGAGCGTGAGGAGAGAACTGAAGCTGAACCTGCGCTGTTTTGTGCAACAACCTGAAAGCTCTAAAATAGGAGTGTTGCCCAAGTAAAGACTGCGCAGTCCTTCACTCCAGGACATCTGGCTGGACTGTATGGGGTAACCTTGAGGGGTTTAACCGTAGATACCATTGCAGTAACCTAGGCGAGGCACCACTACTGCAAGCAGCAGAGAATGCTAGTGAAAAAAGCCAGAAGGGAAGACACTGAAGCAAAAAGAATGGCAATGAGGCCGACAGACAGACATGCAACCTAGGGCAGAGAACCAAGGATACTGACAGTCACCCAAATCAACCTGAGAGGCATAAACACACACATATAGAGAGGCACACAGACATACACACACACACACACACAAGGGCAGAGGCACACAGACCCAAGCACACAGCATAGCTAGAACACAAGAACCACTGACCACATTCACTGCCATTTGGAAAAAGTGCACACAATGTAAACATGATGGTAGTGCAATATTACTGAAGACCGACAGACAGACATGCAACCTAGGGCAGAGAACCAAGGATACTGACAGTCACCCAAACATCCTGAGAGGCATAAACACACAGATAGAGAGGCACACAGACATACACACAAACACACACACACACACAAAAGGACAGAGGCACTCAGACACACGCACACAGCATAGCTAGAACAGAAGAACCACTGACCACACTCACTGCTATTTGGAAAAAGTGCACACAATATAAACACAATGGTAGTGCAACATTACTGAAATGAGCAGGAACGGCGTCGGCACTGTAACACTGTGATTTTGGGCAAGTTACTTAACAATCTGTGCCTTAAAAAAAAAATCTGTCATCCGCGTGTTACATGATGTGCTAATTAAGGGCTATGTTACATCCTCCTAAATGGAGCCCAGGAGGGGCACCAGTGAACTCCGCATTCCTCTATGAAAGAGGAATAAACTCACTTTGAAGTCCCCAGCTCTGTGGAAGACACAGCTCAACATTTGACCTATGTCTTTGAATACATAGCAAATGTGAGGAGAAAAGAACAAGATTTACAGGCCTGTTTACAGAAAGGGTGCTCTTGGGAGGATACTGTAAATAAGATTGTGGCATGGGAGGGATGAAGTGAGCCTGAAGACCCCTCAGCCAGCTCATGAAAAGCAAGAAAACATGAGTTGCAAACCACAAAGCCAGTGACAAGCAGTGGGCAGAATGCATTCCCAAATCAACTTTCTGAAACTCCTCAAGATGTCTTTCGCATACCTAGACAGCTGCGCTGTCAAATAGGCTGCAACTTAAAAACAACCAGCAGTTCATCTTCTTGCCTCATTCTGCCCATGGAATGTACGGCCTGGCTGTAAAGATATAGGTTTCTGACAACCAACTGTAACTCCCACTCTCTTCCCCTACACTGCAGACCTATCACTGACACCTAGAGAGATCCCAAGGACGACATCACGCCAGCAATAGGCTGGGAAAACAATTACAACATAAGCACAAGCTCCAAAAACACAGACTACTAAAATCTTAACTATCCATAAATATCCCCTTGCATAAATACCAATCAGCACTTAATCTCAGCACCTTCCCACAAGTACTCTAAGACTGGAGATGAAATGTAGAATTAACTAAGTCCCAAGGTATGGGGTAGATGAGTTTGGCAGGTAAGAAGATACTTATATAAGATTGAGATCCTGTTGCTACATTTTGGAGTCTCAGTTTTTGAAACATATATTTTTCAGTAAAGGTTTACATATGGAAACCTCATCCCCAACAATAATACCTGCATCCCATCTGTCCCCATATGTCAAGACATTCCATCACCGCTTCTAGTGATATACTGCCCTTCATAATACCATTAATCTGAAAATCTCAACATTGTTCTTGACTCTTTTCTAATCCAATCTCCTAAAGTGCTTAGTTTGGGTACGTGGTTGCAGGCGGTGGTCAAGAGCCAGGTCTTATTTTATATGATCACACTTCAGCCCAGATCAAGAGAAAGGCAAAAAAAGGGAGACAGAGGGAGAAAGATCACGAAATAGTGGCAAAGGGAGACACCAGGGATAACTAACATTGGCAAAGCCAATATGTCCGGTCTATACAAGAGCTTTTAGCTTTGACAATATCTTTTGCTATGCTGTATCCAAGTGTTGTAGACTTGATTTGTTGGAGTAGAGTGTCATAGCTGGGAGTAGAGTTCAGCGGTTCAGTGGCAGTGTATCATTGAGTGCAGTGTGGTAGAGTGGATTGTCCTAGAGTGGAGTGTCGCAGGGGTTTTGGTGGGTGGGGTGGTCAGGATTGGAGTAAATTGGGGTGGATGTGACTGGAGTAAATTGGGGTGGATTGGATTGCGGTAGAGTGGGTTGGATTGAGTGGGGTGGATATGAGTGGGTGGTCTGGATTACAGTGGGGTGGATTCAAATGTGGTGAATTGGAGTGAGGGTATTGGAGTGGGTGGATTAGATTGGTTTGAGGTGGGTGGATTGGACTGGAGTGATAGGACTAGGGTGGGGGGTCGGATTAGAGTAGGGTGGTTTGGAGTGTTGTCAATTATAGTTGAGCGGGATGGGCTAGACTGGACTGGAGGGGTGGACTGGACTGGAGGAGTTTGATTGGACTGAAGTAGGGTAGATTGAAATGGGGTAGACTGGAGTGGGGTGGAGTAGAATGAATTGGGGTGGAGTGGATTGGAGTGGGGTAGACTGGAAAGGAGTGCAGTGGACTAACTGGGGTGGAGTGGATTGGAGTGGGGTGAAATGAATTTACTTGAGTGCACTGGACTGGAGTAGGGTGGGTTAGAGTGGGATGGAATGGACAGAGGAGGAATGGAGTGTGGTGAAACAGAGTGGAGTGAATTGCAGTGGAGTAGACTGGATTGTAGTGGGATGGATTGGATAGGAGTGGGGAGGAGTGGAGTGGTGTGGACTGCTTCAATTGGAGTGGGGCAAGGGGCACACAGTTTTGGATTGTAGTGGGGCAGATTGTTTTGGATTGCATTAGGGCTGATTGTAGTGGGGCACAAAGTTTTGGATTGAGTGGGGCAGATTGTTTTAGGTACGGGTGGGGCAGATTAGAGTGGGGTGGATTGTTTTGGATTGGAGTGGGGAAGACTGTTTTGAGTTGAAGTGGGCAGAATGTGTTTGGATTGGCGTAGGGCAGAATGTGTTGGATTGCTGTTGTGCAGATTGTGTTGGATTAGCGTGGTACAGATTTTCGTGGATTGGATAGGAATGGAGTGGATTGTGGAAGAAGTGAAGTAGATTGGATTGAGGTGTGGAGGACTGGAGTGGGGTGGATGGAATTGGTTTGGGGTGGACTGAATTAGAGTGTGTTGGATGGGTGAAATGGAGAAGGGTAAATTGGGATAGAGTGGGTGGACTGGGGTAAGGTGGACTGGATTGGAGTAGGGAGAACTGGAGTGGAATAGATTGGCATGGGGCAGATTGGTGTGGGAAAAATTGGCGTGGGGTGGATTAGAGTGGGCAGATTATTTTGGATTGAAGTGAGGCAGACTGGAGTGGGGGCAAATTGTTTTGGATTGAGTGGGGCACACTGGAGTGGGAGAGATTGGAGTGGGGCAGATCGGAGTAGGGTGGATTAGAGTGGGGCAGATCGGAGTAGGGTGGATTAGAGTGGGGCAGATTAGAGTGGGACAGGTTGTTTTGGATTGGAGTGGGGCACATTGGAGTGGGGCACATTGGAGTGGGTCACATTGGAGTGGGGCGGATTAGAGTGGGGCGGATTAGAGTGGGGCGGATTAGAGTGGGGCGGATTAGAGTGGGGCGGATTAGAGTGGGGCGGATTAGAGTGGGGCAGACTGAAGTGGGGCAGACTGAAGTGGGGCAGACTGAAGTGGGGCAGATTGTTTTGGAATGGCGTAGGGCAGATTTGAGTGAGACAGATTGCTTTGGAATGGTGTGGGGCAGACTGGAGTGGGGCAAACACAACAAGATTTTCTAATTAAGAACGACTTATTACCATGTGCAGTATTAACAGGAGAAAGGCTTGATTTCAACAAATAGAAAATACAAATAAGTCACTCTCAGAATATGGACTTTTCCACTTGTCTTTTCTCCCAATCCTCGTCCATAGCATGTTGCCATGTATCCTAGGCAGGTGTGCATATCTTAGACCTACTATGTATGTTGTGATTATTGCTTTAATCAATGACGTGACATGAACATTATATACCTGGTTGCTGAATTTACGGCTGTGGAACACTTGGATGCTGTTTTCCTTGCTAGGCTTAGCATTCCCTTACAAGTTTATCAGTATTTAAATATTCTGCCTCAACGGTTTGTCCACTTGCATCCTTTGCCCCCGCACATTCTTAATGCCGGCTACAGGTTCAAGGTTATGCACCTACATCCCAAAGCTGTCTTTCATGCCCAATTCTTTCTCTCTCTCTCTCTCTCTCTCTTTTTCTGGTCATCCTCCTTCATTCTGCTCTCTCCTTCCTCTCCAACCACTTCAAAATTACTCGGGGTGAGAGTTCCATAAATATTTCATCCAATCTACTTCTTTCAAACTGACTATCTTTCTTGTCCATTTCGGCTCATCACTCTCACATTCCATCTCTCTACAACTCTCCTTTTTGTCAACTATGCTGCACCCACTCCCTTTATGCAAACTTCTTTTACACTAATTCACTATCCCTCGTTCTGCCCATCTATCTTTCAATATCGACTCTCTTGCTCGTTTTATTTTTAACTCTTGCACTCTATGATCACCCTCTATTCTCGTTTTTGGGTCGAGCGTGCAATGCTTTGACCTGTTGTAAGTATTATGGGCTTTTAACCACACTCGCCGCATGCCCATCACTTGTACTCGTTTCAGGGCCTGCCTTTCAAAAATCCTTTGTTATCATTGGTAAATGCTTTACGTTTGTCCCTCTTTGGGGCGGTTTTGTTACTGCCTTGCAGACTGCTCATGTTACATGGATAATTGAATGATCGTGGATACATTTGACTCAGACCAAACTTCTTATTCTTTTTGTATCTCTCCTTCGCGCTCACTCTCATGGCGGCCGTGGCGCTTTGAATCAGCTCGCTCATGTCAACTGTTTTACTTTTCAATATCAATGTAAGTGGCAAGAAAAGTCAGTTAGGAATTTACAACGCTAATAGCTCTAACTCGGGCAAACGCTAGACACACTGCATTGCAAATGCTTGCTTTCTTCTCCTCTGTCAATAGTACGGAGCTCTACACAAATAATTTGATTGCATGCCAGATAATCATTGTCAATGTATTTAAATGGAGAAATTGACTACATAAAGTGAAATCTATCTTAGTATAGGAACATTGTCTTTTTAAGCGGATTCCGGTGAAATCAGTAGTTCTTGTGCATGGTGCCTTCTGGTGGCACTCTGAAACATATTTTGCTTCCTGTGCTGTCTCTGATATTTTCCCAAGAACCAGCCGGTCTTTTGGAATTTTTTGCTTAAGTTCCTAAAGAAGCCTTCGTTTTCTCCACGGAATGTAAAGAGATGTTCCGACTGTCTTTTGATTTGGGGCAGAGAAGAAAGAAAACACTTGTGTGCTTATTTATCCCTGCTCACAAAATGACAGACTCTAGCCTATGCTTCACTCTGCCATTTACATTCTCAGTATGCAGTCTGCTATTAGTCATATACAGGGACAATAGAATGATACGATGTAGCACCTGTAATTATGAATTAGCCACATATTCCATCATCTGCTGCATAATTTGCAGAGTTTAACAAAAAATGTTGTTTCTAGCTCAAAAGGATCACAAGCTATTAAAAACACAGCAATATGTGTTTCACAGAAGGGGAGGGCACTTCGTAAAGGTTGACTGGTCTCCTTTCATTAACCTATTCTTGCATTTGAGTGTTCAAGCAGTACTATTTAGGTGAGATCTTTGCTAAAATAGTGTTAACAAGGGTAAACAAATATATAAATTGATCACAAAATGTGCCACATTATGCTGAATAATATGGTTTTTATTGCAGCATAATTTAGTCAATTCTTGATCATCTTATTCCACATAATTCCAGTGGCCCTGGTAATACCAATTAATTTGGTGAACTTTACCAGTAGTTTGGGTTTTGGGCCAGGGTGAGACAATCTGTTAGTCTGAGGTCCTCTATTCGACAAATACCGCGGTTGTTATATTGTTCCACCAGGGTCGACCGTATTGGGTGATACATTTTTGGACCTCTTTTAGGTTCCACTGTTCTCTCTTCAGACGATGCTGCCGGCGGGAGGACCTGCTGGTGTGCGAAGGGGTCTAAAGGGGGTAGGACCATGACAAGCAACGACGGGAACATCCCCAGTTCTGTTCTGCGACCCCTGTGCCACCCTAGCCTAACCCTCTGGCTCGCGACCGCCACACAAAAGCATTTGAAAGCCAGCATGGGTGAGTTACATGAACTCTCTCTTCCTCGCGCTGCCCTTTACCAGTCTCCCTCTCTGTCTCTTTGTTCCCTCCTCTCCCTTTCTTTGCCCTCTTCAATGTCAGACCCCCAGTGGAGCGCTCTATGAACAGCCCCTCTCTGTCTTCCTTTCTCAGCCTCTGGCAGCGAGAGCGGGAGCAGGGGCACCTCTATTCAGGCCCCGCAGGTCAGATCACTAGGAGGCCCTGGGCACAGACAGACAGCAACAGCGGCAAGGCGCACTGCGGGTCAAAGGCTGACCCCTGACCTCGGAGATGGGGAAAGCAGGCACCCCTCAACCCCCATCATTCTTTCAGTTCCGCCCAGAGTGCCAAAAGCATATACGCCACGGCGGGAAAAAGAAAACATTTGTGGTTTCTCTGAAGAAATCCTTCACACAGGACAGCATTTCGCTTTCATGGGTCCCTTTCTACTCACACTGCTGCTATGAGCTTGACCAGTGAAATGGCGGTGGCTAGGGTAAAGTTTATTTGAAAACGTAAATAAAACACCACCATGTACACAAGAAAATTATCATAACCTTTAAGTACGGATTAAAAAGTGTTGTGAGCCTACAGAGATGCAGAGATTGGAAATGATAATTAGTCACCACAATATATGGCAACCCATCCGCTTCTGCACACAGTACGAAAACTGAAATAAAGTACTACGTCACTACGATTCATAAAATGCACAATTATCCTTACATAATAAGAGCACATCTCAAAGTACAGGCACTGGCATTAGAACCTACTATACTGCTACTCACTACTTCACAGTACCCACCCCTCCACTGGAGAAACACTCACCGTACACACTTCTACCTCATCTCCAAGAGGACTGGGCAGAAACAGGTCATAAACAAGCATTAGCAAGTCCACAAGGACCAAAAACCAATCGCTGCTGAACGCCAATTATAATCTATCCGCGTACTTAAACCTAATACACATATATTTATGTCTCAAAATGAGCCGTACAGATTCTCTTAAATAACGCTGGGGTTTAACCCAGGAATAAGTGGGTAGCAACAAAGACCTCACTTTGATTTGTTAAGCGGTAAGACAATGTTTCTAAAACTATAGAGCTTGAAGTACAGATCGTCTTTTTTCTGTTGCTAACAGCGATTAGTACTGATTGCAGCAATAAAAACGATTTTTTAAATCTATATAAACAGTATTTCAGGAGTCAGTAAATTATGCCGACTCCTAAAAAGGGTTTGCGACTGCATAAGGAATAGCTATCTGGAAGGGTGTGTTATCAGCGTTCCTTCCAAATTATGATCCTTAAGAGATGTACCAATGTTCCTGACCGAAAATCGGTACTAAGGTATTTAAAATTTACCGACAACCAAGTTGGAGTGCTAAATCATTCACAAAACGGAAATGATCTTCTTTGTGAATTAAGAAAAAAATATATATTTTGGGGAGGTAGGCAGTGGTACAGGGAGAAACTGCCAACTCTTAAGCAAACTTTAAAAAAAAGTAAACTTTCCTTTTTAAAAAAAACACTTGTTCCTTTAAGAGTAAAGAACGAATATAACCAATAAATGGGCAGGAAGTGAGCATTCGAAGGGTGATGTAGATCAGATTCAACTCAGAGTTGCACTTGCCATTCCAACCACTGGACAATAACCATCAATAAAAGTTTATTTCACTTGAGACCACCTTAAGTACGGAGGGACTTAAGACAGATTCGTAGTTATCCCTGAAACAGATACTACAATGTCCCCTTTAAGCACATTTAATTGCCAATGGCCTAGTTGGGTTTTGCAAGAAAGAGAGACTGAATATTTAATCTTAAAAGTCAGATAGATTTTATATTGTACCGCACTGTCATGCTCATTAACAAACCAATATTATTTTTTTCAATGCTCACATTTTTTGATTTTGACTAAATTAATGGTCAAATAGTTTACAACTAAGAGGAGGCTAACCAACATTTGTAGCCCAATTAGGCAGCTATCTATCAGGACAGGGTCATCTTATAAAAAAAACAAGACAGAAATAAATCAGTTTCCTAGAACAGGGGAACCTTTTTTCTGTTTCTAAAATGCTGTGAGCAAGTTAAATGAACTGAGGGTGAGTAGATTGCCGTGATTAAAACCATTATAAACTCTTATTCTATGAGACAGACCAAAGTTTTTAATAGGCTGAATTCACACATGTGTTCATGTAATGTTAACAACCACAGCAGATGCGGATCATTATCCAACAACTTCAGATTTTTTCAGAGGGAAAAGTCTATCAATCTTATCTGAAGCTGTAATGCCATGATGTCAATCTGCTGTCTCTTCACACCCACCCACAGGATGCTTTGATCCAGTGCAGAATACATTGTTTTTCCATCAAGTTTTGCAGTACAAATGTCTTCAACTCTGTGCCCAGCAAAGCTATATGATGAAGAGGATTACTGTTCTTCCTCACCTCCCCACTCCCCAAGAATCCTGGATTTTCCCAGTGTCGAGCACCTGATTAACATCCACGTGCAAATCCCTGGAGCAGACGTCTGCATTAAAATTCATAAGTACAGCCGACACCATGTTAGAATAACTGGGTTCTTGCAGTTTTAGAACAACAATCAACGTGAGGCTAGGCTCTATGGAAATATTAAAAACAGGAGTTATACAATATTTGGCCAGAGCCTCTGGGCTTCAAGGCAAAGAGTCACAAAGGGCCAAACTATGGGTTTGGAAACTGCCGTTTAACAGCGGTTTCAAGATGGCAATCAGTGAAATGATGCCTTACAGTGAAGCTTTTTTTGGCATACCTTAGTCACTTTCGGACTAGGAATGAGGGTACAAAAACCCTCTGATTCATCTCCAAGTAGATCAATCCTTCTTTATTAACACTCTAGTTTGAAGGATGCAACATTAAAGATGGAGACCAATGATGGAATGAAAAGCATGCACGCAATGACTAGTGGTCTCTGTAGGCTGTCAAACAAGCAAGTATAAGGAAAAGAGAGGCTCTGTAGAAAGCAAACCAGACTGGCAAAGCTCACAGTAACATGGACTATGCAATAGAAGAAAAAGTAAGTGCATCAAATGAACAAGGAGCCAGGCAAACAAGGGGCATGTAGGACACCTGAAAGAGAACTTGCCTGTGACCACTTGCGGGGTCCAACAGAGGCCAGGACAGAAGTGCCAATACAAAAGCCTTGTAATTATGTGACTTTGTTCTTGATTCCACTGAAAATTACATCACAATTAAGCCTTATGACTTACAATTTCGTTATTCAGCAGTCTCTAGAACATCAAGAAAAGCAGTAGTAGAGTGGGGGATGTTTACTCAAGATCTTCCATTCATCCGTCTTGTAGATGAGATAAGGTCTTAGTAAGGACATCTCCTGTCTGTTCAGTATCTTTTCACTGGCTGTCTGGATTGACTTGTTTGCAGAATGACCTCTTTTCAACAGTCCTATCACCATGGGTTCAATAAGACCTATGTTGGCTCCAAGGAACTGAGAACCTCCCTCATGTTGCTTCTGGTAGGTTCCGAGGTGACTGTTTCCACCTCTCCTGTATTTGCCCCAAATAAAAAATAAGGTTATTGGCCTGGCAAGTAGTGCCAATGTAAGCACAGGGGAAACTGACATGCATTAGAATTTTGCGGATTCCCTGTGCGGACATGTTTTTATCTATACATCATGTCTCCTTGGGTAGACTACAGAGGTATATGTTTTTGTCCTCTTCATCTTTTTGATATGGTCCCAAGAATGAGACAAAGTGCATTCTTTAGTGAGTCTTAATTTTCCTTCCAGAACGCAGGAAAATAAGTGTTCTGAAAGTCTTTCTATTCAGTGCAGTCTAGGAGAAAGTGTGTCTCAGTTTCAGGTATATCCTGGTCTCTGGATTCTGATCTGTCTCTATTTTCAGTCTGTGGTGACTATGTATGTATTTGTTGAGTATCCCTCTGCCTTGTTCATTTCCGACCATGGTTAGGTGTTTTGCGAATGTTGAGTGTCTTTATAGTTTGCTGTGTTCATCTTCTTATGCCCACCAGAAGGCTGTGAAATAAAGTTTAAATGCAAATTAAGGTTCTCGAGAGATACTAGTACCCGCATTTGGTTCCCCAAATGCTAAAAAGAAGTGTTGTTTGAAGTTACATCGTGGTGTGGCACTCTGAAAATACTTGTTGGTGATGTTTGTTCAGGGCTGTAGTGCCTGGAAGCCCGTAACATTTGGACCACTGTCTTCAATGGAATGCCATCATTAAGAGATGAGCACTGGGCCATGTCTGTGCATATGTAGGGTCTGGAGGATAGGGCACCTTTGGAGGTTTTGAACCTCATGTTTAATCTTGGGTCTCCTATTTCACTCCCCCAAATTAGGATTGGAGAGCTAATGCCATGAAAAAGCTTTAGCATTAGATTTACAGGTGTGGTGAAATATACTAGTTGACGCTGATGGCACAGTGTGCATTGGGGTTCTTGATGGCATCAAGTATCACAGACGGCGATCTACAAGAACACATCATGGTTAGAAAGATCCAGGTCATAGGAGAGAGTTGATCAGGAACAGCGTGTGCTATCTGTGAAGCAGCATGGTAGTCGTATATTTTTTTTTTTTTACTTTAGTGGCACGCCAGACTACCACTGCAAGTGCAATTTAGACATTTCACCAGTGGCTTACAATACTTGAGCGTTAGTTAAAAAACAGACAGTCCCACAGTTTCAGTTCTCAATTAAAGTGAAGGGATGTATGGAATGTTGGAAAATATTGTAATCAGTTCCAGTTTCCTTTAACTGAGGGTGATGGCGAGTTCAAGCTAGTCTCAATATTTCTTTTACATGGGAGACACCAGCCATCTCTATATTTATGCCATATGGGCTACTAAAGGGATAGCGTTCCAACCAGGCCCAGCCTCCTTACAGAGGCTAAGAAAACTCTATTAAATTGCTACAGTATGGTAGGGTGCCCATCCCTCGGGGTATTTAACCCAGTCAAAGACCAATGTATAACTGAAAGCCGTCCAGCCTACGTGAAATATTAGGACCCTAACAAAATGTTGTAAGGGGCATCATATTTTGTGCTCCATCCAGCTCAGATGGCCCCAGGTTTCTTCCAAACCTGAGACTTTCCTCATACAGGAAGCACCCCATCTTCCTATTAGAGGAGGTACCCCGGCTAATGGCTTAATGGAATGATGGGTCATCATGCAAAAAATGTAGAGCGGCCCTTATAAATCTTCTTGGGCTACAGACCTTACAAATATTCACAGGCCTTGTTCTGGGATGGAGCACTTAATAGATGGGTCCCTTTGCCATGTGGGACCAACAGGGTCCTAAAGCACACCTGTTACTCCTCTTAGCCCCAGCATAGGCAATGGACCTCCACGCCCCCACTTTCAATCTTACTACAAGGATGGTGAGGAAATACAGAACAGGTTTCCCTAATAAGAATCAGCCCACTAGCTCTTTGCCGCTCACTGCAGGAGACCAGTGAAAAATCACAGTTTACTTTCACAGGAGGAAATCACAAAGACTTTTCATGGGAAGGAACCTATCCAGCCCTAATTTCCTGTTAAATGGAAAATGTTCTATTAGCACCCACTTCCAACCACACAGGATTTTAAGAAGCCAGTTTCAATTTCCTGTCAAAGAGGACACTCCAGATAATCGCAGAGTCCACTTAAAGTAGAAATTCACTTAAATTTCTTTAAAAAGTAACCACACCAGGTTCTTCTAAGATGGTGAACATAACCCATCCCAATTTCCACTATGAAAACCAACAGTCAGTCCCAGCTTACATTAAGGTGAGATCCTATCGAGCTGCAGTTTCTTCTCATAAGAAGGACCAAATACAACACGGTTCCCTCTCTATCAGGGCTTGGGTAGTGAGCCAGAGCGTTCCAAGGCAGGTGGGTGGCTGGTGCTAGGTTCCTCTTTCGGGCGATACCGCTATTGAGGGATTCGAGTCCTCTTTATAGGAGGACTTCACTCAGCCTCAATTTCCTCTGCTGAAGACCCCAACTAACCCCAGCTTCCCTTACTGAATGCCCAAGCCACACATGGTTTCCTCTTCGATAGACTCCAGCCAGACTCTGATCCACTATGACAGACCTGAGGCAGGCACAGCTTCCTCTCAGGGTGCTCGCCCCCATTACCTGGTCCTGTCACTGTTCCTGGACACTAAAGAAACAGCGACAGTACAAGTAGCTAGGGCTCCCAATAGGCCCAAAAATACACTTCCTTAGCACGGACTGTGGTTGACAAACTTCACACATGCATAGCTGAGCATCATCACGCCTAGCTAATCAAACTTCTGAACTAGGATCTGATTCAGGCTGAGAAGAGGGCTGATAATATATTTGATGGGAGGGGAAGAGTCCACGATGACTCTGAACAGAGGGGTAGATAAAAATATAGGGAGGCAGCCCTTCAAAGAACTACTCAAAATGATGGGTCTCTTCTGTAGCCCTGTATCTTCTGTACATGGAGCTCCATGTAATTTAAGTTTCTCTGTGTATGGATCTCTTCATAATCCCATCTTTCCTGATCTTGTATGTCCCACCTGACAAGCCTATCCAAAGGTATGATATAACCTGAGCGTTCCTTCCACCTGTACGTTGCATGGTGGTACCTTCCAAGGTGCCCAGAGAGCACGCTCTACTATATCTTAGGGCAGTGCTCGATTTGGTTAAAAACACACAAGCACTAAGGTAGGGCCCAAACGTTTTTCTTAGGAGCCTGGCTCCAGTGCTGCTAAATGATGGGTTTGTCAGATGCCACCAGTTAAGTAGCCTTGATTCCAGCGCAAGCCTCTTTCTTCCACCACCCTACACTTGTTGTCTCTTTATATCACTCTTGCAGATTCTTTCTCATCCACGCTTTTTCACTTTGTCTTTTTTTCCTGCATTGCTATCCATCTTTCTTCCTTTATTTATTCCTTTTCTCGATTTCTCTCTCTTGCTCTGGGGCCCCGAACGAGTGCTGGTACCAACCTCCTGCAGCCCAGGAGGCGGATTAAGTACTGCGTTTATTTTAACATGATATTGAGATCTTGCTCGAATTCTTGAAACAAAAAGCGGATTCTCTTGGTGCCCATGCATCGAGACGCCCACACCTTCTGCCTGTGCTTTGAATCAAGAACGAACCGCTCCCCCCTCCAACAACAGGCTACATGGAGTTTGAGTGTATAATTTGCCACGGCCAGCTTGTCTATTCTTCTGTACGTTCCGTTCCAAAAAGCCACTCGTTTCTGCTAAATATTTTCAGAGCCTCCTCTCGCCGCAGTGAAAGCACCTGGTCTCTGCAGACCTGTGCGCATTCTCTTCTCGAGTGCTTGAGAAATTCTCTAGCTGCAATAAAAGCCATTTTTATCCGCAAACGTCTCAGTTCCTCACATGTCGCCTCTGTCAGCGTGAGGATTATAATGGCACACTCGGAAAACGATGGCATCGCTTCACAACACCTCATTTCCTCAACAGGAATCTGGCGTTTTTTTCTTGATGACGTAAAACCATTTACAATGAGCAGCGGTTCCACAGGAATAAATCCTTGGCTTCCTGTAGCTAGTGTTTAGAAACCATAAAGCGGTGTCGTTTTGGTCCATGAAACTTCCCTAAATCCTGACTTCCAGAGACGCGCTGCTCGCTACATCGTGTCGTGTTTAAGTGCGTTACTTACTGCATCGTGTGTTACCCAGGTGTCATGCATTCTCCAAGGGTGCAACTACCTGGCACATACATTTCCCTAGTGTGCAACGCACTGCATAAGGTATTCCTAAATCTGCAACTCCCTGCATCACGTATTCCCCAAACATGGAAGTCAATGTGTCATGAATTCCGCAAGTGTGCAACTCACTGCGTCACGTATTCCCCAAATCTGCAGACTGCTGCGTCATTTATTCCTCACATTTGTAAGGCTCTGGACTTCATATTCCCAAAAACTGCAAGTCACTTCCGTGAATTCCTAAAATATGCAACACGCTGCACTAAGGATTCCCAAGCCTGAAACTCACATTTTGTCTTCCTAATGTGTGCAACGTATTTCATTGTGTTTTGACCACATCAACAACGATCCGCACCCAGAATATACTCTCGAAGTCTGCATCTCCCTACACCATATAGACAGAACTCACAGAATCGAATTTCTCAATCTGCAAAACAATGCAACTTCTATTCCATTCGTATACATCTCTCTGCGTCATGTTTTTCCAAGTCGTATAATTTATGAATTCTTGTATTTCCCCGTGGGGTGGGGGTGTGTGTGTGTGTGTGTGTGTGGGGGGGGGGTGGGGGGGGGGGGGGGCGTACTCTCAGCATCATCCAGTACTCACATCTACACTCCTCTGCACCATATTTTCCCCAAGTATGCTACTCACTAGGCCACGTGCTAAGAACTGGATCCATGAATGAGATCAGTGATAAGCAGGTGCACTGGAATTATGCAGCAATGGGGGTGAAATATGCAGAGAATATCCCGACCGTAGAATAACAATTCCAGTCGTTTGAGTAAATGGTCCACAACCTCCTCCTGTTTAAAATCTCAAGTTGTTCCGAAAGCAGGTCTGAAAAAGACAAGGATCTGCTTCACGCTTGGAAACACATATGTAGCACTGTTTTCACTCTAGCTGCAGAGGTGCTAGCAAGATAACCACAGGGCCGTTTCTTTGGTGGGTCTGATCAAAGCTCTTCATGCAATCCTTAGTTTATACAGTGTTTATACATTGAAACACCAAGAAACTCAGATATAAGACTCTGCGCGCTGAAACAAAATGCCTAATTTTGGGAGATCTAGAGTAAGCTTATTAGTGGCCGAAAAAAGACAAAGCTGTAGTAAGAAAGACAAAAAGAGATTACCAGGGATATAAATGGACACATTTACTGGCAGTCTGTAACACAAGCTTTTGGGAGAGAGATATCTGGTCCGAATAAAAAAAAAAAAAAAAGACCAGATATTGAGACAGGTGAACAAAAATGGCAACCTTTATTGCTGATTTATATGGAGTGACTGGTCTACATAATTATTCATATATTTTCCAGTTCTGTTTCGGATTGCCTGGCTACCCCCACAGCCGATATTCGGTCCCTTTTTATATAATTAAAAATTATTTTTAGCTCCTGCCCAAAATGGTTTTTCAGCTGCTATCATTATATCAAATGTTCCTTTCTGGTTTATTTAATAAATTGTTCAACTATGTGTTATTAAGTGGAGCTTGTACCTCCTTCTTGGACCGGTAGTACATTAATCCAGATATGTGACAAATGTTTATGAAGTGAGGCAACCACTACTGCCCGATTCCCATGAAGGAAATTGAGGGCACATTTTTTTGCCAAATACTTATTAAATTTAACTGAAGACTGGCTACTTAGAGAGGAAATCCTTAACCAGGCACAGATACAATTTATAGCCAATCACAGTACTTGTGATTATCTTATGGCTCTGAATAGGACTATCGGTAAGGAGGTGAAATGAATAAAAGGTACTGTTAGTTGTTTTATTGATTTCAGCCATACATTTGATAAGGTCGGCAGGGAAAGACTAGACTAAAATGCAAGTGATACATACAGATCTAATGTTATTGTACTTTATTGGTACAGATATCAGTTGAGTTAGAAATCAAACACGGTTGAATCTTGCTGCCGTGGGGGACTCCTTCCAATTGCTGACCGATATACGGCTCCCCAGATTGTCATGTGACGATAGGGCATTAGTGGAGGAAGACCTCACGGAGGAGGAAATTGGTAGCGCGATATGTGAACTGAATTCTGGAAAAGCAATAGGTCCCAATGGGATCACCATTAAACACTATAAACTTGCAGCTGTAAAGATCGCCCCATATCTGCTCAAAATGATCAGGGAAACTCAAGACTGACTCAAAGCCAGGGGGGATGAGGGAGGTAAACACCAGCACCAGGCGAGTAGCTCGAATTTTATCCAATATTTTAACTTCAGCATAAGAGGCACAATCATTGGGCCGTTTACCATCTTTATGTATGACCACTATATTAGCCAGGCGCTGATCCTTGGGAACAGATCCTAAGTCTCGAGTTTCCCTGAACATTTTGAGCAGGTATGCGGTGATCTTTACAGCAGGTTTCCCACCCTTGACAGTCCAATGAGATTCCATTAGAAAAACTTGGCTGTGTACAGAGTGTACTTATACTTACTGTGTCCCAGAGCGGGGTAACTTGAGTAATTTAGTCATAATAATGACTTAATTGTGTTAAAGAAGACTCCAGAAGGCTGGAACGTCATTGACTTTTATGAAATTGTAATGTAGTTAAAACGATTTAAACATGAACATAACCAAACTACATTTACAACTGTTGGCAACTCTTCTCATATGTTCTATTATAACTCAAAGGCCCGCACTTGGAAAGAATTAGAATTTGCGGTTATGTAGGAATGACATTGACTTGTCATTTATCTTGTTCACCCTAATTAACTTGTGTTAAATATACAGGCCAGAAAACGGATGCTGCATCAAATGATCCTACTTGACTTCTAATATGGCCTCATATTGCATGATGTTAAAGCTGTGAAGGCTAAGATCCTACAATTGTTTGGAATTACTGTATTAGAAGGGGCTGTTTTGAATTATGGCAATATATGAGAAATTGTATGGTTAGAGTTTTGCATCACCTCACCAGGGACCCTGTGCGATGAATCAGCTCCTCTATAACTTTACAATCTTTGCAAGGCCAGGCATCATGTAACTCTGTCCTTATGTACTCTATTGTTCGAGGAGAGCACAATAAACAAGTATGAAACGTTTTCAGGGTTTTTAACCAAGTTCACCTGTAATTACGTCCTTCCTGCATTATGGGCTTACAAAAGCACGTCATTTTGTGAATTTCAAACAACTGTGAAACATTGCATTAAGACCTACAGTTTTAATCATGATTTTAGGTTATTGCTGAAGATTAAACTAGGATCTCTTTTAGCCCCTATCTATATTACTTTAGCTTTTCAAAGAAGTCTAATAGTTTCTATGAATCAAAACATCCAAAATGGGTATCTGCGCTACCTTCTACATAATTCTGATAAAAAGCAAAGGGTAGTTGGAGACTGGTAGCACTAACATCACTTGTTTTTGCAGACAGGATCTAGAATGCTTAATGCATTTCCTTTGTATTTGTCCAGGACAGATTTCGATGAGAGTCAAGCTCTTAATGGTAATATTTACAAAGTGTGTAATATGCACCATTGAGGCGCATATTTGTAAACATCAGAGGATACCACCAACCAAGATTGATGTTATGCTGCTAAATGCTTAGATTCTCATTTTTTGTAATTAACAGCATGGGGAAGGGGAAGTGATTCATTGAGGCTATTAATTATGTAAGTAAGGGGTTGTATTCCTAAATGGGAGATAATAAGCTTTGACTTCCAATAAAATTTTCACACTGCTGTAATTTTAATGTATATAATCGTGAATGTGTGTTTTACTCAGTTTTGTACTATTAGCATAATGATATTTTTTTTAACTATAAATGCTAATAGACTCAACCAATAAATCCCTAAATAAACACAATTGTGTCTTCTTTCTCCCAAACAGACCGTCCAACCACCAAGATTCATTGGCTATCTCTCTGCCCTGCTTTCCTGATGAGTTCTTTCAACGTGTGAGGTTGTGAAATCCCACTTCCAATAACCACAACCCTTTACCACCGGAACGTCACACATCAGGATGACAGTCTGTCTAATTTACAACACATGAAATCCTCACAAGAGACAAAACCCTATGGCCTTTCCCCAGACAATCACAAATGTAGCTCCCACGCAATGAAACATCCACAACTATCACTCTGCCATTTACAGCAACCTGGAAATACCAAGTACTGAATAAACTTTTTCATTCTCAGTCCAAGCAGCTCTGGATACTGTATCACAATCAGAGTACAACACGGAGTGGTGGTGTTGCTCTCATACTCAAAGAGATCTTTAAATGCTCCTCATTCACATTCCTCGTTGCTTCACTAACAATGTCACTAAAGTGTTTTCATAACCACTCACAAAGTAAAGAATCCCCATTCATTGACTATTTCACAGAGTGTGTAATAGAAACCATAATACCCTCTCAACTCTGCTAGTTCCTTGAGGACTTCAATCGCCACTGATAAAACTCCATAATCGTCTCCTATCGTTCTCTCAAAATGAGCACGTTGAACAAGTTAATAGTCAGGCTGCTCATCAAACCACATGAGTTTAGTATCTCATCATTGCCAGAAACAACATAGAAACATGACTTTCTCTAAGACACGGATTGATCAAGTCACCATCTTACCTCATTTCCATTCTTCTTCCAATACTTGCAAAGTAGAATCCCGGTAACACACAAACCACCTGTAAAAGCCTAATCTCAAACCAGACGAAAGACACACTCCAAGCTACCTTTGGCGACGTGTAAACATTGTAAGTACAGGCATTAATAAAGTAGTACAAGATTGCACTGTGATCATATCTGGTGCCAAAACTGACCACAGAATTCTTTTCCTGGGCTACTAATCTGCTAGTAAAATAAATAGTTTCAGAATCAAAGATCACTTTAAAATACATTAAACTTGTTGCATGGTTAAGAGGGCACTCAAGAAATCAAGTTAATAAAACATTAGTAACTAGGATTACCTAGTATCTGGTTTACGAACTATAGTGATATAAACACTTCACCTACATTCACTCTCCTCCTATCGTAAAGTAAATATAAGTAGGGCTTGAGTGTAAATTTAGTTCTTCGTACCGTGCTAAGAGGAAATGGAGTGCAGCAAAAATCTCTCAAATATTAATGATTTTCTTCCACATGCCACAAATTAATAACAAGGCAGGGGAAGGTGAACAAACTGCACTGACCCACAAGCTGCCACATCTGTTGTTAGTTCAAGAAATTCGCGCAATTTGTGCTATTCAATCTGGACCATGTTTTGCTAGCCAAAGAGAACACTGCAAACCCACCGCCCATAACACTTGAAATTCGCTGCTGCTCTAGTCTGTCTACAGAGCTCAATTGGTGGGTTTGTAGCCCGATTTCTCTCTGGAAGCAGATTGAAAAAATAGACAACTTCACTAATTTAGCAAATCCAGCATTTTCTTCCAGCCAGCTTTGACATGAGTGTTATTCATACACATACAACTTCAAGCTGAGCCATATACATATGTTAAAAAAGAATAAGGGAAATAGACAATCCTTAATAAACAACCACAACAAAAGACATTAACTCGAATGGATAACATTAAAGCTGAAGCTGGACTAGATAGTAACAAATGTATCCTCAAAAGATCTGAGAAATCACAACACTTGCCAGTTGCTTCTAAATCAGTTCTCCAGACAATCTGGGAGACCGGATGCCCAGTACTATGAAACGTAATGACAAGAAGCAATAATAGCAACATGCTTGCCTACAGTCTCTTGCCACAAGAAGCTCCAATCTTTGTTCCTAAGAACAGTTTCTATAGCATGGCAGAGTCAACCATGATACCCAAAACCATGCAACTGGTAATCATTCTCCAACAGAGGCTTGAAGTGTTGTGAGATTTTCCATAATTGTTACAGAAGAATGTGTGCTAGATTTATGCTACTCATTAGATAGCATCTCTGGCTAAGCCAGATGCATTTTTATGATATGCGCCACAATGGAAATCCTTAAGAATGGTGTCACAACTCACACTGCAGTCCAAATACGATTGGCTAAACAGTTGGTTGTAGTACCATGCACATAAACCTAACCTTTAACCTCTGTGGATTGGTGGACAACCAAAGAAAGTGAACAGACTTTAAGATTCCAAAAGATTTCTGTCATATACCATATTTACTTGAAGAATCTAATTTGTTGTGCTACTAGATGGCAGGTGCAAGCTGGACTGTTCAAAGCTGTAATTCCATGGCACTGGGAGAGGTGACTTGCAAGAAAAGGCTTGCCAAAGCAGGGGTGTTTTGTGTAGGTATTAGATCCAAGTTTACGCTCTTGTAACAAAAAGGCCTGGCATTCTATTGGAGGGAGTCTTGAAAAACTCCACCCGTTTATCTTATTTTATTGGGCTGCTTGGTGAAGATGTTGCCTGAAAGTGACAGCAAGATGTCTACTGGAGCATTTCTGGCAGTCTAGTTCTGGAAGTAGATTGACCTCGTTCTCCAAAAGGGCTTTGTGGACTGCTATCATAACTGTGAGCCTGACACTCCTCACCCTTAACCACTAGTGATGTGCTTAGAGGGTTGGCTGAATTCTGTGGTTTTCTGGTGTACAGAGTCCCTCTGGCTTTATCTGCATTAAGCAGCAAATGACTACTGCTTCTTGTATAGTCTAATGCACTAAGATACATTAGAACATTTGTGATATTACTTATGCTCTGACATACTTATATGCAAGAGATGTGGAGATAAGGATTAAGGTTTCATACAATTTGCGTTGCAATTTTGCTTATTTTAACACTGCATTAATTTTACTTTCATGTATTCAAGTAAAGCCAAATAAATACTCCCACATTCCTCACTACTTCAGAATGAGCTGAAGCAGAACTATGGACGTGAATGGGATTGTGTAGTCGGTGGTCATTATCTCTGTTTTTGACCCATTCAAACCAGGGTTGTGGCTCATGTTCAACAGTGTCCATCGCCAAGCCATACAGACGAACTGATGTAATGAGAACCTGGGCCCCTTCCATGTTCATGATGCATATAATGTAATGATCATGCACAGAAGGATGAGGGAACACCCTACAAAGGGATGCTAAGTGTAGATCAGAAGGGTACTGTTTTGGAAACAATGGAGAGTGAGGGGAGGTCCATTAACTGATCTATAGATGGTCAAAAATATTAGTACAAGCTCCTGATACATGAGTTAGTACAAGAGCTTTATGTCAGGACAGCGCATAGTATCACAAAGGAGTAGAGGACACTAGCAGATTTGTGTTCGGTGCACAATCTCACTTCCATACGATGTGTATATCAAAAGTATAAAAAATACATTCAAAGTGAGGAATATAAAAACGCTGTTGGCAGCTCCCTAAAATCCCAGTCCTTCCATGTATATACGTCTTATATGATGAATGGGAAACCGTACTGTACTGGTCCCCTTTTCGTGTGGTTGCTAGCAGTCTTGTCTTCCTTCTTGACAGAGCAAAATCAGAATACTACTTACAGAATATTGCGTGAAATAAATAATGTTTCAATAATGTAGTTTACAAATATATTGACCCACTGGAATTAATAATAGAAAATCTACACCTAATGGGATGATATTTTAGCAAACGATATTTAGGACACAATACTCATGTCTGGGATATTTCTGCATTCAATATTGTGACATAACGAGCTTTCAAATGCATCTCCCTACAGTTCTCACGTAACTATTAGTTACCTTATCACTGTTCCTTCTGCAACTCCGAATAGTTATGTCTCCACACCACATGTAACTCCTAGAAAACCTGATTTCCTCCCAAAGATGACTTTCACATTGAGCACAGAAGAGCTCTGAGTTACAGCGAATCTGGTTGAATTCATTGAGGCAGCCCTGGCACTGTTAAAAGCTGAAGAGTTTGGTTCCAATTAATAACGTGAATTTTGTAATCTTCTTACTCCTTGATTGCTCAGGATTCTTGTTTTAGATGTGTTTCATATCGGAGCTATGATTGTTTTAGCCCTGCATGGTACCTTGTGAGTTTATAGGTGTTAAGTAACATTTTTTCCTATTCCGAATACTGTCGTGGGATTACATGCTATGAAGTTATTCGAGCTTCTTTACATAGGAGTTGAGATTGTTTCATCATTGCATGAGCCCCGTATGTTTCACAGGTTTCAGGTGATGATATGGTTTTATCATTTTATTATAAAATCCCTTCTATAATGGGCACCTTCTGAGAGCCTGGTCCTACCACACCCAGGATATGCTAAAGTTCAAGACTGAAGCAGCTACAAAAAAGTATTACTAGTGTGTTAACTGGCATCTCCCTGACAAGTGGTAGTAGGTAAAATCGTTGCCATACAGCACTAGATGAGGTCTGCTCTAGATACTAACTGAAATACTGTGACAATTAAAGACAAAGAAGTGCAAAAAACAGAAAACCAAGGTAACAAGCCTTCTCATTCTATGCACCCAGGATCTTCATGTGCATAAGTACCACTCAAACCAGGTAAAATGTAAACAAGAGCAGAAGACCAGCCTCTTTAAAGAATACCACATAGCAACGCAGTCTCAGGAACCAGCTACTTCTCTAATCTGTTGACTGTATCTTCTCCTTCACACTGTTCAGTGCACAACTGCCTTTTGGTGATGTTGACGCTATGCAAGTATCACTTATACGTATGCATGCTATACCACTTTTTCAGTGTAAATGTGTGGTGCTTTTTGCCCATGTGGCAAGGGTCATGCCATATAAACACCTTCATTCCAAGATTTCCCTTACTGTTTCTGATGCACAGCTTTAAGGTTAAAGTACCTCTTGGTGCACTGAAGTAGCTGTAGGGCTGCATGTTCGCACTATATGAACCTAGTCATACCCTTTTCCACCTACGAAAACCCGTCCCCACAACTATGTGTCAATCTTGGGCTGTAATCTTGCCCATTGGCCGTGATCAGTGTTCCACGGTCCCCTGGCTACAAATTTCCACACATAGTAAATATACAAATAAACAAATATGTAGGTATTTGCCTACATAGTATTTCTATAGCGTGAACAAATAAATGTTTCTCCGAATCATAACTGGAAATGTATGATTTCTGTAATATGTATAATTTAATCTGGTTTGTTCCTCTTCTACTTGCTCTGGAAACCTCTTTCCTCCAAAATGGCCCAACTCCATTCACTCTCACTCACTATCCACAGTGGTACTTGCCTGAGCTGGGCCAACTGTCCGTCTCTGCCATGTCACTGGAGATGCCACCGCCGTCGAGCCGCAGACCCCCTACTTGCTGTTCCAGCTCCCACATCAGCTCAGGAAGAGAGTCCTGTGAGGAACAAAGGCGAAGGTGGTCTTATTCTGACGAAAAAACGACCAAACCGGCACCACAAGTAACAAAAACGTCGAAGGCTCCAAAAGACTCTAATAATACAGTAAACATTTTTATTTATTTCACAAATTGTCTATGTGGTTGCATAAATTACTTACACTTTGTAGTTGCATAGATCTGCTTTATATGCAGGATCATGCAGCCCCGTTCAAATAAAGCCAAGTACATGCAGATTACCCCTTTCAATATTGTCCAGTAATAAACAATAGCACTTTCCATCATTGCCAATCTCTTTAAACACATGCAGTTTCCATGTTCCCCGGTTACACACATTAGCAATTTCCATCATGCAGCTGTTCCAGAATGTCCCATTAGTACAACAGGCAATTTCCAAGATGGCCTGACATGCACACTGACAATCTCTGTTATGTCCAACAGTGCAGAGCCAGTTTCCATAACGTACATGGAAAGGGCCTGCCTTCCCTATTTCTTTATGCACAAAAATGTACACTGTGAGTTGACACTATGCTGTAGTTACAACACACACTGCTGTTCCCATGATGCCCAAAGTGTTTAATAATTGGCTATACCTGATGTGATGCCCCTTTATAAAATAAACTTATGTTGATGCTCTGTCCCTGCTCCTGGGCAGCACACGATGTCACTCCATTAGCTTTTTGAGAATTGTTTATCAGAATAGTTCAATTTCTCTTGAATTCATTTCTTCTTAAATTGGCACGTATGTCTGAGGCTCTACGATCTTCTCTTTCTCGTGCGATGACCATGTGTAATGGCTACATTCTGGCATGCAGATCGGGGGAATGAACATACTACCAACACAGGTGACATTTTAGCTCACGATGAAGGGACAGTTTATAAAAAAAAAATCCGGGGCACGAGGACGTGACATGGAACTGTATCATAAAGGACTTGGTGAAAATTTAACCAGAAGTCGCTATCTGAGAAAATATAAAATATAGATTAATAAACATTTCACAAAAAGCTCAGTGAGAGATCACTGAATATTGTGTGCTCTCACGAAATGGGGGAAGTAACCCCGACAGTAGTTTATTTGCTCTGTAATTCAGAGTGTCTGAAGTTTTAGAGCAGCCCCAGACAATTTGGAGGAAAATTAATGAGTGGACAGTTGTCCCGTTATGATGTGCCCATTCTTTATTGCTTTTCACGGTGTAATTTTGTAGTTTGTGCCTGTGGTGCACGTGTACTTCTGTATATGGAATGATGGTGAATGTGGGACAGCAGACAGCGTGTGATACAGTCGCAGGAATAGCCCACTGGGCAAGGCATGCCAGCAGGATTCTGCATCTGTAGCACTGGTGCAACTAACAAATGTCACAGAGTGAAAAGGAGTTTCAGTGTGATCCAACCAGTGAACCCCTTAAAGTGCAGTAACATTACATTTCCACTTCCCTCCCTGCAACACACAAACATAAAAGAATACACAATACAAATTGATTGGTAGAACTTGCACCGTCGGCCTCCAAACACAGAAAAAATAACTCAAACAGAAAACAAACCCCTCCCATACGTGTAAGAGACCACCAGCCCTGTCGGTCGTTCTGATGCCCATACACTGCAACCCTTTACTTACTCCCCTTCCCATAAACGAGAGGGAAGACATTGTTGGAGTATTAACGGACACAGTTTTTTACATCACATTACATGGCTCATTAAAAAAAAAATCACAACTAGTGGTCATAAATACGTTCCATGTATGCACTGGATGTCTCTAAGCTTTCGTGATTATTCATCAGGATTGTTTCTTAACCTGCTTGCAGCCAGTGGTCATGCACAGCCTCCTCTACAACAGCCGTCTTGGTCGGGTACCATACGTTTGGCGGCTACTAGGCTCCCCCCCTGCTACCAATCTCTGTCAGCACCCTCTCCCCGGCCATAGCCAGGCTGCAAGTGCCATGTCCGCCCGCTGCTTACCCTTTGGTGGCCCCTCCACCTGCTGCCCACATCCTTGCCCTGATACATCCCAAGGACACTGTTGGAGCAGGCCTTCTTTTAGGCTACTGTGCTTATGGCAGTCTGCCTCTTGTCTCCGCCGCGCTGCCTGTGGTTTCCGACTACGTACAGCTCCCCCTTTCCTACTAAGAAAAACCTAACTGCTCCAAAGTCCTCTCTATGTTTAGCAAAACCATAGTCAAGCTCACAGCCATCAAGTGTATGCGTATAACAAGGTGAAGTACCAGGAGTTTGCCAAGCATACCTTTGCCATAGTCATATTCAGCTTCTCCTTGGTCTCTCTACTGCCCCTTGGCCCCTAGCCTCTCTCCATTCCAGTCTCCCTATGATCTCTGACCACAGGATGTCGACAGGACGTAACTGCTATGGTACCACTGTGAGCTCGGACAGCAATACCGGCAGCAAGTCCTTCCTCTCCAGGTAGACCATGTCATTACCCCCCCAAGTATCACCAGGCCATCTAGCTTTTCCTCCCGCAGCAAGGTGCTCTGTATGGCGGAGAGGAGCTGATCCCACCTCATGCCTGGCCTTCCTAACCAAGTCACTGACATTTTCCTAAGCCAAAATCCTCTGTAGTCCTTCTGTGTCACCACCCACCGCTGCGCTTGTGTGATTATATCAATCAATCGAATTGTTTTATAGAGCGCGCTACTCGCCCGTGAGGGTTTCAAGGCGCTAGGGGGGGGGGGAGAGTGAGAGGGGTTACTGTTCGAACAGCCATGTCTTGAGGTTTTTTCTGCAAAGTAGGAGGTCTTTGGTTTTGCGGAGGTTGGTGGGGAGGGAATTCCAGGTTGTGGGGGCGAGGTAGGACAAGGCCCTGCCTCCTGTGGTGGTTTGGTGGATGCGGGGGACTGTAGCTAGTGCGAGGTCGGCTGATCGGAGGTTGCGGGTGGGAGTGTGGAAGTTCACTCTTTCGTTGCGGTAGGTCGGGCCGGTGTTGTGGAGGGATTTGTGTGTGTGGATGAGGATCTTGAAAGTGATTCTCTTGTCTATGGGGAGCCAGTGAAGAGATTTGAGGTGTGGTGAGATTCGTGGTGGGGGAGGCCAAGGACGAAGTGTGCGGCTGTGTTCTGGATTCTCTGGAGTTTGCGTTTGAGTTTGTGTGTGGTGCCGGCGTAGAAGGCATTACCGTAGTCAAGTCTGCTGCTGATGAGTGCATGGGTGACTGTCTTCCTGGTCTCTGGGGGAATCCATTTGAAGGATTTCTTTTTAGAGTGCGGAGTGTGTGGAAACAGGAGGAGGTTAGTACATTGATTTGTTGTGTCATGGAGAGGGAGGGGTCCAGGATGATGCCGAGGTTGCATGCGTAGTTTGCGGGGGTGGGCGCGGGGCCTAGGGCGGTGGGCCACCAGGAGTCGTCCCATATGGTTTTGTTAGGGCCGAAGATGATGATCTCAGTTTTGTTGGAAGTAAGCTTGAGGTGGTTAGTTGTCATCCAGTTGGCGGTGTCAAGGAGAGCAGCACGTAGGTTGGTTTTGGCGGTGGTGGGGTTGCGAGTGAGGGAGATGATGAGTTGGGTGTCATTTGCGTAGGAGAGGATAGTGATTCCGTGTGGTCCAGAGGATGTTGGCTAGGGGGATCATGTAAATGTTAAAGAGTGTGGGGCTGAGGGAGGACCCTTGGGGGACTTCGCAAATGATCTTGGTAGCGGTGGAGTGGAAAGGTGGAAGGCGGACTCTCTGGGTCCGGTCGGTGAGGAAGGAGGTGAGCCAGTCTAAGGCTTTGTGGAGAATTCCTATGTTGTGGAGGCATGTGTGTGGTGGCAGACAGTGTCAAAGGCTGCAGAGAGGTCTAGGAGGATGAGTGCGACGGTCTCGCATTTGTCGCCTTTGGTCCTGATGTCGTCAGTGCATGCAATGAGGGCGGTTTCCGTGCTGTGGTTCTTGCAGGACCCGGATTGTGAGGGGTCAAGAGTGTTGTTTTCTTTGAGGAAGTGGGATAGGCGGGCGTTGACTAGTTTCTCGGCAACCTTGGCGGGGAAAGGGAGGAGGTAGATGGGGCGATAGTTGGAGAGGATCTCCGGGTCGGCTTTGTTTTTTTTTTTTAGGAGAGCTGTGATTTCCGCGTGCTTCCAGGGGTCTGGGTAGGTGGCAGAGTCGAAAGAGGAGTTGATTATGTCGCGGAGTATGGGGGCGATGGTTGGGCTGGCTTTGATGTAGATGCGATGTGGACAGGGGCCGGAGGGGGGTACGGAGTGGATGGAGTTCATGTTTTTTTCGGTTTCTTCGTGTGTGGTGGGGGCCCAGGTGGCGAGTGTGGTGGGGGGTCGTGAGTGGGGGTTGAGTTGGGTGAGTGCGGGGTGTGTGTGGTGGGTGTGTGTGGTATGAAGCTGTTGTGGATGCCCAGGATTTTGTGGTGGAAGTGGTTGGAGAGGGCATCACATAGGGGCTGTGTGTGTGTGTGTGTGGGGTCTATGTTGCTGGCTTTGGGTTTGGCTAGCTCTTTGATGATGGTGAAGAGTTCTTTGCTGTTTTGAGAGTTGTTGTCAAGGCGTGCCTTGTAGTGATCTCTTTTGGCAGTACGCATGAGTTGGTGATGGGTGCGAATGGTGGCTTTGAGGGTGGAGAAGTTGGTTGTAGAGGGTTCTTGTCGCCGTATTTTCTCCGCTTGGCGGCATTTGCGTTTGGAGTCTTGGAGTTCTGGGGTGAACCATGGAGCGTTCTTGATGTTGCGGGTGGTGATTTGTTTTCTGAGGGGGGCTACTGTGTCTGCGCAGGAAGTGATCCATTTAGAGAGGTTGTGTGCCCCTGTGTTGGGGTCGTTGGTGTGGGGGGTGGGGGTTGTGAGCCAGTTGGGAGTTCAGGCTTTCTGTGGGGATCTTGTCCCACATGCGGTAGGGTGTGGTGTGTTGATGGTGGTGTGTGGGGGTTTTGTTAAGGAGAAGTGGACGCAGTGGTGGTCAGTCCAGTGGAGTTCGGTGGTGTGGGTATAGGCTATGTGTTGGCTTGAGGTGAAAACTGCGTCGAGCGTGTGTCCTGCTAAGTGGGTGGGTGCGGTGACCAGTTGTTTGAGTCCGAGGTTGGTGAGGTTGTCTATGAGGGAGGTAGAGTTGTGGTCTTGAGGTTCTCCAAGTGAAAGTTGAAATCACAGAGGAGGATGTAGTCTGTGGAGGTGAGGGAGTGCGAGCTGATGGTGTCAGCGATGGTGTCGCAGAAGGTGGGGTGTGGTCCTGGTGGTCTGTAGATTAGTGTACCTCTGAGGGTGGAGTTGTTTTTAATGTGGATTAGGAAGTGCATGTGTTCTGTGTTGTCGATAGTGTCTTGGGAGCTGGTGGTGACTTTGATGGTGTACCTGTGTAGGATGGCGATGCCACCACCTGGCCTGTTGAGGAGGTCTTTGCATTGGAGTTTGTATCCCTTGGGGGTGGCGGTGGCTATGTCTGGTTCTGAGGAGGGTTTGTCCAGGTTTCCGTGAGGAAGGCGATGTCAGGTGTGTGTGATGTGGTCCCAGAGTTCTATGGCATGTTTGTGAAGGGAGCGGGTATTAAGGAGCAGCAGATGAGGTGGTTGTGGTGGGTGGTGTTGGTGTTGTGGATGAGGGTGTTGTTGCGGGGTGTGTTCTGGTTGTGGGGTGGTGTGCTGCGGGGCTGGTTGGTGCGGGTGGGGGCAGAGCAGGTGTGTATTGCGTTGGGGGTGTTGTGTTTGTTGTTGGGGGGGTCGCTATGATTGGTGTGTAGTGTGTGGGATGAGGAGCAGGAGAAATGACTGGTGTGGCAGGTGAAGGGGCCATGAGTGTGTGTGGGGCTGGAAAGGGTGCAGGCGGGGCGAGGGCATGGGTTGAGTGAGTGGAGGGTGAGGGGGGAGTAGATTTGTCTGAGGGGGTCAGGGGGACTGGTGCTGGGCGCGGTCCTGGCACGGACGGGCGCAGACGGGCTTGCCTTTGGTGTGCCTTCGGCACGCCAGAGGCACGTCAGTGCCGCGGCTGCCATAAATGGGGAGGAAGGAGGTAGTGGCAGCTGGGAGGAGAGAGGTCTGGGCGAATGGGAAGGCTGGGGGGTAGGTCCGCAGGGATTAGCAGCGGCGGGAAAAAAACAAAAGGAAAACGGACGGTGAGGAAGTGGGGGGAGGTGGGAGGGGCCACGGGGACACAGTGGCAAGGGAAAAGAGAAAAGATTGGAAAAAAGGACGGTGAGGAGGGGGGGGGAGGCGGGAAGAGCCGCAGCGGCAAGGGAAAAGATAAAAGATTGGAACAAAGGACGTGAGGAGGTGGGGGAGGCAGGAGGGGGCGACTAAGGGTTGCTCCTTGTTACCGCGTAGTGGCTGCTATAAATGGGGAGGAGGGACGGAGTGGCAGCTGGGAGGAGGGAGGTCTGGCGAATGGGAAGGTTGGGGGGGGTGGGGCCGCAGGGATTAGCAGCAGTGGGAAAAAAAACAAAAGGAAAACGGACGGTGAGGAGGTTGGGGGGGCCACGGGGACGCAGAAGCAAGGGAAAAGAGAAAAGATTGTAAAAAAGGACGGTGAGGAGGTGGGGGGAGGCGGGAGGGGCCGCGGGGACGCAGCGGCAAGGGAAAAGAGAAAAGATTGGAAAAAAGGACGGTGGGGGAGGGGCCGCTAGGACGCAGCGGCGGGGATTTTAAGCAGAAGGGACTGGCCAAGGGGAGGCGGGGCGACGGTGCGAGGAGCAACCAAGGAAATAGCCTAGTCTAGGAAAGGCCTATTATCCGTATTCTGCTCCCGTTTCTAGGGATGCCTGCCTTAAGAAGGAAACAACATGGCTTAGGGACCCGTGGGCCGGATGTAACGTTTGTAAGCACCTGATGCCCAGCAACCTATCCTCTTTATACAGTCTTCGCTTAGCCTTCCTGCCGTTGCCATTGTAGCAGCACCTATTCAAAACGAAGGAGACCCAAGCGTGCCTGGAGAAAGCCCCGCCTTGGCGAGGACCATCTTGAGCACTGCTGTGAACTGAAAGCGACTGAGGTAGGAACCATCCTCATGCTGAAAAAGAGGTACCCCCTTCTGTACCCCCATAGTAGTATAGGCCCTCAGGCTACACACCGGGCAAATTGTGTCATCGATACAGTTTAACCGAGAATACTTCCCTTTTGCCGCCTGATCTGTTTTGGATCTCCACAACACTGCAAGGTAGTCTGCTGTATGAGGGGATGCCGTCCTGCACTCCCCCTTTTGATCTGGCTCTTGTTGCTGACCGCGCTCTCAAATGGTGGCGTTGAATCCCACCATCCAATCTCTGCGCCTGTTTTTGCGGGCTTACGGCCTCCTGCAGTTTAATGTCCCCACCCTCAGGAGGTGTTATTTGCATGCCTCAAACTGGTCCGCTTCGCTGACCGACTGGCGTCCAAATGTACTCTCTGGCCCTTCATACAAGGAAAGAAAATATGACACTGAAAACAGAGTCATCCCACGTTTTCTTCTGGATGAAACATTTAACTTAAAGATGCTATGTGAAGCGCCCAAATCGTACATTTGGTTTGTAGGTGCTATGAGAGAGTGGTGATGCAGGAAAATTATTAAAACAGTTCTATTTTAGGGTCTTGTCATCTTATGGCCTATGCACCGAACCTATATGCACACTAAGATCCTGTAGGATCTACGATAGTTAAAAAAAGAAGAAAAAAAAACATCTCACCTTCAATCCTGCTGTTCTCAAACAACATGGAGCATGTGCACAAAGGTGGAACTTGATATGAAAACATTAATAACTGAAATTCTCCAAAGATATTTCACTATGCTCCACAGAATATGAGGCACAGAATATGTGTGGAGGCTCAGCCCCAGCTGCATTTAGTGCCTAGTAGTTTAAGAGACAAATAGTAAATATCGTATAAGGTGTTGACAGCTGCTGATACACACCAAAAACAAAATGAGACCTCATTCCGCTTCTTCAAATTAGCCTTATCACACCTAAAGTTTCTACAATTAGGAGCCCAAGATAACAAACAAGATCTGACACTGGCCAAACAGCAAAACCAGATTAAGAATTTTTCACCTACAAGCTCAGACTAAATCTAAGACCTGCCAAATGAGCCATGAGTCAATACAAATTAGTTCAAGACAAGAACGCAAATACTAGTTTAGAACCAAGAATTCAATGATTTATAAGGAACATTTAATTATCTGGAGAAAAAAGTATTTTCAGCACACACCAGCCGAGACTCTGGAAATATCACATTCTGCAGTGGAAAATTGTTTTGCTGTTTTTAAATTGCTTCATTTAGGCTGCAAGCTTGGCCTCTGTGAGCATAGCATACAAACTTGCGACAATTTGACTCAAATAACCAAATTAGATTTCAACTTGCTTTTTTTTTCCTAAGAAGCACTCCATTTATGTATGAAAATATAGAAATAATTCGCCGTGTATTCAAAATGTTTAAAACTTATTTTGGCTCAAACAAGCTCAGGGCTAAGGCTAAATATATGATTTGGAGGTAAATGCACAAACCTACAGAATAAATAAATACTTTTTAAAAAGTAATTTAGCCGTCAGCTAAAGGCAGCAACCTACATGTCCAGCCAGAAACGCGTAACCTAGCCAAGGTCAAAAATATGCATCACCAGCAATCACTAACATACTAACCCCGAATAGCAGAGGATGGAAAGAAAAGGCTGTACTGAGTAAATTAAACATCAAGGAAACGTTAATATAGGGAAATTATGGGGCACCTCTTTCCATTAAAAAAATGGCTCCACAGCACGGTATAATACACTTCAAGTAAATATAGTTAATATAGAAAGAGGAGGTCCTTTACCTCTCAATATATGGGTTATTAAAAAGAGATTCACCCTATCTGATATACTTTTACTGTCTGAGTGCCTTACTGAAAACACTCCTGTATTCAAAACAGTGTAATATTGACATCATTAGTGAAATAAAAACATATCTTGACAAAGAAGTAATCATTCCTTACACCTTGTATTATATATACTTACGCATTTAAGGGTTCTGTTCACTGTTGCAGACAAAATATGCTTACATTAACTGGGTAATATTGTCACATTTAAATAGCTAATTACAGCAATCAGCAACTGAAGATGACTTTTGAAATTTGAGAATGGGCATTGCACAGTACTGCACCCTGCATGCAGAAAAAATAATATTTTGATTCTTTATAAATGGAATGGAATCATTTTCTATTAAAATCCGCAAATGAAGCAATGCGTCGTGTGCAGCAAATTAATGTCAATGCCAAAAACGCTGCAGCTGCACAATCGCCGTTTCCAGGCCCCTGTGTGGCTCACAAGAACAGCTTAAGTGCACAGCAGTCCTACAACTATGTAGCCTCAACTATGAGCTGGAACCAAATTCTTAGTCCTCCAAAAATCGTCTTTATACCGGGCGGACAAGTAATTGCCTATAGCAAAATAAGCATGCAGCCACTCCAATACTCCTAGCATCGCCCCTGGCCTGAAAAACAAGGAATTCCAGCCAGACAGTGCCTGTGCGAGGGGAGTGGTAATGGCAGTATAGAGGTTTGAAGTACTGGCACTAAAACAAAGATGGGAACTGAGACAGTAAAAATGAGAGATCAGGGTGAGTGCTTCATCCCATAGTGTGCATAGGCGTCTTTGAGTAAACGCTGGCCATCAACATCATCAGTGGTCTCTGGCGGTACACTTTACACGCCACTGGAAGTACTTCTACATCATTTTGTCCATTAAGGTTACACATCCCTTTCTCAAAAATTGGTGTAACTTGGCAAAGAGCGCTCCAGGTATGCAGACTTTCAGCCAATCGGTGTCATTAATGGATAAAACATTAAGGTGCAGCCGGACACCCTTTGTGTACTGCTGAACAGAAATGGGGGAGTCGTGTAAAATGACCGTCAGTGGTGCAGTGCATAAATGTAATAGGTCACAGAACAGGACTATCTCTAGAGAATGCCACCACACTTGGGGAAACAATGGTATGTTCAGGATTCTGTCTGAATAGATTACAATATCTCCCCAAGAGCAAGGACAAGGACCATCTCACAACATTGCGTCACAGCCCCCTGCAAGCACAGACTAAGGTAAAAACTGTACAATGCAGACCTTCCAACTCACATGGTTCAATTGTGTTTCACACGACATTAGCTCCATTCCACAGTCTCCGGGTGAACGGATGATATTAAATGGCAAAAGGTAGGGCGATCTGGAAACCCCGGCACAGAGTGGGTTTCCAATTGTTCATACAGCCTCTACAGTCCGGATGTTCATCAGGGGTTTTCCTAGCACCCTGATCATTGGTAGCAAGTGCCTCTCTCAACTAGACCTAAATGTAGTGCAAACAGCTGAGGCAGAGACAGAAGTTTATTAATGTGATGTTTTAGAAAGCGGTTTTGTCTTCCAAGAATTTTCCACAGTCTACATCCAATTATAAGAAGTTAATATTGAAAGGACAGATATATGGAGTATGGGCCGCAATGAAACTACTGAAAGAACGAAATCTGCATTATTTTGGAACAACATAGTGAAAGACCTTTCAGTAAGTGTACAGTTAGCAGTAACAAAAACTAATTTCATACATGGTGAAATCATTTTTCTTTCATTTATAATAAACAAGTCTACATATGAGCCGATGCCGAAGCAAATACCTAGGAAATGCTTCCTTCTTCATGCAATTGTGTGTGGTTAGCCCTGGAAGCCTTTGCACAAGCTGACGAAAAGCCAAAAGAAACATACAGAGGAGTGGCCACCACGATTCCAAAAGGCCTATTCTTGCAAGACCTAATACTATGCTGTCTGTTTGGTCATGGAAATGAATGCCCAGTAAAGCAAACAAGAACTGGCATACCCTATAGGTCTCGCTATTGGGACCTTATAAGTGTTTAGCCATGCAACACATTATCCTTTTTCTTAAGTCTGGGTGTTAATCTGGCGCTGAGGTGGTACCTTTTACCAGATACTGTTAACATGTATACAGATGACAAAATAATGAAGTAATAGTATAAAAATGTGCCGACTATGCAGCAAATTTGAATGTTGTTGTCACATAATTTAGTCGAACCTACCACATGATTTGATCTCTCCTGTCACATAATTCCAGTGGCACTTATGACCCCCTCTATCCATGGGCTTGTGAGGCAAAGGATCATTCTCTTAGGGATGGGAATGTCACTGTATAATGTTTAATGAAAAAATAAGGGTGATAGTCAATTTGTTACAGTTGACAGTAACAAAAGTATAAGTAATTGCTGTCTTATATATCAGTATTTGTGTTTATGGGATGGAGCCCGGTGTGGGAAAGGCTGGCTGGCTTTAGCCGAGTTACTCAGCTGGGAAGGGTGGGCACTCACCAGGGATATGTATGCCCAGCTCTGCGGGGGAATCCAAAACCCATTGGCAGAGATACAAACACTGAAGAGTTCTCTTGAAAAGGACTGAGCTAAGTGGCAAGGATAAACTGATTTTTCACCAAGAGTGCCACATTAGAGCAAACAAGCACTGGCATACCCTATAAGTGTCGCACTCATTTTCATTTTCTAAAGATGTAATTCGAAGTCCGGGTCGGACTGAAATCCACGACTTCTGGCACAGATCAGTGCTCCAATCGCATCAACACAGCATGACGTCTGTAATTCAAAATGGCCGTCAGTTTACCCGCCCCGTTCCCACAGTAGCACACAGAAGTAGCGCACAAAGGCAGGAGAGGAAGAGCGTTAAACAGTCTTTCATAAAACTGTCACCTTCACAAAACTGTGCTGATGTAACAAAGGCCCAAAATAACTAAGCTCAGCCACTCCTAGCCAAGCACAATGAAAGATTATTTGGGATGACAATCTATGCCAGCAAGTACTTGGAGAGAGGATGTGGCGTAACATCTAGCGCTGCTGACTTTGGATCTGGGTACCCGGGTTTGAATCTTGGCTTCTGCTCTCCCCACGCCTCAAAAACAAAAAACTGTGCAGATACATGTCAATAAAAAAACGATATGAAACAATTTTGAAAAGAAGAATGGAAACAAAATAATGGTAAATGTTTTAGCACTATGGCTATCCCTGCCAGGTGAATGAGAAAAGCCGACATATCGAAAACACTGGCAGACACAAAAGAAAGCAAGCAGCAACGGGTGGCGGGACGGCACGGTGAGATTAAGTGATTTGCAAACAAAGATAAAGTAATCTGGAAAACACCTGGGATAATCAGAACTGGTGGAGTGAGATTGTAATTGGTCACTGCTCTCGCGAAGGGATAAACACTGCCAGAGGCATGACAAATACATGCCATCAACAAATAGAAAGAGAGAACAGAAGTGTGACAATGACGCTGGCAAATAGCAAGCCTAGGGGCCGGACTGAAGCACATATAGTGAATAAAGCATGTCTCGAAGACAACGCATGCACGCTGCGTAGGCTCGACCTAAAAGCAGCCATAATTCCAGAGCCCTGGGGCAGCCAAACTTAAAAGCTTCTACAGGCTTATCAACCAGCTTCATGTATTTTTTAAATTACTTGGCAAATTGATAGGCAACATATCCAATTGTGGCTAGAAGAAAAATATTTTATTCCTGATATTCAGGTAGCCGTTCTCTACAGTGTAAGAACCAACGTGAAACGTTTTTGACTGATTTTTGCAAAACTCCGATGCAAAAAGTTTTCATTTTGCTTGGTATTTAGGAAACGAAAAGTTTTTTGTTCTAGCAATCAGATCAAGTTTTGCACTGCGGTTTCTAGGTCTGGACCCTTGAAGGATACAAACTGCTGCACGAACTATAGCAGACAACACAAAAGTATACAAAATAATGATTGTTGGAATGCTTGAACTAATCTCCACCACTGGTAATTACTTGGGCCGCATTCCGGATCATCATTATTTTGCACACCATGCTACCTCAGTTTGGACCCAGACATAGGCAAATCAGTCTTGACCCTGCTCCAGTGAGAACAGTCCATCCTGAACTGCCAAGCAGGTTCTTTCTGAACCAGAACATAAGCAATCTAGGACCGGTTTCTTTTTTTTTTTTTTTTAAGTTTCAAAAGCCTTTATTAAGTGCTTAAGGTAGGTGATACATAGGTTTTTAAAGAGTGGTACCTCTTCCCTTGGGAAGGGCAGTCCACTTCAACTTTGTTTCAAACATACTTTAACAATACAGTTGGTTTACATGTGAAAGTAGTAGCAAAGGGGTTTTGTTTCTTGGGGTAGTGTGAGGAGACCAGTGGGAAAGAGGGGTTAGGGTTTACAGTTCTTCCTCCTTCTCACGCTCCTTGTTGTCCTTGTCTGTGTAATCTCTCAGCAGGTTGTGTACTAATGTGCGGCATGCTCCCTGCTCACCACCTCCCCATTGGTCACTAGTCTGGTCCTGGCATACAGGAGGATGTCCTTAATGCAGCAGAGAATTCTCCAGCATCCTTGGATAGCCTCCACTGAATGTGTCTTTGGAAACAACCCATACAGCACAGAGTGGTGAGTGATGTTTGGGTACGGGATGTGGGCTTCCATTTCTTGTCTTAAGGCTCCCTGCAGTCTCTGGGCAAAAGGGCAGGCCCATCATTATTTTGCACACCATGCTACCTCAGTTTGGACCCAGACGTAGGCAAATCAGTCTTGACCCTGCTCCAGTGAGAACAGTCCATCCTGACCTGCCAAGCCAGGTCCTCTCTGAACCAGAACATAAGCAATCTAGGACCGGTTTCACCCTAGTTAGAGCTCATCAGCCAGGTTTAGCTTGGTTGCAAAGACATAGCGTGCACAGGACCCATGGCTGGGCATACCCGTCCCACTTAGGGAGACACGCCTAAATATACAAAAAGGAGATAGATCGAATGCTTGAATTAATCTCGGCTACTAGTAATTACTCTGGCTACATCTCAGTCAACTGTTATTTTACACACCATGCCAGTTCTGGTTGGAACCAGCCATATGCAAATCAGACTTGACCTTGCTCCAATGGGAACAGTACAGTGGGAACTGCCATGCAGGCCCTCCCTGAATTGGAACACAAGCAACCCAGGACCTGTTTCGAACTAGTTAGGGCTCATCAGTCAGGCTCCAGTGACACAGTGCATGGGGCCAACGTTGGCTTGGAATTTGGTACTAAGTAATTACCAGCGGCTGCGATCAATGCAAGTATTCTATCCATCACTTTCTGAAAACCACAGCTCCCCAGCACCAGTCCTGTATGGCAAAAAGGCGACACCACTGTGGTATTCCCTTCTACTCAGAGGGTTATCAGGCAAGCCCATGTGGGGAAACAAATCAATCCCTTGCAAAACTGCTAGAGTTATCCCCATCCTACACTTCACAAGTGAGTGCACTGAGTAACCTCCACCCCCTTTCTCTCCATTAGTTTTAATGATAAGAAGGGCTGTTTCAAAAAGAAAAAAGAAAATGTACCCAAATTGTGCAACTTGGAGCACAATTTTTCCAATAGCTTGGTTTTGGACTCAACCCACTCTGCAGGGTCAATCCTAAACGTTTTGTCTTCACCCCTCCTGCTTTCTGAACCCACTTTTGTTGGCTTTTAGGACTCTGTGTACCTTACAACTACTAACCAATGCTAATATGCTTGTGCTGTCTCCTTGAAATGTGGTGAAATTGGCTTACATCCAACTGGCACATTTCATTTATTTGTAAGTCCCTAATAAAGTGGAACTACCTATGCCCAGGGCCTGTAAATTAAATGCTACTACTTGACCTGCAACACTGATTGTGCAACACACTTAGGCAGCCTTTTAAATACACCTCAGTCCTGCCACTTCAGTCTGTGTGTGCAGTTTTAAACTGCCATTTCAATCTGGCTAGGTAAACGTTTGCTAGGTCTAAACCTTCCTTTTTAATACACATAAGTCACGCCTAGAGTAGGACCTAAACCGCCCATAGGGCACGGTGTAATGTATATAAAATGTCGGAAATGCAATTTTAAATTTTACATGTCCTGGTAGTGAAAAAAATTCAAATTCGTTTTTCACTATTGCTCGGTCTACCATACAACACTTAATAAGTGATAACTTTTGATTGGAAGCAAGTAGGAAAGTCATGTCTGGTGTCTGAGGAACTGTAATATAAACCCTCTTTGATGGTAAAGTTGGATTTCGAGTCACAATTCTAAAAATGCCAATTTTAGAAAGTTTAAATTTTCTTGTTATAACCTATGGTGCCTGCAGCCTGCCCTGGGTCACATGACTAGGTGTAGTTGGCAGTTGGTAGTTGGCCATTGTGTGTTCTCCCTAGACAGCATCAAAATAGAGGGTTGAGTGTTTCAAGATGGGCCACCCTGCTTGATGGAGGACGGAGTTATCACCCGCCACACTTGCACTTCATAGGCACTGGCCCAGCTCACACACAAAGGATTTCACACTAGCCTATTACACCACCCAAACAATCTGGTGCCGGGTTAGGGGCAAAGAAAATTCCAGGTACCTCTGTGGGAGGAATATACTAAAAGCTTCTCCCATCTTAAACGGGGGCAACAGATATAAATATCAGACTCACAGACGCAACTCTTCAGTGCACTCCTGCCCTGAAGACACTGGACCTGCTTCGTTTATCCCAGGCTGAGTGACTCCAAGGGTCAGCTGACTGACCTCCTGTTCTCAGTTATAGGAACACAACAAGCTCCAGAAGCCTCCTTGTAACTGCACTGCTGAGAGCTGCACTGGACCTGCAACTGGACTTACCAGAGCCCTGTTGGCCTCTGCTGGAGTGAGTGCCTGATCCCATGTGGTGCCTACCCAAGTCATGGCCTTTGGCTTGCATCAGAAAGATCTCCTTCTGGCTTAACTCAAGGTTGCACCAAATCCGGTGCAAAGGGATGCAAAGCCTCGCTGCACAGCTGCAAGCTTAATCGCATCTGCCCCGCAAAGCAATTGTCAGCCTCATCAAAATCAACACTGAGTGACGTGAAGCCCCAGAAAACTTTGCTGCACAGCTAGCAGCCTCAACAGAATCGACACCAAGTGACATAAAGCCCTGCAAATGCTCGATACACAGCTGCCAAAAGTAATAAAGTAAAAACACAATACAAAAATAATGCCACATCAATGTAGAAAAATAGAGGAAAATGTAATATAATATTTGATACTAAAACAACAAAATTCTAATCAGTAGAACTGAAGATATCCAAAATTAAAGAGGAAGATAAAAGTAGTATGGTAAATAGTAGAATAACATGTCTCCAGATAAAAATTATACTTCACCTGCAACATAATATACACAAAAATTCGACCTGGAGATATCATATATTACCTGGCAGAATCCATGCTTTTTTCTACAACGTAGGTAGCCATGGATTTCAGGCGCTTGCTCAGCTGCAACTAGGAAAACCTACCATACCAAGACATGTCTGAAATCTAGACACTCATGGAAATCAAAGGTGCTGTGAGTTGTGTAGTTCGAATGTTTTTTTTTACCTCAAATCCCTTGCAATCCTCAAACTTTGTCTAAATGGGCACATTTCCCTCACATTTGTGTGAATCTGGAATCTGTGGGGTGCCTCAAATTTCCTACCACCCAACATTCCTGTAAGTCTCCCACAGAAAATGGTACCTCTCTTGTGGGGTGGGCCTAGGGCCTGTGACAATAAAATGTTAAAATGCAATATAGACAGATCAATTTTTTTCACCCAAAAAACAACCCGTTTCTGCAATTTTGGTAGCTGTGAAATTTGGGCCCTAGCTCAGCTGGCACCCAGGGAAACCTAATAAATCTGAACATTTCTAAAAACTCCAATTGAGCCTGGCTTAATCTGTTTAGCTACCAGGCAGTAGTCCTAGCCACACAACTGTGGCAGCGTTTTTATCTGAACAAGTGGTGGAATGCTGAGTAGTAGGAATTGTGTTGACCCCTGCAGATTTCTGAAGTTTACATCACAGAAATGCAAGAAAAATGTGTGATATTAGGCAAAGTTTGAGATTTGCTAGGCATTGTGGCTAAGAAACCATCATGGGATCCACTTGAGGCACACCACTCTAGACTCCCCTGGGTGTCTAGGTTTTAGAAATATCTGGGTTTGGTAGGTTTCTCGGGGTGGCCAGGCAGTCCTGGTCCTAATACGGCTGCTACCACTATTGCAGATTTCTCCATGTTTCGTTTTTGGCCCTTTCATGTTGTAGCTGTAAGGGTCAGACCAGGGGTGGCTCCTCTGTTAGGGCGTTGGAGAGTGCCCACCCCCCCCCAGCCTCCCTTCCCCCACCAGCAGCAGAAGCTGCAAAACCTTTAACAAACCTAAGATAATATTATTGTTTCGCTTGTTAAAGGGGCGGGCCACGAGAGTGACACAGCACTCCCCCTCATTGCGCAAGTGTGTCTGGCCAGCCATCTCGGGCTGGCCAAACACACATGTTCAGTAGGCTCTCTCTAGCCCAGCAACACAGTTGCCGGGCTGGAGAGAGCCTGCACAGGCTCCCAGTCTGCCTTTGAGCAGCATCAGGATTGGCCGCAAGGCAGGTAGGAGCCTGTGTCTGCCTGCAGCCTGCAGACACGAGACGGAGGAGTGGAGCAGCGTGCGGTGGTAAGGGTAAGTGTTTATTTTTTTTAATATATTTTTTAATCATTATTTCTACAAAAATATGCTATAACCCTAATGCCTAGTGTGCTTTATGACTCTCCCAGGAGCGACAGAAAATACTGAGAAGTAATCCCCATCTACTGCCGGGGAGGGGGCAGAAAGACCAATGAGGCAGGAGGATTCCAGGCCCATGCCATAGAGGCTGCTCCATCAACAAAAAGATACTGAAAAGCAATGCCTGGCTTCTAGTAGGCATTCTGACACAGACGGGATTGGGGATAAACACCCACATCTAGCCTAGTGGGGGGATAGAAAGAATAATGGGGTCTGGGCTGAGCACAGGCCCCTGCTCAAGAACCGCCCCGCCCCCTTCCAAAAAAAAAAAAAAATCAAAAAATCCCTTGTCTAGTGGGCTTTTGTGTTTATCCGATGGAGGTGAACACTTCCATCCACCCCAAGAGTGGCACAAAGACTAATGGATCCAGGGCACAGAGGGCAAAGGCCTCCCATCCCAAAACAAAGACTATTCCCTAACAAAAACACCACAATGTCTAGTAGGATTTCTGCACCACCCAGTGGTGTGGGGTCGGTTGGGAGTAAAAAACACTCCATGCACCCCAAGGGAGCAGAAAGATTATGGGGCCCCCGGGCGGGTGGGAAGCACAGGTCCATGGCCAGTAGGGCTGCCCTGCCCCTCAAAAAAAGTAACTGGCTTAAAAAAAACTATTGAGCTTTCTGCCCACCCTCTACGGCAGGACAGATTGGGTGCGATCACCACGTACTTATGAGGCTCCATTGAGTACTGGCCTGGTTGGCTGCTCTCCCCCGCAATAATTATCTGTGGTGTCTAGGGGGTGGACTGCTGCTTGGGGATCGCCCTCCTGCAGTGACCCCCCAGGAGGCATCCTCTAGAGAGGGATATCACTGGAAGGAGGAGATTATCCCTTTTCATATGAATCATCCTCAATGCACATCGGTGCATGGGGCTAAGCTATGCCCTCAAGCACCAATTCAGTAAAAGTGAAATAAGCCGATCAGCTCATTTCACTTTTACTTTCAGTCGAAAAGTGAAAATGATGTCAAGGTGCTGATCATTTCACTCACATAAAAATAAACACTCGGTCTGGTGATGAAGCTCTTCGTAGGCGGTCATACTTCAAAAATTTAACAAGCACTTGCAATGCAATGGGTCTCGCATTTGCTTGAGTTAGAGCTATTGGGGTTATAAATTCAGAACTGGACTTTTCTTGCCACATAAACTGGTCAACTCTGCCTCATAATTTGGTACATAATTTCAATAGCCATGCATATAACTAAAGCTCTTCAGTTTACCTTCTTCCTCTATCTGCAGCCAAAAAAGAAAACATTGCCGTTTAGCATCCTAATTTAAACTTTCCATGCTAATTCCAAAAGAATACCACTTTCACCACCCAACCATCAGAGTTGCTGGCTGGGTAACACAATTCCCAAAACAAGACGGCCATGGAGGAGTAACAAGAGAAATAAGCTAGAAGGGTAACCCACACATATCAAGAGTATTTAAACAGTTATAGGGTAATAAGGATGTCAATCTGGCCACAATCACGGTCAAAATTGCAATAATGGGAGATTAATAAAAAATATGCATTTATCATATAAACCCAATGGAAACATTTATCAGAATTACACGTTTGGCATTAGACTGTAGTACTCAGAATAGCCCCTAGAGGACACCACAATGAAAATTGCATTTGCAAGAAACATGGTCATGTTACTGTATAGTTGTTCCCTAGAGGGCATAACCACATGCAAAGAAAATGACTGAAAATATTGCAGTGGAAACATATATCTGGCCCTAGAAGGTGTAGTGCATTACACATTTTCAGAGCTAGCAGGCCTACTGCAATGATAATACAAACAAGAACCTTAAAACGCAAACTACTCTCAGATGTAAAACAAAAGATCAAGCCATAAGAGAGCTTAAAAGAGACTGAATGGTCGGAGGGGTTATTACTACTAACTACTACTAACCTAGTGTGAGGACCCAGAGATGATCTAGACAGAAAGAGCAGATTGTGGTGAAGGTTTTGAAGGTGGTCGCATTGTCCTATGGCCACCACAGGCTGAGGTATGGGCAAAAATGTTTTGAAAAAGAATGCTTCCAAAGTATTATGGGGTGATTTTTTGAGTGCAGTGAATATTTTAGTATTGGCTCTCCGGCAGTGCTGGGAAAGCCACGTTGCAAATTTCTGCTTTTTTAAGTAAAGCATTTATCAATTATATTTGTTTTTGGAAAAGCTATGGGGCGTGAAGGGGAGAGACAAAAAAATGACTCTGATTAGGTAACAGTGTGAACAATGTGACCAACGCTCCAATACCGCCGATGGAGTTTGCGCTGTGAGCACTGTGAGGACCATGGCTGCCAGGGAGCTCGGAGGGGAGAGACAAAAGAAAAAAAAGAGTTCACCCACAATGAGGTATATGGCCAATCGTGCAATTATCCATGTAACAGACTCAGTCTGCAAGGCTGTACACTAAATGTCCCATGGTGGGACAAATATAAAGCAATTACCAATGACATCAAGGGTTTTTTGAAAGGCAAGCCCACGGACGCGTGAATGTGATGGGCATAAGATGGGCGTGGTTAAAAGCCCACAATACTTACAACAGGTCAAAGCGCCTGCATGCTCGACCTAAAGGGGAAACCCTATGGTGTGAGGAACCCTCCCCTCAGTTGGCAAATAAAAGACAGATGCACTGGGGTGACAGCACTGGCACGAGCCAATGGCCTAAGCCCATGTTTAAAAGTGTTATGTTTTGCAAATGAAATCTAGATGAAAGACATTAATACTTACTAACTGTAAACATGCAGTGGAAACCCTTTCGGATAACTGGAAGGGGTTTGGAGTCCCCAGGGGTTCCCTTCTCCTTTGTGAATGTTGACAAGAACGTTTTTTAAAAATAGGCAGTGTTCTCAGGAAACCGCTTCCTACTCTTAAAAAATATATTTTTTTTACCACATCCTATTTTCCTGTCAAGAAATCGGGATACATTTTAAGAAATTGCTTTTATTTACCTCAGCTGGTCACTATCACTGTGATGGTCGAGATTCATATTGGGTTGCATTTTGCAACTTATATTATTTCTATTTATGAGGAAAGTCGAATTGCGACCTAGTAGGATTCTGTGTTTTGAAAAGCGACCTATTAGCACATAGGTCGATTGCAAAACAGCACACTGGCTGCAAAAATACTGGTCGCAAATTGCAATCAGTATTTTGTGACAAGTGCTTTATACATCTGGCCCCTATTTCAAATATATTACTATCCAACCGACGCTTCCTGTAAGCAAAGTATGAGTGCACATGAAAATTATAGTAAAATTAAAAGCTGGACACTTCACCATCCTCAAAATGCTTCATTTAAAAGATTATAATTAGTCCACAGTGCATAATGAATGTTTTGGCGACCTCCCTAACTTCTGCAATTTGGAACAAGGAAAACAACAAAAAAAACTTTGTCACATACAAATTCGGCCTGCTGCACACATCGGGACAGAATTATAGGGCAGCGTTTTCGCACAAAGACGTAGCCCAATGCAGATGCAATTTTCAGGGAAAGTTAGCACTCTAGCTTTGTATTACAACCCCTCTATCCTAGCCCTATTCTCTAATCAGATAGAGAGAGCCACGAGGTTGTCTTTTTGTTGTTTTAGTTTAATCTCTTTGAGCTGTTGGGGTGAGGGTTTGAATTTGTCAAGCCGCTTTCAGTTGCTGCAGAAAAAGGTTCAAAACATTCAAATTAATTCGAACCCCCATTGTTTAAAAGGTTTTAATAGGATTCCAGCTGGATGTGCTATTTATTCATTTTAAACGTACACTGTCGCCAGGGGCTACTTATGATTCTGAGCAATCGTTATCATAGTGGCCAGATGCTCCCGCTCTTTCATCGCACGTTTGATAATTCCAGTGAGCTCCTAGTTCATCCACAATTTCGTAATTTCAGTTTTTAAAGAGCCGAAATGAATATTGCAGCAAAAGGTTAAATCCACAGAATTTCCTACTTTGATTCTCTGCGCTGCCTCCGGATCAAATGCTTAAAGACCCAATATGTGGGCGTCACCCGTTACTTCCCGCCGCTCCTATTTTTTTCAACCTTCGCCATCGCTTCCGCGGCCCTGAATGAGTCACCTGGAAGGTATTGTGTGTCGCCAGCTTTGTTGATATATATAAAGGAATGGAAATGTTAAACACTGCATGTATCTTTTGTTAATGCTCCAAATGTGACAACTTATGCAATCTCTCGGTTTTACTGAGGCAGTGCCCGCTGATAGGGCACTTTGTGGTACCAAGATCTAAATTTAGATCCCACTCACCAAGCCGTAGTTTCAGTCCCTCGCCCCGAGATATGAAATCAACTCTATAGACCTCAGGGTCTCTCTTTTTAAGCGCTTCCCAGTGCGATAAACTGGTAAACGCAGGAGAGATTCGCTCACTCAGGGCTACGCATTCTGCATGGGCACAGCTGAGGGTCGGTGAACTACAGAAGAACGAAGCGCTAATGAGCTCACTAGGCCCGTCTCGCCTTTCCTATCTCCCTTCAGTAGGGCGAGAATGCGGGTAATTTCTGATGTGAAGGCCAACAATCACAATGAGGAAATGTAAGTTATATGAAACTACACAGCAAACAGATGTGGCAGTGAACAACGAGGACAATTAAAACGTATTATAAACAATCCTTTCATCCTTTATTTGATTTCAACGTCATACTGTAACTCAAAGCAGCTGACACTGCTTTCGTCTGGATGACTTTTTGAAGGATGCAATGTATACAATAGGAATACAAAGCTGGATATAAAATACATATCTGATTTGTGTATACGGAAGCCAAGTTTAAAACAAGGGAACACTAATCGTAATAAGTATAAAGAAGCACTGGGAATGCAACTGGTCACACATTTGCGTGAGTTAGAGCTACTGCGTTGTAAATTCATAACTGGACTTTTCTTGCCACCAACTCATCATCTCCATCCCCCACAACCCTACTACCGCCAAAACCAACCTCCGCGCCGCACTCCTCGACACCGCCGCCTGGATGACAGCCAACCACCTCAAGCTCAACTCCAACAAAACCGAAATAATCATTTTTGGACCCAACAAAACCATATGGGACAACTCCTGGTGGCCCACCGCCCTAGGCTCCGCTCCCACCCCTGCTAACCACGCACGCAACCTCGGCATCATCCTTGACCCCTCCCTCTCCATGACCCAGCAGATCAACGCCGTCACCTCCTCCTGTTTCAACACCCTCCGCACGCTGAAAAAAAACTTCAAATGGATTCCCTTAGAGACCAGAAAGACCGTCATCTACGGACTCATCAGCAGCAGGCTAGACTACAGTAACGCCCTCTACGCTGGCATCACACTCAAACACAAACTCCAGAGAATCCAGAAAACAGCTGCATGCCCCATCCTAGATCTCCCTCGCCATGAACATATCTCACCACACCTCAGATCCCTTCACTGGCTCCCCATCGACAAGAGGATCACCTTCAAAATCCTCATCCACATGCACAAATCCCTCCACAACGACGGCCCAACCTACCTCAACCATAGACTGAACTTCCACACTCCCATCCGCCACCTCCGATCTGCCGACCTCGCACTCGCCACAGTCCCCCGCATCAAATCCACCACCACAGGAGGCAGATCCTTCTCCTACCTCGCCCCCAAGGCCTGGAACTCCCTCCCCACTGACCTCCGCAAGACCCAGGATCTCCTGCTCTTCAGAAAAAAACTGAAGACATGGCTGATCAAACAGTAACCTCCTCCCCCCCTCACCCCCTCCCCTCAGCGCCTTGAGACCCTAGCGGGTGAGTAGCGCGCTTTATACATTTTTTTTGATTGATTGATTGATAGATTGGTCAACCCTGCCTCATAATTTGGTCTTTTGCTGCCATGTAATTCCAGTGGCTCTGCATATTACTAAAGCAGTTCAATTTACCTTCTTCCTCTACCTGCAGCCAAAAATGAAAAGGTTGCCATTTAGCATCCTAATTTAAATCTAACATGCTAATTCCAATAGAATACCACTTTAACCATCCCACTATCAGAGTTGCTGGCTGGCTAACACAATTCCCAAAAAAAGACACAACACAGCCACAGAGGAGTAACCAGAGTAATAAACTAGAAGGGTCACCCAAACATATCACAAGGGTTCAAACAGTCATAGTGTAATAAGGATGTTAAGTTGGCCTGAATCATGGTCATAATTGCAATAATGAGAGATTAATAAAACATATACAGTTGTCATGCAAACCCAATATCAGAAATAAGCTTTTGCCATTAGACTGTAATGCTCAGAACAGCCCACAGAAGACACCACAATGAAAACAGCATTTGTAAGAAAAATGGTCATGTAACCATATAGTTAGCCCCTAAAGGGTATAAACACATGAAAAGAAAATGGCAGAAAGTAATGCAGTGTAGTCATATATTTAGCCTCTAGAAGGCATAGCACATTACACATTTTTAGGGCTGTCAGGCCTACTGCAATGAAATTACAAACAAGGCCTTTGAAACACAAAGTACTCCCAGCTGTAAAACAAAACCTACAACCATGAGAGCGCTTAAAAAGATACTGCATTGTGGGAGGGGTTACTATTTTGGGGTCCCCACTAACCTAGTGTGGGGACCCATAGATGATGTGGGCAGAAAGAGCACATTGTGGTGAATGTTGTGAAAGTGGCCCCATTGTCCTAGGACCACCATGGGCTGAGATATGAGCAAAAATGTTTTGTAAAAGGAATGCCTTGCAAAGCATTATGGGGTGAGTTTTCGTGCCTGCAAATATTGCAGTATGTTGACTATAATGCTCAGAACAGCCCATAGAGGATACCACAATAAAAATAGCCTTTGTAAGAAACATGGTTACATAACCATTTAGAAAGGCCCTAGAGGGCATAACCACATGAAAAATATCAGACAGTAATGCACTGTAACCATATATTTAACCCCTAGAGGGAATACTGCCTTATGCATTCTCAAGACTAGCAGGTCTACTGCAATAATATAAGGCTCTTAAAACAAAATTACTGCCAACTGCAAAACAAAAGCTCCAGCCATGAAAGAACTTAAAAAGACACTGAATGGTGGGAGAAGTTATTATTTTGGGATCCCCACTAACCTAGTATGAAGACGCAGAGAGGATGTATACAGAAAGAGTATGTTGTCGTGAATATTTTGAACGTGGTCTCATTGTCCAAGGACCACCACAGGGTAGGAGCAAAAATGTTTTGTAAAAGTAGTGCCATGCAGAGCATTATGGTGTGAGTTTCCGTGTCAAATATTATACTATGTTGATATGTTGACTGTAATGCTTAGAACAGCCCCTTGAGGACACCACAGTGAAAACAGCATTTCTAAGAAACACAGTCATGTAACCATATAGATAGCCCCTACAGGGCATAATCACATGGAAAGAAAATGGCAGAAAGTAATGAAGTGTAACCATATATTTAACCCCAGTGAGCATAGTACCTTCCACATTTTCTGAGCTGGCAGGCCTACTGTAATAATATTACAAACAAGGCCCTTAAAACACAAACTACTCCCAGCTGGAAAACAAAATTTCCAGCCACGAGAGAGCTTTAAATAAAAAAAAAAGGTAAGAGGGGTTGCACTTTGGGGTCCCCACTAACCTAGTGCGGGGACCCAGAGATGATGTAGACATAAAGAGCATGTTATTGTGAACGTTTTGGCTGTGGTCCTATTGTCCTAGGACCACCAAAGGCTGAGTTATGAGCAAAACTGTTTTCTAACAGTAATTGACTGCAAAGCATTATGGGGTGAGTTTCCCAGAGTGCAGTGAATATTGTAGTATCGGCTCTCCTGCTGAGTCGGGAGAGCCGCTTTGAGGATTTCTGTTTTTTTTTTTTTTTACCTAAAGCATTTATAAATCACGTGCTTTGGAGAAAGCTATGGAGCCTGAAAGGGAGAGCCAAAAGAAATGACTCTGATTAGGTGACAGTGTGAACAATGTGACCAGCGCTTCAGTACCGCTAATGGACTTCACGATGTTCGCACTGTGGGCGCCATGGCCGCCATGTAGCATAAAGGGGAGAGACAAAAGAAAAAACACAGCCTGCTCAAGCGGAAGTATATCTGCAATCACTGCGCATAAAGTCCTGCTTGTAACAAAGAACAAAGGACTGTTGCAGCTCTTTTTTTACTTTTCATTATTAATTGACTTTTTTTACTGTTTGATGTTTTGCACCGCAACAATGCTAAACACAAAACAATAGAAAAATACGAAGACCATGAGTATTGTGTACAACGTCAAGAAGATAAAACAGAAAATGACTCATACTGGTGTGAAGGGGCAAGGCCATGTTAGCTAGATTTTAAGGAATATTTTAAAACAATGTCTGATGGCTGAACACTAGGGTGAAAATTGTTCCATAATCAAGGGCCTAGTACTGACTAAGATCTGAACCTCCAGAAGGCATAGGAAGAGAACGAGTGGCAAAGGGGCCCTAGTTTGTTGGTTTTCCTAACACACATACTTGTAATGAAAAATGTTTGGTAAGAGATGGGAATTAGGCGAGATTCATTTGTTTGTTTGTTTCCAAATAAACATCAGTGCATATTAGAAACATAAAAGTCCTTGCAAGATGAGCAAGAGGGTACCTTGGTTGTCTGTTGTAGTACAGAATGTTATAAAAGCACATACCAAATTCATTAAGTTTGCTTTTGGCTATAGGGGAGATACACTGCTGTTATACAAGGCCATTCCTGAGGTTCAGTAGTTGCTAGGTAGAAAGCCTTTTTTGTCTGGCTGCACAGGTGGGAGACGGAAGGACTATGTGCATATTCTTCTTTCATGAGTGAATCAAAGCACAAGGTAGAAGTGGTGAAATCTGTGCAGTGTCAATGACTGGCATGCGTACCACTGCACTGAAAGACAATATCTGGTGGTAATGATGGAAGGCGTAATGTTCAACAGAAAGGCAATTTTATTAGAAGACCCGAGGCTCATATTATGTTTGCTTTTCTTTTCTTACTTTATTAAATAGCAACAAAGAACTAAAAATCCCAGAAAACCCTGCGAAAAAAATACAACATGACATCACAATTGGGCTGACCAATCCCATGGAGAGCCCCCTCATAACAATCTTGACTGAGGGCACCAAGTCCTCTTTTCTTGCTGCTCGCAGTCAAAAATAGTACTTTGCTCGCCGTTTCTTTGTATTTTCTAATTAATGGTTAATATGTATATGCATTTATGTATTGGTTGTTTATGTGGCACTATGCCTTACCACTGTCCTGAGTAGGGTTAAAATGCTTTATTTGCTTTGTTTCTTTCAATTGTTTTAACGCGTGTCCTCACGCGCTCTCCTCTATATAACACGCTGCTATTCATGCGTGCATGAGGTTTTGCACAAACTTTCTTTAACGTTCATTTCGAATGCTCCTGAGGTATTCTCACCTCGCTGTATCGGCGTTCCTCTGCGTTTCAGAAACGAGCCACGGAGCGCACCGGTGTTTCCTTGCTGCTTCGACAAGTCAAGACGTTGTCTTCACTCGGTGAGGACTTTCCGGTTTGCCCTTCGTTTCACTGGGTTCCCACCACAACACGGCCCCATCAAACCCCTCTACACTTCAGAACCTCCTCCCTCGTTCAGCCTGCATTTAACCATTTAGTTCATTATTTTTTTTGCTGGTTTGACAGGTATTTTCCCTGTTTACTGTATTTGAAACCTCCTTTGGCCAATTTTGTTTTCACACTTTGGGCTGAAATATGTCTGGGGATGAACAGACACAGTCCAAGAAGGACAATTTAAAATCTTTCATCAAAGATTCGATCCAGCACGCAGTTTCTGTTTCCATGTTAGATATTTCTAAAAAAACATTTAAGCCTCCATTTCCAGAATGTTGCAGAACCCTAAAGACAATCCTCCTAAAAGAGGAACAAAACGTGCAGCACACTCTATTATGCCTCCCAAAGGCGTTTCTGTCAAATTTGGGCCTCCCCCCATCGAGAGGCAAATTCTCCGGGGCCCCCTTCCTTCCCCCTTAACATCTTGCATCTCAGAGGCACAGACAGTGATGAGGATGATGTCTTACAGAACTCCATGAATTACGATATTTATGATAATAGGCCTTTGGAGAAAAGGCGTAAAGTTTCTCCTGCTGTGAGTTCCCCTCATTTAGTGTCTGATGACCTGATTGATTATGTTGGGAAACCCATGTTTGACCCTACGTCAATCCACCACCCAAATTCATCGGAACAGTTCCCTTCCGATCATGTTTCGGATTATGTTTCCTTTTATTTAAGGCATGCGCTTGATAAAGCGTTTAGAAACAAATTGAAATCCGAATGTCCTAGGCCTTCCCTTCCCTTCCCTTTAAGGTGGCTGATACCCCCTCTATAGATCCTAATATGTTATTGTTTTTTACTAAATTTGGGAAAGATCCCAAAGAAGGAGTTGATCGAGCCTGGTCGAATTGCCAGGACAGATTTCTGGACCTAGTTGGACCTTTGACTAGGACTTTTGATTTGGCCGAGGAGGCATAGATGGAGGGCACTCAGGTGGATGCGGAGATACTTTCAAGTTGGGCTCAAAGAGCAATATGCATTTTAGGCAATGCCAACGCCTATATTTCCCAGGAGCTGCGCAAAAGTCTCTGCTCAGAATTGATCCTCAGTTCTTTGGCAGCCAAAGAGGAAGGTCCCAATGCGGAGGGCCTTCTCTTTGGTGATTCCTTTATCAAGGAGATGAGCAGATATGTCTCCACGTTCGCTGCTTTGGACAAGGCACATTCGTCCATGAAAAATATGTTTTCCCAACGTGTTTTTGGAAGGGCAGGCAAAGGAAGGGGTTGATTTGCTGGCCGTTATTCAAGAGGGCAATCCCTCGGCAGAGGGTCCTACATTTAAGGCAACCAACAAGACTTCTACCAGGGGTACAAGCCCCAATTCTATCCCCACCAGTTCCGCAGGGGCCGTAACAGGGTATACAGAGCCAAAGGATACCAACTTGCAGTTAAGAACTTCCAGTTCCGGCCTTCTTCCAGAAGGAGGCAGACTGGGTCTGTATTTACACACTTGGCTTTCTATAACCTCAGATCCTTGGGTAATCCAGTCGGTTCAAGGCTACTGCATAGAATTGTATCAGGTACCTCATCAGTCCCAACTGCCTCTATCCCTCTTTTTTTCCTGAGAACAGTTGCGTCTGGTTCACGATGAAGTACATTCCTTACTAACGAAACAAGCAATCGAAGAAGTCGTTTTCGAACCCTCTGGGTTTCTCAGTACCATTTTACTGGTTCAAATGGAGAAAAAAAGCATTGTCCGGTTATAAATCTGAAAGACTTCAACAATTTTGTTGTATACCATCACTTCAAGATGGAGACTAATCTCAATCTCAGAGATCTTCTTCCCAACGATTGGTTAGTTCGGATAGATCTTCAAGACGCCTATCTTTCAGTGCCTGTTCATCCCTCCTTCACGAAGTTTCTTCAATTCCAGTGGGGGACTTCTTTCTTCCAGTTCAAAACTCTTCCTTTCCGCCTTTCATCGGCTGCTTGGTGTTTCACCAAGATCCTCAAACCAGTAGTGTCCTTGCTCAGATGCCAAGGATTAAGGCTTATCGTCTATCTCGACGACTTCCTTAACATGGCACAGGACAAGTCTTCACTCATAGATCAATTGAATCTTTGTCAAGATCTATTGTCACGACTGGGGTTTCTCATAAATCTTTAAAAAACTGTACTAATCCCTTCCCAATGTCTCGAGTTTCTCGGTTTCATAGTCAACACTGTGGAGTCAGTACTTCAGCTTACCCAACACAAGGTATCCTTGATAAAGAAAGAGATTTGGCACGCCTTATCTCTCCCTTGCTGTTCCCTCAGACCCTTAGCACATCTGGTAGGCCTCCTTTATTCCTCCTTTCAAGCAATCTTTCTAGGCCCCCTTCATTACAGGGCTCTTCAGAGGTTGAAAATCCGACATCTTCGCAAAGGCATAGCCTTCTCAGATCCGGTAATTCTAGATCCAGAGTCCGGGGAAGAACTCTCATGGTGGATGACTCATTTAGACGCCTGGAACGGGAGAACAATTATCTCTGCCACCCCAGATCTTGTCTAAGAATCAGATGCAAGTCTGACAGGTTGGGGCGCAAGATGTGGTCTACTCTCGACTGGGGGTCCATGGCCCGTTCAGAAGTCTTCACTGCACATCAATTGTTTAGAGATGTTTGCAGGTTATTTTGTCATCCAATCCTTTAAAAAAGGCAGGATAAAGTGTTCAATTCTTCTGAGAATGGACAATCTGTCCGCAGTCAGGTACATAAACCGGTCAGGCGGAACGAGATCCAAACCTTTGGCCCTTCTGGCCAATAGTTTGTGGGAGTTTTGTCTCCCCAGAAATATTTCGGTCAAGGCAGAATACCTCCCAGGCAAGCTGAATGTAGAGGCAGATTAGTTTCCAGACATACCCACGACTCAAGCGATTGGCATCTTCATCCTTCCATATTCAAGCTCCTTTCTTCAATCTTCGGTGCTATGTCTATAGACCTCTTCGCTTCAAGAATCAACTCTCAACTTCCTGCCTTCTTCAGTTGGAGACCACATCTGTTAGCCTTAGCCACGGATGCTTTCCTACAAGTATGCCTCCCTCTCTGCTGTACGCCTTTCCTCCTTCCCTTCCTGTTTATTGCTCGATTTCTAGCGCAGGCCCGCAGACAACATTCTTCCCTAGTTCTTATAACTCCATTCTGGCAATCTCAGCCTTGGTATCCACACCTCTTGGAACTTTCCTCAGACCTTCCAGTATTGATACCTCCATTTCCCGAACTTCTCTTGAACCCTCAGGGCCAATCCCACAATCTTATTCTGGAGGGCTCTCTTCATCTCATAGCGTGGAGAATTTTGGGGCTTCCTGGAGAATCCCAGGAATTTTGGAAGAGGCTGTCCAGTTCATTCAACAATCCTGGGCTCTGGGTACTTCAAGAGTCTACCGCTCAGCTTGGTCAGTGTGGTGTAGCTAGTGTGTGGACAGGAATTCCGATCCCGTTTCAGCAGATGTTACCTTTGCTGTAAATTTTTGGTCTTCCCTAGCTTCTCAGGGTAAGGCATACCGTACGGTGAAAACTTATCGATCTGCAATCTCTTCAGAGCATATCAGGGTGGATGGAAGACCAGCAGGGGAACACCTGTTTGTCTGCCGACTTTTAAAGGGAGTTCGTTTTGCCAAACCTCCTGCCCCGAAATGTAATGTCATCTGGGACGTTGACTCTGTTCTTAGATTACTCCTCTCATAGCCGGATAATGCTGATTTATCCTTAAAACATTTGTCTGCTAAGTTAACCATGCTCTTGTGTTTAGTCTCGATCAAAATGTGGCTGCGCACCTCATACTGAAGATTCCAAAATTGTTGCCAATGAGGGAATGACTTCATAGCCTCCACTGGCTTCCTGTCAAGAAACAGGTGATGTTCATGACACTGAACCCAGTCCTTCTGGCCTTACATCATAAGGGCTTGTTAGCTATCAGGTCCTCCTTCCATTGGTACAGACCAAATGGGTCTTTGAGATCAGCTTCAAGCAGCAAAGCCACTGTTACAAAGTTTTGTGTGTTGAGATGGGGAGCACACTCCTTTTCAGTTGCTGGGGATAGGCTATGGACCACAATGTCAACCTACGCTGCAGAGATTACCTCTTATCCCTGTTCTAAGAAAAACTTAAAGACTTAGCTTTTTAGTTTGTAGCTATGTCATGTTGTCCTGGACTCTTTGATTAAGGCTTTTCTCTGTTTTTCCCCTTCCTTAGGTGTGACGGCTCCACTTTTATTTTCTGATGTTTTCTGGGTGGGCTTTTCCCTGATAGAGGTTGGAGTTCTTTGGACTCAGCGCCTTGATACCTTTGGGTTAAGAGCGCCACATAAGTTTTTCTGTCATTTTTAAAGACCATATTCAGTGGTAATGATGGAAGTCATAGTGTTGGGCAGAAAGTCATGGTTGGAAGTAGTCATAGTTGTAGGTTGCAATTATGGAAAATGAGCCGTGACAATGATGGCCATGTGTGCTGTTGACCTAAAAGACAATGTTAGGTGGCAATGATGGAAGGTAGACTGTTAAACAGAAAGGCAACAGTCAGTGGCATTGTTTGATAAGTACATCGCTGGCATTAAAGATACTATTCAGTTGAAATGAGGTGCATACATACTGTTGCAACGAAAGGCAATATTCAGTGGCAGCAATGGAAGGTACACTGTTTAACAGAAAGGCAATAGTTGGTGGCAATGTTTGCTAAGTACATTGTTTCTCCGTAAAGACACTACTCGGGCAATAAGGGACGTGCATATGGTTGCAGTGAAAGACAATATTCAACTGTACTAACGGAAGGTAAACTATTGAATAGAAAGGCAACAGTCAGTGGTAATGTTTGCTAAGTACATTGTTGCACCTAAAATAATACACAGTGGCAACTGGGGGCATGCATACTGTTGCACGGAATGAAAATACTCAGGGACAATTATGGGAAGGTATATTGTGGCCCAGAAAGGTAATGTGCAGTGGCAATGATGGGAAGGAGCACTACTGCACTGTAAGACAGTATTCCGTAGCAATAATGGCTTACATACTGTTACACTGAATTCAAATATTTTGTGACATTTTTAGGAAGGTACATTGTTGTACATAAAGTACTTGGGGATAATTAGGGGCATGTGTTTACTGTTGCACTGAAAAAAGAATACTGAAAGGCCATTTTCAGTGGCAATGTTGGAAGATATACTGTTGGAAGATATACTGTTGAACAGAAAGGCAGTAGTCGGTGACAGTAGGCTGCAGTGATGGAAAATGTGCAGTGAAAAGAATTTGGGGATAAAAAACGGATATGTGTATATACTGTTGTACTGAAAAACAATACTGAGTGGCAACGGTTGGCTTGTATAATACTGCACTGGAAGACAACTTTCACGGTTAGTGATTGACAGGTGTATTCTTTCACTGAAGAGTGATCTTCACAGGCAAAGATGGACCTGTGCACTATTAGACTGAAAAGGCTATATTAAATTACAAATACGGGCTCGGCTACTGCTGTAGTGGAAGAGAGTATTAAGGGTCAGTGACTGGAACGCATACTGTTAAACAGGAAAATAATGTTCAGTTATACCGACAGGAAGGAATACTGCTGCGCTGACATAGAACATCATAAGGCACTTCCTGGCAGTTGTGCTGTAATGTTGACAGAAAACTGTTTGTGGCATGTTGGGCAGTGTGCACTGTTGCGCTGATGGGTACCTTATCAGCACTTATACTTGTGCACCGTTGATCAATATTCTGAAGCACGGACGGGTGTGTGCCTGTGGTGAGGGTGTGTCAGCATCGCGGCCAGCACTCCGGTGACGGTTGTGCACTTTTCGATGGAGGACTGTGAGCTCCGTGAAGAGAGACTGTTGTTCAACGAGGACACGTAAGTACTGCAAAGAGACCGTCAAAAAGGCAGTGAGAGTTGTAAAGACCGCAGTGGAAGCTGTGTGGACTAGGCAGAGGCCGGTTAGGTTTGGGGACACGGGAGTTTCTGACGGAAGGGCAGAATTATTTGCAGCTTTTGTTAAGCTGAAAGTTAGCACGTCTCGTGGCTAGAGGAAGAAGCAGTCGAAGCGGTCGAAGTTTGGCTAAGATAGGTCGCATGATGAGCCCTGACCAAAGAGGTGTGTAGGGGAATCCAAGAGAAATTGTCGGTCCGTGGGAGAAAGCAGAGACAGGCCCCGCAAGAGACCCCTGACCTCCAGACAGATGGGTGCGGGCCGCAGACAATGCCTGCGGGTCTCAGACTCATTCAGGGAAGAGGGTGAGGACCAGACAAAAGCCCCATGACAGGCCGCAGACAACCAATGACCCAATGGAGGTGCCCGGTCCCAACACCGGGAGACGGGAAATGGGGGTCGGGGGTCGGGGATTTAGACGGCGAGGCGGCCTTGCTTCCGATCCTAGGTCACTGCACGACTTTCTGATCCTAGCACCGAACCACTCACACGTCAAAAACAGCAAGAGGGAGAGAATGTGTGTACTAAGGAACCTGTGCAAGACGATCATCTGAATTTACTGCTAAGGAAGACGTGCGTCAGTGGACCGTGTAATAGCACATTTATTGCAGTGCTCCCGCAGGAGAAGGGTCGTGGCTCACGAATGTCTCGAGTAAAGCAAACACTGAGATAAAAGAATCGCTCTCTGCATATGAAAAACATAGGAAATGTCTTAAACCCGGATCCATGTTCCTGTCAGATGAGGAGCAGTGCACGCACTGCTGAAGGATGTGTCCCCCCGGACGCTGCCAGCTGAGCCTCTACGGTCCCGTGGGTCGTGGTTGTGCCTGGCGTCCCCAGGCACTGCCAAGAGCGAGCGTCTGCATATTCCAGCTGGTCCCCGTGTCACCGCTGGTGCCAGAAAGGTACAGGGGCACACGAGCAGTGGAAGGGCAGGGATGCCAGGTTTTTGGAACAGTTGGCCAGTGGGGGTCATCTTAACCAGGATCTTATTGCTAGAACACCACCAGTCCACCGCCTTAGTTGAGTTGAAAACATTGCTTTTTCAGTTAAGAGGGAAATAGCGCCAAGCTCTTTACATGACAGCACGTGTGCTGTGAACGATGTGTAATGTATTAGTGTTCAAATTGTTGTGCCTATGTGCCAAGTTGAAAACATGCTGCCTTAAGGGATGGGTGCCTTCGCAGCCGTCTTGTTTGTGGGTGTGCCCTTTAAGTGCGCCTAGCCTAATTACAGCCTTTTGGTGTGTGCAGAACGTCTCCCTCTCCCCTTGTGTGCCCGGTGAGTGTTTTTAACCATGCTCAAATGCAGGCACGCAACTTGTGCGTACACCTCTGTTTTCAATTTTCTCATGCGTAGCCCCAGAGCTGTGTTTGCCTGCAGACACACGAGCGTGCATATGCATGTGCACACATTATTTCTGTCCATATCCCTTCAATTGGGTGTGTTTTTCTCTTCAGTGCCGGTCTGCACCCCTTCCCGTGTGTTTTAAGGCGCGTACAGGATTTTTTGCGCAAGTTCCTATGTACATGCTCACCCCTTTGTCTACACGTGAATCTTGTTTTTCTTTTTTTTTCTTGACTGTGCATCCTTCTGAATGTGTCTCGCGTAATACATGAGCCGTCTGGGAGGGGGCGGGGTCATTAGACGAGAACGGTCCCCCATCCATCCATCTTGACTCCAGGCCCGTCAGCCGCTGCATGGCACAGGCAGGCCACCACAGCTGACGCTCGGGGAAACGCGTGAATTGTAACTTTATTTCAAGATCAATGGTGGCTGTTCCTGGAGCTGCGAAAGGTCAGGATGGGGAAGGAGGAATGAAGAGTACACCCTACCCCTTTCACAATTACCCATCCAACCAACCCAGCTCTGAGCTGAGCATTGTGTTAGAAATGAAACATTACGTGTGTACATTAAAGTATTACACCGCACAGATCCAGCATGAAATCAAAATGGAGACAAAAGCGTTGTTAAGTAGGGTTAGGTTTGAGGGGAGGGAGTGCTTTTTTATCTCTGAAAAAGTCTAAATGATATGAACCTGAAGCCACCTAAACGATGGATATGTCAATGGGAGACACATTTTAAGATATCCAACAACCAAATACGCAACTACACCACCGTCGGCCAGCATATACTAAACAGCCACAATGGAAGATAAAAATAGGCATTGGCAAAGCTAACAGGCCTCGCTTATGCAAGACCTATTAACTTTGGTAATGTGTTTCTGCAATGTTCTACACCAGAGGGGCTGCTGTTCAGCACGGCTAAAAGTTAGATGCGTGGCGGGGTAGTCTGGAGTGTGGTAGATTGCAGTAGAGTGGAGTGAGGCACATTAGAATAGAGTGGATAGGACTGGGGTGGATTGCGGTGCAGTAGAATGTGTGGGGTAGATTTGAGTGGGGTGGAGTGGAGTAGATGGGAATGGGGTATAGTGATGTAGATGGGGTATATTGAGGTAGATTGCAGTGGGGTAGATTGGGGTAGACTGGAGCGCATAGATTGCAGTGGAATGGAGTGGGGTAGACTGAAGTGGGGTAAAGTGGGTAGACTGGAGTCGATTAGAGTGGGGTAGATTGGAGATGAGTGGAGTGCACTGGAGTAGGTGGGATAGATTGGAGTGGGGAGATTGGAGTGGGGTAGATTGTGTGGTAGTTTGGAGTTGAGTAGATTGGGGTGGATTGAAGTGGACAGGGGTAAATTGGAGTGGGGTGGAATGGAGTGGAATGGATAGGCTGGGATGGATTGAAGTGGAATGGAATGGTGTAGACTGGAATGGTGCGGGGTAGATTGAGTGGGGTAGACCGGGTGGATTGAAGTGGGGTAGATTGGAATAGAGTGGAGCAGAGTGGGGAATACAGGTAGATTGGAGTGGGATATATTGGAGTGTGGTAGTTTTGAGTGTGCTATATGTTAGTGGGTAGATTGGAGTGGGTCAGAGTGGGGTAGCATATTGTAGACTGGAGCGGGGTGGAGTAGAATGGAGTGGAATAGATTGGAGTGGGGTGGATTGGGTGGGGTCGGTTGCAGTATGGTAGGTTGGGGTGGATTGGTGAAGTGGATTGGACTGGAATGGAGTGGGGTAGATTTGAGTGGGGTGTGGTAGACTGGAATGGGGGTAGACTGGAGTGCGGTGGAGTAGACTGGGTGGATTGGAGTGGGGTAAAATGGAATGAAGTGGAGTAAATAGAGGTGGAGTGGGGAAACATGTGATAGACTGAGTGTATTGGGGTAGACTGGAGTGCAGTGGTGCAGGCTGGAGTTGAGTGGAGTGTTGTGGGGTAGATTGGAGTGGAGCAGATTGGGGTACATTGTAATAAAGTGGAGTGGTGTAAATTGGAGTGGAGTGGGGTTGATTGGAGTACATTGGTTTTGAGTGGGGTTGTTTGGAGTGGGGGAATTGGAGTGGGAAGATTAGAGTGGGGTAACTGATGTGGCAGATTGGAGGAGGGTAGATTGGTGTGGACTGAAGTTGTGTGGGGTAGATTGGAGTGGAATGGGCAATACTCGGGCACATTGGAGTGGAGTAGGGTAGACTGGAGTGGGGTAGATTGGGGAGATCAGAGTGATGGGGATAGATTGGAGCAGAGTATAGTGAACTGGACTGGAATGGAGTAGACTTGGGTAGATGGAAGTGGAGTGGGGTGGAGTGGAATGGGGAAGACTGAGTGGAGTGGGGTAGATTAGAGTGGAGTAGATTAGAGTAGGGTAGATTGGGTGGATTGGAGTGGGGTAGACTGGAACTGAGTGGGGTAGATTGGACTGCAATTGAGTGGGTAGACTGGAGTGGGGTAAACTGGGTTAGATTGGAATGGGATCGATTGGGCAAAGTGTTGTTTGGAGTGGGATAGAGTGGGGTAGGGTGGAATGCTGTAGAGTGTTGTAGATTGGAGTAGAATGGAGTGCAGTAGATTGGGGTAGATTGGAGTGGATTGGAGTAGACTGGGTGGACTGGAGAGGAATGGGGTAGGTAGGGGTGGAGTGGGGTAGATTTAAATGGAGTGGTGTACATTAGTGTAGAGTGGGGTGAATCGAGGTTGATTTGAGTGGGATCGATACGGGTAGATTGGGTGGAGTAGGGTAGATAGGAGTAAGTATGATAGACTGGAGTGGATTGGGGTAGACTGGAGTGGAATAGTGTAGGATGAAGTAGATTGAAGTGGTGTGGGATAGACTGGAGTGGAGTGGAGTAGACTGGTGTAGATTGCAGTAAAGTGGAGTGGCATAGACTGGGGTAGATTGGAATGGAGTGGATTGGGGTAGATTGGAATGGAGTGGAGTGGAGTAGATTGGATTGAGTGGGATAGAATGGATTGGAGCCAACTGAGGTAGAGTGGAGTGTGGGTAGATTGTAGTATGGTAGGTTGGGGTGGAGCGGGTGGGTTAGATTGGAGTGGGGTTGAGTTAGTTAAATTGGTATGGGGTTGATTTGAGTAGCGTGTGGTAGACTGGAATGGAGAACACTGGAGTGGAGTGGGGGAGACCAGGGTAGAGTGGAGTTTGTTAGACTAAGATAGAGTGAAGTGGGTTAGTTTGGAGTGGAGTGGGATAGATTGGTGTGGAATGGGATAGATAGGGTTGGAGTGGTGTAAACAGGGGTAGATCAGATTGTAGTGGTGTAGATTGGACTAGAGTGGGGTAAATCGGGTAGACTGGAGTGGGGTACATTGGAGTGGGGTAGATACAGTTAGATTGAGTGGAATCGGGTAGATTGGAGTAAGTGGGGTAGATTGAGTGGAGTGGTGTAGGTTGGAGTAGACTGGAATGGTGTGGATTGGAGTGTAGTAGAGTGGAGTGCGTAGATTAAGGTTGATTGGACTGGAGCAGGGAAGAGTGGGGTAGAATGGAGTGGGGTAAGTGGTCTAGTATGGAGAGGCATAGAGCGCAGGAGCATAAAGTTGAGTGGGGTAGAGTAGTGTGGCATGGCAAGGCGTAGAGCGGTGTGGATTGTCCTACTATGGAAAGGCATGGCATGGAGTGGAATGGCATAGGGTGTAGTAGAGTGGAGTGGTGTAGTGTAGTGTGGAGTATGCTTTGTGCGGTAGCACACTGTCATTACAGACAACACATTTTCAACTGAAATGACTATTACATTTGCAGAGACATATAGTTTGACTGCATTCAAACGATGATGTGTGGAAATGTCATCACCTAGTGTATTGATGTGTTTTGATTATATTCATTTTTGTTTCCACAACACTTCAGAATTACAAAACAAGTGCTTCATTTGTACTTTCCTAATTGTGATATATTCTGATATGTAAGCACTGTTTATTTTTGTTGTGTGCTAGAAATAGGTACCCAGCAGGACTGTCACATAAATTCCCTCACTTTGAAGTCAGAGAAAGAAAAGTAAACACCAAGCTCCCGCGGAACACTCAACTATGCTTTTAGAGATGGTTGAAATGTGTCTTCAAAATGATATCTTTTTATTCAACCATCAGATTTATAAACAACTTTGCGGAACTGCCAGGGGCGTTTCCTTTTCTCCAAGTTATGCAAACCTCACCTTGGGATGGTGGGAAAGGGAAATTGTCTGGCTGGAAAATTATTGTATGCTTCTTGTAAAGATTGTTTTGTGGCTCCGATATATTGCCGACCTATTTATCATATAGAATGGCTCAAATGAAGAATTTGAAACATACTTTAGCAAGTTAAATCACATTGATTGTGGGTTACAATTTACTTTTAACAGCAATGTCACTCAAATCAATTTTGGGATATTAAAGTGTATGTGGAAAATAATCAAGTACACACAACCATGTATAGAAAAGAAACTGCAACAAACAGTATTCTACATGGCAAACGTTTTCATCCTAAACCATTACTTAAAAGTATCCCATTTGGGGAATTTTTAAGAACAAGCAGAAACTGTTCAGATGATAAAGAAATTGAAGTCCAGTTCAAGGACGTTAAGCAAAGATTCCTTCGGGGAGGGTATTCTAGAACTCATTTAGAATTAGGAGTTCAGAAAGCAAGGAATAAAATCTGTGAGCAAACCTTAATTAATAAAACACCAGTCACTCAAAAGGAAGAGAAAGTAAAATCCCGCCTAATATTCACTTACAGTAAGGAAAGCAAGGACATTATCTATGTTTTTAAGAAACATTGGAAGTTATTAAAAAGTGATCATGAAATAGAACATTTGACCCCAAGTAACATACTGGAAATCATGTTCCGTAAAAGATATCTTGGTGAAAAGCCACTTGACTTCATGAGTGACAAGTAATTGGCTGGAGAAAGGATCATTGGGGTTCTACAAGTGTAATAACTGTAAGGCTTGTCAAATAGCTAAAAATGTGAAAACTATAAGATTATAAAGGAAGGGAGATATGTATTTCACAAAGAATAACATGTAACAGCCAATATGTCATATATCTGACTGAATGTGAATGTGGCTTACAGTACATAGGCAGTACAATTTGTTCCTTTAAAAAGAGAATACTAGAACATGTACGAGCAATTCAACACAAAGATCATAGTAATGCTATTGCGAGACATAACAAACATCACAATAGTGTTTGGAAGAGCATTAGATTTGTTGGTCTAGCTCAGGTACATAAAGATGAAAGAGGTGGAGACCCTAAAATTGCGATAATTGGAGAGCAAATATATTATTTGACTTCGAACAAAGATACCGTATGGATTGAATATGGACGAATAACTTTTTGTTCATTTGTAATTAACAGAGGTTCCAAAGAAAATGAACAAATGGGCAGCAGTGTAGATATGGTATTACTATCAGTGGTAATAAAAATATCATCAGTCTTGTTATGCAATATGTGAAAATGATCAATCAAATGATTAAGTCCCCATAGAGTGTATTAATGATTAAGTATAATTGCATAATGATAAGAGTATTGAATTATGAGATACATAGGCATAAAGAATGTTATATATATGTTTATTAGGCACTTAGCCCTGAATTTGAGAGAGAAAGAAAAAAACATATCAATAGAAAAGATTTTGAAATGTAATTTGAGATTGAATATATCTGTATAAATTGTTACACTCCATTGGTTATTTGGTGAGTTCATAGCTTCTGTCCCCTGTCTATAGTCTGAGAATCAAAATATAGAGACATAGAAAGGGTTTATTTAACAAGACTGATTCATTGTGTAATATCATAAACTGCCTAGCACAATGGTATAATCAGAATAAAAATAGGATTATTATTAAGAATATATGGCGTTATAAGCTAAGCACCCATAACACTTCCATCATATGTTCTTTTAAATACATTTTCACTCTATTTCATTTTAAAGTTGCTTACTACGTTTGTGTGGACTGCGATACCCAGAATGCTTCATTGTAGGCAAGATGGGATTTTAGTATTTAAGAGAAAGAGTGGAAGGACTTACTAACCGTGAGCAAGACTGAGTTGAAACAAGTTGGTAGTTGCTGTATCCTATTAATAAATCCTGCAATTTCAGAGCTTCTGGAGTGCAGTGAATCTTTTCATCTCTTTGAAACACACACACATATATATATATATATATATATATATATATATATATATATATATATATATATATACATACATACATGCACACACATTTGAATAATCTACTGGCGACCACCAGTAGGTAATTATAGTTAGGACCTAGTTTTAATAGAAAAGGTATTGGCACCTTTTGACGAATCTTCACAAAACTTCCAAAAAAGTGCCCTCTAGGGTTTTGTTGTGCATGGAAAGTTTCAGGATGATCCATCAAGCAGAGACTGAGAAAAAAAGGGGGCGGTAAAAAAAAATAAAAAAATGTGTTTCCCATGTTAATTCCCATAGACTCTTTAGATACACCTGCCGGCCGAACTGCTGGACGGAATTAAACACATTTGGCAAAAAGGTAGCCTTTGGTCCCCATATCACACATTTTTTAAAATTTGGTGTAAAACCATTCTGTAATTTTCCAGATATTAAAGGGAAAATAAATGTTTATATCTAGGGCCGTGGATCAAGAGGGATCTTCTGCTGAGATATGAGTGTCTGGGCAATAACACTTTTTGTTGAAGTGTTGGCAAAGAAAATATGTAAAAAAAAAAAATTAAAAAAAAGTGGCCAGGGTATGTATATCCTAACCCCCAGCCTAAAGGAGGGGAGGTGCACTGCCACTCCCTCTTAGGGCTTATTAAAGCCCAGAAAATATAGTTAATAAGTGGGGGTGCATGGACCCCCCCCAGCTGTTATAGTTATAGTTATTTCAAGTAACTATTACTGGTGCTCTAATGTAACTATAACTTGCACCCTCATCATGCACTACTAATTACCCCACCTTTTACAGCACTCATGATATCTTTGATAACATTGATAATATCAAAGTAATATTTGCAGTAAAAGTTTGAGGAAAAAACTGTGCATGGCATGAGTAATAATTACCTTAAGGCACGAGTTATAGTTACTTGGGATAACTAACTATACCACCTAAATTTCTAAGGTTTTGTACGTTTAAGATACCAGCCTAACTACAACGTCCCATTAACTTTTGTTTTTTTAAGTGAATTTCTATGTTTTGAAAAAATTCTATTAACTAACTATAACGTCGCTGTAGCCTTTGTTTTTTTTTTTTTTCAGCGAATATATGTATATCTATATTTAGATAGATAGATAGATAGATAGATAGATAGATAGATAGATAGATAGATAGATAGATAGATAGATATGTGTGTAAAGCCACTGGAAATCACCAGGTATATTTATGGATGCTAAACTGCTGCCGGCCATTTGATTCAGTTGGTCTTCATTAGGAATACGGAGCTTATATGGATCTGTGCAACTGTGCAATTTAAAATACTAAAATAATAGGGCTCACCTTTCACCACAGCAGTTGACTCATGAAACCAGGAGCTAGGGAACCCCCAATGACAACCTAAAAGATTCCACTAGTGCTATGACGCATAATCAACCCTGGGGTTTTTGGCTGGAAAGAATACATGTGCCCCCTGCTTCTTATCCCTCAAGTTCAAACAAACTTTTATTTTTCAAAACCAGACTCAGGGTTGTTATCTGGATCACAGCTACATGATCAGCACAGATTGCCATTAAAGCTAATCGCTTGATTTAGATTCAGGTAGATGGGTTATTCCGTCACAACGGTGACTGATATCCTGTCCGCCGAAACATAAATCTCATTATTTCCTATAAAATATGTAATTTGGCAGATGGGACACCAGTCACCATTGTGACAGAGTAACCATCCGCCGAGATCTAAATCAGGCCCTAAGATTTTCAGACATGTCACCCCCAATAGCCCTCAAAAATATTAAATGTACCTGTCATCGGTTACCTAAATAACAATTCTCAACTAAACAAAACCTATGTATTACACAGATGCCTACTGTAAAAACTGTATATCAGCATAGCAGCTTTCATGTGTCACTTAATGTGTGGTCCTGCTTATACAGACACATACTGCTGCTTTTAGGCTAAAAACATTAAAATTGCAAGTGGTTTAAGTGTAGGCAAGTGGATCGGTGATCTGCTGCTCCACAGCTGCCACCAGGGATTGTTGTGATGAAAGGCCTCTCAAGACTGGTAGATTAGAAGTCACAGGGCCATCTTCTAGGCTCCTCCAAGGGTGTCAACACCAGAATCGCACCAACGAGAAGGGCATTCAGCAGGCAACAGACTCTGCACATCTTTGTTACCTATGTCCCAACATGTCACTGTTCACCCCTAAGTTCCAAACCACTTTTCTCCTGCTCCTTCTCCCTCCCACTTGCCTCCCAAGTGAGCAATAACACCCCAAAAATGTCCAAGGATATGTACCTTCCCAAACACAGAGTCACAAAAAGAAGCACACAAGGTGATGACAGCATCACATTTTGACACAGACCAAGTAAGGAGTAGCCTGTATTGTTACGGACTGGTTGGAGGAAACTTTGTCCCGCTGTGTTTTTATCCTGCCCTTAGGTGTCCACAGAATAAAAGTGTTCAAAAATTAGAAGGTGACACACAGAGCCATTTTAAACTTTAGTTGCCTTGGTTCCAATATTGTAATACCTCAAGACAAAATAATGCTCCCACCCCCCCTTAAAAAAAGGGGTTGAGCCTCCTCTGTATTTTTCAGTATTCCGGGACAGGACCTGATGATGAAGCATGCCACACAGAACAATGTTGGTGAGAATTTGTTAAGAAACGTTTTTCTGTATTTTTTTTTAATCCTTCCAGCACCGGGATCAGGAGAATTGTGTGTGGCTTCCTCTTCTTTGATGCCTTTATTGTTATCACATCAACTGAGGTACCCTCCGGTTAATCTTTCCTCGATCCCTCTTTTAATAAAATTAGCAATTTTTGCACAGCCTAATTTGGCAAAATCTAGTAAATAAACAGAGAGAAACAATACATTTGTCAAGCATTACCTTTTTCCCCTCCCCTTCTTCAGTAACCTTTCCCTGAGCAAAGCCTGTCCCGCCTCACACTTACAACAACCACCTTTCTGTCCTATTTTGTGCTCTCTACTCTCCTCACTCACACTGTGGGCCTGAATACGACCTTGGCGCATGGGATACTCCGTCACAAATGTGACAGATATCCCATCCGCCGTATTACAAGTTTCATTATATCCTATGGAACTTGTAAAACGTCGGGCGGTATATCCGTCACGTTTGTGACGGAGTATCCCATCCGCCAAGGTCGTATTCAGGCCCAGAGTCTTTTTCATCTCTGTGCCCGTCTCATCATCTCAGCCTTCCCTCTGTTCCACTCTCTCAACTCTTTTTGCAAATCTCACCATCCAAGACACTCTCTTTCCTCATCCACCCTTGCAACCTTTATCTCAATTATTCTTTGACTGCCCACTCTCCCTCTTCCTTTGCTGATCCTCTTACAGCCTTTTTTCACCCTCTACTCCTTAGTCACCAGTTGTTTTCCAATTGTTTCCACGCTTCTTCTCACTTTTCCCTTTTTTCCCCAGTATATGTTTTTTTCTAATACCCTCTCCACCACCACATTCCTCTCATGCCCACTATCCACTCCCTTTCTCCTTCCCATTTTCTCCTCTCTGTTCCTCTATTTGCTCTTTTAGTCCGTCTCTCCTTCTCTATCCTCGTCTCTGCTCTGTTTCATGAAACCTCTGTCACACTGTCTCTTTTTCCTGCTGTTCTCCTTTACCTGCTCCGATTTTCTTTCACCCTTTTTCTCCATATGCACCCAGCGGCAGCCGCCACAAATCTCAAGGTGATGGGTGGGGGTGGGGGTGGGGTGTGGGATGAGGACGGAGGGAGAAAATAATAAAAGAAATATATAAAAAATACACTTACTTTGCACCGCACTCTTCCAGAGTCTCCTGCTGTCTCGCTCCTGTTCCCTCACTGTGGTGTCCCAGCATTCACTGGGACACAAGCACAGGCTCCCCGGCAATCCTGGTGCAGCTTACATGCTAAAGCTAACATAAAAGCAGTGCCAGGATTGGTCTGAACAGCTCGGACTGCTGCTCAGACACAGCCCTGGGGTCTGTGCAGTTTATCCGGTCCGGCTGTTAAACACAGCCAGGCTGGAGATGCGCACTTAGGTGCACTCCATTCCTAACACCCTCCTCTCCCCCTTGGCCCAGCCCTGCCCCTCCCTGCACTGCTGGCTGAGCCACCAGCAGAAAAATAAAATGTTAGTGAACTATTGCTTTATTTTTTGGCTGTTGGCTCAGCCAGGGGGGTGACGGTCCTTGGCCATAACGAAGAAGCTGCCCCTGCAGGCACCACCATTTTAACATCCTGTTTCTGTGTCAAGCACCACAATTCATTAATAATCGCCAAAGCTGTTACAGTTCCTATTACTTTTTTACTTTATGCTTGTCTTGGGCACTGTAAAGCACTCTTTTGCCCTTTGGATAGGTTTGTGCTTTAGAAATACCACATGCATGCATTAGCCAATGGGTTTCTATGGTTCATATCTTTTTTATTCATTTTATCCAGTATCACATACTCTCACCAGTATCCGGAGGCTGGTGATGTGTAACAATAGACAAAACAAGTAGAAGCAACTGGGAGGGTTTGGGGACCAGCTGGATAGGAGAGGAGGAAGGGTGTGTTTTGTTAGACTGACTAAAGCCTACCAGTTTCCCCAATAAAAATGTTTTTCAAAAACCATTGCACTCAAACAATGACAAAGCTAAACGGCAGGCAGTGAATACCAGGCCTACTGACTTTGCCAATGCTTGCATTGGTCAGGTTTTATGAGGGCCATTTACATCATTCATATGCAGTGATTAATTTGAGCACGTATTTTTGGGGGCCGTTATTTTTCAGCATCACGCATTTACTGCGCGCAAAAGACAGGTATGGGAAAGACGGAGGAAGAAAAGGACAGGAAAGCCTCAGAAATGGAGAAAGCAGAAAGCTGCAAGAGTGAGCTGAAGGGACAAGGAGTGGCTGTAAATGGATAAACAGTTCCGAGATGGGTTTAAGGTTACGCTGCCCTAGTATTCTGTGCTCGTGCATATAATTAATTACAGCACCTGCGTGTTTCAGAGGGAAGCTTTGGGCGCCGGCACGTTTTTATTAACAAATTAAGCACTGTTCATATGCCAAAGTATACTGGAGAAGTAAGAATAAGGGACTCGAGGTGTGGTACGTGCATCTGCTATCATTGCAGATCGTCAAGTGGGAGAGAGAGATTCAAGCGTTATGACGACAGATTAGAGACGTGCCCGCGTGCTTCGCGTGGTGGCTGCCGTTTTCACTGGTGGCCCTGGTAGAGAGGAATCCTGTCACAACTAAAGAAACGCAGCTTAGTAGACATTGGTTACAACACTGCCCGTTTTTGTTTGACTTTCAGCAGTAGTGCATCATCTGAACTAACAAGTCAGACCTTTCAAAATCAGCACTTGAATGGCCCATGAAAAAAAACTATTGCGTAAAGCGATATAAATGGTCATTAAAGGTAACCATGGTAACCAAGATTCAAAATCATGAAAAACTCACGAAAAAATAAGAATTCCCATTGTATGTATCAGGTTTACTACAAAGTGCAATCAAATAGGAACCAATTTCAGGGAAGGCACCTACAATTTATTTAGATTGTCTACATGTGTGTAAAGACTGAGACGTCGATTACAAGTTGAACGCAGGAGTTTCCCCGGGTGGGAAGCCACTCTGGGCTGCTAGTGCAAGTCAGCCACATCCCGGGCCTCCACTTGACATCCCTGTGGGGAGCATGTGTAAATGCTCCCCTCTGGCAAGCTACAGCCTACCCTGCCCACTGCCACCCACCTACCACTCAAACTAGCCACACTCCCACTTACCAACTACACAGGGCAGGAAGTAAATAAGGGCGCTAATATCACGGAAAAAGAAATAGCATGCAGAATTTCACCAGAAGAGGAAAGATACACGTGGTTATTTCCCGTTCGGTGCGGATTAACTTGGAATAGGCGGATTTAGCGATACCTGCCAGAATTATTAATTTCGGCGATGCAGTATTTTTGCACAAATTATGTTCGGGTCCCAAATGTAGGTTAACTGTTCAATTTATGCTAGAAAAGTATAGTGTTCAACAAGGGTTGTCAGATCTCTCAGTATATCCCCAAATCGTGTACCTACTTCTGAAAAAATACACGAATTCTGGGAGTTGCCTTTTTTGTAGCAGTCAACTGACACACTTGAACTCACAGTCTTTATAATGATTTGTAAAAGAAAAACTCTTGACTTGAAGCATGTTCTTCAGTGTACATGGAAGAATCTGCGAACTATAACTGCAAAATATAAGACAGACTTTGACACAGGTAATGAATGAAAATGTAGCGGTGACTCTACTATTATAGATTTTCTCAACACCAAGACAGCGGCGAAACGAAACTTGAGAGCACCCCCTGCAAAGTATCTTGAGGAGCCCCCCGCCCCATGAACCGAGTCAGGGGCCTGCCTCCCGAGCACAGAACACTGTGTTGAGGGAGGCCATGGAGCTCGGGGCCTCCCGCGCTGCGGCGGCCTTTGTTATGCCACTGCGCCAAGAGCGATAACCTCCAGAGAGGGGCTAAATATTAAGTAAACATGTAGGCAGAACTTCCCCAGCACCAGTTAAGTATACAATCGTCTATCCGTCCGTGCAGCTGTCGGACTATGATTCCTTCCTCTGTACTCTCTGTGTGCTGTGGGAGACTGATGAGAGGGTCTTTGATGCTTCTTTGTGTCTGTGTATTTGAATGTATATTACTTTATCTGTTCACGGCTAACCGCTTGTCTGGCAGTTGGTGCATATGGGTGTGCATAAATATGGTGGTCCGAGTACAACATTTGTGTATCATCATAGGTGTGTCTGTTGGCCTGTGTGCATAAGTATTTGATGATATGGGTACTTCACTTGATTTGTGTTCCAGGTCTATGTAGGTCAGGTGATATGTGTACACGGATGTCTGTAGAGCGTTGAGCTGCAGGTGTACGGACGTGTGTGTTGATCTGTGTACGTATGTGCATATTTGTGTATATCACTAGTATGTGCCCCTGGGTGTACTATGAAGTGTACCAAAGCTACATCTATTGCCTTTACCAATGCGCGCTCCCTCTCAGTTCATTTTCACCTATTTCCTCTACTCTTCCCCATTCCTCAGACAGCCTCTCTTCTCTCCGTGCTATTTCCCTGCCAGACCCATCAATGTGTACATCTATGTGTCTCCCCTACCTATTTCCTACTCTACCTCACTCACGCTAGCCCCATTCCTTTGTTTCTGGGAGATGCCCCCCCTCTGCCGGTGAACCCCACCCTCTCTTTTGCCCTCACAATGTTTTCTTCTCCGCACCCCTATTGTTCGGCTCTATTCTTCTATGTTGCCTTCTTTGTTCCCATGTGTTCCTTTCGCTGCATCAGACCCTAAACATCCATTTGTCTCCTTGACAGTCTCCCAGTCGAGCCCTCCATTCCTATCTCCACTGCATCACCCCCTTTGGTCCTTCCCCCACCGTCATTTCTCTTAATTCATCCTATTTTTCCTCGTTCTTTAGATCTCCATTCCTCTCTTTGAATTCTCAATTTTGATGATCCTCTTTTGCCATCTCATATTCGTCATCTTACCGCGCCTTTGTCTATCGTTCATTCATTTATATTAAAACATTTTAGATAAACGAAATATCCAGACATTTTCAGTTAACACTGCAGTTGACGTGCCGAGTACAAAAGAAATAGTAGTAATTCATGACACATTTTACCCGTGCTATTAAAGTCAGTGGGGTGCGTTTGCCTTCACCTGCAGCTGTAGTATGTTGTGTGCTCCCTCCTTTGTCTTTTCGTCTCTGCCTTTAGGTCTGCCCTAAGGCAGCTCTGGGTTTCAGGTAGATGTCTTGTTATTCATACTAAAAACGTCCAGTGCTTACCATTGATTAGCTTTGTCACTTTCTTTGGCTTGTTTCTTATTTATTGGCTTGCCTTTCTCTTCCGGTGTTTGCGCCAGCCCAGGAGCATAGCTTCATTACCATCCTTTTGATTGGCAGACTTGTATCCCTTCCACTGCTCACATACAGGGAACTACTTTTTTCTTTTTCTTTAAACACTCTTTGAGAGTCCAGGAGTATGCTTGCTCTTTTGTGTGCTGCTCCCCGCTTAAATACCTGCTTAGGTTTACACACTCATGGCATGGTCCGCCAAGACCAGGATAAACCTGTTGCCCAAGGCTGTCTTGGAATCCAGAGGCCCCACAATGTCAATACCAACCCTTTCAAAGGGGGTACTAACCACTGGTAAAGGTTGGAGGGGAGCCATGCATTTCCCCCCACTCTTGCTACTTGCCTGACAAGTTTGGCAAGACCTACTATGTGCATCTGAGGGCAATGGAAGTGGGTGACAAGCCTGTCAAAGGTCTTGTCTCACCCCAGTTGTCCAGCTAAAGGCGCATCATGAGCCAGACCCAGTAGGAAGGCTCTGAAGCACTAGGGTACCACCAGCACACGGGCTGACCCAGGCTCAGCAACCTTAGGCTCACTTCACAAGAGGCCATCCTCCCAATAGATCAGGTGAGATCCTGGCTCCTTGCCAACCGCCTGGTCTTCAGCCTGCTGCCGCAAACCCTCCAGAGTAGGACATACTCTCTGTGCCTCACAGAATGCCTCCCTAGTATCCCCCTTCCTGCTGCCACTGTGAGCTCAGGGACCTCCCCCAGCTCAGCCACATATTCCCCTCTAGGCTCTGGGGTGTCACCCTCGGGTTTAGTCTCCTCCCCGACCGTGGGAACTTCTGGGACCGGTTTCCAGTGCCCCTTGCCCTTCCTCCTACCGGCGGACCTCTGGGCCACTGTTTAAGGCTCCAGAGGCTACTGACCACCCTGGTGGGCTGCCATTGGCCAGGTGGCTACGCATTCCCCCACAGGCAGGCCCATCATCTTCAAGTGAGACCGTTTTGCCACCTCCTTCCAAGGGGAATCCTCCAGGTCTTTGCCAAGCAAACAATCTACAGGCATGGTTTGGTTCACAGCTACTTTCAAGGAACCTGAGAACCTCCCCCCCCATTCAAAGGGAACCTGTGCCACTCTGCACAGGTGCTCCCAGTTGTCCATTGCAACTACTTGGTGAAGTACACAGGGATCTATTTGCTCTTCAGACACCAGGTGTCTCATCACAGTAGTCACACTGGTTCCTGTGTCTCTCAGAGCCCTCTGTCCATTAATGGTCACCCACTTCCTGTACTTCTTAGTGTTCTCAGGCACTAGGGTTCTCTGGACCATCTCACTGTCCCCTAGTGAGACAAGGGTCATCTCAGCTGGCTCCCACCCACTTGGAACCAACTCCTCGCCAAGCGCTACACTGGCCAAACCCTGTGACTGAGCACCAGTGGGTGCCGGTGTACCCTTGGATATTTGGGGTCCCCCCTCACATGACCCACCTGGTCACATGCAAAGCACTTGTGGGGACCCCCCTCCAGAGGTTTCCCTTTGGAGAACCATGGTTTCTTCTGACTGGAGGGCTGGGAATCCTTACCCTGGGAACTAGGCTGGGGCCCTTTAGAGAACTCCCCTTGTTTACGAATACCTCCCCATTTCTTCTGAGAGGGACCCTTCCCAACCTTGGTGTGGTCTCCCCCATACCTCTTCTGGATCCTGGTGTTCCCCCAATGGTCCGCTTCCTGGGCAAGCTTTCTGCGATCAGTCAGCTTGCTGTCAATCAGGTGCTGGCGCAGCTCTGGAAAACAAAGACTATACAAATGCTCACAAGCAATCAAATTGTACAGCCCCTCAAAAATTGTTACCTTACTGCCCTTCACCCAACCATCCACTGACCTGCAAAAAGAGTCAACACATTCCATCCATGTTTGGGATTCCTTCTTTTTGTAGGACTTAAACTTGTCCTTGTTCTGCTCAGGGGTGAGACCATACTTTGTGAGTAGAGAGTCCTTCATGCCAGAGTAAGTGAGCCCTTGCGGATCCCCTAAGGATGTCAGAGTATCCCTCCCCTCTACCTCAAAATGCTTCCACAGACCCGCCTCCCCCCAACGTGCTTCAGGGACCAGATTCACGTGGAGAGCAGACTCATATCACTTAAACCATAGGTAAATGTCATCTAGGCTCTTGCAATCCTTCACTAAGTCTTTAGGAATGTGGACCTTCCTCTCAGGCAGCACTGTGGTACTGCTGCCACCATCTCTACTAGACTGGCTTCTCTGATCTAGTTCCCTCAAACTAAGCTCATGAGCCAGTAGAATCTTCTTCTCTCTTGTATTGCCATCCTAAACTTCTCTAACTCCAACTGGTGAGCCCTCTTTGCCTGTCTGACCTGCTACTCTTCAGGAGTCAGACCCTTGGATGACACACTGCTACCTGGCCTGGAGACCCTCCCTAGGCATAACAGGTCCACCCACTACACAATGGTGTATACTCTGCACCTCCTTATCCTCCTTATCCTCCTCCTCCTCCTCTGTGAGCCCCCCCCCCCCCCCCCAGTCTCCTTGACTGTCTCCCAGGCCCTCAGTGCCTTTTGTAGCTCCCCCTTCCTGGTGGAGCTCTTAATGGGACAGGCAAGATCCTTACAGAACTGTTTCAACTGAGCATCTGTGTAACTTTCAAGTTTCCCTAATTCAAAAGCAGCTCCTGCTGGTGCATCTCCAGATTGAGACATGGTGGTAAGCCAAAAAGTGCAAAGCTCAAAGACAGAAAAAGAGTTCCCAATGAAAATTTCAAGAATCAATAAAAAGATCACCAAAAATATGGAAGCAGGAAAAAGTCCAAAAAGGGAAAAAGTAAAAACATGTCGTATGTGGTCACGTAATGGTCTGCACTGAAAAACAGTAGTGTACACTTAATCACTGTATGTCAAGTAGAATACAAGTACAATCCTCACCGCTGATCACCAATGTTAGAAATGGGGTCTTCGGTTGGCAGTCATATTACCCCCTGTCCAAGTAAGGACGCTCACTCAGGTCAAGGTAATGGAGAAACACCCTCAGATAACCCCTGCGTACCCCTTTGGTAGCTTGGCACAAGCTGTCAGGCTTATCTCAGAAGTAATGTATAAAGTATTTGTACCAACAAACACAGTAATATATTGAAACACTACAAAATGGACACTACACCAGTTTAGAAACATAGGCAATATTTACCTAAATCAAACAACACTAAAAAGACAAAAACCCAACAAACACAAACCAAGCTATGAATTTTTAAAAGAATAAGAGTCTTACTCCATAAAAAAACAATGGAAACGGTGATTTTGCACAAAGTAACTGGTTTGCGTAAAAAATAAAGCCGCACTGGCAACCGTGTGTCGGAAAAGGCAGCGATGCATCGATTCCTTCCTCGCAAGGGAGGCTGTGTGTCGTTTCTTCTCCGGTCAGGTCGTCGATGCGTAATTTTTCTCCTGTGCAAGAGAGCGATGTATTGATTTCCGGACAGGCACCTCGGATCCACGCAGAGTTGGGTTGACTTTGACACCCAGGGACGATGAATGGAAAATCCTGTCACACTGTGTTAGAAAACCACGCTGCACGGGGTTTGCGTCATTATCAACAGGTGAAGCGGGTGTTGTGCATCGTTTCTCCAGCTGCAATGCATCGGTCTCCCAGCCGCTATGCATGTGGAGCGTCTATTTTGGCTGTAAAGCCAGCGGCGCATTGTTTATCAGCGAGTTGCAGATGGTGCGTTGAAAATTTCCCTGCACATCGTTGGGCGTGGATTTTCAGCTCTTTTCTGCCAACTTCACTTTTCAAGGGCCCAGGGACTGGATAGGACACCACTTGGCAGGGCAGGAGTCTCAGCAGAGCAGAGAGTCCAGATGTTAGCAGACAAAGTCTTTGATGACCCCAAGACTTAAAAACAGGAGGCAAGCTCAATTCAAGCCCTTGGAGATTCTTCACAAGCAGGAATGCACAACAAAGTCCAGTCTTTGTCCCATTTCACAGACAGAAGCAGCATCTGCAGGACAGCCCAGCAAAGCAGAGTCACAGGCAGGCGCAGCACTTCTCAGCTCTTCAGCCCTTCTCCTTGGCAGAAGTTCCTTCGGTTCAAGAAGTGATCTAATTTTCAGGGGTTTTGGGTCCAATACTTCTGCCCCTTCTGCCTTTGAAGTAGACCTACTTCAAAGGAAACGCTCCGTTGTTCACAGGATCCTGAAACACACCAGGTGGTTGGAGACTGCATTGTGGGAGGACAGGCATAGCCCATTCAAGTGTATGTGACCACTCCTCCCTCCACTCTAGCACAGATAGCTCATCAGGATATGCAGGCTACACCCAACTCCCTTTGTCTCACTGTCTAGAGGGGATTCAGAAACAGTCCAACTGTCAAACTGACGCAGACAGGAAATCCACAAACAGGCAGAGTCACAGAAAGGTATAAGCAAGAAAATGCCTACTTTCTAAAAGTGGCATTTTCAAACTATCAATCTAAAAAACAACTTCACTAAAATGCATTTTTAAATTGTGAGTTCAGAGACCCCAAACTCCATTTCTGTCTGCTCTCAAATGGAATCTAATCTTTAATAATATTTAAAGTCAGTCCCCATGTTAGCCTATGAAAGAGATAGGCCTTGAAACAGTGAAGTCTGAATTTAGCAGTATTTCACAGTTAAGACATGAAACACACATCAGTACATGTACCACCTTTAACATACAATGCACCCTGCACATGGGGCTACCTAGGGCCTACATTAGAGGTGCCTTGCATGCATGAAAACGGAAGGTTTAGATCTGGCAGGTGGGTACACTTGACAAGTCGAATTGGCAGTTTAAAACTGCAAACACAGGCACTGCAGTGGCAGGTCTGAGCCATGTTTATAGGGCTACTAATGTGGGTGTGTAGGAGGCTGGCCTGGCTTGTAGCGAGTACCAAGGGGTACTTACACCTTGCACCAGGTCCAGGTATCCCTTATTAGTGTAGAGAGGTGTCTAGCAGCTTAGGCTGATAGAAAATGGTAGCTTAGCAGAGCAGCTTAGGCTGAACTAGGAGACGAGTGAAGCTCCTACAGTACCACTAGTGTCATATGCACAATATCATAAGAAAACACAATACACAGATATACTAAAAATAAAGGTACTTTATTTTTATGACAATATGCCAAAGTATCTCAGTGAGTACCCTCAGTATGAGGATAGCAAATATACACAAGATATATGTACACAATACCAAAATATGCAGTAATAGCAATAGAAAACAGTGCAAACAATGTATAGTCACAATAGAATGCAATGGGAGCACATAGGGATGGGGCAACACAAACCATATACTCTAGAAGTGGAATGCGAACCACGAATGGACCCCACACCTATGTGACCTTGTAGAGGGTCGCTGGGACTGTAAGAAAACAGTGAGGGTTAGAAAAATAGCCCACCCCAAGACCCTGAAAAGTGGGTGCAAAGTGCACCTAAGTTCCCCAGAGAGCACAGAAGTCGTGATAGGTGAATTCTGCAAGAAAGACCAACACCAGCAATGCAACAACGATGGATTTCCAGACAAGAGTACCTGTGGAACAAGGGGACCAAGTCCAAAAGTCACGATCAAATCGGGAGTGGGCAGATGCCCAGGAAATGCCAGCTGTGGGTGCAAAGAAGCTGCCACCGGATGGTAGAAGCTGTGGATTCTGCAAGAACGACAAGGGCTAGAAACTTCCCCTTTGGAGGATGGATGTCCCACGTCGTGAAGAGGTGTTTCGTGCAGAAAGACCGCAAACAAGCCTTGCTAGCTGCAAGGGTCGCGGTTAGGGTTTTTGGATGCTGCTGTGGCCCAGGAGGGACCAGGATGTCGCCAATTGCGTGAGGAGACAGAGGGGGCGCCCAGCAAGACAAGGAGCCCTCTCAGAAGCAGGCAGCACCCGCAGAAGTGCCGGAACAGGCACTACGAAGTGGAGTGAACCGGAGCTCACCCGAAGTCACAAAGGAAGGTCCCACGACGCCGGAGGACAACTCAGGAGGTCGTGCACTGCAGGTTAGAGTGCCGGGGACCCAGGCTTGGCTGTGCACAAAGGAAATCCTGGAAGCGTGCACAGGAGCCGGAGCAGCTGCAAATAACGCGGTTCCCAGCAATGCAGTCTAGCGTGGGGAGGCAAGGACTTACCTCCACCAAACTTGGACTGAAGAGTCACTGGACTGTGTGAGTCACTTGGACAGAGTTGCTGAGTTCAAGGGACCTCGCTCGTCGTGCTGAGAGGAGACCCAGAGGACCGGTGATGCAGTTCTTTGGTGCCTACGGTTGCAGGGGGAAGATTCCGTCGACCCACGGGAGATTTCTTCGGAGCTTCTAGTGCAGAGAGGAGGCAGACTACCCCCACAGCATGCACCACCAGGAAAACAGTCGAGAAGGCGGCAGGACCAGCGTTAAAAGGTCGCAGTAGTCGTCTTTGCTACTTTGTTGCAGTTTTGCAGGCTTCCAGCGCGGTCAGCAGTTGATTCCTTGGCAGAAGGTGAAGAGAGAGATGCAGAGGAACTCTGATGAGCTCCTGCATTCGTTATCTAAAGAATTCCCCAAAGCAGAGACCCTAAATAGCCAGAAAAGGAGGTTTGGCTACCTAGGAGAGAGGATAGGCTAGCAACACCTGAAGGAGCCTATCAGAAGGAGTCTCTGACGTCACCTGCTGGCCCTGGCCACTCAGAGCAGTCCAGTGTGCCAGCAGCACCTCTGTTTCCAAGATGGCAGAGGTCTGGAGCACACTGGAGGAGCTCTGGGCACCTCCCAGGGGAGGTGCAGGTCAGGGGAGTGGTCACTCCCCTTTCCTTTGTCCAGTTTCGCGCCAGAGCAGGGCTGGCGGGTCCCTGAACCGGTGTAGACTGGCTTATGCAGAAATGGGCACCATCTGTGCCCATAAAAGCATTTCCAGAGGCTGGGGGAGGCTACTCATCCCCTGCCTTAACACCTTTTTCCAAAGGGAGAGGGTGTAACACCCTCTCTCTGAGGAAGTCCTTTGTTCTGCCTTCCCGGGCCAAGCCTGGCTGGACCCCAGGAGGGCAGAAACCTGTCTGAGGGGTTGGCAGCAGCAGCAGCTGCAGTGAATCCCCAGAAAAGGCAGCTTGGCAGTACCCGGGTCTGTGCTAGAGACCCGGGGAATCATGGGATTGTCTCCCCAATACCAGGATGGCATTGGGGGGGGGGTAATTCCATGATCTTAGACATGTTACATGGCCATGTTCGGAGTTACCATTGTGAAGCTACACATAGGTAGTGACCTATGTGTAGTGCACGCGTTTAATGGTGTCCCCGCACTCACAAAGTCCGGGGAATTTGCCCTGAACAATGTGGGAGCACCTTGGCTAGTGCCAGGGTGCCCACACACTAAGTAACTTAGCACCCAACCTTTACCAGGTAAAGGTTAGACATATAGGTGACTTATAAGTTACTTAAGTGCAGTGGTAAATGGCTGTGAAATAACGTGGACGTTATTTCACTCAGGCTGCAGTGGCAGGCCTGTGTAAGAATTGTCAGAGCTCCTTATGGGTGGCAAAAGAAATGCTGCAGCCCATAGGGATCTCCTGGAACCCCAATACCCTGGGTACCTCAGTACCATATACTAGGGAATTATAAGGGTGTTCCAGTATGCCAATGTAAATTGGTAAAATTGGTCACTAGCCTGTTGGTGACAATTTGGAAAGAAATGAGAGAGCATAACCACTGAGGTTCTGGATAGCAGAGCCTCAGTGAGACAGTTAGTCATAACACAGGTAACACATACAGGGCACACTTATGAGCACTGGGGCCCTGGCTGGCAGGGTTCCAGTGACACATACAACTAAAACAACATATATACAGTGAAATATGGGGGTAACATGCCAGGCAAGATGGTACTTTCCTACAGGGTGGCACAACTAGTGCTGCAGGTCCACTGGTACCATTTGATGTACTGGCCCAAAACACCTATAGTGCACTTTACTAGGGACTTACTAGTAAATCCCTAGTAAATCAAATATGCCAATCACGAATAAGCCAATTACACATACATTTTACATAGGAGTACTTGACTTTCACTTGCACTTTAGCACTGGTTAGCAGTGGTAAAGTACCCACAGTATCAAAACAGCAAAAACAGAGTCCAGCACACATCAACAACCTAGGAAGCAGAGTCAAAAAGTTAGGGGAGACCACGCCAAGGACGCCAAGTCTAAAACACACAGGGGGTCATTCTGACCCCGGCGGTCTAAGACCGCCGGGGCCAGGGTCGGCGGGAGCACCGCCGACAGGCCGGCGGTGCCCCGCAGGGCATTCTGACCGCGGCGGTTCGGCCGCGGTCAGAAGAGGCAAACCGGCGGTCTCCCGCCGGTTTACCGCTGCCCTTAGAATCCCCCATGGCGGCGCAGCTTGCTGCGCCGCCATGGGGGATTCTGACACCCCCTACCGCCATCCTGTTCCTGGCGGTTCGCCCGCCAGGAACAGGATGGCGGTAGGGGGTGCCGCGGGGCCCCTGGGGGCCCCTGCCGTGCCCATGCCACTGGCATGGGCACGGCAGGGGCCCCCGTAAGAGGGCCCCACAAAGTATTTCAGTGTCTGCCTAGCAGACACTGAAATACGCGACGGGTGCAACTGCACCCGTCGCACCTTCCCACTCCGCCGGCTCAATTCTGAGCCGGCATCCTAGTGGGAAGGTTGATTTGCCCTGGGCTGGCGGGCGGCCTTTTGGCAGCCGCCCGCCAGCCCAGGGCAAATCTCTGAATCACCGCTGCGGTCTTTCGACCGCGGTGCGCTGTTCTGACGGCGGAACCTTGGCGGACGGCCTCCGCCGTCCGCCAAGGTTAGAATCAGCCCCACAATCTGCTTAATTCTTTCAGAATACTCATGTGATAGTGGTGGTTGAGTTTATGTACCCCTCTATCCAAGTATGCATTTCTTCAGGGTCGGTGTTTTCCCTGTCCCCTTAAAGTGACACGAGTGAGGGCATCTTCCCTCTCTCCTTGAAGTGACAGGAAGTGAGGGTGTTTTCCTTGGCTCCTTTTGCAGTCTGCATTCTGTACATCTGCCTGTTCCTGTGCACAAAGTCCCCGTCCCATATCAACATATTTGCCCAATGCACTTTGCTCCCTGTCCTACAGTTAGTGTATTCCCCCTCCCAGTATGTTCCCTGTCCCAATGTCAATATATATTCCCACTGCCAGTGTGTTCCCTGTGCCAGTTTAAGTGCATTCCTTGTCCCAATGAAGGAGAGTCCCTGTCCCAGAGTCAGATTATTTCTGCCCCAAAGTTACAGTTGTTCTGCCACAGCTGTAACGAATTCCATGTTCCCGTGTACTATCTTCCATGATCAGTGCCTTATCCCAAGTTACTGTGATATTTATTTGTGCGTCAAAATCCCCCTTTTCCAACCATCATGCTAATATATGGGATAATGTGCCCTTTGCCATACATTATAAAGTATTTGTAGTCACAAAGGTGTTCCATGGCCCTATAGGTTTCTTTATAAGATCATGCAACTACAAGATGACTTCCAATATCATTTTAGTGTATGGCTGACAGAGAGTACTTTATTCCTTCTAATACATGGCCGCACTATTACTCTTCCCCCACAGAACCCTAAATTCTTGGTCTCTTGCTCTTTTATATTCTATGAAAGAGCTAATGTAGTTGCTGATATGTAGAATAAACGGGCAATCTAGAGAGCTACAAATTCTTGAAGTAAAAATATTATTATGCCGTTTTCGTTCAGAATGTCGGCAAATATTTAAATACATTAGGGCACTCATGCTTTGTACTCCAGCACTGAAATAATTAAATACATTGCCATAAATGCCTCCTGTTTGCTCATGATTTCATTTTCAGGAAAAACGCAGTCCAGCAGAGCTGAAAAGCTAGCTCTCCACATTGTTGTTGAAACAGCAGTTGCAGTTCTGCCCTGTGCCCTTCACACTGTAACGGCTCTGGCAGTGTGACGTCACTACTCAAGTACAATTACTAGAAGCCGTAGGTCAGCTACCTAATTTCCTTGTTACAGGCGATTAATGATGCCACAACTGACTGTAATGAGAACATTGAAGGTTTTTCATATATATATATATATATATATATATATATATATATATATATATATATATATATATATATTACAGCCTCCATGTATTAGTAATGTTAACTTTCGACACAGTGCTTCATACCCAACGTCAGCTGGTTTTGAGTCCTGTAAACAAGTGTTCCCATCACCCAATTTCATGGTACTCCATTTTCCAGCTTCGGAAGGCTGAGTTGGCTTTGCCAGGACAGAAATACGAATGAGTTACCTGCAGATAACCGACTCACCGTGCCACCCCTTGAGCTCTCTGTTTATGAATGGTGATATGTTGGAGGAGTCCCCATGAACCAGTCTCCCTCCTCCAATATCCTTGCGCTGGGGCTCATTCGAAGTATGTTCACCCTCCCACTTAGGATGTTACTAATCTCAAATCCCAAATCCCAAGCAGGGTAACTTCTCAACACTAGAGCTTGTACAGTTGGGTTACAAACCCAGCAACACACTTCAGATCAAATCACCAGGAAGTTAAAATAATTTTCATGGTGTGCAGTAATTCAAGTTATGCCTCACTTTCCTCCATGTTCACAATAAGAGTTCTGTGGTTGGGATGCCAGAACAGCAAAGGCACTGACGCCCAACCTATTTTACTGATCCTAGACGCGTTCAATGTTTCACAGAGGTTGAGAGTAGAGAGCCAAATGCCTCCTACTAAGACAATCTGTTTAACATGACAGTTGTATCCACCTATGCTGAGCTTGAGGAACTATGCAGAGGGCCTTAAAGATAACTTTTGGCAAGAAAAGCCAGTGTTTTGACCATGCCGCTGGAGACACAAGGTCACTGACCTGTAAGTAGCAGAGGATTGCAGTAGTAGTCTTTTTGATGACACATTGAGGAAGGCCCAGATATGGACTGTTCAAATGGCCAATCAACAGTTGTACCAGCACCTTCATAGCACGGGCCCAGAATGTTCAAAGACAACTAATGGAATATTCTTTTTAATATTGCTAAATGAAAGGGAACCATTTTAACAACCAAGGAGACCTAGTGTATACTGTAAACAGGGAACAGATGTTAATCCTCTGGTTTTAAACTAGGGGGGGCGATTTTTAAATAATTATTAAACACTAAATCCACTATGGTCAAAAGGCACGTGGAAAAAACTTTTCTTCATGTCTAGTGGGGAGCGTCTTCAGTGCAACTAGATATTGTGTGAAAATTTGAGCACCGGAATCTGAAGCAGTGGATTCTCTTCCTAAAAGCAGGCTGGACTCCCCATTCTTAAGATTTACAGGACTACTGAACTTGAAGGCTGCTTTTAGAACTGGATGGGCCACTATACCTTTATCATGAAAGGCCCAGTGCCCCCACTACAGGCAAGGCTTACTGCAGCGTTTTGCTAGTTAGTAATTTTTTGCCAGAGTTCATTTTGTTTTCCACGCTGCCTCTGCCTAAGAACTTAAGAGGTTGTAAGTATGTTAAAAATAGTGGTGCTACCATTTTCAACCAGGTGTTTGGTGTCTTGGAGAGGCTGTGACGCAGGGGTCCCCAAATGGAAATGGTGTCCCTGTACTGCAGGGACAGTAGAGTGTGTCTTGCCCATAAAAAGAAGATGTGGAAATTGATGCAGTCCAGAGTACTGACTGGGAAACCATGAGTAGTGGTTTATTTACATTCAAAAATATTTAGCCTCAAAAGTAACTTCTGCTTACCTCATTTATCATCCTGAAGAAATAACTGCAGTGCGCAAAATGCCTTAACATTAATAAAGCAAACTTAAACATGGAGAGAAAATGGATTATAGGTTCCTTGCAAAGAGCGAGATGTGCTCCCTATCGAGTGCAGTGGTCTAAACTAAAGAGTTTTAAAATGGACAAAGAGATCAAGCACATAGGGTGTTATTACAACTTTGGAGGAGGTGTTAATCCGTCCCAAAAGTGACGGTAAAGTGACGGATATACCACCAGCCGTATTACGAGTTCCATAGGATATAATGGACTCGTAATACGGCTGGTGGTATATCCGTCACTTTAGGGACGGATTAACACCTCCTCCAAAGTTGTAATAACCCCCATAGTGTCTCAATTCTGCAAGAATGTTGTGCTTCATGCCAGTTTCCTTCAAATTTGTGTAAAATGTAGCTCTTTTGTTTTATTTTAGAAATAGCAGCTTGTTATTTCTGTACCTGATCGACTGATTTTAGAGGGCTCAAAGGTTTCCTGAGATCTATGGTTATCACTAGTGCACTCTGAAGACATTTGTTTTTATTTTAATTGATTTTTGGCTGTATTCCCTTGCCCTTCACAGCATGAAAAGGTAATCAAGTCATAACTTGGTTTTAATTGCTTTGTCAAATGGTTTGTGAATGGCAGCAATAAAAGGGGTTGAAAGTTCTACCAGGTGGGTGCCAATGTCAAGTTGGCCGACCTCTCGTTCTTGGTTTCTTAGACCTTTGAACGAGAGGTGAAGACTAACTACAAAGATCTCGAGATGGTATTTTTAGCTTCAAAGCAGGCTGCAGATCTAGTGATTTGTGACATAACACACTATCCTATGGAGGTAAGAGATGGCAAAACTGTTACCAGTGTTTAAGCGTTAAGCGGCATCCCAATAAAGCCACAACATGTGGATTCAGGGCATAGCTAAGTGAGCACAAGTGGAATGAAAAAGTTTACTTCAAACTCAGATGTCAATCGGAATTATTTAATCTAATTTGGGAGGAGTGTTTAGAACGTTATAAGTATTAACGGATCAGCTTGTAGAATCAATTTAGTTACTGTTAAATAATTTGTGATCAATTATTTATTATACAACTTTTAAAAATATGCATATTGGAAATATGCAAGTGGCCCTACTGTTTTTATCTAGCCGTGTTTCTCTTAAGGTTATTCTTCATTTTGTGGCACGGATAACTGCAGGCAAATGTACATTTTATCACATAACCCCAGTCCTGTGCCGGCTTTTAAGAAGCCAAATTATGTTCAAACTTGGCTGCACAATCTTCAACTTCCATGCACTCCTATCAGGCAAAAGCCCCAGGCTTCGAAGATCCACCCAGAAGGATCCCCAGCATCCAATAGACAAAATAATCCAGCAACACTCGAACGTGAAAGCGTTTACTGTGATAAACCAACCCCCGGGGCACCACTTCTTTCTTACAAAAGGCGTACAAATAATGTATTTCATTCACTAGCCCAGTGAGAAAACACAGACATTTGCCTTGTTATGTTTTTATATTCTTCTTTTCACTGCCGCTTTCCCTTCATTTTTATTTGAATTGTGGATTTCAAATCCTTACTTCCTGAACTCTATGGTCTTCGTTTTCATTATATCAATGATATTTTATTGAATTTCAGAGTACACTGCTGTTACTGCCCGGTCACAGCTGCAATCTTAAAAACATAAATAATAAAAACACCTTTCTCTCGCCATTAAATTGTTCTATTCATGATCTCCCTAGCCCAGCGCACAAGCAGCTTTTTAACCCTTGCAAGAGTTAGGTGTGAACCCACCTAGATAGTTTTTGAATATGCTCAAGAAAATACCACGTAAAAAGGACTGAACTGGGAAGTAAGCAGTTCACCTTCCTTAGCGTTACCTAGCTAGAAACGACAACAATATGATAGATGAGCACAATCTGCGAATTCAGAAGGAATGAACATCAGCCCAGGAGCACTCAAGATGTTGGGACTGAGCTAAGAAAGTATGGGTGCTGTCATTACCCTTTCCACGGGTACTCTTAACTCAGGAGCCTGCAGGCTTCTGCCACCTCATGCCGCCCAGAGTGACAAAATTACCAAACTCGGGTGTAGGGAAAGAAATATTTGCGCCCCTTCTGAACCAACACAAAAATAAACTGTGCTCTGCTTTCCAAAAACCGCACAAATACAGTAATACCCCATCTGCGTTCAGGGTAATGTACTTAGCATACGTAGGAATCCATACTTCGAACGAAAAGACTCTTTCCACACATACCATTTGCAGAGCTTTGTCTACAAGATGAGGGAATCTGCGACTGGCGGCCATGATAGTTGGTGGAAGGAAACCGTTTTTGAATGACGCGCACGCTGCCAGCACGCAGACTGACTGACACGGAAAAAAGGCCCCGGAGTGAACCAAACACCACAACTGTTTTATTCCTTTCCTTTGTTTGAGATCAGAGAGCAGCAAGAGCTTCAGCCAAACACACAGGCTGTCCCAAGGGAAGCCAAGCCAAGACAGTCGTCGTCCAATCACACTGCTCTGCTGCACAGAAGCTCAGGCGGTGGGGTGGATGTGGCAGCTGTAAAGGGAAGCGAGGGACCAAAACACGGAGCAGGTTGCACACTCCTATCTCCAGGGATGCTACGGTGAGGGAAGTCACAGGGCAGATGGTGGCTGGCCAAGGGAAGCCACGCCAAGCTTTGAGGAAAGGAAGAAAATCAGTTTTGTTTCACGAGTCAAACAAGTAACAGCTTGAGAGCATCTATCACTCAATTATGAGTCATGACAACAACCACATGGTGTCCAGGGGAGAATCACAATGTACTTAGGCAAGCACTCAGCTACAGTGTCCGGAAGAGCAAGAGAACACAGATCTGCTGAGACAAACCAGCATTATGGACATGGGAGCAGGCAGTAAAAAGCTGCAGAAAAAAAACATTCGACAATCTGGAAAAGGTCTTCAAATTTCTGCAGGAAAAAGAGGTAAAGTCACAGAAAAAGGTCAAATTTGCAGAAATACCGTCCGAGTATGCTTCTTAGACTAAATGCAAAAAATACTGGGAATCACCATTCAAACAGTACGCATATTACTTTTTTCAACATTACTGAATGTGTGGGTAACAAGTTAACTGAAATAAGTAGTATACCCGACTAACCCAGGTACACCTCTCCTGAAGCCATGGTCTCTGTTTCCCTCACAGATTTCCCTCCCCTATGCACTCTGCAATCCTTCTGTGTCCTGGTCACAAAGTAGCTGCACCCTTTCACATCTTTGTGCGGGCCACTCTCCGAATGTTCGTACACCTGTTAATTCAGTCATAGGGCTTGCGAGTCCTTGAATGACTGTGTGACCTCAGTTGAGCAGTTTCTATGCACTGGCTTACTACACAGGTGTCCACTGCTGCTCAGTCTAGCGGGCAACTCAGCCAAACTGCTGTTACAATGAATACGTTCTTCAATCAGTACCAGCAGTGTTGCTTGTCTATTTTAATAGCAGTCACTGTGGCTTTGCATCCTTCGCCCAGTCATTCATCCTTCCTTTGAGGTGTTGGTTTAAGCGTTGTCCCTGCATGTAAATTTACACAGAAATTTAAAATCTATGGGAATTTTCAGATAATTGTCTAAATCTGTAGGTATCTGACAAATCTGCAGAGGTTTTAGAAATCTTGGTTGACGTCAGGTAATCTGAGCAAAAAGGTTGGAGAGTTGCTAGATATGGTTATCTGTGCCATTTTAACTGCTGTGTACTTGTCTGGTCTGTGCTGGTCTTATTTTCACCTCAAATTATTTGGACTTGTGCTTCTCAATTTTGGCATAGGAGAGCTGGGGGTCTGTGTTTAAAGTAGTGGTTTGATCAATATAATTCCCTAGGATTAAGTGGCCACTTGGTGATCAGTAGGTCTCATTCTATGATGAATGAATGTGTTTGTTAAGTCTACCATTCGCCAAAACGCATTTTGGCACTGGGTGCAAGAATTCATAAAGAAGAAAAAATGATTTCAGATGCAAGCTAAATGCCAGTCCAAGAGGGAAGGCCTAAGCTATCCGCCAATCAGGTATGAGGTATGTTTTTATTCCCCCCCCCCCCAAAAAAAAATTAACATAAAATCAAGAATGTCCTGAAGACCTTTAGGATTCACATCTTAGCTGCTAACACCGCAAAGAATCTGCCACCAATCTGGGTTAAAATGAAGTATCAACAGAAGGTTTTTAGGAGAGCTCGTCATGTGAGGACCCGTGTCTTTTTGCACAGTCTATGCTGGCATGAGCACCAAGCCCATTGGGACTTTATGACAAAGGCATAATTCCTAATACTGCATATAGGAAGAAACAGATAGGCAGTGTAGCGTAGGTCTAGCCTTTGTAGTGTGCTAACATTTACAAAGACTACAGACAAGTCGTACACGGTTGCTTTGGATCAACTTTAGAGATACGAGATGTTTATTCGGAAAGTCTAAGAAACAAGTGTTGGCACAGTCAATCCAAATGTGGACTGCCACTATGACAATAGGCCAGTCCTAAGGGGGGGAATGAAATTAAGAGATTTCTTCAAAAATCGGAGATAGAAGGGCCAAAAAGTTACAGTGCTGTTATTTTGGGTCTCTAAGAACAATTGTTTGTCCAGTTTGAACCCAATATTTTTGACCATGACAGAAGGCATGGGAGGCATGCATGGGAGTCACAACTCTATAGATCAACTTCACCCAGGAGTACAAATCAGAATTTCAGTCTTTCAACATTAGCCTTTAATTTATTAACAAACATCTAAGAATAAACAGAGGTAAGGCAGGTTTATTGGAATTCTCGAGCTCATGAGGAGGCTTATCAAAAGTAAACAAAAGTTGGTTATCGTCAGCGTATGAAACACACTCCAGTCCATAAGAACTAGTCAGATGTATCAGAGGATGGACATAGATGTTGAAAAGTACTGAAGACAAGGACAAACTCAGGGAACTCCAGAACTGACCAGTCTTTTCTTGGAGCAGAAGGTTCCGAAGTATACATTTGGCTTGCCGTCATAGAGAAAGCAATTAAACTAGCTTAAGACAGTACCACTCAGCCCTGTGTGACACATGTGGTGGACAATAATTAATTTGTTGATCATCTCCAACATGGCTGAGAGGTCAAGCTGCAAAAGCCCTAAAGGAACCTGTGCCAACATTATGATTGTTACATATAGAGACCAGTGTCAAGTCTTAAGTAAGTCTGGGACTGGTCAAGAAGATTATACTGTCCAAGATAGTTGCCAGTCATTGAACAATATATCTTTGCAAACTTTGAGACCAACAGAAGTAGAGAAATGGGCCTCTAGTTGAAAGGGAATGTGAGATAAAGTTGAGGCGGAGTTTAGCTATGTTTTCTTTACATTAGTTGTCAACTTGACTAAAGATAAAAGAATAATTGAGCAAGCAAGTTAGTGCAGGGGTAATATCACCTACCAGGCTACGGAAAACCTTAACAGGCGAGAGCCAGGCTCAGTAAATATTTTTGGGTAGTAGCACTGTCAATATCAGGAGTTGAATTAGGACTTAATTATCAGTCTCTGACCGGAGAAAGTGTAATATTATTAGATGACAATAAAATATCATAGATTTTCAGAATTTTGTCAATAAAGTAGTCTGGTAGTCAATCATAGAACTGTTGAGATGCAGTGTGAGTATTAACCAAATACGATTTTTTAGATCTTTATTAACTTGGACAAGGTTCTAGCCGAGGTGGTTGAGTCTGAGACTAATGTATCATAAAAAGAGGGTTGGCTTTCCTTAACCAGTCTTGGTCATAGTGTAGCCTCAATGCTTTGGCTATTTCAGGATATTCATCATGTTTGTCTAGGCTAGGGAAGAAGGTTGAGTGGGGTTTGCGAATTGGCCTCCGAAACATATCCTTAAAATAAAATTAGACAGTAAAGCAAGTGGAAAACACCAGAGTAAGAGAAACATCCTGTATTAACGAGATAACTGATCTGGAGAGAACATAATATGTATTCATGACAGGACAGATGAACGCTCACTTGATGGATACCATAATAACGAATATCCTTATAATCTCCAGCATAGTGATCCCAAATGCGTTTGGCGATAACATAGGAGTAGTCTCTATTTGTTATTGCTCCTAAATGTTGCAATATGCGTAGTTTGTTTGTTTACAGTGCTACCAATGTACTTTTTGCCACATTTACAAGATGTAAACAACAAATGGGGTTTCACATGATATCTGGTTCCTGATCCTCTACACGGATATGTGTATATATATATATATATATATATATATATATAGTAATTTAGAGCAACTTTACTAATAAAAGCCTAGTCACACATATGCTGAAGAAACCTTCAGCGGACCTTTCAACCCCTGCCAACCACAGACCGATCTCCCTGCTACCATTCCCAGTCAAATACCTCAATGACCACCATTTCTGCAACAACACTCAGTCTGGTTTCAGACCCAACTACAGCACGGAAACTGCCCTCATCGCTGCCACAGATGACATTCGCATGATGATTCATGGCAATAGAGACACAGTCGCCCTCATCTTCCTGGACGTTTCTGCAGCATTTGACACAGTGTCCTATCTCAACCACATTCAATGCCTACACAACATCGGAATCCAAGGACATGCACTTCAATGGATCCTGAGTGGAAGGACCCAGTAAGTCAGTCTGGCACCATACTCGACTGAGGACCATGACCTCATCTGTGGAGTTCCGCATAGATCCTCCCTGAGCATGAAGTTCTTCAGCGCAATCACGATCCCAGTAGTCCGGATCATCTGCTTTCATGACATCAACGTTCTCCCCTATGCCGATGAACTGCAACTTATTCTCTCCCTTACGGACAAGACACCAAGTATCAGGATGAAGTTCAATGCCTGCATGACTGAAATCGACCATTGGATAAAGACCAACTGCCTTAAGTTGAACACCGACAAGATCGAAATCATCATCTTAGGGAAAAGCACTTCACCGTTTGACGCCACCTGGAGGCCAATAGAACAAAGAATGACACCCACATCCATCACCCACGCCAAGAACTTCAGGATCAAAGTGACCAACCAAGACAATGCCATCTCTGCTTCATGCTTCCATACCGTGGAGATCCTGAGGAAGACTTTCAAATGGCTCATAATCAGCACCTGGAAAACTGTCACACACGCTCTTGTAATAAGCAAACTGGAATATGGGAACACCCTCTATCACCCTCCATGATGGGCTCAACAAACAATTCACCAAAGGGTTGCAGACCATTGACAACTCTGTGTCTAGAATCACTCTCATTCTCCCACACTGCACTCACGTCACACTATACCTGAAGGAGCTCTTCTGTCTTCCCACAAACTAGCACAATTCAACTTCTCACCCATACTTTCTAGACACTAGATAACACTGTCCCAGCATACCTCAACTATCACATCTGCTTTTACAAACCTTCCAGGCACCTCCACTCATCCGGACTCCCACTTGCACACATACCATACATATGGAGAACTAGATCCGGCATTCAAGCCTTCTTCTATATCGCTCTTAAAGAATTAAATTACATTTCACTACATACAAGAGCCGCCTCTTCATTCTTGAATTTCAGAGAAAGCGGACAACCCAGCTTTTTGAGAAGTCCCAATACACCCTAGGTACAGCTAAACCCTCACCTGCTTAGTGCCAGGGTACCCTACCAGGTGATAGTGTGCTCTACAAATCTGCATAACATAACATTTATTACTCCAGTGCAATAGCCAATTCAATGTTGTTACCACAAAACAAAATTGAACTGAGTTATACAAAACTGACAGGAGAAAAACATTTTACTGCCACACAGACTGATCTACTAATTACTATAACTGGTAAACTCTAACTGTGAAACTGCACTAATGTAACCCTTTGAATTTTAGTTTTGGTTAAATACCTTTTTGTGAAAACAGGTACACATAAAAATGCTATAAAAATATATGCAGTGTATATTATGCTATTTATTACCACTACTGTGGGAGAGGGGTAGTATCATGACTCACTCACGACTTCAAATCTTGTGAATCCTTGCCCCTTCCCATCCTTAAGTAAAGTAATAAAAAGCATATTACAATCTGAGCATCTGTGTGTATGTATTATATTCACTTAAAAAAAACAAAAGTTACAGGGATGTTATAGTTAGGCTCACATTTTAAACATATAAAACCATAGAAATTCACCTGTTATAGTTAGAGTTATCTCAAGTAACTATAGCTCGTACCCTAAGGTAACTATAACTCAAGCAGAGTTTTTTCCGTAATTTTTTTTACTGTAAATATTACATTGATATTATCAAGATGTCATCAAAGGTGCCATGAGTGCCATAAATTGTGGGGTAATTATCAGTGCATGTCGAGGGCGTGAATTTTAGTTACCTTAGGGCACGAGTTATAGTTACTATGTTTCTTTAATGTAAAGTAGTTTTTATAATTATACATTAATCCAACCACCTCCGAGCACAGCGGAGGTTGCCCGCAAGGCCAGGCCTGCGGCTAACCCTCTATAACCACCCAACTCCAGGATGCACACGGCCTTTGGCCGTGCGCAGAGGGAGTTGGCCGCGGCCTGTCGATCTGGGAGTGAGAATAAGGTGAGAGGGTGTATCTGGGTGTGAGAGTGGCTGAGAGAGGGTCTATCTGGGTATGAGAGTGGGGGCATTTGTGTCTTGGTGGGTGTGTCAGCGTCTGTAAGAGAGAGCGAAAGAGTGAGAAGGAGAGAGATAAAGAGCTTTTTTAGGCTTTGATGAATAATATACTTAGAATAAGATATTTCAGGACAAATTTAAAACAAAAATGTATTTGTCAAATGAAATGAGCAAGATCACCTTTCAGTATGAACCATAAACTTTTGAAGTTTAAAAGAAATGAAAGAAGGAAAATGACCACAGACACACCTGGAGTAGAACCCTCAACTTTCAGTGCAAAGGTCTGTGACCTTAACCTTTAGGTCATAAGGGACTCCTTACTGTGATATTTCCAGACATACCTATGACAGTCAACCCACGCATGTGAATGTTCCATCACTAGGAAGGTTTAGCAGTCAGAACACTAATAAACAGAAAACATACTAGGATTTGAACCTTCAGCCTACTGAGTGACAGCACAAGACCATGTCTATTACAATGAGATATCTCTCTCTCTCTCTCTCTCTCTCTCTCTCTCTCTCTCTCATCTCTCTGCATTCTGTGGGACCCGACACTGCTCCCACAAGCAGGGAGCTGCTTTCAATAGCATCTCCCTGCTAGTGGGAGCAATGTTTTCATCTGTTTCCCTGCACGCATATTTGCGTGCAAGGAAACAGATGAAAACTCCTCTTTCTGCCAGCAGGAGCTGTTTGACAGCTCCCACTGTCAGTAAGCAGACATTGTTTGCTTTTTGCTTGGTGGGAGCGGACCCCAACCAAAAGCAAACAGCTATGTCTCAGGGTGGGCACACCAAGACATGGCAGAAGTTGGCATTAGGGGGTGGCGGTCCACCAAGCCATCACTGGCTCCTTGAGGGGGGCCACACAGCCCCCCCCCCCGAACTAGCATTGTCCCTTGGGGGTGGTACCCCATGGCCACGCATCATATATTCGTTAAAGCCCTGGGGAGGTGGTGGTCTCCGGTGCTCTGGTGGGATGCGGGGGAGAGGCCCTGACCATTGGATTTCAACTTGGCCCCAGGAAAGTGGAGGTCCCCGGGGCTGCGGGGGGGGGGGGGAAATGGGTGGATGCAGCCCTACTGCATCATATTTGCTTAAAGCCCGTGGAGGTGGTGGTCCTTGGTGCTGGGGCACACAGCCCCCACATCATATTTGTTTAAAGACCCAAGGACGTGGCGGTTCCAGGGCTGTGGGAGGGCCCCATGGCTTCCAGCATCATATTTGTTTAAAACCCAGGGGAGGTGGCGGTCCCCAGGGCTAACACTGGAAACACACCTTTTTTGCCCCCCCCCTTCCCGACCCCTGCTTGACGGGTCACCCCAAAACTTTACAGGCAGCAGCTCATGTGAGTGTCACATGTTTGGGGGAAACTTTTGTGAAGATCCGTCAAGTGGCGCAAAAGAAGTATGCAAGTCAAAAAACACTTTTTCTACAGAAACTGGGTACTAACTTGGGTACTAACTGTAACGACCTAGTGGCGACTGCCAATATATATATATATATATATATATATATATATATACACACACACACACACACGCACACACACACACACACACACACACACACAAGCTATGATTTCCACTGAAAAGGGAGTTTTTGTTTCACTAATAACTTCTGTGCCGTTCTGCAAATCTGCACAAATATGTTGCAATAAAAACAAAAAAAAGTTCACCCACTTTGGGTTGTTCATGGAAAGAAGGCAAGTTGCGTGCATATCCATAGAGCGAAAGCCACAAATAGGGGCCCCAAAAATGACATATCCCATTTTAACACTGTTGAATTATTTGTTCCTCAATACAGAAAAAAATGGCCGATTGGAAATAAACCAAACTTCGAAGAAAAAAATAGCTTTTTGAAGGAAAAAAAAAAAAAACTTTACTCAGGTAGTGCCTTTACTTGGGTTGGTGTACATTATTTTAGTCGTTTTCGAGAAATTCGAATTTTAAAAGGAAGTCTTTTGGTCTGAACCTGTGAATTTCAAATTGTAGATACCTCTGGAACATTAATCCGCACATCCACCAGACTGGTGAATGAAATTCAAAAACAAACACACCTTTTACTAGGCCGCTTTTTCTTCCATTATCTATTATGGGTTCGCAAATCGGTCTGCGGGTTTGTGAATCCAAACTGCCCCGAGCTGCTGGTCATAACATAAAATGTTCTATTGTGATAAACATTACCTGTGCACTACAGCATCTCCAAAAGGCATTTGTAAAGCCATTGGCTCACGTGTGCAAATTGTATTGGCTTTTCCAATGTTTGTTGACTTTCCAATTCTTTATATCCTAAGCAACATTGCATTCTGGTTACACATTATGATTACATATCTCCTGGAAACTTTGGTCAACAGGTTAATCAGGCAGTGAAAATCTGCACTGTAAAAACAGGAGCACTCAAAACAATGAGTCCATTCTTTTTCCCGAGACGTTTAAACTCTGCCTAAGCCACCCTTGTGCCATTTCACTGCAGACCCTGAACCGTTGCACCACGTGGAACAAATCAGCATGAAAAAGGCAATTCAAAAGTTGGTGTCCACCACAAAGAAAAGGCGGGGAAATGACGATCCCCGTGGAGAGATGAATTCAAACCCCTTTTCATTCTTCTCAAGGCTGCCAACAATTGCATGTCCATTGCATGCTTAACAAAAGCCCGAAGTACAAATTCGCAGGCTGGAAAACATGGCATTTTTTTTATTTAGTGCTTCATACCTTATTCTGTGATTTTTAGATTTACATATTTGTCTAGGGACACAATTACCCAGCCCGCTGCCAAATCAGAAGGAGGATTCAAACTAGAGACCTTCAGATCACTGCATGTTTCAACAGTAGAAATTGTGGAAGCTAATACCATAACTGTTATGGACACGAACTAGCGCCCATAAAGGCACCACCCACTGAATGATATCACAATGGAGTTTATAACTCAATCTGATATCATCAGACAAAATGACATTCTTGTCAAGATTTTGCAATCTCAAGCCCTATGAGTGACAAACTCACTTGGACTACAAAATGCCCTTGTAGGAACCCCATTTTAGAAGTGAGAAATTTTTTTCCAACTCAAAGCGGCACTGGTACCGGACTGCTTTGGAGAGTTAAACAAGGTTTTCAATTCAGGAATGCAAACAAAGGGATGGTGGTCTGCTGTCACGTGGAGGTCACTATCCCTGTGTTCACAGCAAATCACAAGGGGTCACAAAGTGAAACCTACCTACTTAATATTCATTAGTCAGATCGTTCTGAGACCTCCTACAATTGATGAGTTAGCACTGCAACCTATTAGTACATAGATCGCTTTGCTAAACCTGTGTCCGCTGGGAAAAAAAGTTGGTGTGCAGTTGGCAACCACACTTTTGCAAAAGGACTCTTGCATGCCTAAGACCGCCAGCCGTATTACGAAGCAGCACACCGCCAGGTTTTTTTGTGGCGATCACCCTGCCATGAAAACCCTAGAGTTAACGCACTGGGTGACAGGAATCCCCATTCCTGTCACCGGCACACGCACCCCCACACGTCCACACACTTGCAGAAACACACCCCACACTCGCCCACACACTTCCTGACACACACCCCTACCCAACCGCACGCATACATCCTGACACCCCACCTAACCGCACGCATACATCCAAACACCCCCACCCAACTGCACACATACATCCAAACACCCATACCCAACCACATGAATACATCCAAACACCCCCACCCAACCACAGGCATACATCCAAACACCCCCACACAGCAGCACGCATACATCCAAACACCCCCACCCAACCGCACACATACATTCAAACACCCCTACCCAACCGCACGCATACATCCAAACACCACCACCCAACACAGATATACATGCACCCAACTGAACACAAACATACATGTACCCCCACACGGTCGCAGACACCCACACCCACTTGCACACAAACATGCATGCATCCCCACTCGTTCGCATAGACACGCACCCCCACTCGCTCACAAACGCACCACCCTCCACATTCATGCACACCCCCACCCTCTGCATACATTCACACACAAACCCTCCACATTCATACACACCCCACCCCCTCGGCATACATTCACACACACCCTCCACATTCATACACACCCCACCCCCTCGGCATACATTCACACACACCCTCCACATTCATACACACACCCACCTCTGCATACATTCACACACACACCCTCTGCATTCATACACAACCTCACCCTCCGTATACATTCACACCCCCACCACCACCACCACCACCACGCACTTATAGTCACACACACACACACACACATGCACCCTCAGCATTCATACACACCTCCACCCTCCGCATACATTCACACATACACACCACCACACACGCATGCAGTCACACACACACATATATGCACACCCATTCCGACACACACATTTTGAGGTGGTCGTCCGGGAGCGGGTGGATGTCGGCGGTTCCACCGCCAATGCTGCTCCACCGTCCAAGGACCGCTGTGCCATATTACTGCTCAGAATATTGCGGCCCACCGCAATATTCCTCCTCATGACCTCCTCACGGTGTGGTGGTGCTGACGGTGGACCCTCTTCTCACCCGCCATCTGTCAGGCCGACTGTGTCCCATAAACCGATGGAAATCCGTTGGTGCCTCGTATTGAGTCAGTCTTTAGACCGCCAACACTGGCTGTCTTTTGGCGCCCGCTTCGATGGGGGAATGAGGGCCTGAATGTTATTCATGAGCAAAATAAGTTTACCAAATTGTTCACACTTTTTACATGGTCATTAAGAAAAACACACTTTGTATGCTCAAGCTTTATATATAATGTCAAAAAGCCAAACTACAAGTCCCACTTATAGACCATACTAAAATTATGACAAAAATAAAATGTAAAATGGCCAAAGAGAGAGAGAGATGGAATACAGAGAAGGAGAAAAGAGTGAATTGATGAAAGAAGAAATCGTGGGAGTTAAGAGAGGGAAATAAAAAGGGTGGATAGAAGAGAGCAAAAGAAAACGTCAGGGTTGAGAACAAGGGAGAGAAATGTGTCGAGAGTAGGATAAATGGGTAGACTGGAAAGAAATTGAAAACAAGGTTGAGGAAGATAAGAGCGAAAATCGTCATAAATGAGGGGAGATATAAAAAGGAATACGAAATAGAGTGTTGGAGAGATGATATGCGAGAGGGCAAACGAGAAAAAAGCACGATTAACCAAAAGTTTATTGACTGGTGTGTCGGTTAGCGTAAGCGGCGGCGAGACGGAACTTAATGCACAGAAAGGGGTGAAGGGCGAGAAAAAGGAATGGAGCGGAATGAGAGAAGGGAAACAGAGAGAACGGGGTACTGGAAACAGAAGGTGGCGTAAGTGGCGAGAAAAATAAACGAAGAGGAAAGTAGAATAGGAGAAGGAGAGAGAAAGAGGAAAAATAAGGAATTAATACGGAGAGAGACGCAGTAAAAGAGAACGAAACAGGTAGAATGGTAGAAAGGTAGAGAATAGGAAATAGGAGACAGGAGATAAGAGATGAAAAATAAGTGACAAGCAGGAGTAAGGACAGTAATGGAAAGGAATAAGATGAAAGGAATGGATAAACAGGAGAACAAGGCTTAGACAAGTGGAGAGTGTGGGGGGATGATCATGAAGAGACAGTAAAAACTTAAAGGAAGGGAGCTCAAGAGCGTGGAAAGAGCTGGGAGAATAATAGGTGATGCGAGGAATGAGTAAAGGGCAGAGTAGATAAATGCTGGCCGGGGTGGGAGCACGACTGGCGAGATGGGGCTCAGTGCCAATGGTCGGCGAACAACTTGTCTGGAAAGCAGACGTCCGGACCCGGGAGGGGGGTGGCAGAAGGCTAATAGGAAATGGAATCTAATTTCTTACGAGCTGCCCCAAATATGGAATAAGAAAGAGCCGCTAGCACTGGGAACTCTCCTGAGAATCGGCAAGTCCCATCACTGGGAGATGAACAAAAGGCGGCCATTCACTGTGCAGGGAAGCCCGGGGAGGCGGGAACCGGCGGCATTTCTGTCAGGAGATACCAGGAGATACCGGCGACAATGAATTACGTACGGGGAGCGGCACGCCCTCGGAAAACAGATGGAAGGAGGTCACAGGAGGCACATCCTCAGAGCCCAGGGGAGGGACATACACCTATCTAACTGAGGAGGAGACAGGCACATCCATAGTGATCGGGGAGGAGGGCAGACAACAGGGGACACACCCTTCGAGTACAGAGAGAAGGGACACACAGACACCTTTATAACACAGGATGACGAGGCACACCCTCAGAGCCCAGGGGAAGGGACACACACCTATCTGAGGAGGAGACGGACACATCCATAGACCTCGGGGAGGAGGGGGGACACCGTCGTCGAGTACAGGGAAGAGGGCCATACAGACACCTAATAACACAGGAGGAGGGGACACCGTCAGAGCACGCCCTCAGAAAACAGTGGGAAGGTGCACATTGGCAAAACACTACTAGAGAGAGAAAACGGACATGGCACGTACATGGCTGCTGCGGGAAAGAGACACACAACTTTACAACCCAGGGAGAAAAATAACGCACACACTGAGAACAGGACCCAACTCGAAACCACAATGGGCCCGGGCAAAAATTTTGAAACCAGCCACATATTGCAGGAGGCCGCAACTAAAATTATGCCATGGGGTCTTTCATAGCGGAGTCAAGGCAGCCCATCCAATTTTGAAAGCAGCACCATAGTCTACTGCCCACTGGGAAACTGACAGAGTGGCAAGATGATCTGCCGACCCATGGCTGACAAGATTGTCAAAAGAACAAACACATCCTCAGAACATCTTGCAAAGGAGCACACAGGACCCAGCACACACCTAGAAAACAAACGAAGTGAGCCTAAGAGAGAGAGCAATGGTGGCATACAACATGGCGAGAAGAGACATATCGTTTACATCACGGAGAATGCAGCACATCTGAGAAATGCAGCACATCTGAGAAGACAGTGGAAAGGAGCATACAGGTGACAAACCTTCAGAGCGCAAGGAAAGAGACAAGGGGCATGCCAGAAAGAGACACACTTTTACAATACAGGAGAATGGAACATAGTCTCAAAAAGCAATAGAGAGGAGCGCAGGGCACACTCTTAGAGGACCTGTGTAACGTTAACAGGGGCGCAGTCAAGGAACACCAAGATAGGAGACCATCCAGGGCTTTAAGTGGAATAAAAGGAGTGTAGGGGGGTCTCTAAATGTGGCAAGGCGAAAGGTGCGTGACCAGGAGTATTTTATAAGGGCATGGCTTATGTAATCGAAGGCCATGGCCTAAATCAAGTGAGTCAGAATACCAGTGTCTCTGAATTCTTAAAGTGAGTATTCAACCTGAAATACTGGAAGTGCAAGGACATCACAGCAAAGTCAAGTAAGTGAACATACTAAAGATAAGGCCGAAAAAATACTGCCAGAAATCAGAGGGGAAAAGGGCCTTTTCCCACTTAAAAAAGATTAAGAATGTTTGTTTTTTCTTTTGAGACCCCACTACAACCTTGCTACAGACAGTGGAAGGAGAACCCATTATTAATAAAACAAGCATTTGCAATGCATTGGGTCTCGCGTTTATTCGAGTTAAAGCTATGAGCGTTGTAAACTCCTAACCAGACTTTTATTGCCACATAAACTGAAAAGTAAAACAGTTTCACATAAGCGAGCCGACGGCCTCCATGAGTGAAAAGCAAACACACAAAAGGAAAAAGAAGTTCACTCGCAGTGAAACGTATCAGTAAAAGTGCAATTATCCATGTAACCGTCAAAAGTGCAGTAATCCATGCAACAGAGTCGATGTCATGCAAGGCGCACGTCTACTGCCCAACGAAATAGCGCTGCCTACGAAATAAAGAGAAAAAATAGTCCAGAAACCACATGAAAAACATGGAGCCTTGTATGTTTTCAGTAGTTGGCTGGTGCACTCGAGGCGGGCTAAACAATGGAAAAGGTAGGACGTATGCATGACTTTCACTAATGAAATTATGGAATTGCAAAAGGTAAGCCCACAAACCAACCAAACTGATGAGCAGGGCATGGGCATGGTTACAAGCTCGTAGAGAGATAACAACAGGGACAGAGCGCTTTGCGCTCTACCCTAAAAGAAAACAAAAAAAGTCTATTTCCATTATCGTTATTCTATTCATTTCTGTACCCGCCCAGCATTGCTGATCTGACAGAGTTCTTGCTTTCACACATGCTATTACTTCTCTGCTTACCTGATGCAGGGCCCAGAACGGGCACAAGCCACCTACCTCCTTTAGCTGCTGAGTGAAAAAATGCAGAATACAATGAGATGTGCATAGCAGGTGGTTCACGAGACAAAAAATACTATTATGTCATCATAATGGTTGAATGCGTTGCGCAAATGCCAACATTTATAACATAATAATACACCGACACTGCCTCAGAATCATCACCGGGCTGTGCGTTTATACCATCGGGCATTTCCCACTGTGCTGGAGCCTTTCAAGACTGGCTTCTGAAGGCAGAGGACCACTGCTGTTGACTCTGCTACCTCCTCAAGCTCCCTCAGATTAGCTGCAGAAGCCTCATCGCGTGCGTTAGTCAGAGGAAGGAGAACTATGAAAGAAACACGCATTGGCAAAGCCAACAGGTTCCGCCAAAGTGAGATCTGTTGGCTTTCTCAATGTTTTTTTTTTTTTTCAGACGTTGCACAGCAACGCAGGCTTTTGTGCAGCATGGCTTACAGGGGAAAAAAAAGCGATATGACATTCAGAGTGGAATGTGTCATAGCGCCATTGCTTTCTTTACTTACAGTTTGATGTGCAGCAAAGGTAGAAAGCAGACGAAAAATGCTGTGGCACAGCCAGTTCTAGCCACTTCAAATCAGTTTTTTTCCTGATGGAAGTGGGAGGACAAGACAGAAGGACAAGGGGATGGGTGTGTGAGGGACGGTGGCAAACAAAAAGGCTGCTGGGAGGGAGGGATGGAGCATGCAAAAAGGTTGCAGAGGAGGTAGGAGGGACATTGCAAGCAATAGGGCGAGGGAGTGAGCATGCAAAGAGATCACAGGAGGGGTTGGGAGGTATGGGGCAAGCAACGGGGTGGGAGGAAGGGCAGCAAGCAACAAGGTCGCAAGAAATGTTGGGAGGGAGGGGACCATGCAAAAAGGTCGCAGGAGGGTGTTAGAGGGACGGGGCAAGCAGCATGGTCACAGGTGGGGATTTAGAGAAACAGGGAGGGGATGGGAGAAACAGGGAGAGTGTGGGAGGAACAGGGAGCGGTACAGAGGGCCTGCAAACACATGCAGTCTTATGGAGTACATGACCAAAATAAAATTAAAAAAAGAGAATCAGGCGGCCAGTGGAAGGACACTCCCTCAGACAAGAACCTGTACTTGGGCCATGCGCCAAGGCAGAGATGAAGCTCCAGGAGAAAACAGGAAGCACTCACCAATAAGAAGCAAGGAAATGAGAATTTGAAGCCAACCAGTGTGAATAATGGTGAGTAATGGTCAGGCTCTAAACCCGTTTAAGCTTTTTTTTTTTTTAACAAAAAGTTTGGCGACAGCGCATTCACTGTCTCAGGTGAAACTAAAAAAGAGAGTGAGGGAAGAGAAAGGAGGTAGAGAGTGGGGCTTGTTTTAATGTTTTTGCTAGGCTGCTTTTGTTTTTTTCTCTCCAGCCTTGCTCAGAATGCGTAGCCAATGAAGTGAGCACTTGCCCCCTGGCAACACAAGGAGAAGATCACCTTTACAACTAAGGTAGGGGAATACACTTCCCAAAGTTCACACCCTGTGAAGGCGTGAAGAGGACCTGATGCACATGTTTACAACACAGGAAGAGGGGCACCCTCACCCCAAAACTCAAGGAGAATCCCTCCACTCCCGGAAAATATGCTTTCACTGATGGCTGTACAACAAATCAAGAAAGAATACACATTCCCAAAACAGAGGATGAAAGCTAGGGTGAATGTATTTTTAAAACCAAAAAGTAGGAGAGACTACACACTATTAATACACTGGAGGGGTTATTTTCTCTTTTTCCGTTTTCTATTACTTAAAAGCTGCCTGAAGTCCGTTTTATTAGCTGTTCGTAAAACAATAAAATCTTATTAGATACATCACCATTTTACGATCTGGCGAGGAGGAGTCTTGCCCTTCGACTGTATTAATAGAGTATTCACGAATGACAAAAAATTGGGCACACTAGAAAAACAGAAAAAGGAGACGAGGAACTAATGCATCCCAATTAGAGATGATTTTATTGAAAGGAAGTCGCACCTTTATATTAAAGTAACTCCAGACACTGCAGCCAACGACCTGGTCATCTAATGAAGGAATGAATAGACTGCTAGTAGCTGACCAATTCTAAGTACAACCATTATCAAGAGTTTCCTGAATCATAGATGCAATCACGGAGTCTGAGAAAAACAGTAATACGTTTTTGGGTTTAAATATATGTCTTAAAGAAGGTGATGTGAACCCATTTCGATTTCCACCGAAACGCCATGTTGACAGATTCTTTTCTGTTAAAATGTGCAATTGTTGAAAATGGGAAAATATTTGCGCTTGAAGATTATGTATATGTATGAGGTCCCTTTTAACTAATAATGTGTTTTTAACAGTTATATGTGGTTTATATTTTTAATTATATAATATATGATAACTCTTCGAACAACAGTGGGAATGAGACTATGGTTTTCTAATATAGTTGTAAATTGCCCCAAATGTGTACTCATTTGTATATCGTGTTGCTGTGTCTAAGGGAGGTATAAAGAGATGAGCAAGCATGAAAGGGAAACTGTTTTTGTTTTAGAGGCAGAGAGGTGCCTCCTTCGTGTCACGCTGCACCCTGGAGGGTGGAGATAAAAGCATATGCAACATCTTACCTGTAGTACTAATTCTCAACGGAACTTTCTCATAAAACCGTGACATATTTAACTTTAGTAAAACCACTGGGACACCTAAATGTTTTTCTTAAAAAACTTGGACAGTCTTGGAAGTCTGGTTACCCTGGAGAAGAAGCACAGTCACCCTCGGAACTCACGAAGAAGCCCACCATATCCTGAAGACATACACATTCAGGCTTGCATTGGAATGAAAGAGCGCATGTCTGCATCCTGCCCACATCAAAATGCACAGATCAGGGCATATATCCGATACAACACAGTAACAAGCGCGTGGTCTTGTTCTCTCGGACACAAACTGTTAATATCACAACGTTAGGTCCCAATTGTGAGTGGCATTATAATTGCTATAGTTTATGAAATGAAAAGATAGATGTGTAGGTACACTTGTCCTTTAAAAGTATTTCACCAGCGGTGTAAATGCTAGTACTCTCCCTTCGAGTGAAACAAGCATTGGTCTCGCCTACGAGATATGAGCTATTGGCTTTATCAATGTTTAGCTATGTTGTACTGCAGCGCAGTACTGTTGAAAGTAAACCACCATGACAGAGCTAGCGCTGGCTATGCCACAGCGCTTTTTGTTTTAATGCTGACGGAAGGGAGGCAAAACGGACAACAGAGGTTGTGTGAAAAAGGTGATATGATTTGGCCGGTGGTCCCTCATCATAGCTCTTTTTTCGGTTATGATGAATGGGGGAGGGAGGCAAGCAGCAAGACGTACGAGGGAGGGGCAAGCAGCAACACTGATGAGGGTGGATCCGCGTGACAAGAAGCAACAGGGATGAGGGAGAGAGAATTCGTAGGGGCATCAGACACCACAGATGAGGAAGGAAGGACGGGTGGGTGAGCAAGCAATAAAGATGACGACTGGAGGGGAAAAGCAACACAGATGTCAAGCAATACAGATGAGGGTTGGTAGGAGGAGATAAGCAATACAGATGAGGGTGGGTAGGAGGAGACAAGCAATACAGATGAGGGTGGGTGGGAGGAGACAAGCAATACAGATCAGGGTGGGTGGGAGAGGACAAGCAAAGCAACAAGGATGAGGGTGGGTGGGAGGGGACAAACAACACGGATGAGGGTGGGTGGGCAGGGACAGGTAACAGATGGTGGGTGGGAAGGGACAAGTGACACAGATGGTGGGTGGGAAGGGACAAGCGACACAGATGGTGGGTGGGAAGGGACAAGCGAAACAGATGATAGTGGGTGGGAAGGGATAAGCAACACAGATGAGGGTGGGTGGGAGGAGACAGGCAAAACGGATGAGGGTGGGTGGGAGGAGACAGGCAAAACGGATGAGGGTGGGTGGGAGGAGACAGGCAAAACGGATGAGGGTGGGTGGGAGGGGACAGGCAAAATGGATGTGGGTGGGAGGAGACAAGCAATACAGATGAGGGTGGGTGAGAGGGGACAAGCAAAGCAATACAGATGAGGGTGGGTGGGAGGGGACAAACAACACAGATGAGGGTGGCACAGATGATGGTGGGTGGGAGGGGATAAGCAACACAGATGATGGTGGGTGGGAGGGGATAAGCAACACGATGATGGTGGGTGGAAGGGGATAAGCAACACGGATGAGGGTGGGTGGGAGGGGATAAGCAACACGGATGAGGGTGGGTGGGAGGGGATAAGCAACAGGGATGTGGGTGGGTGGGAGGGGATAAGCAACACGGATGTGGGTGGGTGGGAGGGGATAAGCAACACGGATGTGGGTGGGTGGGAGGGGATAAGCAACACGGATGTGGGTGGGTGGGAGGGGATAAGCAACACGGATGAGGGTGGGTGGGAGGGGATAAGCAACACGGATGAGGGTGGGTGGGAGGAGACAGGCAAAACGGATGAGGGTGGGTGGGAGGAGACAGGCAAAACGGATGAGGGTGGGTGGGAGGAGACAGGCAAAACGGATGAGGGTGGGTGGGAGGAGACAGGCAAAACGGATGAGGGTGGGTGGGAGGGGACAGGCAAAATGGATGTGGGTGGGAGGAGACAAGCAATACAGATGAGGGTGGGTGAGAGGGGACAAGCAAAGCAATACAGATGAGGGTGGGTGGGAGGGGACAAACAACACAGATGAGGGTGGCACAGATAAGGGTGGGTGGGAGGGGACAAGTAACAGATGATGGCGGATGGGAGGGGACAAGCAACACGATGATGGCGGGTGGGAGGGGATAAGCAACACAGATGAGGGTGGGTGGGAGGGGATAAGCAAGGGTGGGAGGGGATAAGCAACACGGATGAGGGTGGGTGGGAGGGGATAAGCAACACGGGTGAGGGTGGGTGGGAGGGGATAAGCAACACGGGTGAGGGTGGGTGGGAGGGGATAAGCAACACGGGTGAGGGTGGGTGGGAGGGGATAAGCAACACGGATGAGGGTGGGTGGGAGGGGATAGGCAACACGGATGAGGGTGGGTGGGAGGGGATAGGCAACACGGATGAGGGTGGGTGGGAGGGGATAGGCAACACGGATGAGGGTGGGTGGGAGAGGGGACAGGCAACACGGATGAGGGTGGGTGGGAGGGGACAGGCAACACGGATGAGGGTGGGTGGGCGTGTGGATGGGAGGGGACAGGCAACACGGATGAGGGTGGGTGGGCGTGTGGATGGGAGGGGGAAGGCAACACGGATGAGGGTGGGTGGGAGGGGGAAGGCAACACGGATGAGGGTGGGTGGGAGGGGGAAGGCAACACGGATGAGGGTGGGTGGGAGGGGGCAGGCAACACGGATGAGAGTGGGTGGGAGGGAGGGGACAGGCAACACGGATGAGGTTGGGTGGGAGGGAGGGGACAGGCAACACGGATGAGGTTGGGGGGGAGGGAGGGGACAGGCAACACTGATAACTGACAAGCAACAAGGAGGAGGTCAGCCGAGGACAAGTAACACAGATTGAGGGTGAGTGGGGACAAGAACACGGATGCAAGCGGGTGGTTGGGGACAAGCAACACTGATGATGGTGACAAGCAACATGTAAGAGGGAGGTCGGGTGGGGACAAGCAACACAGATGAGGTAGGGCGGGTGGCAACAAGCAACACAGATGATAACAAGCAATTCAGATAATGATAGGCAGCATGAATGAAGGACAGTGGATGATGTCAGGCAACATGGATGAGGAAGGGTGGGTGGAGACAGGCAACATGGATGAGGAAGGGCGGGTGGAGACAGGCAACATAGAAGAGGGAGGGCGGGTGGAGACAGGCAACATGGAAGAGGGAGGGCGGGTGGAGACAGGCAACATGGAAGAGGGAGGGCGGGTGGGGACAGGCAACATGGAAGAGGGAGGGCGGGTGGGGACAGGCAACATGGAAGAGGGAGGGCGGGTGGGGACAGGCAACATGGAAGAGGGAGGGCGGGTGGGGACAGGCAACATGGAAGATGGAGGGCGGGTGGGGACAGGCAACATGAATGAAGGCGGGCGGGTGGGGACAGGCAACATGAATGAAGGAGGGAGGGTGGGGACAGGCAACATGAATGAAGGAGGGCGGGTGGGGACAGGCAACATGAATGAAGGAGGGAGGGTGGGGACAGGCAACATGAATGAAGGAGGGCAGGTGGGACAGGCAACACGGATCAAGGAGGGCAGGTGGGGACAGCCACATGGATGATGAAAAGCAATACAGATGACGATAGACAGCATGAATTAGGGAAGGTGGTTGGATGATGTCAGGCAACACTGATGAAGGAGGGCAGGTGGGGACAGGCAACACGGAAGAGGGAGGTTGGGTGGAGACAAGCAACACAGATGAGGGAGGGCGGGTGGCAACAAGCAACATGGATGATGACAAGCAATACAGATGATAGGCAGCATGAATGAGGGAGGGTGGGTAGATAATGTCAGGCAACACTGATGAGGGAGAGCAAGTGGGGACAAGCAACATGGATGGGGAAGGGGTGGCAGGGACAGGCAGCATGGGTGAGTGAAGGTGGGTGGGGATATACAACATGGATGAAGGAGGGCGGGTGGGGACAGGCAAAACAGATGAGGGAGGGCGGGTGAGGACAGACAAAAGAGATGAGGGAGGGCGGGTGGGGATAGGCAAAACAAATGAGGGAGGGCGGGTGGGGACAGGCAAAAGATGAGGGAGGGCGGGTGGGGACAGGCAAAAGAGATGAGGGAGGGCGGGTGGGGAGAGACATGGATTCTTGACACAACATGGATGAGGGAAAACAAGTCAGGGAAATTAACACGAACGAGGAAGGGAGGGTGGGAGGGATCAAGCAACATGAAAAGAGAGAGTGGAGTTAGATGAAAAAGATGCACTACGGAAGAGTGCTTAAACACAAAGAAAAAAGTAGCACCTAAACAAGTAAGCAGTGGAATGACACAAGTAAGCCATCCATGCTCCATGACAAGCACACAATCAGCTGACCAATAAAAAACATTCACATGACAGTGAAAATGAAGCCAACCAATAGAAGCAATGGGGGCCCTTTAAGCTCATCGTTAAAAAAAAAAACAAAAGGCCTCAAAAAGACAGCACATGCACTATCTAGGGAAGCCCTAAAATGTGCAGCTACACAATACCAGATTGCACCTAACCATTTATAGTATTAAGAGTTATACATCTCATTATACTCTTGTCTTTCACCAGGAGAAAAAGAAGGAAGAGTTTACATATGCATTACCAGGAAGAAATAAGGAATAACAAGGGGAAAGCTGAAACAGAATTAGAAACTCCTCCCCAATAATTCCTCCTTTCTAAGGTGACCTTCAAGGTCCCTACTTATGGCTGGTAATCCTCCCACCAGATCATCACTAGTACTGCAGGCAGACCTGCCAACCTCAAATCATGTTTCGCTATGTGAAGCTTGACCGGCCTCAGGAGGGTGGGCACTGAAATGGGAGAGCAGCTTTTTAGGCCATCACATCCTGAGATCCTCCACGCAGCAGCATATAGCTCCAGCACCTCGAAACCCCGGGTGATTTGCCGTGCTCTACAAATGTTTGACTGATTAATTGATTGATGGTATGGAGGGAGAAGGGAGAGGTTAGGCTTGGAGACGGTGTGGTTACTCCTACTTGCCAAAAAGCACGAAATGTGCTGAAGCAGAATGCTGTGTGGTACTGCAGAGGTTGTGAAATCTGTAGTGTATTACTAAAGTGCAGAGCGTCAATGCACAAGATGGAAACCCACAGTTATTTTGGTTTCCAGCCAACTTGGTGCTCACCATGTGACATTGGCTCTTCTCCAGGTGACAATGTGAAAAGCTCTGCTACAGTGTGACACACAGTGGCACCATATGAACTGTCCAGTCCATGCAGCTATCAGTAATTCCTTGGATGGGTTAACAGCCACAAGGACTAGGCACTCCAGCAGACCCAATGCCTTTTTGGGTCGAGCTCAGGCAGCGCAAATGCGCTGTCTTCGAGACAAGTATTCAGTAAAAGGACTTTGATCTCGCCTGATGCTTGTCACAGGTTGGCGCCAGTGTCACTCTTCCTTGCTGCCTCCAAATTGGTTCACACAGCCAATATATCACTTCTGTTTCTGGGTAAGGCGCACCGATCAACTACAGATTAATGCCACTTGATTAGTTCCAGTGCACTGTGATGCAGGTACTATTTTTTCTATTCCCTTCCTCTCTGCAGCTCTTGATAACATTAAAAAATGCACAAGTTGTGCTAGTTTAAAAGTTTAAAGATACACGGAACTCTAAGGATTCGCATATGGCGTTTGGTCGCCAGGCAGCTAAGATTCTCCATGAAAGATATTTTGGCAGCGGGGCTGGTTGTTTCACGTGGTCTGGACTTGCCCTAAGAGGGGGCATTTATGAAGCAGAAAGCAAAACAGGCTTGCAAAGGAAGATCACGTTTCCTGACAAATTGTGTTTACATTTCACAAACTTCAAAAATAAAGGGGGTCATTCTGACCCCGGCGGTCTCAGACCGCCGGGGCCAGGGTCGGCGGGAGCACCGCCGACAGACCGGTGGTGCCCCGCAGGGCATTCTGACCGCGGCGGTTCGGCCGCGGTCAGATGCGGGAAACCGGCGGTCTCCCGCCGGTTTCCCGCTGCCCTTCAGAATCCTCCATGGCGGCGGAGCGCGCTCCGCCGCCATGGGGATTCTGACACCCCCTACCGCCATCCTGTTCCTGGCGGGACTCCCGCCAGGAACAGGATGGCGGTAGGGGGTGCCGCGGGGCCCCTGGGGGCCCCTGCAGTGCCCATGCAAATGGCATGGGCACTGCAGGGGCCCCCGTAAGAGGGCCCCACAAAGTATTTCAGTGTCTGCTATGCAGACACTGAAATATGCGACGGGTGCCACTGCACCCATCGCACCTTCCCACTACGCCGGCTCAATTCTGAGCTGGCGTCCTCGTGGGAAGGTTGTTTTGCCCTGGGCTGGCGGGCGGCCTTTTGGCGGCCGCCCGCCAGCCCAGGGCAAATCCCAAAATACCCTCAGCGGTCTTTCGACCGCGGACCGGTATTTTGGTGGGGGAACTTCGGCGGGCGGCGAAGTTAGAATCACCCCCAAAGTCTAATTTTGTTAAAGAAATTTAATATCACTTTGAAACCTTCTAAGGGTGTGCCAGATCTGCTCTAATATACATCTGTCAAAAGAACACTGGAAAGGAACAAACCACATTGGCTATTATGATCCCTAAGATTCTGTGCCTGAACTGGACCAACCCAGCAAGCAACGGTTGTTCAATACACACGCCCGTTGGGGGCGCTCCACCCTCCAGCCGCCTTGGCACAGGCTACACAACAGAAGCTGCACACAGGCACAGGCAGCAGCAGAAAGTGATCCTCAGGGCTGGCAGGCGGAGACAGCCGGGCAGGGGAGAGGCAGGCCTCAGCCCAGTGTTAGCACAGGTGCAGAGGTGGCCCATCATAGCCAGCTCTCCGGGAAGCGCAGGGGGGCTCTGCAGGGCCGCACCCATCCCAGGCACTGGTCGGCTGGGACAGAGAGGCTGCTCCTTCACCATGCCTTGCTACTGTCACTGTCAAGTGGGAATTGTAGATGGTTGTATACAGGTGCCTCTTATGTTTACATCTAGTTCCTCTGACTCAGCAGCATGGAGAGCTTCAACCATGGTGGGTGTTTGCATTACTGGTGCGTGTGTGTGTGTGTGTGGGGGGGGGGGGGGGGGTTAATCCCAGGCCTCGCCAAGGCACTGCGGCCCCTACACCAAGTTGCACCTGGGCACAAAAGTGGGACTTTTACTTTTGCACACATGGCTGCTGTGAATGTGTTGCTATTACTCGCCTCCAACTAAACAACTGTGCCAGAAAAATCAGTTGAGCTTTTTGGTGGCGTAAATGCATAAGCTATACAATTCTCTTGATCCCATGCACTGTGGGCTAGTAAATATGTTGCCCCGGCTTCTCAAATGCAATCCGACTGAATCCACACCACTCCGATCCACATTACTCCAATGCACCCTAGAATAATCTGCCCCTCTCTAATCCAAAACAATCGGCCCCACTCCAATCTGCCCCATTCCAATCTAAAACAATCTGCCCTTCTCCTATCTGCCACACTCAAATCCTAAACAATCTGCCCCACTTCAGTCTGCCCCACTCCAATCCAAAACAATCTGCCCCCTCCAATTCAAAACAAGCTGCCCCACTCCAGACCAAAACAATTTGCCCCACTCCAGACCAAAACAACTTTTCCCACTCCAATCCATTTCAATCTGCCCCACTTTAATCCAAAACAACCTGCCCCCACTCCAGACTGTCCCACTACAATCCCAAACCCACTCCAATCCAAAACAATGTGCCCAACTCCCATCCAATCCCCCTCACCTCACCCCAATCCAATCCATCACACTTCATCCATCACCTCACTCCAATCCACTCCAATCCAGTCCATAGAACACCAATCCCGTCCATCCCAATCCAGCCCTGTCCAGTCTACCACTCTCCAAGTCACCTCACTCCAATCCACCTCACTCCAATCCACCCCACCCCAATCCACCCCACCCCAATCCACTACAGTCCAATCCACCTCACACCAGTCCGAGCCACCCCACTCCAGTCTGATCCACCCCACTCCAATGAAACCCACCCTACTCCAATCCACCGCACTCCAATTCAATCCTCTTAATCCAACCCACTTGAGTCCAATCCACTTTAATCCACCCAACTCCAGTCCAATCCACCCCACTCCAAACAACCTTAATCTACTCCACTTCGATCCAGTACATCCCTCTCCAATCAATCCACCTCACCCCAAACCAATCCAACCTAATCCAATCCAATCCACCCCACCTCACCTCACCTCACTCGGGTCCTATCAACCACAATCCACTCCAATTTACCCATGCACTCAAATCCACCCCACCCCAATCTTATCCACCTCAGTCCAATCTACCCCAATCAATCCACCCCACCCCTACCAAATCCACCTTAACCCAATCCACCACACTCAATACAATCCACCTCTCCCACCTTAATCCACTCATTTAACCCACTACAGCCCAATTCACCCGACACCAATCCAATCCACATCACCTTAATGAAATCAACCCGTCTAATCCACCCCACTCCAACCCACCTCAGCCAAATCCAATCCACCCACCCAATTTCAATCCAACCCACCCTAATCCATCTGACTCACTCCAATACACCACACTCTACTCCAATCCACCCACTCTATCCCGATCCAATCCTCCACATGTCATCCCACTTCAGCCCACTGCAATCCACACCTTCTGAGTCCAATCCAATCCGCCCCAATCCAATCCACCCCATCCCTATTACTCCAATCCAATCCAAACCACCCACACCAATCCAATCTAGTCTACCCCACTCCAATCCACCCCAATCCCATCCACCTCACCCCATTTCAATCCACCTCCACACCAATCCACCCCACTCCACTCCACTCAATCCACCCCACTCTTCCTAAATCCAATCTACCTCAATCCAATCCAACCCACTCTACTCCAATCCAATCTGTCCCACTACCTCAGTCCACTCTACCCTACTCCACTACACACTCTGCCACTGAACTCTACTCCCCTCTACTCATACTCCACTCTACGACATTCCAACAAATCCACTCTACATCTCTCTGCTTCCCCACTACACTAACTTTTTGTAGCCATGCTGAGCAGCAGCCACACTGGTGTACAACATGGCAAAACACAATGCCAAATCCAGTAGCTCTTGTATAGGCGAGACTTATTGGCTTTGCTAATGCTTGTTAATTCAGCAGCAGACACCCTTTGCCCCTTTAGTTCAATCTTTTAGACTCTTCATCACTGCTTTCTTTCTTTGGCACTCTTTTTCTGTCTCTTTTCCTCCTTCTTTCCCCCTTTTGTAATGTTCTCTCACTTGCTCTAGGTTAAGATTTGAGGAGGAAAAAGAAGTACTGGTCCCTAAAAATGAATACCGGTGGGCACCATCTGCAACCATCAGCTCAATTTAAGCACAGGTGGGTGCTGCTAATTGTCAACAAACCCTCTGAAGTGTAAGTTGTGGTCCCCAACTCACTCGACAATGAAGAAGGCCAAGGTCGGAACTAGTAGCCACAGTGAAACTGAGCCACCTGGTAACCCTGTGAGCGGTGAGAGCTGCATCTATCATAAACCGCCACCCACTAAACACATTTGAGAGACAAATCCACCTCGGAACTAGAGGCATCAATCTGTGAAGGAATGGCCGCTCACACAGTCCGATGTAAACCAGCCCATGCATTCTACCCACCCTGACGGAAACTGTGGTCTTTCGGGCCTTCATTAGGGCCTTATATCATTTTTAACAGAAGAGGGTCCCATCTTCCTAGGCCCTGCTATATAATAGACAGAGCTGGCGCTTGCAGTTCCAGATACAACCTGGCAGCGTTCTGACAAAGCTGCGGCCCTGACCCCAGGTGCTGACACTGCTGCAATTAAGGATGTATCCAGAATTCTGTTGCCTGTGTTGAGGTTATGTTACATTATGGTGTTATTATTTGCACATCCACTTCTGTCATTGAAAGGTGGGGCTGGCATAGGTGGGAGGGGCATAGATCAATATGAAATGAGCCACTCTATCTTTACCCCTGGAGCTCTTGAACCACGTAGGTGCTATTTTCAGCCATGCAAATGGGCACTGCCCTGGTCATACTTAGGCAACGGTTTCTGGCTGACTGTCAAAGGGAAACGTTTTTTACAGCTGACAGCTAGCACCAAAACAGTGACGGGGTGTGTTCTTTTTGTTTAAATAATGCCCACCAAGGCTCCAGGAGCCGGGTCGCGGCAAGGCAATCATATGCAGCCACTGAGGATAATGACAGGAAGGGCATGCTAGATTGCCTTAAATGCATCAAATATGGTTCATCTCCTCATGTCCCACTCAAACATTATAAATCTCCATTTCAGATAACGTCAGGCTGAATCCAGCTTTCCTTATATTCCAGGGGAACTAAGGACTTGCCTCTTGGGAGTTCCCCTTCCCAATTAACTGGCTGCTCTTGATTTATTCAATCTTTTTAACCTTTAGTTTTTAATGCGCTCCACTCCCCTTCATGGCTATGTCTCCACTATAGAAACACTTCCAATAAATAAAATTGAGGCTGCAAAATGGCACTTTATCCAGGGCGCCAAGAATACGTGCATAGGTCCAAGACAGTCGGTCCACAAGCTCAAGTGGATTCACAGGAGTGTAGGAAGTATGTAACTTGCTTAAGAGAGGGATCCCGACGCGGCTAAACACATAAAACAGTAACCGCACACGATATTTTATTTAGAGATTGTTGCCAGTGTCGGGAGCTCTGTCAATCTCCCACTCAACAAATGAAATGTTATCAGCTTGGGAACACTGAACGTTTGATGGGATTCCAACCATGGTCCAGCACATGCAGATCTCAGCAACATGCATAACAAGCCACTGAACTGTCTGTCTGGATTATTTCCTATTTCTGACGTCACGGGCGAGGGTTCAATTGCTGTTCCACACCGAACAGGACCTTGGAAGTGAGGATGGCAACAAATTCAACCATCACCGGAGCCACCCCTCTCCCAATAGCAACTAGCACATGATACCACATTACTGATGCAATCACAGGTTCACCCCTCGGCTGCCCTGCATTAGATATGGTCATACTCTCTTTTTTTTTTAAATACCAGAGAATGGACAAGACTCCTTTACATATGGCCATTTACGTTTTTGGGATACAAACTGGTATTGTGATATTTTTGGGCTAGGTGCACACTAGTACACAAACATTAATGGCACAGCCATTCAAAGCTAGACTGAGATCAACCACCCATTGGTCATATATTTTCACATACATCACTCTATAGGCATGATCAGGAGAGTCCTGCCTAGCTAAAATTAAGCAGTCTATTCTGTTCTGAGCCACCTTGGTTAACTGCTTACCAAACAACAACTGATCTATACCACAGCGTTTACCACTTCTTAGAGAGAGCCCTAATCTGGAATGAATAGATCTCTCACTAAGAGAAAACAGGCAAGGCCCAGCAAACACAGCTCTCTTCCAATCACCAGGTACTATGAATATGTGTAGCAGGCGAGTAGTTGAGAGGTATTTAAAAATGAACTAGAGGAGTCATTAGGAGGTATAAAAACACCTGGATGGGTGATTAGGTATTTAAGGACAAGCATTGGCAAAGATAATGGGTGTGAGATGAAGGTACTTACACATGCAGCATTAGCATATCACAGCAAAACAGAGCAGAGGGAGTCTGCATTGGAGGACAGAAAGAGCTATCAAAGTCAAGTACTCCCCTATTCAATTCAATGCAAACAATCAAATGAGGATAAAGGGATACATTCACACATCTGACAACATTAGGTGGGAGACGAATAATTCACCAGGCTTAGCCAAAGTGTGAGTGACAAAGTCTCAAGCTAATGGCTACAGAGACTGGTCAAAGAAAGCTAGTGGTTGAAAGAAGCACATCCAAAACTCAATTATATATATATATATATATATATATACAGGGAGTGCAGAATTATTAGGCAAATGAGTATTTTGACCACATCATCCTCTTTATGCATGTTGTCTTACTCCAAGCTGTATAGGCTCGAAAGCCTACTACCAATTAAGCATATTAGGTGATGTGCATCTCTGTAATGAGAAGGGGTGTGGTCTAATGACATCAACACCCTATATCAGGTGTGCATAATTATTAGGCAACTTCCTTTCCTTTGGCAAAATGGGTCAAAAGAAGGACTTGACAGGCTCAGAAAGGTCAAAAATAGTGAGATATCTTGCAGAGGGATGCAGCACTCTTAAAATTGCAAAGCTTCTGAAGCGTGATCATCGAACAATCAAGCGTTTCATTCAAAATAGTCAACAGGGTAGCAAGAAGCGTGTGGAAAAACCAAGGCGCAAAATAACTGCCCATGAACTGAGAAAAGTCAAGCGTGCAGCTGCCACGATGCCACTTGCCACCAGTTTGGCCATATTTCAGAGCTGCAACATCACTTGAGTGCCCAAAAGCACAAGGTGTGCAATACTCAGAGACATGGCCAAGGTAAGAAAGGCTGAAAGACGACCACCACTGAACAAGACACACAAGCTGAAACGTCAAGACTGGGCCAAGAAATATCTCAAGACTGATTTTTCTAAGGTTTTATGGACTGATGAAATGAGAGTGAGTCTTGATGGGCCAGATGGATGGGCCAGATGGATGGGCCCGTGGCTGGATTGGTAAAGGGCAGAGAGCTCCAGTCCGACTCAGACGCCAGCAAGGTGGAGGTGGAGTACTGGTTTGGGCTGGTATCATCAAAGATGAGCTTGTGGGGCCTTTTCGGGTTGAGGATGGAGTCAAGCTCAACTCCCAGTCCTACTGCCAGTTCCTGGAAGACACCTTCTTCAAGCAGTGGTACAGGAAGAAGTCTGCATCCTTCAAGAAAAACATGATTTTCATGCAGGACAATGCTCCATCACACGCGTCCAAGTACTCCACAGCATGGCTGGCAAGAAAGGGTATAAAAGAAGGAAATCTAATGACATGGCCTCCTTGTTCACCTGATCTGAACCCCATTGAGAACCTGTGGTCCATCATCAAATGTGAGATTTACAAGGAGGGAAAACAGTACACCTCTCTGAACAGTGTCTGGGAGGCTGTGGTTGCTGCTGCACGCAATGTTGATGGTGAACAGATCAAAACACTTACAGAATCCATGGATGGCAGGCTTTTGAGTGTCCTTGCAAAGAAAGGTGGCTATATTGGTCACTGATTTGTTTTTGTTTTGTTTTTGAATGTCAGAAATGTATATTTGTGAACGTTGAGATGTTATATTGGTTTCACTGGTAATGAAAAATAATTGAAATGGGTATATATTTTTTTTTGTTAAGTTGCCTAATAATTATGCACAGTGATAGTCACCTGCACACACAGATATCCCCCTAACATAGCTAAAACTAAAAACAAACTAAAAACTACTTCCAAAAATATTCAGTTTTGATGTTAATGAGTTTTTTGGGTTCATTGAGAACATGGTTGTTGTTCAATAATAAAATTAATCCTCAAAAATACAACTTGCCTAATAATTCTGCACTCCCTGTATATATATATATATATATATATAGTTAGCTCAAGTCAAGTTTTAGTAGGTGAAAGTAAGAACCATGAATACTACATACAACTAACCAATACATATATATATACACACTGTCGTACAAAATATAGGAAAATATAAGTAAAAACATTAAAAACCTAATTTCTTTCAATGTTTCCGGGATTTCCTTAATCTCATTCCAGTTATTAAAAAGCAGGCTAAACTGAAAATAATATCTTCAGAAAGCAATTATAAGAACAGAAGAGCAGGTCGAACTTGTGTGAATTGTAGGTCCTTTGACAAAGGGGCTATATGAGCTTTCCCAAGTACATCATAATATCTACAAAACATTAAAAATACTTAGTGTCCTTCAGAGAGACCTGGTGGTAACCACAAGGACATCTTGCCAGACCCATGGTGTTGCTAACAGTCTATGCAACAGATTTAACCTCAACCTTGTAAGCAGGTAGGGAGCATAATTATTAGTTACAGCAGTAATAGAAGGCTCCTTGATTTGGGTTGTTTACAGCAAAACATACCCACTCACCATAGTCTTTTGTAATTCCACCTGTTCTCTGTCCAATAATCTGTCTCAGAAAGTGATATCTGACCCATTTGCGCTCAGTCTTGACAATTCCCACAGGATTAGTAAATGCATTTGCCCTCCCTAGACTCTGCAGCGACTCTTTGATGAATGCGAGCCACGGAATACGAAGGGCATGATCAAGGGATAGGCAATCTACCAAAATTTCCTTGTGCAGCTTGGTTTCCCCATTAGTCCTGATTTCTACCAATCATAAGAGAGGGTGGAGGGCTATAGTGTCAATGAGGTGGTTAACCTTCAATTCCTCATGCACTATAAAAGAGGGAATACATTGGAGAACACATAAAAACCGCCTTAAACATTGTTTTTAACAACCTGTAAAAGGTTGTGTTTACTATACCCCTCAGATAACTCCAATATAAGACTTTAGAGACACATTTAACCAGGTAAACCTGCACTAATGCCCTAATCGGTCGCTTTCCTAATCTAGAAGCAAAGCAAGAGACATCACATTTGCCGTTAGGAAGTCAGCTTTTTTCCTACATAGCAGGGGAGTCCAGCTCAAGCCCAAGTCGAACAAGATACTGAAATATGGAAACGCTCTCACCTTGGATAAAATACGAGTCCCCATATTAAAGATTTTCAACTTGGTTTAGCAAGGTCCTACCAACATCACAAACGATTTGCTGACATTAATAGTTGAGTCAAGCTCGTCCATAAAAGTCACAAGGGCATCCAAAAGGGTTTGCAAGCCCCTTGCTGTCTTTGGCAATAAAACTGCATTGTCTGCAGAGCAGAACCAGCAAAGGATGAGCTCCTATCTGTGGGCAATCAGTCTGGGTGTCCACTAAAACCTGTTCAACCTTATTGATGTACAGGGTAAATATAAAAGGGGTCAAAATACTTCCCTGTCTCACCTCCTTCCAGTTTTAAAACAACACATACAATTTGAGTCATTTGTGGATCCAACTGAAGCCATTTTGCTAGCATGACGGTCCCTCAGGAAGTAGACTATGTCCCGGTCTGCCCCATTGATAAAAGAATCCGCATAATTTACCACGGTTTATCAAGTCAATGACCGAGGTAGGATCAATGAAAGTGAGGTGGGAAGAACCTGTGTGTGCCACTATATATTTACTCAGGACCATATACAGGTTGAGGCTCTGGTTGATGGTCAATCTACCAGGCCTGAAACACACTGAAGGTCAGTTAAAATGTTATATTCGTCAGCCCAGGTCATTAATCTATTTAAAAGGACCAGTCCTACGACCTTAACCACTGAAGTAATCAGGAAGATCGGTCTGTAACGTTTGGGGGTTATCCTGATCCCCTTTTTTAAAAACTGGGACGATGATGTAAGTAGCCCATTAAGAGAGGGGCCCCACCCTCACTGCAGCGTTTAAAGTGTGCGTCAACACAGGATCACAGTTCTCAATATCACTAATGTATAGATCGGGTGGAATCCCGTTAGAACCCAGTGCCTTATCTTTGGTCAGTCCTAATATACCCTTTCTTATTTCATCTGGTGTGAACAGAAGATTTAAAGTCCCCTCCACAAGATGTTTAACATCGTAATCAGCTGAGGGAATTGCACTATTATAAACCCCTTCAAAATGAGAAACCCATCTGTCAGCAGTGATGTGATGGGATAAAGAAACTGCATTGTCTTGAGCTGAAAAAGGTGCACCAGAATTTAGCACTGCTATTTAAACGGATAGCTTAAAAAGTTCTCCCAGGCTGAGCCCATTATGGCGTTCTTACATCTGCCAACTTCAAGCTTGTACTTCCTAAAACATGACACAATGCTAGCGGGGTCGCAAGCCTTGGCTTTCAAGACTCTCTTTAAGTTTCCTAATGCCTGTGAACATCCTCTGTCAAATCATTTAGGTCCAGGTGCAGGCCTAGACAGAACTGGGAAACTAAGGAGCTCAGATACTTAATGTGCAATAGTTCAAAAGTCCCCAAAACCTCACTTTGGCTAGAGTCACTAAACAGGTTGAGAACTCATTTGCACAGCAGGAGGGCAAATTTTGTTTAAAGCACTCGGGGACTACCTGTGTCCACTTGAGCCTTCTACCCTGATTAGTCAACTTCCAAGTTCCTTTATCCTCTTCTGTGTTCACTTTAACTACCAGCCCCCAGCTCAAAGATAAACAGATAGGGTTATGGTCACTAAAGGGACTCTACAATTTTGATGTCAGAAAATTTAAGGAAGATGGGGGATGAAACAAAGACGTAGTCTATGATTGAGGCACACTCTCACCCTATAAAGGTTGGATTAACTTCCAATGTATCAGAAGAAACAAGCTTATATAGGGAAAAAAAAGATTGTATACATTCAAGATAGCATTTAAAAACTTCCCTTGGGTAGTGTGTTCCCCATGTATTTGTTCCAACGATGTACACCTCCGAGTCCTGTTTGATGTCTCCAGAAGGCTCTCACACCGGTGGATATTAATATCCGCTTCCACAATTACATTTGTTGCAGCGCATCTGATCCCCTCAAGCTTCTTCATAAAGGAGTCCAGAATATGTAAGTTACACATATTACGATGGGAGCATTTAGCCTTATAAAAAATTAGCATACTTAAATGTGGAGCTCCTACAAAAGAAAAAGTTAATTCCAGAAGGGTAGAGCGTTCCTCTATATCTCCTTATATTGAGAAGGACACAAAAATAGCCAATCCTCCTTTAGACCTGCCTGAGCAAGTTTCAATTGCGAGAAAAAAGAAAGAACTATTCCCCTCCAAGAAACAATTAGAGGTAGCTCATGCATATTGTAAACATACCACCCCATCATTTTTAACAGAACTTAACCAGTTCACATCTTTAATTTTCGCAGCTTGACTGGATAGTGTTGCCGATAGGCCTGTTTGACCGCTGATATTGCGAGATATTTTCCAAGTATGATAGACCACTCGTATCACAAACCAATAAAGTTTGGTGTCCAGTGTTGGAGACTTTTCCTAGTCTTTGTAAGGCTAAAAATAAGCATTACATTTTCAATATGTCCTAACTATGGCATTGTTTGTGGTAAAATGGGCTTTTAATTCAGCACAAGTCATTGAAAGCCACAGTATCACGCTGTACTTTCATGCATAAATTCTAATAAAACATGACTATTTTAAAACTGCACTTGTGAGAAAGTATATTATAAAGAGAATGAGAAGAAGTGTCAGGGAAAAGTGCATATAAACGATTCTGACACTGACACAATGCTTTACTTACACAACAATGGAACTTCCGTTATGACATCACTAGCCAACAACACAGACACACTTGAAACATAAATGTAACTTTTTGAAAAGTCATATACAGGCTCACCACCTCAGCAAGAAAGGTAAATAAAGGAGCCCCTTCAATTTTATTTACATAATTCAGGCGATTAGACAAAATTACTTTCTAGGAAACAGTTGCACTTCAGTTTCTAAAACCAGAAATTTTGAACGTAAAATATGAATAGAGGAGCTGGAACTAATGCCATAAAATCAAAAACATTTACTAAAACTGATACTATGACATATTAAACCCGATACAAAAACAAACTGGAGAAAAAAAACGTGAATGGCAGCCAATGTTAACCAACACAACCTCAAAGAAAACAACAGACACACTCAACATCAGCAAAACTACCCCAAGCACACATTTTAAAAAGCAAAGCTACCAATAAAGACAACCTCATAGCCAATAAAACTATCCAAGCACAACTCCAACATCACAATAAAAAACTACTTACGCAGTTGCATTATCTGCAAATCTCCATCTAACTTAGACACCAACTAAATTACTCAAACACAACAGTAGTACCATCTAAACTAACAACAAAAAGAACATATTCACATGTATAAGCAAAACTACCCCAGCATAAAAGAAGTACACAAGAATATAACTGTAGAACCAGTAAAACAACATGAAAACAAACTCCGCACCCACAAATTACTGACACAATCTAGGAAAAATGGTCACAAACATGCATGACAGCTAATTCTGCATCAGAAAGCAATACCCACAAATACAACCAGAAACCAGTAAAAAATGCAAACAGCTGCAACCTGAACACCAGTAAAAATTCTAACACTATTTTGATACAGTCCTTATCACAAACAACCTCACCACCAGAACCGACAATAAACTAGCAGTGCCAAATGTGCAAGGAATTGCAGACAGCAGATGGAGTGGAAAAAATGACTCAGACCTGTCTGACATTAAAGAAGCACTGTATTATTTATGCAAAGCCATTCATACTTCCAACCCACACACTAAATCTGACGTGCTGTTAATCTATTTTCCTGTGAAATGTGCACACTTAATGTTAACAGTAATTTTGTTCCGAAGGTCGTTCTTTGAAATACGTATGTTTCACAGCATCGACACAGTCATAAATTGTTATTGCATATTTTGTCTTTGTTTAGGTGTTACCGAAGAAAAATAAATGATGACATATCTTAGCAAAAGCAGCCGCATCGGCTCTTATCCCAAACTATATAGGGTGATGGAAGCTGATTGAATGATGATTTAGATGTAATAAATGACCTGAAAATTATTTTTGTTACCCATCTAGTTATTTATCCTAATTTGTTTGTAGAGGCATCTAGGCCTGAAAGACGTTGGAAACTATGTAGGATTAATAAGCATAAATCCACTGACAGACAAACACACACACAAAAACAAAGGTTACAAAAGTTATAGTTTAATTCCTAACGCAAGGTGCGCCCCCACCACGCACTAGTTAGGATCCGACATACTGCATCACCCAGGACACTATAAATGACATTACTGATGACATCACTGAAAACACTATAGTCATATACAGCAAAGTGTTATTGAGTGTACACACATGTGGGTACATAGCTTCTAAATAGCTATGCCCTGTATGCAAGTGTAGTTGTGCATGCTGAAAGTTGTATGCTGCAGTTTACAAATCACTAACGTTGGGGGTGCAAGTAGTATTCCATGTTAAACAAGGTAAAGGCTGACTGCACCTGGCGTGGGCTGCAGAGGTATTTTTCAAAGCAACTGTGACTTAAAAGCTGAAGCCCATTGCAAAAAAAATGTCAGGTTAAAGCTTCTTTTGAGAATAGATTATCCACCATTGCATAGCCAAGCATGTACCCATCTTAAATAGCTGTGTACAGGGCTACAGACAAATGCAACAAGTATGTTTATAAGGTGTAGATGTTTAGTTTCAAAACATCACTGAAGATTCTAAGCCACTGCAGATTGTTGAGTATTGTAGAATGCAAGGGTTTTCCCAATTATAGGAATGTGTGTAGTATATTTTACAAAACAATGGTGTGCTGTTCATGATGCCTGGTAAAAGGTGTCTTACCAGTTGCAAATGTACATCTGTCTACCTCTTTATTTAAAATTACAGGTCATGTAAACTCTTTTAGAGGGTAACTCTGTTAAGGTGAATAGAGTCCAAAATCTTCTCTGCAGGGTGTTCAAGGTTTGAAAAGGGAACGGCCCAGCCAAATTCTATGGAGGCATTTAGTTTGTTACATAAGTGAACATCAGTAAAAATAGGATTGCATTCACCAAATGTGGGTGACTTGACAGATATGCTTTGTGTGCTGCATGTGATCAAAATTTCAGTAGTTTCTAAATGTTAGTTTTTATAATTCTCCAGGCTCTACGCTCAACACCCCCACAGCCGGCCAGCCTGCCAGGGCCTTCACCCAACCCTACAACAAATAGCAACACTCCTGGTCCCACGGCAGCCAACCACTAGCTATGCATAGCTTTCGGGCGTGAGCAGGAGGGGGCGGTGTCAGCATGACCTGGCCTTCAGGTGTGCCCTGTCCACAACACCCCTGTGGGCGGCCAACCTCCCTGCTGCAGATAGTGAACCCGCTGGTGCGTACGGGCTTTGGCTTTGCGCAACAAGAAATCACCTGTAGGGCCAGGCCCTGTGTGTGCCCAACCATATTTTCTTCTTTTCTCACAGGAGTGCCACACTGGATTCCACGCGAGTATTGCAGTAAACGTTGTCCATTATGTTTTTCATTTTAAGTTCAACAAAGGTCCCTCTAGGTACTCCTCACAAGTGCCTGGGTAGACAGGGTGTCCTTACTCTGCCCGCTTGTGCCCTTTTAAAAAACACTTTTTCAGGACATGGCGGTAAATCTTTGAGTCCTGTAAAGGCACTCACATTTTCTTCAGAGTTGCAGCAAACAAATCATACGTTTTTTAAATAAAGTTCTAAATGTCTGAGAAACTTGGTGTAGTACCATTCACCCAGATTTTTTTTTATCTTGAACAAAAGAAACATCTAATTGTTTGAACATACACAAATGAACGACCAAATGATGAGGATCTATCAAGAACACAATACTTTCTTATTCAATGGAGAATTGTTTGGCAGAAACGTTGAACATCAATGGGAGTTTCTTTCTCACCAAGGTTTGCAAACCTCACCACGGGCAGATGGGAACAAAATTTGCATGGGGAAAGAAAACATCATGAACAAGATCATAATCTGTTTAAGCTTTATTGATTATTTTTGATTATTTGGGATGGACCAAATTTTGTTTTCCCACAAAGATCATCAGATACTCAAAGCTAACAATCTGAATCTCAAAGTTACCGGTGAGATAAGCAACGAGAGACAAGCTTTTCCACTTTTCATTTTAAATCCACATCAACAAACAATACATGCTAAGAGTTTTCACCAACAGTCTCTGAAAAACAGCATGCCATATGGAGAATTCCTGGGAACACAAAAGGAGCTGTTCCACATCTGAAGAATTAGGAAAATGAAATAGGGAAATGGTTAGGTTTCTTATAAGGCTACTGCAGAGAGACAATAAAAGCTATGGCGGAGAGAGAAGCAGTACATACAGACAAAAATTGTTGATAAATAAATAAATAAATGAAACAGTGGTACGAAGAATAGTGATACAAGAAGAATCGTGATACTAACAAAGGATTCCACCCAAATCAGTCCAACACTGAGGAAAAAAAAATATTGAAGAGTGGCCCTACACTAGATAGAATTGTGGGAAATATTCCAACAATAACATATAGGAAAGCAAGAAGCATAAAGTATACCTTGGTACGTAGCTGCTTCAGAAAAAAAGGAGGTGGCTGGTAGAATATCCAACTGGGCTTCTTTAAATGCAAACACTGCAAAGAGTGTCAGATTACTGAGTAGTCAATAATTCAAATCAAGAAATTTTAACAAAAAGGTTATCAATAAAATAATAATGTGTAATAGTAAATATTTGGTTTACATCTTGAAACGTCCCTGTGATCTTGCTTAAATTGGAAGCACAATGTGTGAATCAAGAAAGAGAGTCTTCTAATACACAAGAGCAATAACAAATACAGATAAGGGTCACCTAGTGGCAAAACCATTTCAACAACACCAAGAGAGTGGCCGAATCAAACTGCAGGGCTGTGGTATTGACATGATGGAAAGAAGGAAGAGTGGGACAACAGAAAACAAGCCCGACGTAAATTCCAATCATGATGCGTCCTTAATGTTGGTAGGACTGAACCAAGATGAAGAAATGCTTGTGCATCTACATTGACTCGTTTTAAAGGCTAACTGATTTTGAGTATCAGGATTACATGAGTATAACATGATGATAAATCAGGTGAGGAGTAGTGATAATGCACACCAGAGGGACTGATGTAGAGTAAAATCAAACAATGAATGTATAAGACTGGAAATAATAGCAACAGTAATGCAGCTTCTCAACAAGAATTATTATAGAAAAAGAAAGGAATAAGTCCTTCGGTAGGCCAGACTACAAAATAACTGACAGAATGAGAAACATGCATGAAGTACATGTTAGAGAAATGTTAAAAACAAACAGTAATAAGATAAACACTACATATGATACGAAAGCACAAATGCAATAAATACTTGAATTACAGAAAACGAGACGCGTATCCTTCCTTTTAAGTGACACAGTAAAGGCAATTTTTGAGTTGATCTTTGTATGCACTTAATAAACACTAAGGATTGATACATTGGGATTGAGGTACATCCCAATACCACTCTGGCAATTAAATTACTTTACACAAATGATAATATGATACGTTCACGACAGTAAAGGACACTGTAGACAGACACATGACATGGCGAATCGTGAACAAGACCAGCAGCAGTTGAAATGGCTTAGGTTTTACTTGTGCATTTCGCTGTATGAAATAAAAACTTCACACTTTAACAAAAGAATCTAGACCTTTGGCTGTTATTAAGTACGGAGAACAATATTTCTCACACCACAGATAATTCAAGTGATTAAAGTGGCAGTTTAAACATCAAAAATGAGAACTGACTTATTTCTTCTGATATGTTTTTCCTGAAATAGTGAGAAACAGAAAGGAGATGCCTATTTTTTTTCACTCTATAGGTCATTACAGAAAATATAGAATCCCTCTGCATGTTCATAAACATTCTGAGCTACAACATTTTTTTAACTGACATATATTATACTGATTCTGATATTTTGAGCAAGAAATAATTGCTGTTAGGAGTTGTAGGAAGTTGGCTCTGTATATACTATCTCAAAGTGAGAGATAGTGTGTACAGAGTCCAAGGGTTCCCCTTAGAGGTTGATAGTGGCAAAAGTAGATACTTCCAATGCTCTATTTTGTGGTAGTGTGGTCGAGCAGTAGGCTTATCAGAGAGAAGTGTTAAGCATTTGCTGTATACACACAGAGGCAATAAATGAGGAACACACACTCAAAGACCTAACACCAGGCCAATAGGTTTTTTATATAGAAAAAATATATTTTCTTAATTTATTTTAGAACCACAAGATTCAAGATTTGAGGTAAGTACATAAAATCCAAGGTACTTCACACAGGTAAGTATAGAACTTTGATTTAGATTATTAGCTCACACAGTTTTGGTTAAAATAGCAATAAGCCATTTTAAAAGTGGACACAGTGCAAAAATCAACAGTTCCTGGGGGAGGTATGTTTGGTTAGTTTTCTCAGGTAAGTAAAGGACTTACACAGTCAGTCTCCTGGGCATAGGCAGCCCACCGTTGGGGGTTCAAGGTGACTCCAAAGCCACTGCACCAGCAAAATAGGGCCGGTCAGGTGCAGAGGTCAAAGGAGGGCCCAAAACAGATAGGCGCCTATGAAGAACAGGGATGCTCCGGTTCCAGTCTGCTGTGGAAGGTAAGTACCTGTGTCCTCGGGGAGCAGACCAGGGGGATTTTGTAGAGCACTGGAGTGTGGGGCTGGTGGGAGGGGGGTAGGGGGGGGCGTGGACGACACACAAGCACACAAAACACACCCTCAGTGGCACAGGGGCGGCCAGGTGTAGTGTGCAAAGTAGGTGTCTGGTTTGCTATTGAAAGCAATGGAGGGATCCAGGGGTCACTCTGGTGATGCAGGGAGGGCACAGGGGGGCTTCTTGGGCCAGCCACAGACTGGGCTAGGATGAGGGCCGCCTGCTGGTCACTCCTGCACTGGTAGGTGGTTCCTCTCGGTCCTGGGGCTGCGGGTGCAGTGCTTGATCCAGGCGTCGGGTTCCTTTCTTACCAGGCAGTTGGGGTCAGAGGGAGCCTCTGGATCCTCTATGCAGGTGTGGCCATTGGGGTGCAGGGGCGTCGACTCAGGGTGTCCACATCGTTGGAGTCGCCTGGGAGTCCTCTCTGCGGTGTTGGTTGTCCTAAACTCGAGCCGGGGGCGTCGAGTGCATAGTGTGAAGACTCACGCTTCTGGCAGGAAGTGAGAATCTCTTTAAAGCTGCTTCTTAGTTGCAAGTTTCTTGCTGTTTCTGAACTGTGCCGCTGTTCTCGGGAGGCTCTTGGTCCTTAGGGTGCAGGGCAGTCCTCCGAGTCCTCAGAGGTCGCTGGTCCCGCTGGATGCGTCACTGTGCAGGTTCTTTGAGACCGGAGACAGGCCGGTAGGGCTGGGGCCAAGTCAGTTGTCGTCTGTCGTCTCTGCAGGGCTTTCAGGTCAGCAGTCCTTCTTCTTGTTGTAGGTTGCAGGAATCTGATTTCCGGGGTTTAGAGTCGCCCCTAAATACTCAATTTAGGGGGGTGTTTAGTGCTGGAGGGCAGTAGCCAATGGCTACTGTCCCTGAGGGTGGCTACACCCTCCTTGTGCCTCCTCCCTGTGGGGAGGGGGCACATCCCTATTCCTATTGGGGAAGGCCTCCAAAAACAAGATGGAGGATTTCCTAAGGCAGGGTTCACCTCAGCTCAGGACACCTTAGGGGCTGTCCTGACTGGAGGGTGACTCCTCCTTGTTTTTCTCATTCTCTCCACCAGACTTGCTGCCAAAAGTGGGGGCAGTGTCCGAGCAGCTCCACTAGCTGGAGTGCCCTGGGGCATTGTAACACAAACAACACAAAAGGATGATGGACGGAGTGCTGACAATGCAAACACTCACCCCCAGTCACAGATCTGGGTTTAATCCATCGTTCTTTTGCTCACCATGCCACCCCAGTTTGAACCCAGCCATATGCAAATCAGTCTTGACCCTGTTCCTCATGGGAACAGTCCAGCCCAAACTGCCAGGCCAGGTCCTCCCTGGACCGGAAACAAGCATCCTGGGATCGGTTTCGGGGTTTCACCCCTCATCAGCCAGGCTAGCTTGTTTCCAGTGGCACAGTGAGCAAGGGACCCACGTCTGGGCATACCCTTCCCACTTAGGGCAACTTTAGCAACACAAAAGGATGATGGACGGAGTGCTGACAATGCAACAAACTCACCCCCAGTCACAGATCTGGGTTTAATCCATCGTTCTTTTGCTCACCATGCCACCCCAGTTTGAACCCAGCCATATGCAAATCAGTCTTGACCCTGTTCCTCATGGGAACAGTCCAGCCCGAACTGCCAGGCCAGGTCCTCCCTGGACCGGAAACAAGCATCCCACGAGGAACAGGGTCAAGACTGATTTGCATATGGCTGGGTTCAAACTGGGGTGGCATGGTGAGCAAAATAATGGATGGATTAAACCCAGATCTGTGACTGGGGGTGAATGTTTGATTGGTTCTGCATTCCGTCCATCCAGTTACGCTATCCCACAGCGTTTGTGTTTTGCTTTTGCCGCCCTAAGTGCGCCGGGTATGCCCAGACGTGGGTCCCGGGCTCACTGTGCCACTGGATTCAAGCTAGCCTGGCTGATGAGGGGTGAAACCCCGAAACCGGTCCCAGGATGCTTGTTTCCGGTCCAGGGAGAACCTGGCCTGGCAGTTCGGGCTGGACTGTTCCCATGAGGAACAGGGTCAAGACTGATTTGCATATGGCTGGGTTCAAACTGGGGTGGCATGGTGAGCAAAATAATGGATGGATTAAACCCAGATCTGTGACTGGGGGTGAATGTTTGATTGGTTCTGCATTCCGTCCATCCAGTTATGCTATCCCACAGCGTTTGTGTTTTGCATTGTAACACAAAGCCTGAGCCTCTGAGGCTCACTGCTAGGTGTTACAGTTCCTGCAGGGGGAAGGTGTAAAGCACCTCCACCCAGTGCAGGCTTTGTTTCTAGCTCCACAGAGCACAAAGGCTCTCACCCCAGGGGATCAGAAACTCGTCTCAGTGGCAGGCTGGCACAGACCAGTCAGTCCTGCACTGAAGGATTGGGTAAAATACGGGTCGATCTTCTAAGATGCCCTCTGTGTGCATTTTTTAAAATAAATCCACCACTGGCATCAGTGTAGGTTTATTATTCTGAGAAGTTTGATACCAAACTTCCCAGTATTCAGTGTAGCCATTATGGAGCTGTGGAGTTTGTTTTGACAAACTCCATGACCATATACTTAATATGACCACACTGTACTTACAATGTCTAAGAATTGACTTAGACACTGTAGGGCCATATTGCTCATGCAGCTATGCCCTCACTTGTGGTATAGTGCACCCTGCCTTAGGGCTGTAAGGCCTGCTAAAGGGGTGACTTACCTATGCCACAGGCAGTATTTTGTGTGCATGGCATCCTGAGGGGGGTGCCATGTCGACTTTGCCCTTTTCTCCCCAACACACACAATCTGCAATGGCAGTGTGCATGTGTTAGGTGAGGGGTCCCTTAGGGTGGCACAACACATGTTGCAGCCCTTAGGGACCTTCCCTGGTCACAGAGACCTTGTACTACTGGTACCTTTTACAAGGGAGTTATCTGTGTGCAAGGGGTGTGCCAATTGTGGAAACAATGATACATTTTTAGTTAAAGAACACTGGTGCTGAGGCCTGATTAGCAGGGTCCCAGCACACTTCCTAGTCAAGTTAGCATCAATATCAGGCAAAACGTGGGGGGGCAACTGCAACAGGGAGCCATTTTCCCACAGGGGTGTTTCATGTCACACTACAGATTCTGTTTGAACTCTTCACATCTGCAACAATACCTTCTCTTTCATATGACAGAGGAAGAACCAAGGATTTAAATGCTTTGTGGGAAGGGTGATCTTGTCACTATGTATGCCATGAATTGTATGGAATATGAAACCGCTGCTATATGTTAAAAAGATATAGCAAGTCACAGTGGAGTTCCATGACCTTATAAAGTAACTCAGCAATCATAGGGCACAGCGTATGTCATCTCACCCAAAAGTATACAAAATGAATATCTTGAAAACTGGACCAGAATGGGCAGCTCATGGATATGCATTTAACAATTATGCATCAGGTTATAGTTGTAGGAACTGAATTACTTTTGTAGCACTTTGCATTAATATTATAGAGCTAGCAACATAAAACAGTGAACAAGTGAGCCATGAGACTGCCATTACTTTTAGAGCATGCGGAACAACTGATGCCTCATGTACACTCTGCATGACCCCTGTTTCTTCTCCATACCAGTAGCCAGTCTCTGCTAATGCTGCTATCGGTGGTTTGGTGTTTCATGCCACCTCCTAGGCTATGGACTACTTGCACTGCAATGTAAGAGGGACTGTTTTACAGCTCAAAAGTACACCAAATCAATAAACATTATTTTTATCTTATATATGCATTTTCTAAGAAAGTATTTTTTTTCCTTTACGGCAAACAGGCTTTTCTAAATATTGTACCAGGACTCAAAATGCAGCCCAGACCCTTTGGTTTTGCCAATACTTGTTTCATACTGTTTACATACAAATGCATTTTTTTTAGTTTTGCACCTCAAATGATTTTTCAGTCCTATTCACCCGCACCACCACTGACCATTCTGTTGATGAGAAGAAGGTGGAAAGGGTGGGGAAGCACTTTTTGAGGGGAATGAAGCGTAAGATACTTGCATGTTTGTGGGATGGTAGGTGATGTAGAAAAATCTCCTGGCATAAGGTGGGTGGCAGAATGCTGAGTGCAGGGAGCGTATCTCTGCCCCGCCAAGCGAAACAAGCATTGCAGCCGATAGAGTTGATGCTCAAACTTGTAATACCAATACAAAAGTGTTCACTGCACGGCAACACAAGTACAGAAAGGATTGCTTTGTCTATACAAGAGCATGACAGAGATACATAACTAAATGTGTGGCAACAGAGTACTTGTCAAATGTAAATAGTCCATGATCCATTCAAACGCGGAAAGATAAACTCAAACATCCAAATGAAATGATGCAACTCTCAACCACCATCCCCACCCTCTCCACCACCGATACACACAGACCCAACAAAATGCCTTCTAAGCCTGTTGGACAAAGAACACAGTATAGAAAAACAACACTATTCCGACCCTCATGCAGTTAATACAACCACTAATGACACATCTGCAACAAGTTCAAGAGATACTGCTCACTCCTCTACATAACAGAGTGAAACCACCACCACCAAATCACAATCTCGAAACTGTCCACTAACATATGCTCAATCACTCTCTAAAAACAAGCACCACATCTACAACCTACTCACCGACACACAACCTGACTTATTCCTCACAAAAGAATCAAGGTTGGCTCCAGTGTTGCATGAAGCCGTTCCTCCAGGCTATCAAGTTATCACACAAAATCGAATAGGCAAAAGAGGTCGTGGACTAGCTGTTAAATACAAACAAACAATGAATCTCTGCAAAACAGACAACATTTCCATACATGGTTGTTAGGCCCCCTTCACCAGATGCAAAACTACACCAACCTTCTTCTTGTAACTTTCTTCTCTTTTACAGATGACAACCACCTAGCAATGCAACATTCCCAGACATGTTTCTAGACACACTTTCAAACCTTATAACACTTAACTCTAACTTATGTATTCTTGGGGACCTAAACATTTGGATTGACAAACCCAGTATGCCCCATCCAAAACTATCTTCACTGGCCTGGTCACACCGAATCTACATCAGATCGGACCAAAAAAAACACACTCTTAGTTGGACACATCATCAATGCCATTTTTGCAAATCCAGCACTGGTTACCTTTCAAATGATTACCCCAATCACATGGTCTGATCACCAGTTCGTACCTTTTAAGCATAAAACACCAGAAATCAACATTCCTAACATCTTCTTATATGAATCCACCTATCGACCTTGGTACAAACTCAATATTGAAACCTGAGAAACACAACTAACAGCCAACACAGATCTAGACACAATAAATTCTGTTAAAAAACTGTACGAGTGGCTACAGGAAGCTTTTAATATCCTAATACCATTAAGAACAACAAAACAGGACAAAAGAAAACTAGAACCTACCTTTGAGAAATACAGAACTAAAAAAGATAAAAACAGCAAATCAGAGGGCTGCAACGAACCTCGCTCAAACAAATAGCAATCACGACAAACTTCAACTTTGCAAACTTACCAGAATATACAAATCAACAATCAAAAAAAAGCTTTAAAAATGTACTATTCAGACAGAGTTCAAAATGCTCAATCTGCAAAAAAATAATTTTATAAAATGCTCACCGAATTTAACTAACCTAAAAGCACGGACGGAACTCATCTCATTAGTCAAGAATTCAAAGACAAACTGGCAAATCATTACACAACCAAAGCAGACACATTGGACTCCTATTCAAAACACAGGAAAATCATAGCACCAAACCATTTCCAAATATCCCCTCCAAAAGTAGACCAACTCAGCCTCTGCATTCTTAGGAACAAATATCACAAAGTGAATTTATGGATTTGGTCAAAGCAAGCAGGCCTTCCGGCTGCCCTTCTGACCCTTGTCCACCACACATTTTTAAGAACATTATTTTATCTATCTCTGCTGCCACGTCAGTCAGTAGAATCATGAATGATAATTCTTTAACTACAGGACTCTTTCCAGAAGACCTCAAAAAGGCATACATATGCCCGTTTTTAAAGAAAACAAACCTGGACCCACATGACCCCAACAACTACAGACCAATTACAAGTGGACCTTTTCTGTCTAAACTGATAGAAAGAGCAGCATTTGCCCAGATGTCTCAATTCATTCAAGATAACACCATACTTTCAAACTACTAAACTGGATTTCGCCCAGGAAGAGGCACAGAATCTGCCCTCATCGCCATCTAGGATAACCTTAAAAACATAGTAGACCGTAATACAGTTGCTACACTACTTCTCTTGGACATCTCAGCTCCCTTTGACAATTTTCACCATGACACCCTAATACAAAGACTCTATGAAGCTGGCTTAGAGGGGACTGCTTTCAACTGAATTATATACTACCTCCAAAACAGAGCAAATGTCATTGATACTCCCCTTTCTCATCCAAACCATACTTCACCAAATCAGGGGTCCCTCGAAACCCAATCATATCACCCATGCTTTTCACAAATACATGAAGTTATTATCAGCACACACGCTCCAACTATGCAGATGACACACAAATACTCCTTAAACTGAAATGCCCCATAGATATTGAAAACTCACAAACTGTCAGTTGCCTCGGAGCCACTGATCAGTGGATGACATTGAGCCTTCTTAAACTGAATGCTTCCATAACAGAAATACTCACATGTGGTGACTGAAAAAATTATGGCCCACTCTGCCCCTGGAATGTCGCTCTGGGACCACCTCCTAAAGAAACTAAGTAAGTAAGAAACTTTAGAATTACCATGGACTCCAATGTAAACAATGAATGTCCAAGTGGACAAATTAGCAAGATCAAGCTTCACCACCTTGAAAACTCTGCGATGCATGTTCTCCCACCTGGGATTTCCACACAAGGCCCAGACCATTATCTCTCTTGCACTGTCTAAACTGGATTACGCCAATGGCCTCTACCACAGATCATTTCAATCTACTATGAAAAGACTAAGGGGGTCATTTTGACCCTGGCTGTACGAGACCGCCAGGGCTAAAATGACGGAAGCACCGCCAACAGGCTGGCGGTGCTTCCAGGCGTATTCCGCCACTTTAGCCCCGGCGGTGATAATCCGCCTGGGCAGCGCTGCTTGCAGCGCTGCCCAGGGGATTACGAGTCCCCGACCGCCAGCCTTTTTCTGGCGGTTTGCACTGCCAGGAAAAGGCTGGCAGAATGGGGAGTCGTGGGGCCCCTGGGGGCCCCTGCACTAGCCATGCCACTGGCATGGGCAGTGCAGGGGTCCCCCGACAGTGCCCCATGCAGCTTTTCACTGTCTGCTGTGCAGACAGTGAAAAGCACGACGGGTGCAACTGCACCCGTCGCACGGCCGCAACACCGCTGGCTCCATTTGGAGCCGGCTCCTATGTTGCGGCCGTGATCCCTGCTGGGCCGGCGGGCGGAAACCAGGTTTCCGCCCGCCGGCCCAGCGGGGATCTCCAAATGGCCGTGGTGGGGGTGTGTCCGCATTGGCGGCCGCACGGCGGTCAGATCTTGGCGGGCGGCTGACACCGCCCGCCAAGGTCATAATGATCCCCTAAATGGATTCACAACTCTGCTTCAAGACTACTCCTACATGTAAAGCCACAGGCCCTCATCTTCCTGCCTTGAGGGCCTACAAGGCTACCAGATCCCAGAAGATACACCTTCAAGCTGCTTTGTATCACCCACAAAGCAATACATGGAACAGGACCACTTTTCATCAGGAAAAAAAAAAAATCACCAAATAAATTCCAAGAAGGAACCTATGCCAAAGATTGGCACCTCGCCTCAAAACCCCACCGCTACTGTGATCTTCAAAATAACCCTTCCAGGACCCTTCAGCCCTCTATCCCTCTTGGCTCACACCCAACCTCAGTTTACTACTATGATATCCCAAACAACCTTACTGAAGTTTCCCTCACGTATCTCTCCTTTGACTCATCCCAAACCTCCCAAATCCTAAACTTAGAAGCTAAATAGTCCTGGATAATTTTCCCTGCAGTGGGTGAATTGGCATTATTTCAATACATTTTGCAGTCTGTGTCATCCATTGGCTGGGATAACTTACTGAATTTATAACTGGTCAAGAAATGTTGCCGTCTGTGTGATCCATTTCCTGGGGTTATTCACCAAGTTAATAAGCATCTTGTATTCATACTTCTTTTAAGGAAGCTTTCATCAAATGGTGGTACATTTTCTGGTAGGAACTAATGAAGGGTAAAGGTGTGGTGCTAGTAGCTAAACATTCAGAAAGTGGTGTCCATTGTAGTAGCAGTTAACACGAAAAGACCCTGTCCTGCATGGTCTTACTGTTCTCACGATATGACATCTTTCCCTTCTAAAAGAATAAGCTTTGTCAAAGCCAATAGTGTTTAGCTTTTAAATCTATCGTTTTAGCCAAAGTTCTTATTTGTTCTAGATGCCAGTAGGAATGAGCGTACTTCGGGAGCAGCAGCCTTCAAAAAAGATTTGGTTAAATATTACAAAATGGCCATTGTGAATGTTCTTGCATCTACAGAGGCTATTGTTTAATGTATTTCTTTTATTTTACCAATCCTGTTCGAAGATGGCAGGTTTGGTTGCACATGCATCTGTGGTGGCCATCTCTGAATAGGAATTGTTCAAATGAAATAGAGTCATATGAAGATATCTGCTGCACATGTAAAACAGGCGAAGGGCAGTCTTAGAATTGTAAAAACAAATAATTTTAGATGACTGTCTGCCAATAGTGCAATAGTGTGGTGAGGGGCAAAAAAATCATCATGGTATAAGGAGGTAAGAACTAGTTGGAAGGGAGGAGTGAAAGAGCAGGGGATGGGATGAGAGACAGGTGAAAGTGGGCCACAGGGAGACAGGAAGACAAAACAGCCCTTCACCTGCACAGTAATCCAAGGTTCGACATCAGCATTGGAAAAATACATGAACCAATCTTAATATGGTAAGACCAAAACGTTACAGGGCTGAACAAACATACGAATTGGGAGGCAAACCACTGAAACAGGAGCAAGTAAGAGAGCTTGACAACTAAGCCATCCAATTACCTGCCAAGGCCCGACCCTGAGCATACTCTATGTATGTAAATCTCACTCTATGTGTGATGTATGGGAAGCAACAAGGTTGCAACAGATCGCTAAAGCGTTCTGTAACTGAGACTAAAAACAACACATACTTGACTTGAAATCATGATCCAGCAACATAGCAATGATGGATGTGGTTATTTTTCACAAACTGAGGTGTGACAATTTGAATGATTATGTTTTAGTTGACATACTCCTTTGGGCAGTTGATATATGATTTAGTACAGTGGTTCCCAAACTGTGGGCCGGGGACCCCTGGTGGTCCGCAAGCTTCCTCAGGGGGTCCGTGACTGCTTAGAAAAGTATATAATATTAACAGATTAGGTACCCAGCTTTCAGTAATGACTCGGTGGGGGTTCCCTGGATTCCAAGAATGATTCAGTGGGGGTTCCCGGGTTCCAGTACTTAGAGTCCACAGAAGTCAAAAGGTTGGGAACCACTGATTGAGTACATTAGGAAATCATCTGCGTATGTAAAATAAATGTTTAAGGAAGCACGAGCACACTGCTTGTTTACATCTTAGATTAATTAGCGTGTATTAATATTCACGTGTATATGAGCATTTAAAAATAAAAGATACTAAGTGCCACATGTGCATAGCTTTTTTTGGTTGCAAGTGGCCCGATTTGCAGAATCGAGGTGTTTGTGACCAAAAAAAGCATTTAAGTATGTACAAACCCTATTTTGGGATTCAGTAACCAGTTACTAATTTGCAAAATGGGTTTGCGACTCGATATTAGGAAGGGGTGTGCCAAAGGCGTCTCTTCCTAATAGTGACTCGCGAGGTGTATGTATCATTGTTTTGCAACCGGGAATGTGGTCGCAAAACGATCGAAGTTACAACCAATCTCAAATTGGTAGTAACCCATTTGCAAACAGGTAGGGCGTCACCCAAGGGACCCCTTCCCCTTTGTGAATTGGGCACCAACATTTTTGGGACCACTGCCTGCATTGAAAAAATAAAAGCGAAACTTTTCATTTTTTTGTAATGCATTCCATTTACTTTTAAGGAAAACGGGCTGCATTTTTTTTTTTAAACTGCTTTATTTAAAAAGCAGCCACAGACATGGTGGTCTGCTGACCCCAGCAGGTTAGCATCCCCAGTGAGTGTTCATTCCCAAATGAGTCGCAAAGTGCGACCTGCTTCATGAATATTAATGAGGCAGGTCCCTTGCGACCCATTTGCGATTTGAAAACAGTGTCTGAGACACTGTTGGACATCAGGTTTTTGCGATTAGCAAATTGCGAGTCACTAAGTCTCGCAATTTGCGAGGCGCAAAACCTGACACTCGTACTTATGGCCCTAAATCACTTAAACCTGCATGGTTTTTGCTGGAAAAGGAGCATCTGGCTCTAAATGTAGACCTGCATGTGCATTAAGAAAACATGCTAATGAAAGTAAAGTAAACAAGAACAGAAAAATAGAAGAATCAAATGTTACTTCATAGTAAAGAATGATAGTGATGCGTTGGTCGTTTAGGTCAAAAGTGAAAAACGTAGGAAAGGAAAATGCTGAGAAAAACTGAGAAAATAAAAAGTGAGAGCATATAGTGAGTAAAAAAATGAAAATGATTAGGGTTAGGTCAACAAATAAGATGAGGCTAAGCTACATTTAGGATAAGGTAGGGTTAAGTACTTATTCTAGGAGGTATGGTGTTGTAAGGGTTACTACATAGGCTCGGGATAGTGTAAAGGTTGCTGTAAAGGACCAGGGGTAGAGTTAAGAAGTCGGGTTAGGTTTAGGGTTCTATGGAAAGGGCTGAGATTACAGATACAAATTAGTTAGATATAGACCTACATTTTGGGACAGTGTAGTTCTCTAAATTGAGTGAGGATAAGGGTTATTTCGTAGTTTACGATCAGTAGTAGGGCCACATCCTCTCACTCAGGGAACCCATTTAACAGGTGGTGGAAACCAGTGTAGTTAAAGCTGATTTCTGCTACTTTTTGTTTTTCCGTTTTCCCTATTCAAGTCTTACACTTTTGGTTAAAAGGATATATTTCTCACTTAAAGTTTCTTAGTAAATAAATGTTTTCCCGCAATAATTTAACAAACGTTCTACCCAGATTTGCATTAAGAACCTTGATGACAAAATTAGAAATGCTTCATTATGGCAGATCTTCAGGTGGGGGTCTACACTATGACTCTAACTAAACTAATTAAACTTCTAAAAATATAAATATCATTTGTGGATGATACTAATAACTAAACGAAACAGTATCAGTACCCTTATAGGTTCACCATATATACTTTTTCACCTTGCTTCCGTTTACCATGACATATAATATGTGTTACTGAACTAATTCCTCGCCCCATCTCATACAGTGACCCATTGTACTGCTCTTTAATGCTAGAAACAATTTTGTGAAGAGAGGGGAGGGGGTGGTGTGGGGCCAATACATCATCCAGGCAGTCAAATCACAGACCTGGAAACATTATCTTTAAAAAAAGAGCAACTTCAGCCAATGCCAGTCATGCAGCAAGCCTCTCACCCCCCCCCTCTTTCTCTCCCCTTCTCCCTAATGATCCATGTACTCCCTCTTTGTTGCCAAATTAAAACTGTTTTCTGAAATCATATTTTGCATACGTAATTAGTGTTCTCTGTAAACCGCTCAAATGTCTTCATTGTAGTGGTGCTATAGAAAAGTATGGAAATAAATAAGTCTCACCTTAGACCTGCAAGTGCCAACTGAAAAAATAATAGCTCTCAGCTGTCTAAATGATCCTCTTGTAAATTCCATCTCCGACCTGGAAACACGCACTTCAAAAATCATACACTGAGCTCTGTGATAATCACCCAGCAAGTCTCATCCTAGACCTCAAAATGCATCTGCTAAAACCATATCAGTTCTTTATCTCAGTCTCACATATCCTCTCAAATACCACTTTAAATCCAACTGCTCAAGTTGCATAACAAGTTTAGTCTCCAACTCTATTAACAGAGCTTAAACAAAGGTTTTTATCGCTTATCAGAACAGACAACAAAAAATTATTTCAGAGACCGGAATTAAAAGGCGAAAGATGGTAAAACGTCACTGAATTTCACCTTTAAGTGCAATTGCAATACATTATTTAACAGGCCTAAGAATGTTTTTCTTCATGTTTTAATTCCCGGACAGAGAAGAAGCACAATAAATTATGCTGTTAAGTACCTGTCATTCCAAAGAAGTAAATACATTCACAGTTAGGAAATATTCCAACTTTAACACCACCGGGTAATTTACATATAAAATCTCAAGAAAACCTTATAACTAGTACCCTTACTTCAAATTTGGATAAACGAACTGGAAAACACTGACTAGCAACCGAACAAGTAACACGAAATATGACTGTAAATCCGAAGTTCCAGGAATTCAGATAGGTTTTTGGAGTTTGCAAGGGACCCAAAATTAGTGTCCTGGTGCTAACATCAAGTATCTCTAATTTGCAGAAATGTTTGAAGAGCTATGTTTGATCAGGGCTAATCGTCCCATTTCTAGAAAATGTAGATGTGCTTATTTAAAATATTTGACACAGCCAGCATGTCACCGGTAGCAGTTGTAAACCACTGGTTCACACAACACAGGTTGAGGCTCCCCCAGACACAACAGCGCCGACTCCATTTAACAAGGACTGATCAACACATGCCAAGGAAGCAAAAAGCTTGGCTCATCTAAAGCATTTGGCAACATTTGTTGTCTTGCACTGAATTGAAAGTGAGTTATGTTGGACTACCAAAAGGATCATAAACTCGATTATGGTTATACATTTGTTGTAATATACAAATCAACCACATGCAGAGAGGACAAGGCAAGGTAGGAAGTCCTGCCAATCATTGCCAAAAGAGAAACTGCCACCATTTGAAGGATTATCTGGAGTTTTTAGCCACTTAATGACGAGATGGGTGGGAGCTGGGGAAGTAAAGTGGATTGAGGCAGTAAATGAGAATGCTTTTGTAAAACAAATACATTCTGAACACCTAAACCTGAACTTAAAAAATTCAAAACCCTTCTTCGGACTGCCTTTTGCACCACAAAAATCATTTTTTAGAAAAAAGCCTTAAACTCATCACCTGCCTTGCTACTCTTGACTATTCTATGTTGTCAGTGAGAAAAGGGCCGCTCTGAAGCTTTTGCAAGGCATGTTAAAGTAACATGCTGGAGCCCAAGTCTAAAACAACTAGCATTTTAAAGATGACAGAGGGTAAGGTGGGTCATGAAAACACAGTATAAATAGTTAGTGGTGGATTCATCAACAAGTTGTACAGCCTAAGTTATGTACCCAACGAGAAGGGTCCAGTCTGAGAGGGTAAGCACCCCGAACAGAATTACATATATCTCGTAATAAAATATAATTATTATAAATAATTACAACAAAAGAATTTCAGTTCAGAAATAAAAAAAAATACATTTTAACTGTCAGAGAAGTTACGTTTCTCCTACTCGAGGGTGTGAAAAGCTCACCAATACAAGGATTGACACAAAAGCTTGAAAAATGAAGCTTCGATTACAGCAGTATAGGTTATTTAACAGCACCATGACAGCAGATTTTCTGACGGGGGAGTAACTCTTTCATTTCTATTACTTAGATGGAAATGTCTTTCCCTTGTGTCAACAAGACATTTAAAAATAGTGTTTCTTTTCCTGTGTGCCCACTAAGACTCTCTCAGTTTTCTTTTCTCTGTCTTTTCCATATGTTGCTGTGATGACAATGGGAAGCCACAATGAGACGTGGGGAGTGATTATCAAACAACTATGCTACAAAAAGTAGCCTTACTGTGACTAGCCCAGAGTCCCTGGATATGACTAACCTAGAGTTCATGTCAATCCTTTTACTGCTACTGGGTCTCAGGCTGGCCCGACTTCTCCATCCATAAGTTTTGGCAACACAGGAACACCAAGCATATTAACAGATAGATATTGGGCTACCAACTATTAACAAAGGATATTCGTTGAGGGGGTCTCAGATGGCGGGAGCAGGCACTCATTTTTAGGTAATGAGTCATTTTTGGGGAATGGTATTTATTCAGCAATTCCAACCTTCGGCAGACCTATACACAGGCACTGAAGAAAAACTTCAGGTCCCTAATTTGTTTATTAATATTATTTTTAATTAAGCACTGTGTGTTTAGTGAGATTGTATATTTCTATGCACCGTTTAAACCCTCCTAATATGTTTTCTTGTTTAAAATCCATACAGCAACATTACGCAAATTATTATTTTCTAAAATAAGCTAATAACATAACAAGCATTGGCAAAGTCAATAGTTCTAGTCTTGCAAATTGGGACAATAGGTAATAAATGATTTTTTTGCTTCAATTGAAGTATAAGCCACAAAAAGGAAGAAAAATAAAGCTTGCAATGCTGCCATTACATGCGACAGTCACTGGCTCGTAAAAAATAATAATAATAAATTGAAAAAATAAAAATGAACCATTGTGTGTAATTTTAGGAGGGCAGTCCAGGTGTTCAGTGGAGGAAATTGTGCAGAGACAGGTACATACACCGTTTTCAATTGTAATGCCCAACACAGTAAAATATGCTTCTTATTATTGCAAAAACAAAATACTATTACATTTGAATTTCTTTTACCTGAAAACATAACGTAAACAGGGAAGAATGACTGAAAATAGAAAATGATAAATACTTTTTTTTATTTTTTATTGCTAAATAAAGTAGTATCCAACCCGCTGGACAGTACTTCACTTACCATTTTGTTTATTATTCCGATGTATAAATTGCTAATGTTAAAAAAAAAAAAAAAAATCACCTAAAGTGCAAGAAAGCCTAGGACTGAAGTGGCCCAACCCAAAATGTGAATGATGGTTGAACAGACCAATGGATTAATAGGGGTTACCCAAAGATCCTTTTTGTATGTATATTTGTATTTTTTATTTATGTATTTTTATAACATGATGCCAAATTAAGAGCGAAAGCTGTCTCTAGACCAGACATCAAACTATAAATACTGCGGAGTTCCAGGGCGAGCAGAAGGGACTATACCTGAATTTTCAACATTAAGGAGCCAATTGGACCACAGAAGCCGAGGGTTACAGTTTCATTAAATCTTCGGATGCTTGAGTAGAATAATGTGGTGCCCGATTTCCATAATTCAGACTAGGAGCGATTTAGCGTGACTGTTTTGCAAAGTGCGAATTTCGGTTATAACATAGAAAGTGAGTTCTTTCATTATAACACACTGATTTCTATGGCAATATTGTACAGTGTGCTGCAAATTTCTAAAAGCCTACGAAGATAGCCTTTTGATGGAAAAATTCTACCCAGCATTCTGTCCTATTAATTCCAACAGTGCTCTTGAATAACTTTGCAATGGTAGGCAGGTTTCACTCGCATTTCTTTAGAAAAAAATAATAATTTTCTTGTCCCCCATGAAAGGGGAGACCGAGGGAGAGTTTATAGTCACAAGAGAACAGCCATCTCCAACCCATCCTAAACACTCTGCATGGGGGCAAACAGCATAAGGGCCAGGCACCCTTGCCAGTAAGGTGAGAGAGTGAACCATGCGATGCGAATAGGAAGCCCCGCTGCTTGCAGGGCCAAGATAATGAAGCCGTGACCCGGAAACAATTCCTCTTGTTGTCCTTTCACAGCATGTCCTGCAGGGAATTACTGCTAAAAATGACAACACTGGCTGTCGGAGCTATCAGTAACAAGTCATTAAGGAGATTAAGTTCAGGAAATTAGACCAGGGCATGCCATGTCAGCAGACCACCCACTGGAAACAGAAACCCACCATACAAGACGGTTATACACCACTCAAAATATACCTAAGTCCTGCTGTCGGTATGCACTGGATAGGAAAAAATCAACTCAAACACAGGTGTAAAGGCCATGAAATAGATCACGGACGAGGCCAACGAGCCCAAAAGTGGAACACACGGAAGTCAGGGAGCAATAGAACTCGAGGCATTTCCTCCTCACTCTGAGAAGCTGCAAGAATGACATTTGTCACCAGTCGCTTCAGGATTTTAGCATAGTTATTATATTTGTAACAAGCACTGCAATGCCAATAGGTTTTGCCTATTCGAGATCTACTGGCTCTCTCAATGTATCTTTAGCCATTTTGTACAACAGTGTGACTGTTGGACTGTTGTGCAGTATGGCTGAAAATGAAAAAAAGTGTTTGTATATTTATAGTCTGGGTAGGGTGACTAGACGTCCTGGATTTCCCTTGACAGTCCCGGTTTTCAGAGGACACTCCCGGTGTCCCGACGTTTTTGTGCATTTTACATGCTGGTCACCCTAAATCAGGGCCACTGGAATTATGTATCAAGTGCAAACTAAATGATGCATTATCGTTTACTAAATTATGGCCAAAGTAATGAAAAATATGCAACGTAAGGCAGCACATTTTAGTGATAGTGTAATTTCATTATTTTGTCATTTGTATGCGTTAACACTGTCAGAATAAATATTTCACCTTTAAGTACTAATTCAAGACCCAAATAGAGAAATGTGCAACTGAAAGGTGAAGAGTCAATCTTTGTGTAGTTCCACCCACTGCACAGCAACGGGTGTCACAGCATTTTTATTAACTTTTGATCGATTTGAGCAAGAAAATATTTTTGGGGGTAAAATCTGCAAATTATGCTGCAAATGATGGTTTATGTGGTAAATGGGCAAATCCATAATTATTCGTAAAACGTAGTAGCCACTGAATTGCATAATTACAGTGGCCCTGACTAAAGAAAGGTCTGGCCAATCATTTTATAGTATGGTATGGCTGTCATGGTATGGTGTGGTGTGGGATGGCCAGTGATTGTACGATAAAGCCTGTCATTGTATAGTCTGGTTTAGATTGGTATTGTATGATGTGGCCAGTCAATGTATGTTATGGTATGGTCTGGTATAGTATTGTATAGTATGTCATTGTATAGCATGGTATGGTATTGCTTGTCATTGTATAGCATGATATGGTGTGCGATGACCTGTCACTGTATAGTATGTTATAGTATGGTGTGGTGTGCTATGTTATACAAGGCCTACCATTGTATAGTATGGTCTGTCATATAGCATGGTCGGATATGATATTGTACAGTATTGTACGGTATAGCCATTCATTGTATGGTATGGTATGGGCTGCCATTGTACAGTATTGTATACTATAGCATGATAAGGAATGGAATGGTGTGGCCTGTCATTGTGTATGATGGTGGTCTGTCATTGCATAGTATGACATGGTGTGGCATGCCATTGTATATGGTACCACCTGTCACTGTGCAGTATGGCATGGTATAACCTGTCATTGTATAGTATGCTATGACCTGTATAAGGCATGGTATATTGTATGGCCTGTCATTATATAATATTATAGGATAACTTATATCATTGTATATTACAGTATTATATGGTATGGTTTGTCATAGTATGGTATGGTATAGCTTTTCATTGTGTGGTATGGTTTGGCTGTCATGGTTTAGTTTTGTATGATATGGCCAGTCAATGTACAGTATGGTATTGTATTGCATTCTTTGTTACAATGTACCCATTAAGATAGGAGTGGACAATCAAGCAAGAGAGTGCTTTCCAATATAATGGTACTTCCTGCTGGACTGTTTTATCCAACCAGTAATTGTGCAAACAAATTTAAAACACACTGTTTTTAGTATAAATCGTAATAATCATGCCCAAGACATCCTCTAGCTTTCGGACAAGGTATCAAAAGGCACTTTGTTATAAACTATAGGAGTATTTAATAATAATAGCAATAGTGGCAGGCCCATAATGTATTTTGAAATAATTGCTAAAACTGATGAAAACTATCAGTGGGCTACTGATGTTGTTAAGCTGCACCAAGTGGGTAGAAGAGGACCTGATGAAAAGTAAAAAGGAACAAACACGAACATGGAAACAAGCGGGTGAAAGCAACAGTGTGCAAACTCAGGTGAAAGACAATCTAAAAACACTTTGTGAAAATCATATTTATGTATTTTTTCAAATTAAGGAGACACACCAAAACTTCAAATCTTTGTTACATTGTGCACATTAAGCTATGAGAGGTAGGGCAATAGGAGTGGCTAAACAATCCAAAAAGTACTCTACAAAATTAATTTTTTTCATGCTCTAATGTTCTATGCAACCTTTAATCCTATGCACTGGGACAGGGTAAATTTGCTCCACCACTCATGTCACAATCTTGATTTATATGTACACGTAACATGATATAAAATTTGTGATTCTAATGTTATTAAAAGTAAAGTGGTGCACTCAAATTCAGTAATGAAATGCATTCACTGTAGTGTTAGGACATTTTGTACATGTGTGCCTTAACCTATTAAACGAAATGTAATAATTTTAATGTGTTCCATAACCATACTCATATTAATGGGGTGTATTAGTCTTAAGAAACGAGAAGAAACTCTGTAGGTGTGTGCACTAATGTTTACATTTAATGTTGAAAATGTAGTTCTGGGTTATACTGATGTCATGCAATCACAAGTATTGCATTTATACTGCATATAACATGACGTATTTGAAATTAGGTAATCAAAATTGACATGAATGCTGATTTTAATATGTGCGCAGAATAACATGCAATTGAATATGCATTAGTGAATAATATTCTTAGCTTGACACAACTAGGCCTGTATTTATTTAATGTGAGAACTGTTTTTCTTTCCTGCTAACGTGTTAATTACAAGTGTATTCACACAAATGTGTTAGTCTGTAAATAGATGTCTTATTGTCGTAGTAATAGAGGGTCTGAGAAAGAGATCTTGATGGAAGAACATGGAGAAACAGAGAGTGAGATGACTGTCCCTGTTCATGAATGCTGCAAACGATGTCCAGACGACCAAGGACAAAAGCTTTCTCAGGAATGCTCTGGGATATATCTCGAATGTTGCAAGTTTACAATGTGACAGAAGAACACTGTGATGGCGTGATTGAGGGTGTTACATAACAGATTTTTGTGGTATTAACCAATGTTCCCATAGACTGACTTTAGGACATTCTTCTCTGGACTTTAATAGGTACATACTTCCGACTTTCTCCCTTTTGTCCCCATGCTTTGGGGAGTGCGGCTTAGGCTTACACTTGACTCTCTCTAAACCGAGCTTCTGAAATGCTAATACCTTCTTATTTTAATTTCTTCTATGTCTTATTCAAAAGAAAAAATTCCTTTTGCCTATTTTTTTTTTTTTTTACTTTTTGAGATTATTCCTTATCATTCGATATATTAATTTAGGTAGGTGCCCTTAGATTGTACCCATCTACAGGAGGGAAGACCAAATAATTTTCTAGGAACATCAAATTTTATGGCTGATATTCTGTATCACTGTAACTGAATTCTTGGTTTGGCTTATGCTAATCTGTCTAAATTTCTTCAGGAGTTTTGGCTAGCCAATTATTGTTTTGTATCTCTATAGTGTGTTTTTGAGCTTTCTTTACAGTAACCTGAGTGTTAATTTATAATACAACTTTTAACTTTATTTTCAATTTGGATCTTCATTGTGTGACCAAATTGGTTACACTGTAGTTTAAGGATGAGTCATTGTTATTTAACTTCCTAAATTAATCCCTTAGAGGGAAGGAAAGAACCATTCCCTAAAGAAGAGCTAGATGCTCCATCACCAATAAACCAATTTAAAACATGCCCTTTAAAAAAATTATACCAAAGACTTCATTAAAATCATGGAATGCACATAAAAAAGAAAAACACTGTTACAAACTAAATACTTATTACTAAATACTTATTAACTGACACAGCGCAAAACCATTAATGTGTTTTGAAATCATTGTTAAAAGCAACACTAACAACCTGTGCCCTGCTGGTGATGTTATGCTGCACCAAATGGTAGCATTAGAGAGGATATAAAGTAAAACGGAATGAACACAGGAATATAGCCAGCAAAAGTAAAGGATGGAGAAAGACCAGGGGCAAGATAAACTAAAACACTAGCTCTATTACGAAGTGTTGCAAGTAGAAGAAAAAAACAGGCGGAAAAAAAGCAGACGCAGCAAAACTACACTCCCAAAAACGCCCATACTTCAGGGGTGAGGGAAACACACAAACAGAAAGTAAAGCAGCACATGCTGACCAAAAAGAGGCCACCAAATAAAACTGACAATGAAGCCAACCCATGGTAAGCGATGGGTGGGCTCTAAGCCTCTTGTAAGTAAAACAAATATCTTGCAAACAACAGCACATGCACTGTGTGAGTCAAGAGCTAGAAATGCCAGTTCACTAAATTCAACTTTCTTTCAAATGTTATCTGGCAATTATCTGTTCATAAGCCATAGAAAAAACATAGAGCACTCACACCAACACTGGGGAACTTGAATTACTTTATACCTATGTTGGCCAAGCATGAAGTGGTTCAAGTATAGCTCTAGTTTCAATCTGTGTATATGAAGACCCACAGAGTTTAATATTTGTTTCATTACCACTGCTGAGAATGAGGAGGGACCCGTGACACAAAAGGCAAATACTAGACCAGTGGTTCCCAACCTTTTGATTTCTGTGGACCCCCACTTTAACATTAATGGAACCCAGGGACCCCCACTGAATCATCATTAGAATTTGGGGACCCCAGCCTGAGTCATTACTGGAAGCTGGGGACCTAATTTGTCAATATAAGTTAATATTTTTTAATTTTCTAGGCTTTCGCGAACGCCCAGTGGTCCCCGGACCACAGGTTGGGAACCACTTTACTAGACATTAAATCCATGATTTGCGTAACAATCACACTGAATAAAGCCTTGAAGAGTTGTTTTCCTCTTTAACTAATTTAAAATACATTCTGTGAGACAAAACAGTGCTCATTATGACAACAGCGGTCTTTTGTCAAGACCACCATGCATAATGTCGCCACCATACTCTGCCAGTGCTAGCGGTACAGTGACCTACGGATTTCCGCCCATTCACAGGCACAAATCCGACACCATTGGCCTGACCGACGGCGGGTGAGAGGCTGTCTGACCGCCAGCACTGCCACACTGCAAGGATTCAGCCCGCTGTATTACGATACGTAATACAGCATGGCGGACCCTGCACGGCAGTGCGGGGATCGCAGTGGAACAGCCAGTACCTATCCCCTCCCGGATGACCACCTCGCCCAGACAGGTAGGTGGACCAACCGAAAGGGGGTGTGTGTGTGTGGTGTGTGTGTGTAATGGAATGGCCGTGCCTGGAGAGGGTGGGGGTGTGTATGGATGCGGAGTGGAGGTGGAGGTGTGTATGGATGCGTGAAGGGGTGTGGATGTGTATGGATGCAGAGTGGAGGTGTGTATGGATGCGGAGTGGGGGTGAGTGTGTGATTGTGTGCGGGCGTGTCGGGGTGTTTGTATGCATGCGGTTTGGAGGGGGTGTATGTCAGGGAGTGTGCGGACATGTTGGTGTGTTTGTTCGTATGCGTGCAGCTGGGTGGGGATGTAGGTAATGAGTGTGTGGACGAGTGGGCGGGTATGCAAGTGTGTGGACATCTCGGGGGTGTGTGCCGGCAACAGGAATGGGGATTCCTGTTGCCAGGTGCGTTACTACCAGGGTTTTCACGTCCTTGAAATGCAGCCAGCAGCATTAGGCATGCTGTTGGCCCGGAGTAGTTCACTGCTGGCCACGCCGGTCCGAATCCACGTCAGGACGAGCGGAGTTGTGGCGGTTTGGCTTTGGCCAAACTGCTGAACATGTAATGCAGCGGTCTTTTCCGCCGGGACCGTGGCGGTAAGACCACCACCACAAGAAGACAGCCACACTCGTAAGAGGGCCTAAGGGTGAATGGTATCAGTTACACAAAATTCTGATTATAACATGACCTTTTACATTTCCACTGTGATAATACATTATTGAACGTATGTTTATTAATACATTTACTCTAAATAAATGCCACATTCATTTCACTGGGTTATATATATCTCACACACATATTTGTTACATAGTGGCGGTCGACGGTACATAGTTATAGTCAGAATCTAGTTTCCACAGAAAGAGCGTTTTTTTGTTTTGCTAATAACTCTGGCGCTGTTTGACAAATCTTCAACACTACTTTACCACTCACTTCTGCTGCTGTCTGGAACTTTTCGGGGTGATTCATAAACCAGGAGCCAAGAACAGTGGTCACCCAAGGTGTTTTCGCCATAGGAATTTTAGACACAACGACAGCCCGAACCGCTGGATGTAAATACACCCAATTTAAAAGAAAGCTAGACCTCGGTCTAGAAGGAGTGCTTTTTGTAATTTGGAGTAACTCTGTGCAGTAGTTTGAAGTTATTAAAGAAAAAAGATGTATGTATATCTTGAGACGCAGATCCACCTAGATCAACCACAGTAGATCAGTGTTTGGCTGGCCGCAACGTGAGAGAAAACTTGCAGCCATCATTTAGTGAACTGGGACGCGGTTCCCGGGTGTGTGAAATAAATAGGATATTAGAGGAGCCATCCTGACCCCTTGGGACTGATGGAGCAGTCTGTGAGGGACCCTTCAGGGACAAGAAATTGTCAAAAAATGCTTTTTTGGGACTGGCGAGGATCCACCAGGGTGCTCAAAATGGCCCTGTGTTAATCCACAGCAGATCCACGGATCCAGACCCTAATTAAAAAAAACATACACCCACTCACACACTCACAAACCCACCCACCCACTCACACATACATATAGTCATCGATACATCCACTCAGAGATCCAGAGAACCACTCACATACCCACTTACACAGCCTCGTACTCACCCACACAGCCACTTACACACCCACTCTTACAACTACCTTTCACAAACACACCCACTTACACACCCACACAACCACTCAAACACCCACTCAGAGCCCCGGAAAATCACTTACCCACCCACACACCCATGCAGCCACCACACACCCATAGTCCCTCAACAAACCGTACAGTCCCTGATACATTCACTGAGAGACCCACTCACACACCCACACAGGCACTCCCACTTATGCATCCACTCACTCACCTATATAGTCACAGACACATCCACTCAGAGGCCCAAAGAACCACTTACGCACCCACTCCCAGACCCATGCAGGCACTCACACACCCACTCACACCCACACAACTACCCACACATCCACTCACACACCCATTCTGCCACTTAAACACCAACTCAGAGACCCAGGAATCCACTTACACACTCACTCAGACACGTGAGATACCCTGAAAACCACACACACACACTGGGCCCTGGAGATGGGGTCTGCAGGGCCAAACACAGCCTGGGGACTGTGCCTGCAGATTGGCTGCCTTTGGGGGGTGGGGTTGGGCATAGGGCCTAGCAGCAGAGCAGGTCTTGTGGCCAACACCCCACTGCGCATGGCCAAAGGCTCTGTACAGCATGGGATTGGCTGCATGTGGCCAATCCCCTTGTTGTGCACGGCCAAAGGAAATGAATAGCGGGGGTTAGATTAATGTATAGTAATCAAATATCACTTTACGTTAAAAACCTAGAAATTCACTGTAAAAAACAAAGGTGACAGGGACTTTATAGTTAGGACATAACATTGAAAAACGTTAGAAATTCACGGAAAAAACAAAGATGACAGGGATGGTATAGTTTGGAAACAGAATGAAAAATTATTTGAAATTCACTAAAAAACAAAGGTTATAGGAATGTTATAGTTAGATTTTACACACATGAAACCATAGAAATTCAGCAGTTATATTTACAGTTATCTCCACAAACTATAACTCGTGCCCCAAGGTAACGATAACTCATGCCCTCGCCATGCACTGCTAATTACATCAGTCATGACATCGTCTAGGACATCACTGCAACATTCGCAGCAAAATTATCGATGAGAAAACCTTGCATGGCAGGGACACGAGTTATAGGTACTTTGGGGCATAAGCAATGGTTTCTTGAGATAACTATAAGGTCACTAAAACCTTTGATTATATATATATATACACACACACACACACACACACGCCCTGTCCAAGTCGAGACCACAATCCTAGTCGGGGTAAGTCACAACACAATCCAAATTATCCTGGGCTCACCCTCTGGTAGCCTGGCACAGAGCAGGCAGGCTTAACTTAGAAGGCAATGTGTAAAGTATCTGTGCAATAACTCATAAAGTAACACAGTGAAAACACCACAAAAATATACCACACAGGCTTAAAAAAAATAGATAATATTTATTTGAATAAAATAAGATAAAAATGACATAAAATTATATCACAATCTATGGTTATTTCCTTGTAACACACAGTACCTGGAATGCATCTAAATTAACGACTCACAGGGGCTGCAGAAGCGATGCGTTGAAAAATAAGGCACTGCGTCGGGTTTTCGGGCACAGCCCAGACGATGCCTCATTTCTTTTCACGCCACAAGGTGATGCGTCTATTTGGTTCCTCACTGCAATGCAGGGATATTTTGATGCCCAGGAACGATGCATTAAATTCCTTGACGTGCTGGTAAAATGAGAAGGCACTACGTCGATCTGGTAGGCGATGCAGTGAAATTTCAGCCGCTAGGCAGGCGCTGTGTCAAATTCTTCAGCCGTTGTGCCGATTTTCCGACGCACTGGGATTTTCTTCATTTTGGGGAAGTCTTTGGTGGCCCTGAGACTTTAGAACAGGAGGCAAGCTCAATCCAAGACACTGGATAGCACTTGTGGGGAAGGCAGAGTCCTTCCAGCAGAGTCAAAGGCCAGCAGGGCAACAAGCAGGGCAGCAGTCCTTCTCAGCAAAGCAGTCCAGATGAGGTCTTTGGGCAGACAGGCAGTCCCTCTGACGGAGTCCAGGTGTAGATCCAAAAGTGTCTGATTTGGTGGGGTCAGAAACCCAGTTTATATACCCAAAAATACCTTTGAAGTGGGTGGAACTTCAAAGAGTGGCTCTGAAGTGCACAAGTTCCCCTTTCAGCCCAGTCCTGTCCGCCAGGATCCCTGGTGGGGTTATCAGTCCTTTGTGTGAGGGCAGCCCACTGGCCTTTGAAGTGTAAGAGAGAGAGTCCCTCCACCCTTTCTGCCCAGGAAGACTCATTCAGTATGCAGATGAGACCGAGTGACTTGCGTTTATCGCTCTCTGGATGGAATGCACAAGGTGAGCTGTCAACCAGCACAGACCAGATGTGGATTGGGGACAGGGCTGTAAGGCACAGATGATAGTAAATGCAGAGAAATGCCCACTTTCTTAAAGTGGCATTTCTAAAATAGTGATACTTCACCAGTAAGCAAGATTTTCTATTACCATTCTGACTATACTAAACACGACAGGACTACTCCTACCAGATCAGAATCTACCACTTTAAAGTATATGAGGGCAGTTCTAATGCTAGTCTATGAGTGGAGCAGGCCTCATGGTAGTGGAAATTGAATTGGTGAGTTTTTCACTACAATGGCATGGAAATCACATAAGTGCATGTCCTGTCTTTTACTTACATAGCATCCTACCCTATAGGTTACCGAGGGCATATCTTAGGGGTGACATATGTAGAAAAAGGGGAGTTGATGGCTTGGCCAGTAGTTTTAAATACCAAGTCAAAGTGGCAGTGAAACTGCACGCACAGGCCTTGCAATGGCAGGCCAGAGACATGGTTAAGGAGCTACTTATGTGGGTGGCACAATCAGTGCTGTAGGCCCACTTGTGTCATTTAATTTACAGGCCATGGTAACAAGTAGTGCACTTTACTAGGGACTTACAGGTAAATTAAATATGCCAATTGGGTTGGAACCAATGTTACCATGTTTAGGGGAGAGAGCAAATGCACTTTAGCACACATCAGCAGTGGTAAAGTGCGTAGAGTCCTACAACCAGCAAAAACAGAGTCAGAAAAATGGAGGGAGGCAGGCAAAAAATTGGGGGATGACCACCCTAAGGCTGTCAGACATATATATTATATCCATTCCAAACAACTAAACCGATGAGTCATGTTGCCGCCTCTCGGAGTGTCAGGTTACAAGCCTGAAGATATGCGTACTCAGGGCACTTCAGGAACTGCTCAGTTTATGGTTTTCAATCGATCCCATGCGACACATTTTGACCGAATGGCCTTGCTCACATCATTAGGGCAAAACGCATTGTATGGATGGGTGCTGAAAACCATAAACTGAGCAGTTTCTGAAGTGCCCATAGTGTGAGTAGCTTCCTGCTTGTAACCTTTTGAGGATGAAACAATTGTTAAAGTAACATTATAGTTAGGTGAAATTTTCACAGATAATGTAAGGTTTTTACCTAAATTCTTTTTTTTTTTTTTTTTTTTTTTTTAAACACAGAAATTCACCAGTTATGGTTATCTCAAGTAACTAAGTCTCGTGCCCTAAGGTAACCATAACACATGCTCCCGCCATGCACAGTTTTTTCATCAATAATTTAATTGCAAATGTTGAAGTAATATTATCAATGATGTCATATAAAATGTCATGAATTATGTAATATGTGGGGTAATTAGCAGTCCATTGCAAGAGCACAAGTGACAATTATCTTAAGGCACAAATTACAGTTACTTGAGATAACTATTACTGGTACATTTCTATGTTTTTTTTAGTTTCAAACCTTACCTTGTCAGTAAAACTTTCACATAACTATAATGTTTCTTCAATCCTTGTTTTTTTTGTGAATTTCTAAGGTTTTGATTAACGTAAAGTAATATTTTATTACCATACATAAAAAACAGCACCCCTGCGCAAGAATGGCTGGCGCAGAGCCTGCAGCCTACCCCACACAGGCAGCCAGCCCCACGCCAGGCATGGCCTTTGGCTGTGCGTGGCATGTGTTTGTCAGCAGCACCAGGGCTGCGGTCACGCCCTCCCCTTGCAAGCCCCCACCCCCTGCAAAAATAGAGCCCTTCCAGATGGGTGGGGGGGTCCTCAGATCCAGGGTTCAGTGCAACACTGATGTGATTAATATGACCATAGTGGGGGTCCTTTGGGGACTCCACCATAATGCCCTGTGGGTCTGGGTGCCCCTACCCTGCCCTCTAACATCTTATTATCTTTTTTTTGGGTGGGAGGGGACTCTGGGACCAAGGTCCTGAGTCCTGAGATGGTAGCCTTAACTTTTCCTTCTGGCTGGGTTTAGCCAATCACAATGCGTGGTTGAGCATGCAGGTCCATGGCGCAAAATATACCATGTTTTTTAGACTAAATTGTTAAAAAAATACTAAAGGTTTTCACACAAACTCACAAAACTTTTAATGAAAAGTAAAACAGTTTACATAATCGAGCCAATTCAAAGCGCCATGAGCATGAGCGGGAAGGAGAGACACATAAGGAAAAAGAAGTTCGCTCACAGTCAAACGTATTGGCAATCGTGCAATTATCCATGTAAAAGGGGCAGTTTGCAAGGCGGTAACAAAACCGCCCCAAGGAGGGACAAGCGTAAAGCACATTCCAAAGATAACATAGGATTTTTTAATGGCAAGGCCACGAACAAGTGAAAGTGATGGGCGTGCAGTGGGTGTAGTTAAAAGTCCACAATACTTACAACAGGTCAAATCACTTGTGCACTAGACCTAAAAAGCATTCTTTCTAGACCACGATCTAGCTTTCTACCAAATGTGGTGTCAATCTGTTCAACTGTTTGGGCTAATCTGAATTAACCTTAGTAGTCACACCTACACTAATACCGTATTACAACTAAAAGCATCAATTGAAATCCATTAGGATTTTCTGCTTTTTTCTCGAAGACTTGGTAAATTTGTCATCCCCATCCTAACAAACATGTTTCTCTACATCTCATCATTACTTATATACGAAAACATTTTAGAGGTTCATGTTTCTGTCCTCAGATATTCTGTGCTAAGTTAGCCTAGAGAGTGTTCCCTGTTAAGATCTGGTTGTAACCTCCAGGCCACATTTCGAAGCAGACAGGCTCTCGTCCTTCATTTCATCCTGGCAAATAAATCGAGAAGCAGTACTCAGGGGAAGAGGAGGCCATTTTACATCAATTTTCAACAGCAAAAATGTTTTTTCATGTGATAAATAAAAACTATGATTGTTCTCCTATTTGATTCTCAGTACATTTAACAACCGAGGTAAACTGTGTTAGATGTACTCTCTTTTTAGCACTGTGTCCCCCTTTCAATCAGTTTTAGAAAAGTTTGAACAGCAGTCATGGCTCGTGCAACACTGAAGGGGCAGGTGGCACGTGGAGGGGATTAACAGGGTGGGAGGGATTAAATTAAAAATAAAATAAACAACTTACCTGTGCCGCCGCATTCACCACCACGCTGCTCCTCTCCTCTTCTCTCCCTACTGGCACAGGCTCCCAGCCTGCCTTGCGCCAATCTTGACGCTGCTCAGAGCAGCCTCAGGATCGGCTGGGAGTGACCGGCCAGGGTGCTCTCAGGCAGACCGGGAGCCTGTGCAGGCTCTCTCCAGCCCAGCAACTATATTGCTGGGCTGGAGAGAGCCCTGTGTGCATGTGTGTTTGGCCGGTCCGAGATGGCCGGCCAAACATACATGCGGTCTGAGGGGCAGTGCTGAGCACTCCCCCTCACACTTGTCACCCCAAGGACCTGCCTCTTTTTCACAAAAATGATACCAAAGTTCATTATAGTTTTTGTGGAAAAGGATTGCAGCGGACGCTGCTGGCGGGGGTTAACGCTCCTCCGCCATAATGAAGGAGCCGCCCCTGTTCAACACCATTTTGAGTGCAGCCAATCTCAGGTCGTGCTTGACAGTGCACCGGTTTGCAAGAACTATTGTTACCAATACTTTAAAATGTGCATAGGTATGGCCTTGGCTCGGCTGAAGAGTATTACTCTCTCACCGAGTGCTATTGACTCTTTAGTGTATCTTTCTGGGGAAGTGCTTTCTCTAAAATATATATGAAAGTATTTTAAATCTCAAAAGTAAGTGCAATTATCACACTATCACATTCAATTTGATATCTCTCATATGCATTCTAACAGAAAACAATTGTTTTTCAGCTTCGGCAAAGCCAGTAAGGCAATCTTTAGTGTGATAAACCATAACTGTGCAAGCATCGGATGTAAACATTTGTGAAAGCCTGTGTACCTACGTTTTCCCAAACTGGCTTTGCTAATGCTTGCTTGACAAAGCCCTGTTTTCACCCAAAGAGCATGTTGTGGTACATTTATATCAGTTGGCATTTTGAGATTTCGTTTTTTATCTGTTTTAGCACATTCAACATTCATTCGAACTTTTGATATATTGTTTCCTTTCCCCATGTTACTTGTGTTAATGACATATCTAAGGTTTGTTTATTACATATTTAGCTATTGGTTTGTGAACTTGCGACTGTACGGCAACTAACATGTTTGGAATTACCAGCTCCAGTTCTGTTGGTTGCCTGTCTGCCTTTAACACAAGGTGCAAGGAAGAGCTGATCCAGGGCAGATCCAGGAACCTCACACCCTTTAATCTGATTCAAACCTCCTCTTCAATGAAATTTTAAGGATAGTTAAAGTCACCAATTATGATAACTGCTTGCTCGCTCTTCCAGCCTCATCAAGTTGCTTCACTATGGCAACCATTGCCTATACACACAATTTGCAGTGTTGACATATTCCTAGGATTTAAGTCTTACAGCTTTTCTGCCTTGCAGCCTGAGTCCCTATTGATACATCTCCAACTACTGCCCACTACCAAATGTCTCTTCTCCGACTCTGTCCTGGATTTTGACAAGACATGAAGTGTAGGCAGACAACTCATCTGCTTCCCTTCTCTATAGCCTGTCTGTTCCATATAGAGTGACACACCCTATTGCTTACAGACCCGTCATTGACCGGGCCTACCAAGTCCCTGCTCTATCCGCTGGCGTAAATGAGGGGGGCCAGGGTTTGCTGCTGCCATCCGCTTTTTGCATTTTGGACAACTGGCGTCATCCTTGAAGTCACCGTACCAAAAGGCGTGGAAAGGGATCAGCAAGAATAGGATAGGAATAAGACTCTAAGAGCCCATTTACTTTCTCCAGTAGCAGTCCTTGACTCTACCATACAACTCTAAGCCTACAAACCATGCTGTTAAGGGGCTTAAAGTGGGACAAGGCGTCAGCACAGTCATGTTATTTGAGGTAAACGGCACGAGGTATCGCGCACAGTCTAGGCTTTGAGAGATTATAATAAACTCTACAACCTATGTAAAGAATATCGAAATTTCCTAACTCTTTTTTGCTAGTCACACTTCCCCCATTGCATGGCACAACACTTTATCTAGGAGTCTGTTACATTCATCTCATGTTTTGTGTTTGCAATGCCACAAAATCCTATTTTTTCTTGGAGTCTGTTACTTTCAACTCATGTTTTGTGTTTGCAATGCCACAGCTTCCCGGAACAGTGAGATTTAGGCTGTGTGTGTGTATATGTATATCAGCCCAGCCCAGACCACCCCCTACCCCCACAAGGTCCAGGAGGGCCGCATCTATGCTACATTTTTTTCCGGCCACCCAAGTAAAATAAGTTTACACACAAATAAACTTATCAGAGATTATTTACAAGGTCACAGGTTATCATTCGTGCATATCTGGCAAGAGTCCGACCTACTCGAACGTCCCCCAAACTCTCTCGACTTAAGAGGTTCTACACCGATATTTTAGAATCATTGTATGTACAGCCATTCGTTGTGGATATCTTGAAGATCTGACATGGGCACCAATGATGAGGACTGAGTGCCTTCTTCTTGTAATTCACCTATCGCCCCCCCTACACCACCCTCCAGCTTAACACAATACAGTACAGACAGTTCAGTGCATTGAACAGTGCCTAAGTGCTTCATCATCCCTCTGTCTTCATAGATTACACATTCCCCAGCCAGCTAACCGCCTCCCCCGAGCACCCGTGTCGCCTTCTGTTCGGATGTTTTCCATATGGTCCATGTACATGGCTTCTATCCCAGAAGCAGTACCATTGTTCCAAGAACTCCCACCCCTCCAGCCTGCACTATGTTCTCAGGAGCAGACTCAAATCCCTGGTCTCCTGCTGTCTCGCGGTCCCGATGATAAAACATTATTCTGATAAAATTGAGGGTGATGAAACGAGCGTAGAAAAACGAAGAGAGATGGAGGGAATAGCTTTAAGGTATGCTAGGTCCTGTCAACAGGTTACACGTAAAACAGGAGCTCTGCCGTTTGCATCTAAAAGTCATTGCATGCATGTGTATGCATCAGTATACAGTTTATTATATAGGACTACGTAAATGTGCAGAGTGCAAATGTCATGACAGGTCACGATGCACCTCCCCACTATCAGTGATAGTCATAAATAGAATAGAATATTAATCGGTATAAGTTTGCTGTCCTGTGTGAATAACTTGTAGTTTGACCTTTTCACTTAAGTATTAAACGTGTGAATGTGTGTTCATTATGACAGTTGCTTCAAATAACGTACTATTTCGCCACATTTATTTTTTGCAGAACGGCATAAAAATATTTCTGTATGTCAGTGTGTGAATCTGCAATGTCCAAGGTACACAACATAGTCAATATAAAATAAGAGTGAGCCAGTCTTGAGCACTTTTAATTACCCTAGTTCTTCTTTCAAATTTCTCTCTCTCTTATTCGCCGCTTTCGCAGCTTATGGCAATTCCCTCTTTCCATTTGTCCTCTTGATACTATATATATTTTGTAAGCAATTCTTTAATGTAGTCATATCTGTGATAGCGCTGTACTTCACAAATGTCTTCTTGGATGAATCTGATGTGGACTGTAGTGATCTGTCCCGTCCTTTAAAATTTGAGATAGCATTAGGGTCATAAATGATGTCATGAACAATGTCATATGTGAGGTCATAATCAATGCACAGCAGGGGCCCAAGTTAAAGTTATCTCTGTTAAATATAACTGGTGAATGTTTGTGTTTTTTTAGTTCAAAACCTCAATATTGTTACTGACAAATTTACCTAACTACGTTACTTCCCCCTTTGTTTTTTTTCAGTGAATTTCTATTTTATTAAAAAATAAATAAAAAATAAGATCTTTTTATCCCATCTAACGATAATGTTACTTTCACCTTTGTTTTTTCAGTGAATTTCTAGGGTTTTTTTTAACGTAAAGTAATATTTAATTAAACCTGCCACTATGCATGGCCTTCAGGCGCGGCAGGTGGTTTTCTGCAGGGTCTGGCCTGAGGGCATTCCCCCAATTGCAGCCAAGCCCATGTTGCCCTGTGGCCAACTCCCGTAAATGCAGCCAATCCCACATTGCACTGGGCCTTTGGTCGCGCATGGATGGATTGGCCTCAGGGCCTGGTTTGCTTCAAGGCCATGAAGTCAACCCCCACATGCAGCCAACCCCACGCTGTGCACGGCCTTCAGCCATGCGCAGTGGGGGATGGTTACCTGGCCTGCAGCCAGGCCCTGTGGCCAACCCCCCCACCAAAGGCAGCCAACCTCACAATGTACGCAACCTTCAGCCGTGTGCGGCAGGAGGTTGGCCCCAGGGCTTTTTATTAGGCCCTGGGGATGGGGTTCCTAGGCCTTATTTATTTTAAAGGTGAGGATCACTTGGCTCTGTCTCTGAGCCTCTTTAGATCTTGGGGAACCCATCCCCCAGACTGTTTTTTTTTTTAAACTAGGGGTGAAGGGGTCGCATGGACCCGGTCTCTCGGAGCCTTGTTTGGCCCTGGGAACCCCACCCCCCAGGGCCACTTCTTTAAATAAAGGGGAGAGTGTGCGTGTAAGCCCCCCTCCCCATGATGATTTCGGCCCCAGAGGCCACATCGCCCAGGACCCCGCATGATTTTCAGGAGGATAGGGGCACGTAGCACCGTTCCTTGGGCCAATTCCTGCCTCAGTGTCCCCATCCCCCTGGGCCCAGTGTGATTTCTAGGGGGAGGGCAGCTTGCAGCCCTCCTGCACAGGGCGACTTCGGCTCTGGGAACCCCCATCTCTCAGGTCCCTTACACTTAAAGGTGAGTGCCCTGGTGCCTGTCCAGGGCACCACCCATTAGGGGTTTGGAGGGACTCTCAGCGGCCCCTGTGGCCACAGCCAGCACCTTGCATGTGGACAGAGCCGGCATTACTACTAATGCTTCCCCTCCGGGCAGGAGCAATATTTTGATCTGCTCCCCTGCCCGCTTCAGTGTGGTCATGGAAACAGATCTAAAGTCAGCTCACAGCAGACAGGAGCATTTTCAAAGCTTTTGCCTGTTGGGAGAGAACTTGGTATTTCCTCCCTCTTGCCAAAAAATTAATTAATGCTCCTGCCAAGCAAGAGCAAACAAAGTTTTTCCTGCCCGTGCCACTGTGGGCAAGGAAACCGCAATGTCCCATGGCTGAGCTCCCCAAGACATAGCTACTGAGTCAGCTCATGGGTCCCCGAGGCCACTAATGGCTCAGGGATGGGGTACTTACCCCCTTCTCCCTTAAAGTAGTCAGCCGCGGGTAAGCTCCCCAGGGCCTTTGGAGTCTTGGGGAGCAGGCCATGCAACCCCCATGCTCCCTGGTGCATTACCTATTCAAATACAGCTTGGCCGCCATTTTTTTCCGTATTCCACAGGAGTCCTGCAGGATCCCAGAATTTTTCGCCAATTACTTTTTTTATTTGGCCCTTGTGATGTCCCTCTGGGTGCTCCCCCACCATCGGGCCTAGGAGGTCAGGTTATCCCTACACTATATATTAACTTCAGGACAGGGGACTAGATCCCAGAGTACTGTAATGGCTGCCAGAAACATTATTCTCAAGTTGCTGGCAGCCAATCAGAGCGCTCGCTTCAGCAGGGGTCTGACTTCCATGGGGGCGAGCCAGCCTAAGGAAAATAGAGCTCCATGGGCCAAGCAGAACACTCTATTTTGAAACTGCCAGTTGGTTCCTGCCAGAATCTCTCAAGAGTCTTGCGACCCAATTGTCCCTTACTTTCTCAAAAACTACTGAATGGATTTTCACCAAATCACAAAAAGCACAATCCGCAGACCAAGATCTAGCTTCCAGACAAATTTGGTTTAATTCCAGCCAGGAGGTTTTGCTGTAGTCTTGTCTAAAGAAGTCTATGAAAAATGCATGGGGATTTTGCTAACCCTCTTTTTCTCGCCAGCTAGACGGACCAACCCAAAACTTACCAGGAAGGAGCTAAGGTGGATGAACTTTTTTTGGGAAAGTTTTTTGAAAATTCGTTGAACAGGACCACAGTTATTGAGAAAACAAAAAACTTCATTCTATGGAAAAGTAGACTTAACTATTGTGAGAGCAAAGATTTTACAGATGAAATTTATAATTGATAATGTACTGATCTTTCATGAACTAATGTGTGATTTTTCTAATGAATGCTAACAAAATGGGTGACTTTTATAAATGGCCACCATAATCCATTTTCTTTTATACTTAGGATAACTTTAGTGGTAATAGAGTGGTTCTTCATTTTCTCAATGCTTACCTAAAAAGAGTGTGTTTAATAGTATATATGTGTGTAAACAGCTACTTCTAGTGGAATTTTGTGTTATACCTTACAAGGTCAGATTTATTAGGTCACTGCTAGCGTTTGACTGTCCTATTGTTTAGAAAATGTCACTAACGTGTGTTTTTTTCCTTCGAGGATGAAAGTAGATGCAACATTGTTAGACATTTCTTCCTGAACATGAGATTTTGACGAGATGGAACAATGGATCTACAGACGAGACGGAAGAGAAGAAGAAATTCTTATATATTGTGTTTAGCTAATGATTTTGTCAATGAGAAATTGGTGAATGAGAATTTAGTGTACTACGAATGTGTAACTTACTACTCTCACAGTAGGTTTATTGGCTAAATGTACAACGCCCAATGTCCGGTCCAAGCATGAGCTTTGTGAAAATTAATATAATGTTCCGTCACCTATTCTTTGGGTCAGACCTTACGAGATTTTTCCAGAGACTTTCCAGTGATATTTCCAGAGTTAGATTAATGGGGAGTTTTGCAGTCATGTAGAATTGGGGGATTTATAGATCGTTCCTACTGATGGTGTCTCATTACTGAAGCAATCTTCCTGTTGGTATCTTATGGGTAATGTATAAATTGCAAACTGTTATAGGTGTCTTTTGTTTTACTGGTACCAGCTGCAACTCGTGAATTAATTGCTGCATAATAATAATAATATTATTTTTGATATAACCTGAGTTAGAATGTTTTCCTAAATTTGTGTTTCTAATATGTTTACATGAAGCCCAACATGTTAATGCTAATTAGAGGTTAGTGAGGTATTTTGTCTTTACATGCTCATGATTCATATTGACGTTCTTTGATCTATTGCTTCAATGTATATTATTTCACTGGCACAGATTTTGGTGTTATTAAGTTGTGACATAACACTTGAGTTAATGTGTTTACTTCCTTTGATTAAACTCAGATATATAAGGCTTTCTAATCAGCCATTGATGATTCTTTATGTGTATCATTTGTGTTTGAGAATTATTTTCGTGACTTCAGGATTGTTAATATAGGGAAATAAATGTTAAATCTTATTAATAAACTGGTGTGGACATTGCAGTGTACTTAGATTATCAATTTCATGTTTGTGGATGTTTATTGTGAATGATTATGACATATACTATTAACATCCCCTCTATTCAATGTCATGTTGGTCCATTGGCCTAAGACGCGAGATCCCCTATTTGGTCTGAGATAATAGCTAAGATTTCTCCGCGCTACAGCAGTTTGTGGTAGCAGAGTTACGGTTACGTCATCATTAGATGATGTCATGGTGATGTCATAATTGTTGAATGAATTTTTAAAATAGTTTTTAATAATTTTTTCTGAAATGTTTTATGGATCTGAGAAAATTAGTTGCTAGTTGCCGTAAGTGACTTTCCCCAGCCCTTGGAGATGCTCTAGGTTGAAGGGTATGTTCCTAGTGGTGTTTGATTGAATAGAGTCAAGGTGAGATTATTTTGCGCTTGCACAGCTTCAGCTAATTTGCAGTTGACTGAGGTGTTCATGAGTTTAGAAGGAGTGGGTGTACTCCAATAGAGTTTAGAAGGAGTGGGCGTACTCCAATAGGTATGAGAGATCAGTTGAGAAGTGAAATTTGCAGGTCGAATTTTTCTAATGAATGTGGAGAGCTGTGAAAAAGAATAACTATAGATGCAAAAGCTGAAGGTAAAATTTGGAAGGTTCCTGAAGTGATTGTGTTACCCTACCTGTAGTAAGTAGACAAATTTGTTTTCTTTTATTTTTTTGTTTAAGATTTGCTCGCGAACTAATATTGCATGAGTTTGGTATGTTAGTTCTGAGAAAGTCAGGCCGGAAGACTTTGTCAGCGTCTCAGTGAGAGAGGGTGTGTATATTAGTATGACGTAAGTTGTGCTGCGCTGGGATAGGTTAGTTAGTAAGAACAGTCACGCACAGATTTGTCCATCAGTCCGATATTTGTGTAGTGCGATTGGAAGGTGAGAGCGTCGAAAAGGATTGTGGGATTATAGTCACTCTTTCTGATTGGTTATTTTTTAACAGATTTTATTGTTTTGTTTGGAATAGATTGTGTAAATCATTTTTTTCTGATTAAATTGTTTTTTAACAGATTTTGTTGAAAATTACGTTTTTCAAAGAATTAAGGAGTGCCTTTAGAGGTGATGAGTATATCCCGGCAAGAGAGGGAGAAATTTGTCTGCCAGAAAATTTGCCTGCATATATCGTGATTGAGGGGAAGGGTATGGGAGCATCGTTGAAACACTGGGTTAAGATCACAAAGAAAGAAGTTTGTTTGGCTTTTCCAGAAAATTGTACATTTAATTTGAGAAGTTTGGAGAACCTGGAGGCAGAAAATGTACAGTTTAAAACCTCCACCGAGACAAGCTCAGTATGAAGCTTTAACGATTTGGGAGCTAGTAGCTTAACAGCAATAAGCTTTAAAATTCGAGAGAAGAATGAGGAGAGTAGAAAATACATTAGCAGAAGCTAGATGGGATGAGGAGCAGAAAGAGTGGAGACTAGCTACCCTACAAAGAATTAGGTTATTTCCTGCAAGAACAAAAGATGATGAGAACGAGTCAAAAGCTGAGAAGAAAAAGAAAAAGGGTTCTTTATCAAATAAAGAACAATAATTAAAAGAGCTGAAAAGAGTTATGTTTAATGATAATGATGAATTGGATGAAGATGAATTAGTTTCTGAGATTTTGCGAAATCATGCACCACCATATACAGCTCAAGGAGGTCAAGGAACGAGTGAGAGTAGAACTAGTGAGAATGGAACCAGTGGAAGTCGGATTAGTAACAGGAATCCTACTGCACCATCCACATCAGGGGTATCACAGAATATCCTGAGTAGTGAACAAGTTCAGAAGCAGAGAAGTTTTAATGATTCACTAAACAATGGACAGCAGTTGGAGATAAACATTCCTGAGACTTACTCAGATGTTCCTATTGTAAGGATGACTGCTAATTTAGTGCTGTCTCCAGGTCAACAAGGGTTAAGTCTAATTCAGAAAGAGCCTGTTCAAATACAGATTCCTCAAATGCAGAGCATGAGAACAATACAGACACAGAACGCTGGATCTCGTTAGTCCAGATGCTATTTCAGTACCTATTACCATGGGACTGCTTATGCCACTATATGCCCAGAGTAATAATAGTGGAGAGAGTTCTTTTTTAATAGCTAGGATTTCTCCGCGCTACAGCACTATAACTACCTAGTGGTCAGAGAGAGTGAGATAGAGATAGAGAGAAAGAGAAAGACAGAGAGAGCAATAGATAGAGAGAGAGAGAGAGAGAGAGAGAGAGAGAGAGAGAGAGAGAGAGAGAGAGAGAGAAGGAGACAGGCATATAGACAGATAGACAGATATTCTATATTGCCATCTTGGGGTTTGTTTTTACATTTATAAACTACTCTGTCTTTGTGGTTTAAGATGTCACAAGAACCTCTCATTGGCAAAACAGGATCATATTACATTTGGTCCTATATTGCCAATGGCGGGTACTAGTGACATCTTAAACCATAAAGCCAAAATCCGAGTGGTTTGTTAATGTCAAAAGAGCCCCAAGATGGCAATATGGAACCATACTACATGTTACTTAGTTTTTTATATTATGTGTTTATTTTAGGGTAGTTAGCTTTAAAAAAGGTTTTCTTCAAAGTACATCTAAAACCGAATGGAATTAGGATGCTTAGCTTTACCTTTCATGCATGAACAAGGGGCAATGGATTTACATGATTCTGTGACTGATGCATTCACCACATAATTCTAGGTCTACCACGTTCGCCACATAATTAGCAGATCTCATAAAAATATTGTTTCTAGCTCTAGTGGATGAAAATAGTATTGCCAGAGAGTTTGCAGCATAAATTGAGTTTTTACCACACAAGTTTGATAACCTTGCCATGTAATTTCGATAATTTTACTGCATAATCCTATTAGCCCTGACAATAGTACAAATTCAGTGCTCTGCACATAGGTTTGCGGGGCTCTCATCATGATGATGAAACCTGTATTTCACAGGGAACAGTGAAATATTTCCCATAGTTCACAGTTCCCTGTGAAATGTAGGATTTAGGATTTATACAACTGCCTTTTGTGAAATTAAAGCACCCAAACATACAATATGTCTATTATTACACACACATGCATATGAAGGCCAGATTAGCACAGTTTATATGCTCAAAAATTCACATCATTAGTGTATTGTGCTAATTAAATTGGAATGTACCTTGACATATTTTATACCACCACTATTAAGCTAGGCCTCAAATGATTGTCCATATCTAAGTGGAGGTGTGGACTTTCAGTCAAAGACACTGTTGTCCTTTGTTAGTGTACATTTTCACTCGTGATCAAGACACCAGTTGCTCTCCTCAAGCCTGGGAGAGTTGCTGTTTTGAGATTACGGGTTCTCACACCCCCGCCACAGTTTGGAGATGGAGGAGCCCATGGGAGAAATGTGGAACTGACTGAGAACCTAGAGTTCTAGTTAGTGCGGTACACCAGCACTTCCACATTTGATAATGGTTAGTTCTACAGTCAAGTGGAAATCCTCACTTCGCTTAGTGCTTCAAATACACATCCCATGCATCAAATACATACACCATACTTAGTCTTTATGCACTTGCAGCTCTCTGTTCATACAACCCGTTGTGCATACAATACCACTCTCCGAATCCTGCACACAATACCCACTTCCACATCAGTTATCTAACGACACATCAGAAATCATTTAATATATCAATACTCCATGGTGCTTCATATATACATTAGTCCATCAAATACCCTCTCCACTTCATACACCAGCAGCACTGAGGGGCAAACACTTACCAAAGAATCTAAATAAATAGATGCTGCAGAAACTACACCAACTTCATTTTTGTAGCATTCGTTCTCTAGATGTGCCTGTCAGCGCACACTCCCCAGCTCTAGTATGTGGCTTGCCACCGGAATTCAGATGCAAAATAGTCACTCGTGCATTCTATTGAATATGGAAAGACACATCCACACAATCAAAGAACAGGGAGACTAAAACACTACTGTGACCTGATCCAAGACGTGATAAGAAATGTTTCAAGCCAAGGGCTTAAGGTTAAAGAGAAAAAGAAGTCAATGGCCGAGGTCCCTCTGAGCAAGTATAGAATACAATATATTTGAATGAATGGGGTAAGCACCATACATGTCAAACCTAAGTAAAAAAGGGAACTTTTGGAGACAATGGAGAAAAGGTAGGGATGATACAGCTTCGCAGTGAGTCCATGATGTTCACCCTTATAAACACAGAGACTGCTGTAGGAATATCTGAGGCACAGCTGGACATTGTATCCAAAGAGTGACACTGGACGCACTAATAGATATCATGTATATTGAGGGTTGCTAAGTGTACCGGGAGGAGTAAATAGGTACCAGTGGAAAAAAGGGTATCAGATGAGGCCCAGAGGAGTACCAGAGGCACTGAGGAATATCTTCACGCACCAAAAGATGTCAGTGTACACTGAAGAGGTATCCAATACACTGATCCATATCTGTTGCATCGAAGTATGGCCAATGCACGAGAAGCATGAGCGATCTCCGGTGCACCAAAATGAATGAAGTGTGGGGCACCTCAGGCGATGAGAGATGAGATGCAATAATTAATATCATTAAGCACTGAGGGGTGTGAGTATTTAATACCTGATGCACTAATAGACAGTTAACACCCTTAAGGGCATCTTAAATACTGGGGGCAACTGATGACGAGAGGGGAAACTGGCAACAGAGGTAAAGTGGGGAACAAAGGGACTACCGACGAACAGAGGCGCTAATGACACATAGAGGAGCCACTGATCAACACAAGGCCACCTACTCAAAATAAAAGCAGCTTATCAACTAAGGCAAGCAAAGGAGAATATGACGAACAGAGGGGCATATGGTAAAGAGTCGTAGATCTGATAAACTGGGGCATTTTAAGTGCTGACGCAATTGCCAAGGGATACGTACAGTTTGAAGATTTTAGTCAATTTTTAGACTTTTTCATGCGGATTTGTCTGGCCCTTCACGTACCTTTGCTCTCCAAAATAGCATCTGTTAATGCAATGTTCCCTATTCCGAAAGCGGTTTTTACAGCAGAATATGGCAGCTAGAATATCACCATAAAAAAACTCAACGGTGATTGGACAAAATGCTCTGAAAAGTGCGAATGCCCTCACCTTCGGCAAACAAGCATTTACAGAGAACCCCCTAACCACCCATAATAACCGCGGCTCCAAAATCTAATCTATTTAGTCCAATAAATGGGCAACTGTAATATCTTCAGTTTATGTGTGAAAACCGGAGAGCAGCTGATTTGGAGCCTCGGGCTGACTTTCGAACGAAGCCCTTGAAGCCCTTGTTGGGGGGTGGGGAGGAGGCGGAAATGATTAAGTGACCCGGGCTGAAATTGGAAGGGCTGCGAGATATTAAGAGGAGGGGGAGGGGCGGGCAAAATATATGCTGATTTTGAAAAGAATAGAGGCATGACGCGGAAACCACATTAGGAATGAATGAATAACTCGGCGCTGAGGAGCTCCTGGAACAATAATTGAAGAGAAATAACTGGCGCGAACCCCTGTCTCAACCATTTTTCACTTCTACAGCCATAAATAAGCAAACGTACGTTTATTTCTTTACAGCCAGGGATATCTCGACAGTAACCAGTCAAGGAATCTAAAACCTCGTTGCACTTCAACAATATCTTTATTTTCGAATTAGGCACCAGATATCATGACCAACTGAGTTTTTTTTCCTCAGAACTTCATGTGACCTAAAAGTCTAGATATAGGGTTTACTAGGTAAACGCTTAAAATTCGAGACCGTGCCTCATTGTCTGCATGGCAGACAAATGGATAAAAAAAGGATGTCACAATGATCGGTCAGGACTTTCACTATGGCAATGGGAAACAACACTAATGGTGAACATTTACCATAAAACACATAAAGCATAATCCTGTAAAACTGTTATCCGCACTTTGAGATGTTAGTCAAGTGACACATCCTACACTTTTAATCTTAGTTGAGATTTTTATGTAGTCCTTGCAAAGTCCTTTGAGGTTCTAGCAAGGCTTTGAAATCTTTAGGTGGTCAATAGATAAAGTCCATGCCTCAATCCTCAGCTAGTGTCCAATTCATCAGATTTTTAGAACTGGAAAGTAGTATGGTCTGCCAAAGGGATTTTGGATATGTGTCAGATTTTCTGGGTAACCCCTGAATATGTAAATAATCCTTCTTTAGATTTTTTCTATACAAATCTAGCACATGTGCATATTTTGAAATTCAGGCTAGGATCCAACATTTGTGAACGAATGGCAGGCACCCAATGACTGCATCAATTATTTCTTTTATTTATGGAGTGTGAAATTAGCTCAAGATATGTTTTTACATTGGATGACACAGGCAGAAAAGAGTAAAACAGGAGCAGTATTTAGCTCTAAAAAGCCATGGTTGAGCTGCTTACAAAAGGCAAGATGGTGAGTCTGTTCATGCAGAGAGGGCGGGAGGGAGATCCACCATTTGGAAGTCAAGAATTAGGAACAAACCTTGCGAATTTTGGAAAAAGAAGAGGAACATTTTACTCTGCTGGGGGAGTATGAGGAGAACTGTTTCTGCACTAAGGCATGGCCCGTTCCACTGACAGGCTCGTGGCAGATGCAGGGAGTTAGAAAAGGTTGAACCTGGGCACCAGAAGCCAATGTAACCTGGACAGCTGGCACAAGATGGCGGCATGGTGAGGGAGGGGCCACTGCATTCGGCACAAGCTTTGGGCAACTACCTAAATACAGCAGCGCTACAGAAATGAAGGCAAGCGCTGACAACCAGCCTGGATTACAGTGAAGTGACCGTGAGGGGGACAGCAGGTGGATTACTTTCCTAGACGTTGCTATGACAGTAAAAGACCAGCAGGTCAAGAAAACACTAGGACATAATTGTTATTAAAAACAGTAACACAAAGCAATTTATGTTAGAGTTGCCTTAGGTGTTTACATGAAGGTTCTTTATTTCCCTTGTAAACATATAGTTATGTGTGGGCAAGGGAGTTTGGAACACTATTCGCCCAGGATCACACAAGCTGGTTCACTGGGTCAGTGGAAGAACGGGGCAGACTAGGGGTTTGATTTTGACCTTAGAGGGCAGTTATTCGGTCACAAACGTGGGAGATAACTATTATGCCTTATTACAAGTGCATTATATCCTAATGTATCTTTAATAAAGCAAATGAGATATTCATCACGTTTGTGACCGAGTGTAACAAAGGTCCCCGCAGCCTGGAGGTGCTAGGGGTCCCCCGAGCTCCAGGGGGCCCTTCAGCACAGTACATTGTGCACAGGTGGCAGGCACCTGGCCTGAGAGCTCCTGAATGGATGGGGAATCAGGGCCTTCCATGTACTTTGCGGGGGATCGCCTCAAGTTTCGTTACGCCACTGATCAGGCCCTAAATTGGGTGTCCAAATTGTACATATTTTAAATACATTAATATCTCAAGCTGTTTATCTGCTGAACGAGATAGATCCCTGATACTGTATATGAAAGTATGTGATAAAATAATTAGTGTACCCGACCGATTCTGTAAGTGCTTTATTCTATTGAGCAGCCTTACCAACCTTTTCTACCCTTTCTTTGCACGTCTGCATTTTATTTCGTGCAAGGTAGGTGCCATTGCAGATGTTAAGGAGAAGCATACATTACGCAGACAATACACTTTTATCTCGATTGTATACACGTTTATTACAAATGGATATTCTGAAAATCTGGCACGGCTCCTTCCTTTATGGACTTAAATTCAGCAAGCCAGAGTGATGTCATGCTAGTAATGATGTGTGAAGTTATGTTGCTATGTTGACAGGCACTTAGAAAAACAGTATTCCTCTATGTATTTGTCATTTTGCTTAATGTAAATAGCAGAGAACGCTTCTGATTGCTTCGAACTTGAAAGTACATTTGGCTTCCAACCACTGCTGGGCACTGATCGCCTCCAGACGGGGAAGCCGACAGCCACAATTCCCAAAGATGGAAAAGGGGCGGCAGCAGGAAGGAATGTCTGACAGCACGGCTCCAGAGAGGGGCCTCTGGGATGCCAGATTTGTGCACAGATTGCTGAGGAGGGGCCGGGGTGCAGTATGCACTGCTTTGGACAAGGAGTCCACTGTAGCCGTTCAAGAAACTACCGTGGCCTTAGACCATCCCCTCCGGTACACCATGCTTGAAACCAGCAGGTAGCAGCAGCAGCATCCGTTTTAAAGCTGGCACTTGCAAAACTCCTTTTGAGAAACGTTTGAAAACTTTTAGAAGAGCCTTCCTTCAAAAATCAGGATATGCAGGAACCTCTCCATTGTTACAGACCTGAGCTCTCAAGCAGCTCAGGACCATTTGGAAATAAGCCAGACAATCCAAGTTGTGAGATTTCCATTCTGAGACTTGTAGTCCTCTTTATACGATTATAAAATTACGATCTTATGTCCCAGAATGCAAAGAACAAAATTAGACTGACAGAGGTGCTCACACCGGACCCCGGGAAACTGGACAGCTCGGCTTTGACACGTTAAGTTCAACATTTTCATCCAGACCTACCCTTTCAGACAATTTCCCTGGGCAGTCATGGATGGTCTGGCCCATATTTATGGTAAGAAAAGCAAAACTACAATGCCCAGTGATGTTGCAGACTTAAAATCTTAGACTGCTGCATTGTCACCCAGGACGATGCGCAATGGACAGATGCAAAAATATCCATTGGTGCTATTCATCTTTGGCAGCTGTGTTGGACAGGTCACTGGCATCCACACGCCAACAAGGAAAATAACAAGATGATATGTTTCGAAACACATTTATCATTGGTATGCTTGAAGGCAAAGGTCAATGGAGAAACCAAGCATTTCTATGGCCGGCAGGTGCTTTGGAAAAGTAAGCAGGGCAGTTGAACAGTCAGCCAAGTGTCAATCCCGCATGTTTCATCCTCAACTATATATGGCATTTGGATACCACTTAGACCATCCCAATGTAAACACACATTCCAGTCCCTGGCATCAATTTTGCAAATCATTGTTTTTTGGTGTTCCAGTTCCATTGGTTCAACAGAAGTACGCCAAGATTTACTATTTCCTGAATGCATTAGGCTGTTCTACTACAAATTAGTATTGGCATACACATCACCTGGTAACATAAAACAAGCCATAACTAAGCGAACATTTTAAAATACCTCGTCTCAGTCACACTTCTCAAAGTATGTCAACTATATAGATATCTAGAGAATATTCAGGAAATGCTCGGGATACACATGCCCCATGCCATGCAGGAGATCTGCAGGATCTTGGTTCTTTTTCTTGGTTCCTCCTGAACGCACTAAGCATGGTGGGATTCGTAGTTTTGCTTAGGTGTGTGGAAATTTGCATAATTAGCTTTTACGTAACTGCAAAATTTCAGAAAATTGGTGAGAAATTATATTCAGTTATATGACATATGTAGTGCAAAAAAACAAAAAACAAAAAAACAAATGCCACAAACTGCAGCCGCTCGCATCCATGTCACACACATTGTTCCATTGCGTTCATGCCAAACGTTTGCTGCAAGAGGAGCATAATTGCACAATGTGCTAGAAGAGCGTAATATTGAGATTTCACATAACAAGCAAACACAAAATTAATGCAATTACGCAAGATTACACCAGCATATGAGAATTTTCATCTAGGCCTAGTTTTGCCTTTCCCATTGTGAGGTTAGACCTGCAGTTCCCAGCAGGCTAACTGCTGTTTGGTGCAAATCGAATACTGGCTCCTCACCGTCTAAGATATGGAGAGTTACTAGTTAGTCACATTTTTGCACATTATTCAAAAACAGCTATCTGAATACGCTAAATTTAGAGCAGTGTTGCCTTTGACGCCGCTCCTGTGTTGAGCTTCGGTGGCTAACAGTCATGCACTCCTCGAAGAATATATGCATAACAACACCTGCTGTTGTTCAAAGATCCTAGGCTGAAAACTGGATGCAAAGTATTCTTACTGGTGTGGCAGCTGCACAGACGACTCACCTGCTGTAGCAAATACCACAAAAATATGAAGTGGTCGGTCACACAGTCCATTATTTTTTATCAAAATATTAATGCAGTCCAGAAAACAAATACCACATTGTGTTTCTTACACAAACGTTGCAAATTACTAGTCGGATCATGTAATTCAACTAGATCAGTTTCTAATATAACATACAGCCCTTTATAATGTTCAACGTCCTTTAGAGGAAAACACTTATGGGGTCATTATGACCCTGGCGGTCTTTGACCGCCAGGGCCAAAACGACGGGAGCACAGCCAACAGGCTGGCGGTGCCTCCCGGCGTATTTGGACCGCGGCTGTAGCGCTGCAGTCGCACCGCCGGGGCCGGCGGTATACCGCCATTTCAGCCCCGGCGGTGATAATCCACCAGGGCAGCGCTGCAAGCAGCGCTGCCCTGGGGATTATGACTCCCCTACCGCCAGCCTGTTTCTGGCGGTTTGCACCGCCAGGAAGAGGCTGGCGGTAAGGGGACTCAGGGGGCCCCTGCACTGCCCATGCACTTGGCATGGGCAGTGCAGGGGCCCCCAGACAGAGCCCCGTCGCGCATTTCACTGCCTGAATTTCAGGCAGTTAAATGCGCGACGGGTGCTACTGCACCCGCTGCACATCAGCATTGCCGCCGGCTCAATTACGAGCCGGCGGCAATGTTTATGTGACTTTTCCACTGGGCCAGCGGACGGTAACTGTTACCGTCCGCTGGCCCAGCGGAAAAGTCAAAATAGGGAGCCAGCCATACCGCCAGCAATGGCGGTATTCTGGCTCCCGCAACTTCGGCGGTCTGCCATGCAGACCGCCGTGGTTATAATGACCACCTTAATGTTTTGCAGACATGATGAAGTGATAATCATCCAAAAGAAGAGAACCAATATACTTCTGAGTTGATATCAACCTTGCAGAGAAATCTGGGAAGTACAGAACATATTGTAGCACTACTAGGCCTCGCTGTAACCAGAACCTGCTCTGGAAAAATGCAAGTGCCAGAGTACCCCAATCAGTAAAATCTGCCCTTGTGCGCATAGTGTGACAGTCTCAGCAGACGCAGACTGCAGTGTCACTCAAGTGGTCAAACCCAGAGAGGTGCAGATGGCTTGCTGAGCACATTCCAAAAGGGCCATGCGAGGATTGTGTCAACAGTTTGTAGGTCTAGATATTGCAGGGCAATAGGCACCGCTGATTACGCAAAGCTCAATATTTCAAAGCCGCTACCACAATTTACCACAGTCCTATTACACAGTTCGCCTCTGCTATGCGACTGGGAATGTACCTGCATAGGGTGCTCCTATGCGAATGTGTTTCTGGCTCTGACCGCTTTCAAATTAAATGGCTGGCTGCATTAAGGAAATTACGATTTAGAATTAGACCAACATATTGCTGGTCTAAATCTGGGCTGTGCATGCAAGGGGCAACAGCCAGTCACCTGAGACCGAATGTCAAATGCTGTGTGAAGGGTATTCTTAGGGACACAAAGACCACCCTCGGAGAGGAGCGACTCAAGATGCCTTGGCTGTGAGGGAGGGGCCCAGAACTGCCCCATTCTGGTGGGGCCTCACTCGGCATCATGTCCAACATTGTTCGTTATATCACACAGCCGACTGCTGGAAATGAACTGGTTTTTGTGCCATGATAATCTTGTAAATTGGTCCTTGGCATTCCTGGGTTTAACTCAGAACCTGCACCTAGTATCAGTACTGAGGAATGCTAACGTAGCCGAAAGACTGCTTTTTACATATGATTTTTCCATCTTTAATGAACGCCTGCCTCATTGATTGGTATACCACTATCTAATAAAAGTATACAGGGAGTGCAGAATTATTAGGCAAATGAGTATTTTGACCACATCATCCTCTTCATGCATGTTGTCTTACTTCAAGCTGTATAGGCTCGAAAGCCTACTACCAATTAAGCATATTAGGTGATGTGCATCTCTGTAATGAGAAGGGGTGTGGTCTAATGACATCAACACCCTATATCAGGTGTGCATAATTATTAGGCAACTTCCTTTCCTTTGGCAAAATGGGTCAAAAGAAGGACTTGACAGGCTCAGAAAAGTCAAAAATAGTGAGATATCTTGCAGAGGGATGCAGCACACTTAAAATTGCAAAGCTTCTGAAGCGTGATCATCGAACAATCAAGCGTTTCATTCAAAATAGTCAACAGGGTCGCAAGAAGCGTGTGGAAAAACCAAGGCGCAAAATAACTGCCCATGAACTGAGAAAAGTCAAGCGTGCAGCTGCCACGATGCCACTTGCCACCAGTTTGGCCATATTTCAGAGCTGCAACATCACTGGAGTGCCCAAAAGCACAAGGTGTGCAATACTCAGAGACATGGCCAAGGTAAGAAAGGCTGAAAGACGACCACCACTGAACAAGACACACAAGCTGAAACGTCAAGACTGGGCCAAGAAATATCTCAAGACTGATTTTTCTAAGGTTTTATGGACTGATGAAATGAGAGTGAGTCTTGATGGGGCAGATGGATGGGCCCGTGGCTGGATTGGTAAAGGGCAGAGAGCTCCAGTCCGACTCAGACGCCAGCAAGGTGGAGGTGGAGTACTGGTTTGGGCTGGTATCATCAAAGATGAGCTTGTGGGGCCTTTTCGGGTTGAGGATGGAGTCAAGCTCAACTCCCAGTCCTACTGCCAGTTCCTGGAAGACACCTTCTTCAAGCAGTGGTACAGGAAGAAGTCTGCATCCTTCAAGAAAAACATGATTTTCATGCAGGACAATGCTCCATCACACGCGTCCAAGTACTCCACAGCGTGGCTGGCAAGAAAGGGTATAAAAGAAGGAAATCTAATGACCTGGCCTCCTTGTTCACCTGATCTGAACCCCATTGAGAACCTGTGGTCCATCATCAAATGTGAGATTTACAAGGAGGGAAAACAGTACACCTCTCTGAACAGTGTCTGGGAGGCTGTGGTTGCTGCTGCACGCAATGTTGATGGTGAACAGATCAAAACACTGACAGAATCCATGGATGGCAGGCTTTTGAGTGTCCTTGCAAAGAAAGGTGGCTATATTGGTCACTGATTTGTTTTTGTTTTGTTTTTGAATGTCAGAAATGTATATTTGTGAATGTTGAGATGTTATATTGGTTTCACTGGTAATAATAAATAATTGAAATGGGTATATATTTGTTTTTTGTTAAGTTGCCTAATAATTATGCACAGTAATAGTCACCTGCACACACAGATATCCCCCTAACATAGCTAAAACTAAAAACAAACTAAAAACTACTTCCAAAAATATTCAGCTTTGATATTTATGAGTTTTTTGGGTTCATTGAGAACATGGTTGTTGTTCAATAATAAAATTAATCCTCAAAAATACAACTTGCCTAATAATTCTGCACTCCCTGTATGGCAGATTTGTTAAAAGTGGAACAATTGCCAAATTTCAACAATCACACCTATCGGTTTCAGCCACATATCCCCTCAACCTGTTTGTAAATGTCCCAAATCTTAATAATAAGCTGTTTAGCCCCTACACTACTGCCAGAATATTAGTACTTGTCTTCTTCAAATCTCATGTTGTCAACACAAAGGTCAACACAGGTCCTTTTGTAAACATCTGAGGCTATTCTCCTCAGTCCCTATATTAACTCCATCCGATTTCTCAATTCAAAATCCCTCAATGCAAAATCCCTCAAATATCTTCATCGTACCTACCTCAAAATAATTATTTAAATGCAACTGAAAATAGTGGCTCTATTCCTGCGTGGCCTTCCATTCAACCCAGAGATTCGATTTTTCTGCATTGCATTCACACTCGGAGTGTACAAGAGCTGAGTAACAGCATAAGAGGCATGAAGTACATGACAATAAGAAAAAAAAAAATCGAGGAAGCTTCAGAAGTATCTACTCCATATGCTTGCAGTTTTTACTTAGATCTCAAATCCTAGCTGGGCACAAATCTCGATTTCAGTGTCACTGCCACCACACCTAAACAAACATTCTACTTAAATATCAGCATCAATCTCCCATGGCACAAAATTATTCAGGAAAATATAAGTATCAAGTCCTCCGAATTCCAACATGTATTCATGCAAATTTCAGCATCAATCACATTAAACTTCAAGATGTAACTCTCTGCAATGGCAACATCGAGTACCAAAAAATCTGAACACCGGCCTCTGAAATCTCAAAATTGATTTCCCCCAAGCCCAAACATAAATTTCTCCCAAATTTCAGTACCAGTATCGCAAATATCGGCATTCGTTATCCAATTAACTCCTTCCCACATTTTTCCTTTCAATCTGAACAATGATTGTTGCCAATCTCTTCACCAATTACTCCAAATCTCAGCATGTGTTGCCTTCAGCTTCACTCCCTGCAAGTCCACCACCTTCTTGGCGAACTCCCTTGAATCAATCAAATTATAGATCCAATTTCAGTATCATCAACAATATAAGTCTCATCATAGACTCATCACCAGGCTTATAACGGTCACCACTACTTCAATTACACATCATTTCCATTGGCGAAATTCCTTGGTTTCACTAATGACAACTTAAACTTGCAAGCAACACACCATGAAAAAAAACATTAAAGCATTAATTTTGATATCATGATTGTCTGTTCCATGTCTTATCACGGACTGTGCCCAATACATTGTCGTCATGGGCTCCCCTCCACTAGTCACGATCTGGAGAGCTTCATTCGTCATGGACTCCTTTGAAAATTAGGCTTGCCTTCCCTCATGGTTGGATAGGGACTTCCCTACACCCAGCCTTATCTTGAACTCCTCTGGTATTCTAGCCCCATGACAGATTCATCCCAAACACTGCTAATTTAATCTAACTTTCAGCATATGTTCCCAAACATTGCTTTCTCACTCTAAATATTATATAAGTTGGGCATCAAAACATTATGTGATAAGATACACACTTCATCTGACATCCTGGAAACAAAAACAAAATCTGTTCTCTATTGCCACAGTTGCTGAACATTTACACATTTGGCAAAAACACTACTCCAAATAGTACCACACCTGAGCACTTTATTTCATGTGAAAATAAACAAAAAAACGATATATAAATTCTAGAATGTGAAATGCTCCTCAGAGCTCATCTACTACACCCCTACACCTACATATTCGACTAGTCAGAACTCTCATGACTATCTACCATCCTTTATCCCGCTGATCAGTTCCTCCAACACTGTGGTACTAACATCTCTTTGTTAGGGTCAACAAACCTAAGTCCAGGGACTGAATTCTCCTAAAAAAGCAATACTTCTTCTTACGTAGGACATCTACGCCTCTGCTTGTAATGCCTCTAATCCAGTGGTTCCCAACCTTTTGACTTCTGTGGACCCCCATTTTATCAATACTGGAGCCCAGGGACCCCCACTGAATCACTATTGGAATCCAGGGACCCCCACTGAGTCATTACTGATAGTTGGAACCTAATATTATTAAATTTTCTAAGCAGTCGCGGACCCCCTGAGGAGGCTTCGCAGACCTCCGGGGGTCCCCGGCCCACAGGTTGGGAACCACTGCTCTAATCAATACCTCTCCATTCAATCCCCTACTAATGCCACTTCAACCTAGACATGCAACTTCCGTGAACCATCAAATCACTTGCTCATTAGAAGTGCACAACTGTCACCAATACCCCTATCATGCCATTGTACAGTCAGTGTGACAGGGTGTCATCATTACCGACAATCTATATTCCTCCCTGCTCACTTTATCAACACAAGACTTGGGGCCTGATTACTACTTTGGCAGTCCGTAGACCGCTCTGGTGGCGGCAGTCCGACCACCGCAGCCTTGGTGGTCTGACCGCCAAATTACAAGCAATGCGGTTGGACCGCCACAAGACCCCTGGCACCGCAATCATCTGAGCTGCCGCAGTTGCAGCGGTGGAGACCGCGGCGGTCAATGTTGGCAATGCTGGCAGTGGCACCGCAGTGGGTATTATGACCTGCCTGACTGCCGAGCTGTTCATGGCAGAGACTCTGCCATGAACAGGTCAGTGGACAGGCAAGTAAAGGGGCCCAATACAGGGCCCCTGAGGGAATGCGCCCATGTAGGGTGAGGCAGGGGGCCATATGGGGTCCCCCTATGCAGTCTGTGGATGCACTGTGTGCCATGCACAACGTGGTGCATTGGATCAGTGTGCCAAACAATCTGGGGGCAAGGTACTATGGCCGGCATTAGCTGCAGGCTCGCTCCCATAGCCGGGGCTTGCCGTCGTGTCTGCCCCGCCGACGCACCACCAGCCCCATGGGGAACTCATAATGTGGCAGTCGGGAGGCCGTACGCGTGGCACCCTTCAGCAGACTGCCGCCTTGGCGGTCTGCTGGACCATTGACAAAGTCATAATCGGGCCCTTAATATGTTCTCATATACCAATAGCTATCTCATTTTTCTTTCTTTTCTTTAGTGGGCAGCCTTATGTCTGGTACACAATTACAGAGGTCTGCTTTTAAGATTTACTAGAGACAGCTTTAGCTATCTGTTGCAAGGGCTCGTCCTCAATCTACAATGCAGTATAAAGAAGAATGCAGAGAAAGCAGGGTTTGGCTTACCTCTCTTTAGCCATTAGCTTTCATATGTTTTTCATGGCTTTCCATTGATTGGACAGGGTGTCCATCAAATCATGGAATATTAAGGATGGTTACATCAAGTAATCCTTTCATTACTTGATGGCATTTTAAGTCACAAATGCCATTATTTTCTTTTGGAGGGTGTTTCAACCAGTGGTTGGCCATGTGTGCCAATGGAGTTACCCCTGAGGTACATTTATGACTATGTTGGGTCTTTTTAGATCGAAGCCTACAGGACAGCGCAGTTGTCTGGTTGAAATTTACATCTTGCGGGCATTGTGAAAACTTCCCTGGGACCGTATTCTGCCCATAGCTTACCATTGGCTTTGTAACTCACACTATCTGGATTTCTATTTGCTGGCTTTATTTGTTTAGGCTGTCCGGCATGTCTTTATCGCTCTTGTGGAGCAAACTTTGTTCACCATCGCTAAAATTTTGATCTTATCTTGTCACATTTGACATTGTGTTCAATGACAGAATTCAAATGACAGTCTCTGTCTTCTTAGAGAGCTTGGTGTTTACTTTTCTTTCTGGTCTTCAAAGTGAGAGGATTTATGTGACAATCTTCTCAGGTACTGGGAAAGAAAAGGTTTGTTCCTAGAACAAAATAACTGAACTGTGCAAATATTTTAGAATATATCAGAAATAAGAAAGCACAAGTGAAGTACATTTTTTGTAATTCAAAAATGTGGTGGAAACAAATATTTTAATACTATCAAAATAAATCAGTACACTAGGTGATGCCGGTTCCACATATTATTGTTTGTGCACTGTATTGTTTAATCAATTAAACTGTTTGTGCATATGTCATTGTCATGTGAATTGAAAATTTGTTGTTTATAATGGCAATGCGCCATCCTATTCCACTCCACAACACTCTACTCCACTCTATGACACTCCACTCCATGACATTCCACTCCACTTTTCGTCACTCCATGTACGCAATTCCACTCTATGCCACTCCACTCTATGCCACTCACTTTTAGCCATGCTGAAAAGCAGCCAGGCTATTTTACAACAATGCTAAAACACATTGGCAAAGCCATAGCTCTTGTATAAGTGAGTAGGTAAGACTCATTTGCTTTACCAAGGCTTGGTTGGTTATAGTAACTACAGAAGTGCAGTTTGTGAATACCAATGGGCTTACTCTCTTGTGGGTGGGTAACTGTGCCCCACTAACCCCTCCCCTAGCCTTCTCTTAATCCTAAAAATACTCCTAGCTAAATGCTGCCCATTTATAAATAAATATTCCCCATTTTCCAGTCACTTACACTCGTGCCTCCCACATTTAGTACTAAAATGTATATCTACGTGTTTGGAGATATCTGTAGCCTGGGTGGAGACCTCAGCATGTAAAAGATGGGAGAGTTGGAGGTGTAAACCTCCACACATAGGTTAGTGAATAGCAGTTTACAGTACATTAATAGTACTTTTTTAGTATTACTAAACATACCATAAATGTAGTTTGTAAAAAAAAAAAAAAAAAATGCTGGCTTAGGAGCCAAAGCCCTTGGGTTGAGCCGAGCTACATAATAGTTTTCAATTGAAGAAATTCGCCCTACTAACAAAAAATATTTCCTCTTTATGGTCTCTGACACCACTAAACTACTCTCCAAATGTGAACTAAAAAGGAACGATTTTTAGGCGGTAGATGCTAGCTTGCTACAACGTTGTCAGAATGGTAAAATGAACAGCAGAGCGGCCTGGTAACGTCATCATGCCTCTCTGGCGTTCGTATGTGTTTATGTCATCACACAGAATAAACCACAGTCGCGAGACACAAGCAATAGACAGCTACATGGTGTGTGTGTACGCGCTGTAACTATTCGTGAGACGAACATCTGGGATATAATAAATTGTAACAATTTATCTCGAGTGGTTATTTCGCAATTTATTAAGAACAAATTGCAAACCTTAAATATCAGCACCAACACACGCTTGTATTTCAATGTTCTGCACTTGAGTGTTTGCAGAGCTGACGCCTGTCTTCAGCGGTGCCCAGCAGGGCAGCACGTTCACATGTCAAATATTCTCGCCGCCCTTTGACCCCACAGCAATCCGTCAATGCCTTGGTCTGTCTCTTGGTCTCTCAAACCCTCTTACAGCCATTAAAACCATCCCAAACCACAGCCTGGTTACCAGACCTCATCCCCATTCACTTCAAGGCTAAATTAACCCACAATCGATTAACTCTTCGCATCGACTTTCCGCGGCTCTATTACGCTACACGCGATGTGCCTTTCGCGCTCCTTTGGGGTTCTCAGTTGTCACACTTTTTCATTTTTTTCATTTTGTCACGAGGCTTTAGTTATGCGATGCTGGGAGTTCTGAAGACCCCTAAATGTACATGCGGGATGGAGGGACCGTCAAACAATATGCGTGTTCTAAAAATATATGCTGTAAACAAAAAGGGGCCTCGGCACACACAAGCTGCGATTTCCTTTTCAGATTAGAAGGTGTAGCGTAGGTCTTGGCCCTAACGCGGCTGTATCTCAATCCTGCTTCGGTTGATCCGGCTGCCCAATGTGGCTCCTAAATTCACAAAAAGGGCCTCTACGTACTTGTGGTTATGGGGCGAAAGTGGGAGGGTGTGCGCGCGCCCCTCCGAGGGTTACCCACAGTTCTTTTCTCGGCCTGATGTACACCGAGCTATGAACAGAGGTGCACAAGAATGGTGTGGCTTATGGATAACAACATCCGCTTTCTGATTTTGAAAGTTTAAGTTCAAGCTGCCCTACAAGATGCTGCCGGGAAGAACTCATCAGATCTGAATGTCCAGTAGAAAACCACGGCTTCCTTTGTGGTCCTTCCTGTCTCCTTTTACCACTGCTTGTCCATCTTTCTCTTCCTCCTTCTGTCCCCTTTTCACCTTTCTCTCTCTTGTTCTGGGTCAAAACCTGATGATGAAAAAATAAATGCTGATCTCCAAAAATGAGTGCCACTGTTATCCCTGTGGCAGAAAAGATCCCATTTTTTGGCACCGTTACTCTTGTGGCTGAAATGCCAGTGTATGTACCACTGAATGGCCCTTACCAACAATGTCCTTAATCGTTGCACTACATCCTCCAGACCCAGCAATACCTTCCCGCGTGGCACTTAACTCACTCTAAGTGGTTTTGATGAAATACTTCCGACACACAATCATTTGTATGCGCATAAACAACAACATCCAATCACCCGAGTGTTTATGTAGATGGTTAAGTGTCACTTCAATATTGCAACGTCTACAGAGCTGCTGATTGGCGCAGTCAAGAGATGCTTAGCTGACACCACCCTGCTCCCGTTCTCTCCTTGACAACTGGCCCATATGCGTCTTTGTAATGAGGACCTCCTGGTAGTGATGTTCTTATGTAATTATGGCTTCGGTTCTGAAAGTGATGTTCCCCTGTATAAATGGCATCAGATTCAGCAGCAACATACTGGTGGGCAACAGCCACCAAAATGGTTAGTTAAACCCCTATGCATTATGGCCACCAGTTATCATTAATGCCCGTAAGCAATGCCGCGCCCTGCCCTGCCAGAGATGCTCTATGCATTATTCAGCACTGCTCCAAATGCAATGCTTCAGTGCATTACCTTCATTGGCAATGGTAATTCCAATCTGTTGAATGGCATCCGTAGAAGTATTGCCCCAGTATTGAAAGTAACGTCATCTGCATAACGCATTCAGTCACAATAATAACGTCATATGTATTCTCACTTCCAGCCCTAGCAGTGATACGTAGCAGTTCTGCTAGTGATGGCCTATGTCTTATCACCTCCTGTTCTGGCAGTGATAACGTATGCATTATTGCCTGTACTGGCAGTGACGGCCTGTGCAAATTACCTCCCGTTCTAGCAGCGGACACCTATGCATTATTTTCCCCATTCAGGCATTGGTGGCATATGTATTATAGACTCCATTTTTGGCAGTGGTGTTCTGTGCAGCAGATCCTCCATGTTCGGCTACTGATGGCCTTTGAATGATTGCCTCCAGTACTGACAGTCATTGCTTATGCAGCAATGGCCTATGCATTAAATCCTCTAGTATTGAGAGCGGTGGCCTTTGTAATATTGCCTCCAGTTCTGGCACCGGTGACCAATGCAGTAAATCCTCCACTTCTAGCAGTGGTGGTCTATGCATTACTGCGCCCATTCGGGCAGTGATGTCATATGCAATAGATTTTCCATGCTTTCCAGTGATGGCATTTGTATTATTATTATCTCCAGTTCAGACAGTGATGGTTTATGCGTTATTATTTCCTGTTCAGACGGTGATGGTTTTTGTTTTTTTACCTTCAGTTCTTGTAATGATGGCCTATGCATGAAAAATCTCCAGCCGTGACAGTGGTGGCCTTTGAAATATTGCTTCCAGTTCGGCAGCAGTGGCCTATGTATTACTGCCTCCAGTTTTGGCAGTGAGTGATGGCAACTTATTACTACCTTCAGGCGTGGCAGAAGTTCCTGCCATTTATCTGCACCTAGAAAAATATATCTTATGCATTACAGCTGTCTACCACCTGCCCAGGCAGTTCTGTTCACCGAGAGTGCAGGATGTTTCACCTTCCAGCAACCAATACAAACTCAATATTATAGCTATATCTACAAATGTTACCACAATGTTGAGTGGTTCTTTGAAGAGGCCCTCAGAAAGCACAACTATCATTCTAAACGGATATAATTGAAAAGCATCTTCAGGTAGTCTAAATGGCACAGTGCTTAATTTGTTCCGGTGTCGGGCACCAACACTCATTTCTGGGGGCTTGGGACTCATTTTTCCTCATAAGTTTTTGACCCAGAGCAAGAGAGTGACAGCTAGGAAAAGGAGAAAGAATTGAGAAAGAGTAACATAAAGAAGCGGTGACACAGCTAGACGGTAGAGCTAGCATGCCTTGTTGAACTACTCCATCTGTCTGTGGGGGCAGAGATGGTGCTATGCATTATCTTCTCTACTTTAGCACTGAAGTCCTAGCCATTAAAGGCCGCTATGCAACGTTTCCTGGAATCCTAGCCATAATGCACCTATGCAATTTCCCCCTAACTGGACTACAATGCCCCCTCTCCAATAATTGTGCCAGTCTTGGTAGAGATGTTCTTATGCATTGATGCCTATTACTTGAACTCAAGCTTTGTACAATAATGGTATCATTCCAGGTAGTTATGATGCTAAACGTTAATAACATCAGTTCTGGAAGTGACATCCTTGTGCAGGATTGTCTCTAGCCCTTCAAACACCCAAAGCATTACTGGACCACTGCTGGTAATAATGCGGCGAACACCTGTATTATTGCCTCTACTCCTGCTACTTAAGTGTGTATGTGTTACTGTACCCAACCCTGGCAGCGATGGCCTCAAGCAATAACTGCTTCACTCCTTGCAACAATGTCCCTATGCATTAGTACTCCTCCTGGTCTACGTCCTATGCACTGTTGCCTTCAGCCCTGCCAGTGATATTCATGTGTTTCTGGCAGTAATGCACTAACTCATTACTTCCACCAAATCTGTCAGTGGCATCGCTATGCATTTTTCTGTAGTCCAGGTGGCAATACCGTATCCATTACTGCTACGGAAACTGCAGCATGTTCTTATGCAACAATGGTAGCTGTCCTGGTAGTAAAGATGCTACACAATGGTGAATCGAGCCCAATTACTTCAAAGTATACATCGAAACCTATATATTTTAGTTGCTTCAGCCACGGCCGTATTGTCCCTACGCATTATGTCCAGGTCCACCGGAATTATGTGATTGTGCGGCTGCGTCGATTCTCACATAATAATAGATTTGCCACATAATCCATAATCTGCTGATTTTAATAAAAAAATGTTTTTAACTCAAATGGTTTAAAAGTTACTAAACAAATGCTGCGACGTGCTACAATGCAGTGGAAGGCCCTTTGCAAAGCTGGACTGGTCACCTTTCTGTTGCTTGTTGCTATATTTGGATGTTAAACTGGTACTAATAGAGTGCAACAAATGCCATACAGCATTACCAGGTTTTTAAATGTGAAAATAATGAAGTTATACTATTACAAAATGTGCCGCGTTATGCCGCATAATTTGGCTCAGCTTGCCACATAATTTACTCAACCCTGCAGCATAATTTGGCCCTGACCTGCTGCTTTATTCCAGAGGCCCTGCTTATGTACCTGAGCCATGCATGATGCGCTTAAGCATTAAAGCCCCCAGTCATGGAAGTTAAGCCCCTAAGCATTATCGGCTCTGGTTCTATCCCAGTACCTATGCACTGTGGTCTCCAGTGCTGGCAACAAGAGCCCTGTCTATTATTGTCATAGTCGTGACAGTGCAATCCTTACACATTAATGGCTCCAACCCTGACAATGATGTCGCCATGCATTATTTGCTTCAGCTTGGCGAAAAGGCTCTAGCCCTGGCACCGAAGTCACGGTGCATCAATACTGCCAGTACTGGCAAGTGGTGTCATATGATCTGTCAGCCACATTTCTTTTTGGCAGCTTGTGTTTCATAATTCTGTTCCCTCCTGGTGATAGCGTTATGCGACGCGGTCTCCAGACATAGTAACGATCCCAAGTGCATTCTTATCTCCAGTCAAGATAAAAATGAACCTGCACACAGGACAGCTGGAATTAGGCGATTCACAGCATTTTTCTCAATTATGGATTCACAGCACTTGCCCCATTATCAACCATCTGCTGCTTTATTCACCAACATCAATAAAATGATGGGTCTTACTCAAGCAGATCAAAAGGTACATGAAAGGCAGGGCCACACAAGGTGCCGCGCAGCGTTAAAGCGTTCAGAAAGGTGAACTGGACAACTTTCAATCGCTGCATTCGGGTGTTAAATTGGCACTAATGAGACGAAACATTTGCCCTAACAGCATTGGGTGCTACAATGCCGAAAAAGCAAAATGACCCTGCACAGAACGTGCCACACTATGCAGTCTAAATGTTTGACAAAGCATAATTAAATGAACCCTGTCAAATAATTTGGTCCTCTATTACTGATAATTCCAGTGGCCATCCTGTCCATTAATGGTTCCAGGATGAAAGAGCATTCCATGTCCTTGCTACCACCAAGGAGCATCACAATGTATCATTATTAATAGTCATAATCTAATGCAACATTACAATGTGATCAGATGCAATTGTTTCTCAACAAGGCAAGATTTGCCCTGTTCATTACAGCTCCTTTCCTGACAGTGGCAGCCCTTTGCATTACTGTCTTGTATTCTGGCAGTCCACAGATCTATACATTGTTACCTCCAGTCTTGGCAGTGATGTGGCCCTGTGCCTTAATGCATTCAGTCGAAAGAATTGCGCCCAGGCATTACTGCCCCAGGGCCAGTTGTGAGGTCCCCGAGCATTAAAACCCTCACTCTTCGCCACGGAAACCTTTTGATAGAACAAATCTAACCTAGTCAATGAGATCCAATGCATTAATGGATCAAGTGCCGACAGTAGTGTCACAATGCATTACTTCATGGCCTGGCTGTATTAGTCAATGCATTACTGCCTCTATGGATGGCAATGTTGCCTGAAGTCTTAGCAGAAATCTCCGTAGTATTATCGATAACCTTAGAATATAGAACCACGAACCATTAGACATGGAAGCAATACTCTGCCGTTGTCACACTGATGATTATGCATTTTTTGCCTTGAACTCTGGAAGTGGTAACCTATACATTACTACCTACAGTCCTGGCAATACTGACCTAGTCTTGGCAATGATCTTACGCCCATTACTCTTGCAAGCAGTTTTTTTGTACGACTTAGAATACCAGTTCTGGCACTAATGGTACATGCATTGTTGCTTCCAGTCGCGGCAGTGCCACCTCGAGTCATGGCCACGATGGCGCACGCATTATGCACAGGCTGTGACACCGCTAGTTCTGAAAGTGAAGGCCTACGTATTACTAACGCCACCTTGGCCATGTTGCCCCAGTTCTGGCAATGGTGTCCTGCCTTTCTTCCCTCAAGTCCTAGGAGTATGACAGCATGTACATGGTTTCCCCCAGTCTCCTTAGTGATGCTTTCACTTCTGGCAATGGCAGTGTATGCAGTCAGGCCTCCTAGAACTATCGTTTCTAGCCTCCTTTAACGGCAGTGACAACTTATGCGGAATAGCATCCAGTCCTGACGGTGACACTGCCACTTCTCAAAGTTTCCAAAGCATTGCTGACTCTAATCCTGGCAGTGACACTTCCAGTTCTGACACGGACAGTCTACAAATTATGCCTTTCGCCCTTGCAGCGGCAGCCTGGACACTATTGTTCTCGGTCCTGGCAGTGACAGCCAATGCATTATTGCCTCCAGGACTGGCGGTGATGTCTTCTTATCTCACAGTGGCCAGTGTATTATTGCCTTCGGTCCTGGCAGTACCAGTCTAGGTTTTCTAGTTTTCAGTTCTGTCAGTGATCGCGTTTTCTCACAGTGATCCCTGCATTTTTACCATCGGGCCCGACAGTAAAGGCCTAGGCATTGCAGCCCTCGGTCCTAGCAGTGGCAGGCTGCATTATTGCCCTCGGTCCTGGCAGTGACATCCTAGCCATTATAGTCTTCAGTCCTGTCAGTGACAGCCTAGGTATTATTGCCTCCATTCCTGGCAGGTGTGCATAATGGCCTAAACATCACTGCCTTCAGTCCGGGTAGTGAGAAGTATTTATTATTACCTCCAGTCATGGAAGTGACACCTTCATTTCTCAGAGAGGCCTGTGCATTATTGCCTCCAGTTCTAGCAGTGACAGCATAGGCATTAATACATCCATTCCTGACAGTAAGATATTCAGTTCAAACATTGGCCAATACATTAATGCCACCAGTCTTGGCAGTCCTCCAGTTCTCACAGTGGCCTATGCATTATTGCCTTCAGTCCCGGAAGTGACATCGCCAGTTCGCACATTAACACGTGCTATAGCCTCCAACTCTGGAAGTGATAGCTTCCACTTCCACAGTGGGCTACCATTGGCACTGGCAGCCTACGCATTAATGCCTCAGGCACTAGCCACACCAGCCTAGTCATAATTGCGTCCAGTTTTACCAGTAATGCCTCCTGTCCATCTACATACAGTTCCCATAGAGGCATATATATGCATTACTGCCGTCGGGTCTGGTAGGTGGTGACACCTCCAGTTCTCAGAGTGATCTACGCACTATTCCCTCCGGTTCCGCCAGTGCCAGCACAGTCGTTAATTCCTTCGGCCGTGGCAATGACATCTACAGTTCGCATAATGACCTACAGCAACCTATGCATTGCTGCCTCCAGGCCTGGTAGGGAGCGATACCTCCAGTTCTCACAGTGGTCTATGCATTATAGCCTCTAGCCCTGGCAGTGAGATCATCTGCACGAGCTCCTCCAATCAGGGAATCGATATCCAATGCATTACTGCCCTAAGTCAAGTGACGCCTACTCCTTGTATTAACATTATTACTTCGCGTATGCAGATGTGACAGAAATTTCACAAATCCAAGCAGAGATCTTGAATTCTTTGGCACCCTCAATAATGGCAAGAATATTAAAATTACTAAATGATTCAATTAAGACAATTACATCCTTTTAATTAATGTTCCTAGCTCTGACCGTGATGTGCAGTGCTCTGAGGTGGAATACAAAATCCGCTATAATGTCAAAGCTCCCCGTGCTAATGCCACAGAAATGTGCACGGAAAGCCCAATCCAAAACAGTGCCCACAACCTCAGCCCTACCGCAGGGACTCACCATCTGCTCTGCAGCTTCCAGCGCCGCTTCCTCCTCATCCTCTTCGGTGGTCTCGCCTCCGCGCAGCGCCTTTCGCACCCGCAGCTCCTGACGGTCACGCAGCAGCTGCAGCTCACACAGACCAGCCAGGCTGCCCCGAAGCCATCCCCGCAAACGGCTGCGGTCCCCACCAGGGCTGATGGAGAAGGCGCGGATCATTGCGGCGCTCCCTGGGGCGAGCTCCACGTTGCTTGGCTGCTTCCACCAGACTACAGCCTTCCCAGCACTGGCAGCGCTGCCGCCTCAGGTCTCGTGCGCTGCCTGTCAGCTTTCATCTGAATACGCCCTTCCCATAGGTCCGCCGGCCTCCCGCTGCACGTTCCCGCCCCGTTTCCGCGCCTACATTGGACAGAACGCCCAGGAGCTTTGCATAAACGCGCCCTCAGTACGTTTTCATTTAACTGCGTCCTTGACAATTTTAATTATAACCCCGCCCTCCTGGGCTTTCATTGGAGGAAGTAGCTTTTTATTTTGGAAACGTGCGACAAGACTGTCACAGGCACCCGAACGTTGAATCAGGGGCTCGTCTCCCTAGCCACGCCTTGGTGCAAGGCCGTTGGATGAACGACCTGTGTGCTCTGTAGAAGCCGATCAAAATATGGAAACCCGAGACCCAAAATAAACAGTCAGAAGGATGCACAAATGGATGACTAGAAAGGTATTTCATCGAAAGCGAACAGGCAGTAAACTACAGACATCGCTTGGAAATAGAACTATCGAAGATTCTATTGCAAGACGGAAGAATGTGTTTTTGTATTACCTCCACCAAAGAGAAATACGGTGGTCGAAAAAAAATACCGAAAATATGGTAATGAAAACAATTAATTCCTCTCATTTACGGTGTGCCTAGATAACATACTCCTCATTAGATTGAATGGCCCAAGCACAAGAAACACACCTTCCATATCATGGAAAAAGCTAATTTAATAAGAAAGGTTTGGATTACAAAAACATACAAACCCTGGCACTGCCTCGTAGGCTAAAAACTGGACCCTCGTTATAAAGCGATGTGAACATGCACAACAGTACCCCCTTACCTAATAGTCCTCACCACAATTAGATTTTTCTCTAGTCCCACCTCCCTCATCTTTCCCTTTTAACTGCATCCCTGTCCCAGACTCCAACGGGCAACACCTCTTAACCAAACGTTCTTAACTCGCCAGAACGATTTCACAACTCTCCACAGAACGCACAACCCCATCTCTCCCTTGAGCTGATCTGCTAATGAGACCAACCCTGAATGTATCCACTGCCTGAAACCTTACTAGATGCCTACATTAGTGCACCTGTTCTTAGAAAGAACTAATAGCCACCAAATTGTACACACCGGGCTCACTAAATACAAACTTAAAACAGCCAAAACCAATTCACATCCATACTCCTAAAATTCACACAAGAACCTGGTGGGAGTGTGGGCCTAGCTAAAGTATATATCGTCAATGTTATCCTAATAGAAGAGGGCCCCTTGAACTTACCCTATCACAAAATGCACCATAACTCCACCCCTCCCAGCCTGTGTCAACCCCTGAATTCTGATCCCTGGGCTGCACCACTCACCAAAATAGCTAGGTGGGCACCAGCCAATTTCATCAGCTCAGGTACACCATACATTGAAGCATAATGCACTGACGTTAAACCCTCCGCCATAAGTCATTCACAGATCACCCTTCTGGCCAGGACAAATGCTGATTAAAACAGAATTGCCCTTTTTCCTGTTTTTTAAGCACAGCTCCAATAGCGAAAACTATCAAGTGCTCCAATTGCCAACCCACAAGTATTGTCAATGGATGGGGTGTACTAGGCAATTTGTTTTAGCAATGTGGTATACCAGTGTGGCTGCTGTTCAGCTTGGCTAAAAGTTAGTGGCATGGAGTGGGGTGAGTTGAGTGGGGCAGATAGGGGCGGAGTATGGGTAGATTTAAGTAGGTAGATTGGGGTAAACTAGAGTGGGATAGATTGGGGTAGACTGGAGTGGGTTAGATTGGGATAGAAAGAAGTTGGGTAGATTAGTGTAGAGTGCAGTAGGGTACATTGAATTTGAGCGGAGAAGGGTGGATTGGGCTAGATTGGGGTGGGGTACATTGGGGAGAAGTGAGGTAGATTGAGTTAGAGCGGTTGTTAGAAATTAGGTTTCTGGTTGGTGGAGGTATGCACCCTGTCTAAGCAGAAACCACAATCCTAGACAGGGTAAATCGTATGCTAACCCTTAATTGTCCTGTGCTCACCCCGTGGTACCGTGACACAGAGCAGTCAGGTGTAACTTAAGAGGTAACGCGTAACAATATTTGTGCAACACTTCAAACAGTAAAACACAGAAAATACCATATAAAAATATACCATATCTGGTTAGAAAAATAGACCTTAATTTAATAAATGAAATGACCAAAACAACAAAAATCCAATTAGCAGAGTCAGAGTTATGTATTTTTAAAGAGTAAACTGAAATATAAAGCTTAGAAGCAAAAAGCACCACCTGTGGACATCTAGAGTGGAGTGGGGTATATGGTGGACGGGGATACATGGGGGGTAGTGGAGTTGGGTAGATTGAAGCGGAGTAAATGTGGTGGACAAGGGTGGATTGAAGTAGAGTAGAATATATTTCAGTGGAGTTGGATAGATTTGAATTAGGTAGACAGGGATATGGAATTCCTAAGGCCAATGCCCAGGACATATTGTTTGGGGTCAAGTTTTCATGTTTATTTTGCTCCTGAGACAAGTAGGCCCAATTTATAGAAAAGGGAACTGTCTGCAGTTGAGGTAATATGTGTGTTCCTATGTTAATGCTGTTCAAACTTGTATTTATGGCTCATTAATGAAAAGCCTTCATTATTAGGGTGAGTGCCTTTTACGGTCGCACTGCACTACCTACAGTGGTTCCAGGGAAAAAAAAGGGTACACACATATTAAAAAAGTTTAACAAATGAGGCTAAGTATAATGCTCCCAGAATGCTCTCTGATTAGATGCAAATATTTGCAGAAGTTTGTAAGCAAGAGTGATGATTCTTTGCTTTCAAAATAAAATGTTCAGAAAAAAATGCAAGTAGGAAAAAAATGTTTTGCTACTATGAAATTTTAGTAGGGGTGTGCAGGCAGCTCCGCTGGTGGAGCTAACAGAGTTATTGGAAGTTCACACTCCGCTTGGAGCGCAAAGTTAGTCAAAAACTCTGCTAGCCCCGCCTGCGCCGTGCAGCCCAGACTGGGCTGCAGCACGCACCGGAGCCCAGTGGCAGAGACTAGAGGGAGGCGAGAAGATAACAAGGAGAGGAGGACCCCCTGGAAGACCCAGGTAAGTCCTTGTCTCTTTCTTTGTTTTCTTGTCTTTGTTTGTGTACACTGGTGCACAAACAAGGACTGAAACTGCAGCTTTCGCTGCCAATGCCCTGGCCTGAATTCAGGCGTCTTGTGCACCGGCCTGTCCTGTGTGCACTGCTAAATAGGCCCGACCATGCTTAGCGCTTCCAAGATCTGGTCCATTCAGTGCTCCGCGGTCAGGGAACTCCGCCTCCATGGAATTCCACAGAGTTTTTATTTAACTCCGTCGGACTCCGCGAACTCCGCCCAGGCCTACATTTTATGTGCTATTTCTTTGAAGTGTGTTAATGCATGCTAGTATTTCAAAAAGTATTCCTAATGGAAAATCAGTGTAACCATTTTCAACAAGATTATGGGAAGCATGAAAATAAATAAGCACTGGCAAAGCTAACCAATACAACATTATTTGTGAGTCTTTTGGTTTCGTCAATACGTGTCTTATTTTGACATGGCTTTTGTAACAATTCATTGTTGTGGGAGCTGCCAGGTCCTCACCATTGTAACAACAACTGGCTAAAAAAACAAAACGTTTTTTTGTCCCAAAAAGCACGCATTGCCACCAGTGGCGTAACAAAGGCCCCACAGCCCTCCTTCAGGCCCCCACCTTAGCACACCACCTGCCCTGAGTGAGTCTGAAGAGGGGAGGCCTCCATGTTCTTTTCAGGGGTGCCCCTCCAGTTTCATTACACCAATGATTGACACAGTAGGTCCTGGCACTGAAGAAAACTACTTTTTGTTCCAATATGCTCCTTGTGGAAGAGAAGAATACGATCACTCACAGAAAAGCCAGCCGATAGAAAGAGAAATAGAAGTTTAATAAAAACAAAATGACTTTGTTGATTCCAGACCAAATTAGGGTCCCATTTCTTAAATAAAGTCACAAAAGTGCACCCATAGTAAATGTCTTTGAATTAGTGGCTTTCATGAATTCACAAGAACTTACAGAAGTAGACCAGAAAATCGTACTCCTAGAAAATATTTGTGAACTGTATTTTAGCACAAGAAAATATGCATGTGTAGATTTCCTCATTTGAAAATCTATTGAGCGTTTACAAGTTCACCTTCCCCCCAGCCACATTTTTCCCAATGCTGAAAGAACTTCTACTTCTGCCATTGTCAGGAGTACATTTCCAACCTTTCTCATTATAGGAAAAGATTAGAGAAGAGCTGCTGAAAATCCTTAAAACATGCAAGTTAGTAGGTTTGCAGACTCAAAGGCATTCCAGCCCTGGAACTATTGTCTACTGCTTCCTCCACCCCAGTATGCAGATCTGCAGAAAGGTGGCAAAATAAGGAAATTGCTATAGTAGGGACTGAAATTGCAAGTATTCAAGCCCTACTATAGTAGTAGCCCTGGCATAATCAGAGAGGCTATTATCAGAGCTCTTACGTAATGAGATTGCTGCCATAATTTGTCGCCTCAGTACATGTCACCAAAGGGAAAGTAGATTTTTTTACAGGACAAGTAGATTTACGAAGCAACCTGTCCCATTGACAAGCAGATATTTTATTAAATTCCACACCCCTGGTGGGGTGGGGTAGATTGGGGTGGACTAGATTTAAGTCGGGTGGATAATGGTGGATTGTGGTAGACTGGGCTAGATTGCGGTGGAGCTATATAGATTGGAGTGGAGTGGGGTATAATGGAGGGGAATTGAGTGGGGTAGATTGGAGTGGTGGGTAGATTTGAATCAAATAGATTTGTGTGGAGTGGAGTTGATTGGGGTAGACTGAAGTCAATTGGGGTGGATTGGAGTGGAGTGGGGTACATTTGGGTAGACCAGAGAGGGCTAGAGTCAGGTTAGGTAGATTGGAATGGGGTGTCATGGAGTGTGGTAGATTGGAGTGGGATGCATTGGTGTGGATTGGGGTAGATTGGTGTGGATTGGGGTAGATTGGTATGCAGTGGGGTAGAATGGAGTGGGGTGGATTGGAATGTATTGGAGTGGGGTTGATTAGAGTGGAGTGGGTATATTGGAATGAAGTGGAGTAGGGTGGGCTGGAGTGGGATACATTTGAGTGGGGTAGAGTGGGGTGGGGTAGAGGGGGATGGACTCGATTTGAGTGAAGTGGATTGTGGTAGATAATGGTGGGTTGGAGTAGATTGTGGTGGAGCAGGGTAGATTGGAGTAAAGTGGGGGAAATGGGGGAGAATTGAATGGGGTATATTGGTGTGGTGGGTAGATTTGAATCAAATATATTGGGGTGGAGTGGAGTTGATTGGGGTAGACTGGAGTGGAGTGGAGTCGATTGGGGTGAATTGGAGTAGGGTAGACCAGAGAGGGCTAGAGCCAGGTGAGGTAGATTAGAATAGGGTATATTGGGGTGGGGTTGATTGGAGTGGGGTGCCCTGGGGTTGTTTGGGGTGGACTGGGGTAGATTGGCGTGAATTGGGGTAGATTGGTATGGTGTGGGGTAGATAGGAGTGGGGTAAATTGGGGTAGAGTGGGGTATATTGTAGTGGAGTGAGATAGATTACAGTGGGGTGGTTTAGATTGGGGTAGAGTGGAGTGGGGTAGATTGTGTGAAGTGGGGAAGATTAAATGAGGTAGATTGGATGGAGTTAGGTAGATTGGAATAGAGTGGTGTGGGGTAGATTGTAGTGGAGTTGCGGTTGAAGGGAAATGGGGTAGATTTGAGTGGAATGGGGTATATTGGAGGGGAGTGGTGTCTATTGGGGTGGAGGGGGGATTGGAGTGGGGTAGATTGGAGTAAATTACAATGGAGTGGAATGGTTTAGACTGGAGCAGGGTAGAATTTAGTAGATTATAGTGGAGTAGGGTAGATCATGGTGGAGTGGGATAGATTGGAGTTGAGGAGTGGGGGAGAGCAGAGTGAGTTACATTGGAGTGGTGTATTTTTGTGTAGATTGCGATGGAGTGGGGCAGATTGGGTTAGATTGGAGTGGAGTGGGGCAGGTTGTGGTAGAGTGGAGTAGATGGGATGGAGTGGAGTGTAATAGAATGGAGTGGGATAGATTGAACAGGGTATATTTTATAGTAGATTGGATTGGGTTAGGTTGGAGTGGGCTGGACTGGGATATAGTAGAGTGGGGTACATTGGAATGGAGTGGAGTGGGATACATTAGGGTGGAGTGAGTTAGTTTGAAGTGGTGTGGTGTAGGTTACGTTGGAGTGGGTATTGGGGTAGACTGGGGTAGATTGGCGAGGAGTGGGGTAAATTGGGGTAGAGTGGGGTAGATTGTAGTGGAGTGAGATAGATTACAGTGGAGTGGTGTAGACTGGAGTAGAGTGGAGTGGGGTAGAATGGGTGAAGTAGGGAAGATTAAATGAGATAGATTGGATGGAGTTTGGTAGATGGGAGTAAAGTGATGTGGGGTAGATTGTAGTGGAGTTGTGGTTGAAGGTAAATGGGGTAGATTTGAGTAGAATGGGGTATATTGGAGGGGAGGGGAGTGGGGCCTATTGGGGTGGGGCGGGGGGGTTGGAGTCGGGTAGATTGGAGTAAATTGCAGTGGAGTGGAATGGGTTAGACTGGAGTGGGGTAGAATTTGGTAGCTTATAGTGGAGTAGGGTAGATTGGGATGGAGTGGTGAAGAGTGGAGTGGGATAGATTGGAGTTGAGCAGTGGGGGAGATCAGAGTGAGGTATATTGGAGTGGTGTATTTTGGTGTAGATTGCGGCGGAGTGGGGCAGATTGGGTTAGATTGGAGTGGAGTGGGGTAGAGTGGAGTGGGGCGGGTAGGTTGTGGTAGAGTGGAGTAGATGGGATGGAATGGAATGTGATAGAATGGAGTGGGATAGATTGGACTGTGGTATATTACAGTAGATTGGATTGGATAGGATTGGGGTAGATTGGAGTGGGGTGAATTGGGATAGACTAGAATGGTGTACATTGTAGTGGAGTGGAGTGGGATTCATTGGGGTGGTGTGAGTTAGTTTGAAGTGGAGTGGTGTAGGTTAGGGTAGGGTGGGTATTGGGATGGAGTGGGGTAGATTGGGGTATATTAGAGTGAAGTGGGTTTGATTTGAATGGAGTAGGGTAGATTGGAGTAAGTGGAGGGAGTGGATTGGATTGGAGTGGGATAGATTGGAGTGGGTTAGATTGGAGTGAGGTAGAGTGAGGGTGGTAGACTGTGGCGTGGTAGAGAGGGGTAAAGTAGATTTGTGCGGGTTTGAGTGGGGTGAATTGTGGTAGATTGGGTTTGATTGCGGTGGAGTAGGGTAGAGTGGAGTGGGGTGGATTGAAGTGGGGTAGATAGGGGTAGAGTGCAGTGGAGTGGCATGGGTACATTGGAGTGGGGTAGAGTGTGGTAGATTAGAGTGAGTGGGGTAGATTACAGCTGATTGGGATATATTGGCATGAAGTGGTGTGAGGTGGGATGGAGAGGGGTAGATTTGAGTGGGGAGAGGGGTAGATTAGAGTGTGGTAGAATGGTGTAGATTGTGGTTGAGTAGGATAGACTGGTTTAGATTGGAGTGGGGTAGATGGTAGTGGACTGGAGAGGGGTAGACTGGAATGGGGTAAATTGGAGTGGGATAGGTTGGAGTGGGGTAGTCTGGAGTGGATTGGGGTGGAGTGGGGTGGATTGAGGTGGAGTGCAGTGGGGTACATTGGAGTGAATTGAAGTGCAGTGGTTAGACTTTGGTGGACTGAGGGAAATTTGAGTGGAGTGGGGCAGATTGGGGTGGAGTGGGTTAGACTGGGGTGGAATGGAGTGGGTTACATTGGGTTATATTGGAGTGGAGTTGAGTGGGGTAGATTAGAGTGGAGTGGCGTAGATTGGAATAAAGTGGATTGGGGTGGATTGGAGTGGGATAGCTTGGAGTGAGGTGGAGTGGGTTGGGTTTAACCAGGGTGGGGTAGAGTGTGTTGGTGTGCATTTGAGTCAGTGGATTGTGGTGGATTGTAGATTGGGGTGGAGTGGGGAGACTGGAGCAGAGTGGGGGTAGATTGGGGTAAATTGGAGAGTGGTTGAGTGAGGTAGATTGGAGTGGAGTGGGGTTGATTGTGATGGAGTTGAGTGGGGTAGATCGGGATAGATCAGACAAGGGTAGAGTTGGGTACATTGGGATGGTGTATATTGGAGTGGGGTAGGTTGGAGTGGGGTGCACTGGGAAGGTCTGGGTAGATGGGGTAGACTGGGTTGGATTGGTGTGAATTGGAGTAGATTGGTGTGGCGTGTGATAGACTGAGGTGAAGTTGAGTGGGGTAGATTGGAGTATTGTAGATTGTGGTGGAGTGAAATGGGGTAGATTGGAGTTGAATGGGATAGATTGGGTGGAGTGGGGTATATTGAATGGGGTATATTGCAGTGGAGTAGATTGGGGTAGATGGAAGTGGAGTGGGGTAGACTGGAATGGAGTGGTGATTGGAGTGAAGTTGGGTAGATTGGGGAAGAGTAGAGTTGAGTGGGGTATATTGGAGTGGGGTAGCATGGATTGGAGTGGAGTGAATTCGGTTAGTTTGAGGTAGATTAGAGATCAATAGATTGGAGTGGGATGAGGAGTGGAGTAGATTGGACTGGGGTGGATTGGGGATAGTTTGGAATGGAGTGGGATTGATGTGGATTGGAGTAAATTGGAGTGGAGTGTGGTAGATTGAGTGGATTATAGTGGAGTGTGGTAGACTGGGGTAGGTTGTAGTGCAGTTGGGTAGCTTAGAGTGGAATGGTGCTGGGATAGTTTCAAGTGGAGTGGAATGTAGTAGATTGGAGTGGAGTGAGGTGGAGTAGAGTAAGGTAGATTGGAGTGCAGTGGAGTGAGGTGGGTAGATAGGTGTAGACTGGAGTGGGGTAGATTAAGATAGAGTAAGATAGATTGCCATGGAGTGAAGTAGATTGGAGTAGAGTGAGGTACAATGGGGTAGATTGGAGTGGAGTGACGTAGACTGAAGTGGAGTATGGCAGATTGGAGTGGAGTGAGGTAGACTAGAGTGGAGTGGAGTGTGGTACATTGGGTTAGATTGGAGTGGGGTATGTTGGAGTGGATTGGGGTTGTTTGATTTGGACTAGAGTGGGGTGAAATTGAGTAGACTGGAGTGGAGTGGGGTAGACTGGAGTGAGGTAGAATAGGTAGATTGGAAATTAATTGAGTGCGGTAGACCTGGGCAGGTTAGAATGGGGTAAATTGGAATGGGGTAGACTGGGTTTGATTGGAGTGGAGTGGGGTAGATTGAAGTGGATGGGAAATCTTAGGGTGGAGTGTGGTAGATTATGATGGAGTGGGGTAGATTGGGGTATAGTGGGGTAGATTGGGTGGGTTGGAGAAGATGGGGTAGAGTTGAGTGGGTATATTGGAGTGGGGTAGATTGGGTGGGTTGGTGAAGATTGGGGTGGAGTTGAGTGGGTATATTGGAGTGGGGTAGACTAGAGTAGAGTTCGGTAGATTGGCGTGGAGTGGGTTGGATTGGAGTGGAGTCAAGTGGGGTAGATTAGAGTAGATTGGAGTGGGATAGATTGGAGAGGAGGGTAGTGAGGAAGATTGTGGTGAATTGGAGTGGACTTATGTTAGGTAGATTGGGATAGATAGAAGTGCAGTGGGATCCATTGGAGTGGGGTAGATTGTGGTAGATTGGGATGGAATGGTGTAGAATGAGGTAGACTGGAGTGCAGTGGGGTAGTCTGGGGTGGAGTGTGGTAGACTAAAGTGAAGTGGAGTTGTTTGGGGTAGATTGAAGTGGAATGTAATAGGGTGGGGTAGACTGGCGTGAAGTAGGGTAGATCGGGATAGACTGGAGTGCAGTGGGGTAGATTGGAGTGTAGCTGTGGCCATTAGGCTAACTCTTTTGCACCTAAATGGAAAGGAAAACAGGACACATGAAAGCGTTTTCGGTGGAATACATACAAGAATAAGGACTTAGGCGCAGGTTTTAAGGACAAATGGAGTAGCTGCTGCGCTGTACAAAACACAAACGCTTTAAACAGACACATTTTTTGTATGTGCAGAGAAGAGATGGAATACTTATGAGAGTGAGGACTCATGTTGTAAGGAGAAATGGATTAAGTGGTGTGCTGGCCAAAATTGAGGTACTAAGGCCAATAAAGGCAGCCTAAAAACACATGCAGTCACACAGACTCCTTTAAGAGTCTTTGGCATTGGATTGTTACTTTAAAAAGAAGCACTGACTTCCAGAAGAAATGAAGGCAAAAACAAACAAACAAACCTGCTCTTCATACAAGGAACAGGATGTAAGTTAAAAGCAACCTAAAGGCTGTTGAAGCCAATATGTTAATTAGAGAAATTAATAAGTGTTTATGCATTTTGAATAATAATATTAAAATGTAGAGAAAAATAATGTAGAAAATAATGTGCACGTTTGAAACAGTGCCCTCGGAGAGTGGTCACCAAGATTCACAAATGTACTAATAAAATGAATAACATGTACGAAATACAGAAAATTTATTAAAACAATGTAGTAGTATGTCATATTGAGATATATAACGTATGTTTTGCATTATATTGTAGAATTAACTTAGCTGAAGTTGTGGCCTAGTTTTGCGAGGCCTCATGCAGAAGCTGAATTACTAGCGCAGTGGAGAGAAGCTAATGTGCTGAACTGACCCTGAACTGCTTATTGTTTGATAAAATCTGCTCAGCAAAACTCCTATGCGTGAACCGACGGACAAGAGATGATGGAAATATAAATGTAACAAGGACTGTGTAAAGCAGACGAGATGTACTTTCCCAGGACTCGACCAATGGAAACACTGACTGGCGACTCACTCATTGAGCTCATCTTTATTTGCATTCGTGTACTTTTGCCAGTTGTCGAATTTTGCAGGGGCAGGTATACTGGGCATGTTTAATTCTCTGATTGTTGCTAAGCCTAAACAACTTGTTTGTTGCACTGTTTCATTTAAAAAGATGATTTGAACAGGGATGAGACATGCTCTAAACAATGTTTCCTTTCCCTTGATCTGCCAATTTTTCGTTCCCCAAACATTATTCAAATCAATGGATATGGACCAATATTCATAACCTTCTATTGATAACCAGGAAACAAAAGATTCAGAATATATGAATTTCGTATTGGTCAATAACATGTGTATATCCTTAGTGGAAGTTACTTTAAAATAATATGACTCAGCATTCTTTTGATTATGCCCAGAAAAATATGTAAACTTTTCAGTATAAGTTTTAGAACTCCCTTGCGGTGGGGTTGGACAATGTTCCCATTGCGTGTAATTAAAAATCGATTTGAGACTTCTTGCTCTATGTATGAAGTGGTGCCCGTAATAATTATAGCAAAACATATCACCATAATTTTCTTTGGATTGGTAAACATCTTCGTTTTCAAAGACAGTATAATATTGCAATTCTGTCATAATAGAATTAACTGTTTTCACATCCCAATCATCAGATACAATGCCTGGTATGACTATATAATTCATTGATAATTTTAACACATACGGTATTTGAATAATTTCTGTGGGACCATATACATCGAACATTACTTTGTCCCAAGCAATCCCATCAGGAATTGGCACTGCGGAAATGTTCACAAAAGATAAGTCTCATCACCTTATGTGATGAAAAATGTGGTTTCAAAACTTCCTCCACCTGTTCAACCGCTGATATTTTGGGAAGAAAATGACCATGTATTAATAAGAAAAAGGTAATTACAAAACAATCCAAAGTAGAAAGGCTAGGACAGTCAAAGAAAGCCATGCAAAGTTCCATGGAATAATGAAGTATGTTTCTTTAAGCCAGTGTCTTAGCTTACGTGCACTTGACAAATCAGCTGTCGTAGAGGTGAATGAGTCTGATAAACCGTCGTTGAAGTCGCAAAATAACCAGAGGCAGTTCGTGCAAATGGCGTAGTCGTTGTCAGTATTGGAGTTGGTGTTTCCTGTGGAGGCACACTATATATAGCACCATCCGTTTGGCTTGTAGTCGAGTTGACTTGGTCAAATGTTTCTAAATTATTTGATGTTAGTGGAACTAATGCAAGATCATCATCCACCCTCCCCAAGCTCGGAGAGGTATCAGTGTTGGTATAAACAACTTGTAGTCGAACTTCTTCGCCAGTAGTGAGAGGGAATCGGGAACTACTGGATGTTCCTCTTGGTCGACTGTGCAGGATCGGCCACATGGTGTCATTTGACATTATCAATTGAAACAATACGATTTTCTTTGGCACCTGCCAACGGTGGTAGAATAACAGTTCTGGTACCGTGTATCCCCAGTACAGGGACTGGTGCTCGATAAGAAGGGCCAAATTCCTTTTTCACTGTGACTTTTTCACATACAAGATCCCCAACTCTGGGAATCCAGCCGGTAGATGTTACTGGCACATCCTTAATTCCTGTGGAGGCAGCACTTTTGGAAGAATTATCATCACAGAACTGTTGTAATTCCTGCAAAACAGTAACACGTTCATTTATGTCAACAGGTGTTTCTGCTGCCTCCATGCCAGGACCACCAAGATCCGGAACAAACATTTGAGTTCCGAACAGGCACTCATATGAAGTACGACCCCCCAGGGACCTTCTAGGCAGGTTATTTAGTGCTCTCTGGACTCCATATAGGTGATTAAGCCAACTACGACCCGTACCGAAGACTCTGGTTGTTAAGGATTGCTTCAAATCGTGGTTTAATCGCTCCACAACACTATTTCCCTCGGGATGAAATGTAGACGAGTACTGCAGTTGGACCCCCAACGAAGCCATGGTAGTCCTGAATGCCCTTGAGGCGAAAGCAGGGCCCTAGTCTGAATGGAACACTGCAACTGCATATGTACCAATAAAGATTCGCAAATCTTTAATAACATTCCAAGCGTCAGCCGAGCGTTGTGGCCACACCCATACAAATCTGGAACATGAATCAACAGCAACTAATATGTATTTGTATGCACTGTCAGGTGTTAGTGGACCGCCATGGTCCAAGTACACACACTGCAACGGTTTGTTAGAAATTAAGAGGAGTGTCTGCGGAGGGCACTTGGCCGTGGAAACTTTAATTTGTTGACAGATGTCACAACAAAGGACATACTGCTTAGTCTCTTTGTAGAGACCTGGCCACCAATAACGGGCCTGTAAGACTGAAATTGTAGCCACCGCACCAGCATGTGCAGATGCCACTCCCTCATGCACTGCTTTGATCAATTGTGGTCTTACATCTTTGTTAGGGACATCTCGTACGCCTACGCCTGGTATTTTAACTTCAGCGTTCAGCATACCTCCCATATGGTATTGATATCTATTAGGAAATCCTTTAGGATGGGACATACCATCAGCCGTAGCTTTTACGGCAGCCCAAATGTCTGCGTCTGGTTTGGAACTCGAGCAAGTCACTGCAGCTACAGTGGCTCCTGCCACTGCTGACTTTGCGGCTTCATCAGCCAATGTATTTCCAGCAACGTGTATTCCAAAGCGCTGGTGTCCAAGTGTATGCACAACATGGGCATTCAGTAGCGTCTCTTTCAGATCCGCTACTTTCCACCACAGTAGTCTGTGTTTAATGGTGTTGCTTTTGGAGTCTCTGAACCCATTCTGGCACCAATAATGCAGGTATTCATTAAAGGACTGGACACAATAATATGAATCACAAACAATCAGTGTAGGCTGTGCTGGATCTGTATGTTCTAGTGCCATCAGCAGAGCTTTTAGCTCAGACAATTGTGCTGTCTAATCCCCTAGGGTCTGTGTAAAGGTATGTAGAGAACAAAATGTATCCCCTTCCATATAGCCACTTACGACCGCGCAAGCAGCAGAATATTGATGTTTAGTTCCAATTGCATGTTGTGCAGAGCCATTGGTGTACATGACTCTATGATACTGATCAATAGGCAAGGTATTTGCTGGAAGTCGATATTCTACTTCATATTGCAGGAATTCCTGAGTTTGTAACTTTGGGTCAAAAATGTAGTCTACATCAGTGGCTGTTAAAGACGTAGCCCATTGTATCCAACGTGGATGTAATGCTTTTGCGTTCGGAATGCTAGCTTTTGTAACGGCCTCTAGGGCTGGGATTTGAGAAACGACAATAATGCATTTTCCCTGGGCAAGAGGTCTTTCTTTAATAACAGCCATCTGCACAGCAGTGAGAGTTTTCTCTGTGGAAGCAAAGTGTTGTTCAGCTGCTGAATACAAATGTGATTTGTATGCAATCGGGACTGTCTCACCTTCAATAAATGTCACATAGGTGAAACCGAGGGCCCCAGCTATTACCCTGATGACCACATGTGTTTTGTTGTCCTTTGTGTGTAAATGTTGTGCTGCAAGCATGTATGTCTGCAATTCTCTAAGAATGCGTGTATGTTCAGTTGTCCAGAATTTACTTTAAAAATCGGGACGTATTAAGTCATATAAAGGTTTTATGCGCGTAGCATAATCTGGAATCTAAGTTCTGCCAAAGTTCAGGAAACCCAATAATGATTTGATTTTTGTAATCGTATTCGGTGGTTGTAACTGCGCGCATTTTTCTAAAAATTGTGGCGCTAGGCTCTTCCCTTCACTTGACAGCTCATATCCTAGAAACAGGACGCTGAGGAAGGCAATTTTTGATTTTTTGAAGTTAAATTTGTAGCCAAATTCGGCAAACTCTACAACAATGCGGGCTACCTGCCTCAAATGTTGTAGTAACTCATCATCCGTGAGATATATATCATCTACATAGGACAATGCTTCCGGGTCAATCTCGTGTAAAATGGCAGTAACACGAGCCGCGAACACTCCTGGGCTGTTCTTATACCCCTGAGGTAAACAACAGAATTCTTTCTGAGAGCCTAGTGCACTAAAGCTTGTTAAGTCCCTGCTTTCAGGGGCTATATCCTGGCAGAAAAATCCATTCGAAATGTCTAATGTTGTTTTATATTTTTTACGCACTATGTTGCTCATTAGTGCATTGCTATGTGAATTTTGTATAGCATAGGTGCGTGTATGACTGTTTAAATGCCTGTAGTCTAAGACTATTCTGTATGAATGGTCCGGTTTAGCTACTGGGAATAAAGGGTTATTCATCGGCGAGACACAGGGTTCAATTACACCCTGGTACTCTAATTACGTGAGTATTTCTCTCACTGGTGCTCTTGCTTCATGTTTTATAGGATACTGTGGTTGTGGCTGAGGTTCACTTTTAATGGGAATTACATGGTAGGGGGAGTCTTTATCCCACCCTACGTGATTTCTGTATAATGCAGGTGCTTGTGCTAGTGCCCATTCGATGGAATAGGATTCAGTGAGTTCCTCTGGAACAAGGGGCAAGAAAGAAGGCTAAATTACATCTTCTCCATATGGGCAGGTACGGACAAAGTCAGGCGGCCAATCTTGTTCGACCAAATAGACATTATACACTTTTACTATGTGATCCCAAAAGATTGCGTTTATTGTGCGTTCAATGTCTCCTTCTAATTGCAGCGTTACTTTGTACACCCTATCAGGCTTGGAGACATGCATGTCCTCTGTTTCTATTTGTATAAAGTCATCAGTTGCTTTCACCTCCAGATGCTCTCGAAGATTCCGGCGAACGATTGTGACCTCTGCTGCGCTGTCTAGCAATGCTAGAGCCCAGTTCTTGTTCTTCAAGAGGACCCTCTTCCTGTGTGGCATGTCGCACTGTGACTGCTACCACCTTTTTTCTTTTTAAATTGTTGTTTTTGTTGGGCAGGTTTCTCTTCCTTTTCAACAGACACCTCCGAAGAGCGTTGTGATTCCTGTCTCGGTTTCACGTACTCTGTTCTTCGCTCTGATTGTCCACCTCTCTCATTTCTCTTTTCCAATGAGTCCTGAAAGGAACGAGATTGGCGTGTATCAGTATGTTGATATCTATCAGGTGTTTTGATATTATCTCTATTTCTGAGATTATACCTATTCTGTGGGGTCTCCGTACGTGGAGATTCTCCCCTTTCTTTTTTAGGCGTCTGTTGCTTTTTATCCCAGCATTTCTTATTACCCTTAGGATGTTGTTTGGAGTTATCTTTATTTGACTTACCCTGGAATTTAGGTTTTTGTGGTCTGGCCCTTAGGCTATCTCGACCGATACTGGAATATGTTTCTGCTATTATTTTAGGCAGCTCTCGTTCTTGGTCTTGTTGTGGAACGTCACGGAGCCGCATGCGCACTGCAAGTGCGACTGCTTTCCCTTTAAGATTACTTAAAATGATTGAAGATACTGTGGCAAAGTTGCCCATCAGTTGCACCCCCAAATCTAGGGCCGGGGCAGCCCCATATTCATCTTGAATTTGTTTCAGCACTTCCGGTAAATTAGCTAGTGTCTGTGTACCGTGTGCGGTTGTATAGAGTGCGGCAAATACCGTACACCAAGTATTACAGTTTTCTACTGTAGCGACCATCCCAAAGGGCAAGCACACTGTCAATATTCTATGTTTATCCTGAGGTCCCGTATGGGGAAATACTGCCTCAAGCGTATTAATTTTTTGTGCTAACCAAAACGGAGTTTCTTCTCGTTTGGTGGGTACTTTACCCATAATCAAATGTACAGTTGCAGGATTTATACCTGGTGTTACTGCATGTGGGTGTGCTGGAGCAGCACGTGCTGGGTTTGTATTTAATGTTTGCATCACGAATTGTACTAATCGTCTGTATATTGCTATTAACTCAATGTATAAGCGACGAACCTCAGCTACTGATAAATTCCCAACCGCAGGATGTGGTGTATAAGTGGCCAATAAAGGCCAGGTAGGACCTCATTACTTAGTGGGTCTAACCTAACTGGTAATATTGTGTGGGGTAGGGCGCCATCAAGCCAATTATTATGTTCTTGATAAGATAGAGGTATCTCTAAATATGCGTACGCTCTGTATTGTCCAGGCGCGTTTGCAACTGTATACTGGTGAAATGTATTTGTGTTTTCATCAACTGCTGGAAATGTGACCCAAGAGTAAAAAAGTTCTGTCTATAAGCTGCATGGGCGTCCACCACGAACGTGACTGGAACTCCCTGGGCCGTTAGGCCTTTTGCTAATAAATGTGCTGTGAGAGGTTGTCTCATGTTAACAGCTATTTGTATATTTTGGGGATTTGCCATGACAGTAACACTATGAGTTCAGAGAAGGCACGCCAAAAAGGGGTTTCCTTTTAAAGTTCAAGCTTGAACAACCGCCAGTTGTAATAGGATTACATATACAGCTGTGGTGGAAATCCTCAGTACCACGGACGTCTCCGCGTATGACATTGAGGTGTAATTATATATAATGAGACAGAGATACTCCAGAGGACCCGAAAATTAGAGCCTGACCAAACGTTGGCGGCGCCATGTCGCATAGGCTCTCATTATTCTAATGAGACTACTGGATTTTTGAGCAGCAAGATTGTCCACAGTGTGGGGGACTGAGTCTGACCCACGGTGGGTGACACCTGTCGCTCCAAATCCGGGTTTTGCTCTGGCTAACTAGTAGTGCCTCATCTCTCCCAAAAGGTAGAGATGATTGGGCAGCCGAGCGCATGACATATCATACCTCTCAGGGAAGTCGTTGTCACTCAGGTCGCATCCGGTTCTCCCATTCACAATTCAGTCTCATATATATAGACAATAAAAGCAGTATAAGTTTTAAAGATGGGTTTAATAAAACAACTGCATTTTAGGTAGCAAAGCGTGAGCTGCAATAACCGGAACGACACAACATAACAATATTAAAATGGTGACGATGAGAGTGAAGCATAAGAATAATGCTATCATATTGCCACTAAAGTCGATGCACTATTTTCTATCTGAATCATAATTTGAGCACGGCATGTTAAGCTCTAATCCTGCCTTTCGGGTTCCCTTGGGAGGATATCAACCCTCATACCTGAGCAAAGGCCTGTAATCTGCATCTGCAGCTAAGCATTCAGCGAAGCATTCAGCATACAGTTGTGGTTCCCTGGCTGGAATCTCCCTCTTGATGTGTAATGGGACTAGAAAGTATTTTTATAATTAACACAGCAGATGTTCTAAGAAAATGTCCCTACGTAAGGATGTGCATTTTCTACGAATGTTGGAGACTAAACTTCTACCACGTTTACCAGCAATGTACCGGACTGTAGCCTTGACTGAAGCACAAAGTGATCAAGAATGTGTTGTTTGAGAACACAATGCTGAACTAAGCAAAACAGTTAGATAGAAGAAATAAAAACAAGACAGTAAAACTGGTTATTGTAAAAATAACAATGCAAAGCTGAATAAAATATATCTAGGTCAAGGTGCACAGCGGCCTAGTTTATTAAACTAACGTGCATGGAGCTATAACTAAAATGGCTACACAACAGAACCAATCGACACCTTGAGAATCGTGTAATACTAGAATTCATAGATTTGAAGAACTGAAAGTATTGGGTAGCATCATAACTGGTGACTAATTGACCAATTAGGAATTGGGGGATAGTCTGGGTAACTGTGATATAATGCCGTGACAGAAGGGGAAAACTTCAAAACTGATGGAGAGATGTTAGGAGCAGATGTCGAAGGAGAGACCTTTCCCTAAATTGATGTGATTCGAGATTCTGTCATTGGGCTCAACCTCTTGAGAGCCTGATGCGATGCTGATCGATTGATGACCTGAAGACGAAGGCTGACTTTGTTGCTGATCCATACCGTGCATAAGTAGCTATGACAATGTGACTGATTGACTTTTATGCCTTTTCTTTCTAGGTACCAACTGCGCTGTCTACGTAGTTTTTCCTAAACTAGATGTTTTTTCCAAATTCATGTTCAAAACAATTTTATACTTGAAGTCCCACATGCTAATGCTAATCTGGGTTAGGTAAGGTTCCTATTTTGAGACGTAGACATAAACGGTGACAAATGATTAACGGACTGATTTGCTGAACTTTGCTACTCATGTTAACATATTCATCGTTCTTGGCTTATGTTGAGGCATTAGAACGCATGTTTTCTCAAGTTCTGATTAGATTATGTTATTGGTGGTCACTAATGAATTAGGCCCTCATTCCAACCCTGGCGGTCATAGACCGCCAGGGTGGCTGTCCACGGAAGCACCGCCAACAGGCTGGTGGTGCTTCATGTGGTATTCCGACCAGCCCGGTCCGGCATTTTCCCGCCGGATTAGCCCCGGCTGGGAGAATCCTCCATGGCGGCGCTGCAAGCAGCGCCGCCATGGGGATTCCGACCCCCTTCCCGCCAGCCTGTTTCTGGCGGTTTTCACCGCCAGAAACAGGATGGCGGGAACGGGTGTCCTGGGGCCCCTGGGGGCCCCTGCACTGCCCATGCCACTGGCATGGGCAGTGCAGGGGCCCCCTAACAGGGCCCCAGCATGATTTTCACTGTCTCATAGCAGACAGTGAAAATCGCGACGGGTGCAACTGCACCCGTCGCACCCCTGCAACACCGCCGGCTCCATTCGGAGCCGGCTTCTGTGTTGCAGGGCCTTTCCCGCTGGGCCGGCGGGCGCTCTCTTGGCGGGCGCCCGCCGGCCCAGCGGGAAAGTCTGAATGGCCCCTGCGGTCTTTTGACCGCGGAGCAGTCATTTGGCGGCGTAAGTTTGGCGGGCGGTGACCGCCGCCCGCCAAACTTAGAATGACCCCCTTAGTCTTGAGTGGAATTTAATAAAGTTTGAATTAACCTCATGACTTAGTATTGTAACCAATAGGGAAATAAAATTGATAAAACGTATACTGAGTTGTTGTTATTTATGAATGTTGACACTAATAGCTACTGATCAATGTGTTGCTTATTGGTTATTGATTTGTGCATTGATTATTGATGAACATTGGTTACACCGTAGCTAGGATACTCCATGCGAATCAAAAGGTTCATCGAACTATACGCGTCCCCTTGTAAGTTTACTTACTAAGGTCTAGTCGCGCTAACAAGGCATTGGTAAAAGATCGCTGAACTGTAAAACAAAGCCAGGAACTGCTTCAAGAGTCCATGGCATTTGCTTGTGCTGTAAAAGGAATCACTTAATTCCAACAAAAAAAGCTGTAGAAAAAAAAGCAGGTCAATAAAAATAGGAAAAAAAGTACCTCGAATCACAACACAAGCAGCGGATGGACAGAAATAAAACAAGATCAAGTAATAATTGGTCCACGTTCTGAAGAAATAAAAGGAAGTGATGTGAGGCATATGGTTACCAATTAGAAGACAGCTAAAAAGAACGACAGTTGAGCCAGCAAATTGTAAGAAATAAGCCTACTTTTTTACCTTACCCCTTGCAGCAACAGCACATGCAGGCAGTTATGCAAGTCTTAAATATAGGCCTTCCATCCTCCCTCCAGACACTTCTTTCGACAATTTGGTCTGTATCATTCTTGAGTGCTCTGTTGCTGAATTTAAGTTCTCCGCCCAACTTCTCTCCCTAGGGCCTTCATGCCCCAAATTAAACCCCTCTACAAAACTCCTAGCAACTCCCTCGCAACCATAAGCATAACATAACTCTGTAACAAAACTGTAACCAATCTGTTTTAACTTAGCTTTTTTGTATCTAACCCCACCCCACTAGTCCCTTTCCCACTGGGTCCTGACCAAGACCTCCGTGGGAAGCTTCTATCTTCCTCCTGCATTACTGAAACAGTGTCTATGAGTTTGCGTAGGTCCAGATTTGGAGCACTCAAGTTTGAACTTGCAAAATTCCTTTTTTCAAAAGCCTTTACAAGCACATATCAAAACTGCCACTGTCCAAATCTCAATATTTAGTGGCATTTTAAGCCTCTGAAACCCAGTCTTCTTCCTTCAACCTCTTTTTAGCCCTTATCTCCCAATACATTAATTTAACAACCTCAAAATATTAACCCTTCCAAATCTTCTTAGGTATTAATGCTGTCAAATGTGCAAACAACAACCTCATGATACCCATTTGAGGGAGTTTTTATGCTCTATTTCTATTCTCACCTTTTAATTCTCTTCCCTGTCCCACCCCTCGGATGTGCCAGTTGCTATCTCCTTCTTACCATTACTCACTACTAATACTTCATCCGTGGCAATGCTATAGTCCCACACGTACTTCTCCTTTCTCAGTTTTCTTTCCACTTGATCTTCCCCACAAGGCCATATAAAGACAATCAACCACCACTGAAATGCCTTGTGCTGATCCAGAGGTGCTATGTCTGCATTCCGTGTCGGGCCCTCTCTGAAGCCATTGAAACAAGTGGCACTGTCCTTTCATCCACTCTGGCTTCTCCAACTGGGTCCTCCTCCGCTCTGGCACCTGTAACACACTACCCTCCCTACAGCTGTTAACCTCTGAGGGCTGTCTCTCCACTGAAACAAGTTCCAAACACCATTGCTATTTCTTTTGCTTTACACATGGAGTTCAATAAAAGTCTCCCCTTCTTCCATGTCCACAATTTCCTCTTCGTAATTTAGCTGGGTCTTGTCCATTCCAGCCACTTTCCTATCCACTTCTGTCTCCCCACACTTATCAAGCAACTCTCTAACCTCCTCCTAAATGCATCAATAACTTGGAATACGCCGCATGTTCTACTCGAAAGGGACTGGACCAGAAACATACTTTTTCTGCATCATATTGTATGAGTATAGATATGGGACACAGGCCCTCATTCTGACCCTGGCGGTCGGCGGAGAGACGGCGGTCGGACCGCGAACAGACCGGCGGTATTAAAAATGGCATTCTGACCGCGGCGGTCCCCGCCGCGACCGACCGCTACTTCTCCACTCCGACCGCCGCGGCGGTCATGACCGCGGGGCTGGAGTTTGCGCACTCCGGCCCGGCGGTCGTCCCAAGACCGCCAAGGGTATAATGACCCTGCCTACCGCCGCGGTTTCTTGCGGGCGGGAACCGCCGTGCGAACCATGGCGGTAAGCACTATCGGGGCCAGGGAATTCCTTCCCTGGCACTGATAGGGGTCTCCCCCACCCCCCACTACCCACCCGAGTCCTCCCCCCACACCCTCCACCCCCCTGCCACCCCCCAGAGGTGGTACGAACCCCCTCCCCACCCCCACCCCGACATGCACATACATGTACCCCGACATGCACACACCCCCAACATGCACATATACACACCCCCTACACACACATACACAACGGGGACACATACCCGCACACATACATGCCGACATGCGCACCTGCCGAACAGCACACATTACCCATAGACACAGCAGCACCCCCCGCCCGCATACACGCACTCACACACCCCCTCTACACACTCACACGCACACCCCCATGCACGCCCACATCACACAACACCCCCCCACCCCCTCCCCTCACGGACGATCAACTTACCTTGTGCGTTGGTCCTCCGGGAGGCGACGGGAGCCATAGGGACGTGACCGCCAACAGAAGACCGCCAACAGAAGACCGCCACACAGAAATGTGGGTCGTAATTCTGTGGGCGGTGTTCTGCTGGCGTGGCGGTGGAGGTTGACCAGTCTCCACTTTCCCGCCGACCGCCAGTGTGGCTGCTGGCGGTTTTCCGGCGGAACGCTCCCAGCGGTCAGAATGCGCACAGCGGCACACCGCCGCGGTCGGCGGTCTTCACCGCGGCGGTAACTCAGCGGTCTTGCGAAAAGACCGCCAAGGTCAGAATGAGGGCCACAGTGTCTTCATTACCTACTATCATTGGCCACTTTATCCTTTTCCTATTATTGCTTAGTATAATGGGAATCTCAGTTTGTTTCAAGGTTGGCTCACAAAAGAGGATAGGTGTTTGAATCAAATCCAAAGCTAAGGCGTTATGGTCACTATCCAACCTTTCAAAACCTTCCAGATCTATTAGGGAGGCTACAGGGAACCATCTAGGAGAATGTAATCAATTCTGGACCTACTAAATGTCCTTTTAAACGTGTGACTAGCTCTTTTATCCGATGAATTAGGACCATTGCAAGCTCAGAAATGATACTTTTACGTCAAGATTCCAACCTGCAATGCTTGCTTCTTATTTAAATGAGTACGACTCAAGCTGGGAATACCCTTCTCCTCATTCTCTTCCCCTATAAGATTAGACATCACATCAAGGGGCTTGAATGTTGTATTTAAATCACCTGCCAAACATAAGTGGCTTACATCGTTACTGTGTTTAAAATAATCATCTAGAATAGGTATCGTTTGTGAGTCCAGGTTCTGTATGGAAACCTGTTGTAGATGTTAACCACAAAACTGAATGATTTCCATTGTTTGATGTAAGTCTTAGGGCTTTATCAGTACTCCTAATCTCTAGCTCTATAATGAAACAGTTCAGGGATGTCATAATCCAAATAATAAGACCTTAGAATGGATGCCCCGCTTGGGAGGGAGAGGCTTCCTTGCTAAAGTCTGTGTAACCTGCTCTATAAATTGCTGTTGTAGCCCAAGTTTCCTGCAGAAGACAGAAGTGAAAGGTGTCTATAAAATTACCCCACTCCACAATGTTTAATTTGGACCTCAGTCCTGCTATTTTCCATGATAGTATCTTTAACTTTATAGGTGTCTCAGTAGCCCCGGATACTTGACTTACTAGAGATTGCCTCCCCTCAGCTATGATCTCAGTTAGGCTCATGTGTAACTCTGCTGAGCCAGAGGGGCAGCACCCAGATATAACCAACGCTGGACTAGGCCTCATATTTGGGTGTGACAATCCTGCATCTTGTCAAGCACACCCTCTAGGTTCAGATCTGGCAGCATTTTGATTAATATGACTCCCCTGTTCAGTTTGTACCTGGCAAATGAGGGACCTGATGACCCTATCTCTTTGCATACAGCTTTTTTTCAGGTAAATTGAATTTAACCGGGATCATTCACCCATCAAAGGGTGTGGTGCGCTTATCCACCAATCCCGAGAGCGTTAATAGCTAGTTAGCTAGCTGGTGGGTGATATTTTTATATTCATCATTATAATAGCAATACCTCGCAGCTAGAATGTCTGATTTGATTATACAACCACAGTGCCTGACAAACCTGATACAATGTATAACTTTGTTGATCAGAGTCTCACTATTCCCTCGTACTATGATCAATATTTTAGGAACATTTACCATAAATAATTTACTACCCATGCCCCCCGTGGTCTCTTGGTTCCAGATTGAAAAGCGGTTCTCAGGATTTCCGTATAATCCCACAAGTTTTCCCCACCTACAAGGGTGTTCCCGCCCGCCACTTTTATTAGATATATGTGATATTAACTGTTCCCTCTCATAGCAATTTCTTTTGATAGGAATTGTGGATTGTGGATCGATTGGGTGCTTGGTGGGTTGGGTTGACCTGCTTGGCCGTGCTTGGTTGGGCTCTATTAATTCCTATAGGCATGTCATTATAAATTGGCAGAAGCATCTGTTCCTGGCAGTTCCCCACATTCAACCATTGTGGGGTCAGTTGTGTGAAGAAGTAGCCTCTTTCTAGCATGGTTAGCCCATTTTTGGCATGTTTGTCAGTGTGTTTTGACTGTGTCAGTGGGATCCTGCTAGACAGGACCCCAGTGCTTATGGTTTGTGGCCTACTTTTCAGTCTGTTTCACTTTTTTTGTCACTGTGCTTAACTGTGCATGCACTTTTTCACAGCCATTTTCACTGTACCAGGTCACTTATAAGTCACCTATATGTCAGGCCTTCAGACCCTGAATGCTAGGTGTAAAGTGCCTGTTCCTCTTCCAGGCCCATTTTCCCCGACTTCGTGAGTGCGGGGAAGCCATTTTAAGTGTGCACTGCACATAGGTCAATACCTATGTACAGCTTCACAATGGTAACTTCGAATGTGGCCATGTAAGGTGTCCAACAACTGGGAACTGTATTGGTTTTACAATTCCATGCACCCTGGGGGCTCCACTATGGAACCCCAATGCTGCCATACCAGCCTTCTGAGATTTTCACTGCAGCCCCACCTGCTGCCACCTCGCAGACAGGCTTCTGCCCTCCTCTGGCTTGAGCAGCTCAATGCCAGGAAGGCAGAACAATGCATTTCCTTTAGGAGAGGGGTGGTACAGAACCTCTGGAAATGCTTTGAAGAGCACAGATGGTGCCCTCCTTGCATAATCCAGTCTACACCGGTTCAGGGACCCCCAGTCTCTGCTCTGGGGCAAAACTGGACAAAGGAAAGGGGAGTGACTACTCCCCTGTCCATCACCACACCAGGGGTGGTGCCCAGAGCTCCTCCAGAGTGTTCCTTGGTTCTGCCATCTTATTTTCAGGATGGTCAGAGAACTCTGGGAGCATTTGAGTGGCAAGCGCCAGGTGGTGACTTCAGAGACCCCTCCTGATAAGTGTTTACCTGGTTAGGTAACCAATTTCCCTCTCAAAGCTATTTAGGGTCTCTCCTCTGGGTGTTTCTTCAAATTCGGATTGCAAGACTCCAGCAGGAATCCTCTGAATCCTTTACGTCATCTTCTAATGACGTATCAACCGCTGACTGCTCCAGGAACGCTACAAAACTGCAACAAAGAAGCAAAGATAACTTCTGCGACCTTGTATCTTCAGCTTGTGCAGAGCAACTGCAACATTTTCCAGGTCGTGCATCCTCCGAGGACTGCCTGTCTTCAGCCTGCACCAGAAGAACAGAAGGAATCTCCCATAGAGTGCCAGAGTCACTTCCCTTCTTCAGCAGGCACCTCTCTGCAGCGATGACAGGCGTGGATCCAGCGACATGAGTGGTGGACTAAAGTGACTCCGACAGTGCCAATGTTCAGCTTTCCAATTTTGGTGGAGATAAGAGCTTGCCTTCCCACGCAAGACAGTACCCCCGTGCACCACGTGAATTGCAACTACCAAGGCTTGTTGGTGGAATCCAGAGACGCAAACCAGACTGCATTCATCCATCCGGCGTGGGACATCTTCTGCACCAACCAGGAACCTGCACCTATCTTCTTTGTTGCAATATTGACTTTGTCTTCTCACCGGTGGTTCTTCTTTTGCACCTTCATCTGGGTTAGCAGGGGCTCCTGTTCTCCCTGGACTCTTCAGTGCTTCTTGGACTTTGTCACCTTCTTCCACAGGTCTTCAGGTCCAGGAATCCATTGTTGTTGTCTTGCAGTCTCTTCTGGTTCTTGCACTGTCTTCTGTCACGACTTCAAGTGCATTTTAGGAACCTTGCTGTGTTTTACTCCTGCTTTCCTGTTCTCCGGGGTGGGGTATTTTACTTACCTTTGGTGTTTTCTTACACTCACAGCGCCCCTCTACACACTACGCTTGCCTAGGTGGGAAACCGACTTTCGCATTCCACTATTTTAGTATATGGTGTGTGTTCCCCCTACGCTCATTGCAACCTGTTGTGATTTTCACTGTTTGCACAATTTTCTGACTATTTACTTACCTGTTTTTGGTTACTAATGTATATATTGTGTAATTTACTTACCTCCTAAGGGAGTATAGTCTCCAAAGTATTTCTGGCCTTGTGCCACTAAAATAAAGTACCTTTATTTTTGTAACACTGAGTATTGTCTTTCATGTGTTTGAGTACTGTGTGACTACAGTGGTATTGCAAGAGCTTTGCATGTCTCCTAGTCCAGCCTTTGCTGCTCTGCCTACATCTACCTCTAGACAGGGAGTACATTTCACTAATAAGGGGTAACTAGACCTGGTATAAGGTGTAAGTACCTTAGGTACCCACTACAAACCAGGCCAGCCTCCTACAAGTTGCCAATCTGCGTTCCTAATATGCTTCAAGACAGTATCTTGTGTATTCACAACTGGTCCCTCCTCTATTTTCTGGCAGCTAATCATCTCACCCCCAATAGTGGTTGTTGTGATATGCCTACTAGTGATCCTATTTGAACTCTCATTTGAGCAAGCTCTTTACTCAGTTGAGTAATAATATCCCTTAGTTGCCTCAACTCTTTGTGATAAATACAATTAGTACACACTTTATTTTGAACAACGTGAGACATTAGCTCAGTCTGAGTCCCTTCAATGGCAGAAATACCCAAAGTACCATTCTCATTGTCGGTTAGAAGAAGAGGGCTGTACCGATTCCTACACTCAATCTCGGGAGAAATACACGCTCCAGACAGAGTCCCATCTACTTCACTTGCTGGGTCCTGCCTTTGCGAGTCTCTATCATGTGAATTAGCCCTACATTCAACACCCTCTTTTTGTGTAGGATCAGCAGCCACACTAGATTGTGTTCCTGATGGAGCTAACAATTGTTTCCTCACCTGAGTATATGTAACAGTTTTCTTTTTTAAATATCAGCTACCTTTGGGCAAGGCTCAGCGCGATTTGGCAAATTTCTCTCATTGATTAATGATTCTACCTCCTCTATAAGGTTGTCAATATTGTCAATTATACAGTTCTTTGCTGCATGCCGGGATGTTTTCTCGTGCACTTTGCCACGCCCTGGCGGCTACCTTTGATCATCCATTTTCTCTTTATAGAAAAAAGTAGCTTGCCAAAAGATGTTCTTACCGCAACTAGTTCAGGATGGAACTTCCAGTTCACCCAAACTCACTGGAGCTGTGGATGTTAGTATAGTGGCCCTGCCCTGCCTCTCCCTGTCTCAGATGGGCTTGCCTTGTCAACTCTTGGCCCGGTCTTTGCCCGGATCCACGCCCAGGAGTAGAAATCCAACACTTTTACAGCTGTCAACAGGTACTCCTGGCCCCAGTGGAAGCTGGGCGACGATGTCCCACCCCAGCTGCAGGGCTCAGTGAAAAGATTGCAGAGTGGCGCGTGAGCAGAGAAAACTGCCATCCAATTTACCTATTGCTCTTCTGAAGTCTGCTGGCGGATCATTGCTCTGTAACGATTTTGAACGGATCTCACTCCCGATCTACGTTGCAATGACGTTAACAGGTCCAGGCTTTAAAAATTCTCAAAGCGATCCTGTACAGCAGAATCACAGAGACCCTCAGCAGTAGCAGTGGTGTTCTTTTGTGCTGAATTCTCCTGTATTTTGTGCATCTATTTCTTATATTCTCTGGCGAGTTTCTGCAGCAGATCCATGAGTTATAGCCATAACTGACAACGTCTAAACGTTTTGTTTCAGGTCCTTTCTACCAAATGCGAGTTAGAATTACCATCCCTTTCAGGTTCGCCCCCACCAGTAACAAGCAAGGAGTCTGAGCCGCTTGTATTCTAACTCATTTATCTTAAACCGTTGATAAAGCCAATAGTACTGGCAGGTTTTAGATGTATGCCAGTTGTTGTGTTATATCACTTGTCGCGGAGCACTATTTTATTAGCTTCCAGTTCACAAGCAAGGGTTGCCATTTTAATCATAAAACGACTGGCAGAACAACGGCTAGGCCTTGGAAGCAGGTCACCCTCGCCTCCTTTTCATTAGCCTTCCCTGCCCATAATATAGGAAACATGCAGGATATCAACATTGCCCTTGCTAACTTTCAGAACTCCTCTTCAAACTCTTTAGACGCAGTTGCCCCCCTTAACAGGGCTCACCTTATTCTGTCAGACACTACACTCCTTGGAATTCTGAGGAATTCAAAACTGAAAAAAATGATCTTTAGAAGACTGGGGAGAAGATGGCATGTCACAAATTCTACTTTTGATAAAAAAGCGTCTAAGTTTCCATTAGGGAAATATCACAGGAAAATTAGAGAAGCACAAAGATTCTATACAATTAATAGGATCGATAAAGCTGGTAATTTTGATAAAGAAGTTTAAAGTGTTAAATGAACTTACATAGCCCCACACAAGTACATCTATTATTCGTGCTTCACAATCTCTCTGTGATGCTCTAGCAGATCACTTTGAGGGGAAATCATGAAAATTTATCAGAACTTATCTAACTCTCCATCATTATTGGTTGCTCCTCCCATTTATAACTTTCCCATCACAAATTCTCCGGCGTTGCTCAGGGAGCTTGAGCCTATCACTCAAAAGCAAGTGCCTGGAATGTTGAGTGAAGTTAAATCTGGTTCCCCTTCTGACCTTTGTCCCTTGTACATCTTGGCGAGCCTATCAACTTTATTCTTGCCATCTGTTACATCTCTGTTTAACCTTTCTTTGAATTCAGCAACCGTACCTTTGGAATGAAAATTAGCACAAGTTATGTCTATTTTGAAAAAGCCCAATTCTGACTCAAATGAGTTTGCCAACTATCAGCCTATCTTGCTCTCTCCTTTCTTAGGTAAGATTTTGGAGGCTCTTGTGAATAAACAACCCTCCTCTTACCTGGATGATCATCTCCTAATGAATCCCACGCAAACAGGCTCTAGGTTTTTTTCACAAAACGGAAATGGCTCTTGTGGCGGTTCTTGATGCCATCAGACTCTGGATGATGGCTTGCCGGCAATGCTAGTGTTACTTGACTTATCAGCCGCCTTCCGCTATTTCATTCCATCTTGGTACATAGACTCTGTGAGATAGGTATCCATGGGAAAGCTCTGTATTGGCTTGAACATTTCTTGGATAACAGGACCTTGATGGTTTCTCTTGACTCATTCAAATTTCCGACTTTGGACAAAGGAATCCCTCAGGGCTCCTCCTTGAGCCCTACTGTTTTTAACATCCATGTTGCTCCCTTGCCCAAATAGTCAAATCTTATAGCTTTGAAATAATTTACCAGGCAGATGACACCCAATTAGTCATTTAATTCAGGCACAATCCAGAAAATGCAGTCGGTGTACTGACTGCATGAGATAAGTTGCCCTAAAGATGGCCTCAAACTGTCTACAGCTCAATGGAGACAAGCCAGAGATTTTTCTGTTTGGCAAGGCCCAGGCCATTTGGTTGGAGGACTAGTGGCCTTCTGAGTTAGGCTCTGTCGCTCATCCCATGAGAGCAGTTAAAAACCTTGGCATCCTAGTTGATAAGAATCTCTCTACGAAAGAACAGATTATGTCAATATGTGGCGCCTTTTTCGGTATTATGCACATTCTCAAAAAAGTGTTCCTGTGGCTCCCGTTATGATCAAGGTGGACTGTCACTCTAGCTCTTATAGTGAGCTGCCTTCACTACAGGAATGCCTTGGTAATAGCTGCTAATGAGTTGCTTCTCTCTAATTTGCAAGCTGTTCAAAATATTTCTGCACATTTGGTCTGTAAGCTTCCATCTGGTTCTCTTTCGGTGCCCGCTTTGGAAAGCTCTTCACAGGGTGCCAATGAGAAAACAGTCCTGTTTAAGCTTCTCTGTCTTGCTCATAAATCTTTGGCTGGCAAGGGTCCGTTGTACATACGAGATAAACCTTCTCTTTACTTACGTATTAGGAATCTTAGCTCAAAAGATCAAATGTTGTTATGTCTTTGCCATGTCAATACTTCGAGATACAGTGGAAGGTCATTCTCCTATCTTGCTCCTCATCACTGGAACAAGTTTCCTTTTTACACCCTTTCCTGCTCAGAATTTAACAGCTTTAAAATCATTTAAAGACCTGCTAGTTTGAATGTTTTGTTGTCAAGAACCATATAGATCGCTGAGATACTTCTTCAGGTGTGAGTCATCTACGCTATACTAAGTTCTTGTAACATAACGTAACATAGCATAACATAACATATATCTGGATGCAATAACATCTCAGAGAGAAACCAACTTACCGATTGGTGGCACACTACGAGAATCACACAAATTTATTCTACATGTTCCCATTTAGAGAGCCCCTGCTTTTTTCATCTCACTTAAAGACTTTGGCCCTCATTCTGACCCTGGCGGATTGAATCCCCCAGGGCCGAGGGCAGCGAATGCACCGCCAACAGGCTGGCGGTGCATTCATGGGCATTCTACCGCCGCGGTCAGAAACGGGAAACCAGCGGTCTCCCGCCGGTTTCCCGCTGCCCATGGGAATCCTCCATGGCGGCGCAGCAAGCTGCGCCGCCATGGGGATTCCGACCCCCTTCCCGCCAGCCTGGTTCTGGCGGTTTACACCGCCAGAACCTGGCTGGCGGGAACGGGTGTCGTGGGGCCCCTGGGGGCCCCTGCAGTGCCCATGCCAATGGCATGGGCACTGCAGGGGCCCCCTAACAGGGCCCCACATTGCTTTTCAGTGTCTGCTTAGCAGACACTGAAAAGCGCGACGGGTGCCACAGCACCCGTCGCACACCTTCCACTCCGCCGGCTCCATTCGGAGCCGGCATCCTCGTGGAAGGCGCTTTCCCCGCTGGGCCGGCGGGCGATCTTTTGCAGATCGCCCGCCGGCCCAGCGGGGAAGTTGAAATGCCCCCCGCGGTCTTCTGACCGCGGGGCGGTGTTTGGGCGGTTTCCACCCGGCGGGCGGCGTCCGCCGCCCGTCCGGGTCGGAATGAGGCCCTTTGTCCTTAAATCATGTTTCTATATAACTAATTGTAGCCTACAGCTGTGGGTGCTTCCCGGAGCCTAGTTAGAGCAATTTCTTCCAAAGTCGATGCTGCATGCAGTACAAAACACAAAGCAAGCACTGACTTTAAAGGGCTGGAAGTGTCACAGATTATTTGTCACTTATGACTCAGGCCAACTGGAACTGCAGAGTGGTCTCGATCCTTGTAGGTTCTGCCCTGACCATGATAAGGGAAGCCCTTTCTGGTAGCCACGGTGCTGCTGACAATGAGATGTCAAAAGGCAGTCCGTGCCCTCCAAAAGGAGTCCCAGAGAAAAAAAGCCCAAAGGGAAAACCTCTAGACTGGAACTCCCTGGAACAGAGAATCAGCACAAAAAGGTAAGTCTTCCAATAAAAGAAAACAAATACTGAAAAAAACTGGAACAGGTGAAGAAAAACAACCGGAGCGTTATCACCACCAAAGGAAGTGTTGCAGTGCAAGGAGAGCAAGAATCTCACTCCTTATATACCCTAAAACAGGAAGAAAAAAGATGCCATGTTGTATTGGGAAAGGACCATTGGAGAATATGGAGGAAGGCACCATTTTGGGAAAGGATCCTAATGCATGCAGGGAAAAGGGTAGAAGAAAGGCATGCTGGGATAAAGAAGAACATGGCTCCTATGTGTGCAAAGAAAAGAAAGAAGAAAAGGAGAAAGAAGAAAAATGAAGAAAAGAACAGGCATCAACAGGTAAGTGAATGGCTGGGGGAACCCACTCCTAATGTCGAGGGCGCACCGTGCCCTGAACTCACCGAGGCCGGATGCCAAATCTAGGGCCTCGTGCGAGAGAATAGCATTGGGAAGGGGCGCGGCACGCCCTTCGGCTGAGCAAATGAACTGCTGCTGCAGCCGCGACCGAGCCGAACGTTCTGCTCGGGCCGCGGCAGGCCGTGGCGCAACAGTAGGTTACCCCCTCAGAGCCCCGGGTTTGTTCGGATACTGACGGAAAAACTGATGAATCAAAAGAGGGGCGTGAACAGAAGAGGCATCTTCCCAAGAACACTCACTAACTCACTAAGAGGGTAACCCTTCCAATGAATGAGATATTGGAGATGGTTTCGGAATATATGAGAATCACATATTTCTTGGACTTCATATTCGGGTTCATCATTTACTAAGAAAGGGGGAGGACAGGTGAATTGTTTATGAAAAGGGTCAGGCTTATAGGGCTTTAGTTGAGAGACGTGAAATACTGGATGTATTTTTCATGTTCGAGGCAAACGAAGACAGAAGGACACTGGATTGATCTTTTGAAGAACTGAAAAGGGCCTAAAATAGCGTGGTTTGAACTAATTTTGGTGACAGTCGGAGGGGTAAAAATCTGGAAGAAAGCCAGACTTTAGCCCTCATTACAACCCTGGCGGTCGGTGTTAAAGTGGCGGTAAAACCACCAACAGGCCTACGGAAAAAAAAATAGAATCACGACCATGGCGGAAACCGCCAACATAGGCAGCCACTTTAACACTCCGACCGCCACGGCGGTAGAAACAAACACTCCGGCTGTCACCGCCAACAGACAGGCGGAAGACAAAGTACCGCCCATTGTATTTCAAGATGCCTATCTGCCACCTTTTCCGGGGCGGAACTAATGCGATCAAAAGTACGGCGGAAACAGTACACAGAAGGGAAAACACTCACCTCTCGACACCTAACGAGGAACCAGGATGCCATGGAGCCCGAACTACAGGTGTTACCAATGTTGGTGTATCTTCTCATCTACCAGGAGTACGAACGGCGGCAGCAACGACCACAGTGAGTACTGCACCTACAACACAGGGGAGGGGGGAAAGAGAGTGACACACACACACGCAATACCCCCACCCCCACCCTCACCCACAACAACATACACACAAATACATGCAGCAACATTACATATACACCCCCCCAACCCCTGGAAGAACGCAAGGACAAAAGGAGATGATTGTAACCAGTGTAATCATGAAAAATCAGATAGTCAAAAATCAAAATTCAGTATATACAAATATGTACACCAACTACACAAGTCCGGATAGTGTACCAATCATTGTCCGTGGACCACTGGGCCCAAAATGCATGGGTGAAGCCCACACTAGATACCTGACTTGAAACGGAGAGAACACTGCTGGGGCATCAGACTGAAAATGTACAGGCACCTCAGGGGGAGGTGGAGGGGGGGCACCTCAGCCAGATGAAATCACGACGCCACTGCTGCACGATGGTGCTCCATGCCCATTGCTTTATCCTGGGGAGTGAAAAGCCACAGACTCTCAAGTCTCTCAAGTGGGTGGTTTGCCCACTGCTTTATCCTGGGGAGTGCAAAGCCACAGTCTCTCAAGTCTCTCAAGTGGGTGGTTTGCCCACTGCTTTATCCTGGGGAGTGCAAAGCCACAGTCTCTCAAGTCTTTCCAGTGGGTGGTTTGCCCACTGATTTATCCTGGGGAGTGCAAAGCCACAGTCTCTCAAGTCTCTCAAGTGGGTGGTTTGCCCACTGCTTTATCCTGGGGAGTGCAAAGCCACAGTCTTTCAAGTGGATAACAGTCTCCACTGGTTCTGGAGGGGGCTTTATGCCCAGAGTGCTTCATCCTGCCAAGGACTGAGGTAGTGGATGTATCTCTCCACTGGTTCTGGTGGGGGCATTGTGCCCAGAGTGCTTCATCCTGCCAAGGACTGAGGTAGTGGATGTATCTCTCCACTGGTTCTGGAGGGGGCCTGGTGCCCAGAGTGCTTCATCCTGCCAAGGACTGAGGTAGTGGATGTATCTCTCCACTGGTTCTGGAGGGGGCATTGTGCCCAGAGTGCTTCATCCTGCCAAGGACTGAGGTAGTGGATGTATCTCTCCAATGGTTCTGGAGGGGGCATTGTGACCAGACTGCTTCATCCTGCCAAGGACTGAGGTAGTGGATGTATCTCTCCATTGGTTCTAGAGGGGGCCTGGAGCCCAGAGTGCTTCATCCTGGCAAGGACTGAGGTAGTGGATGTATCTCTCCACTGGTTCTGGTGGGGGCATTGTGCCCAGAGTGCTTCATCCTGCCAAGGACTGAGGTAGGGGATGTATCTATCCACTGTTTCTGGAGGGGGCATTGTGCCCAGAGTGCTTCATCCTGCCAAGGACTGAGGTAGTGGATGTATCTCTCCACTGGTTCGGGTGGGGGCCTGGTGCCCAGAGTGCTTCATCCTGCCGAGGACTGAGGTAGTGGATGTATCTCTCCACTGGTTCTGGAGGGGGCATTGTGCCCAGAGTGCTTCATCCTGCCAAGGACTGAGGCAGTGGATGTATCTCTCCACTGGTTCTGGAGGGGGCCTGGTGCCCAGAGTTCTCCATGTGCAGTGTGGCCGGTACAATTCCCTCACCTCGGTGTGTGTGCCACGAGATTGGCGAGGTACAGGTAGCATGATACGCCATGGAGGCAGAGACATACCCCACACTGCTGCGGCTTCGCCTTCCACCTGCAGGTGCAAACAGTGATGGAAGTCATGCTCATGGAAGCTGCCCAGGGTCCAGGACTTCTCCTCCAGCCTCGGACGACTAACCACTGGGGATGGTAGACATGTCAGCGGTGGTGCCACTGTCCGAGTACGTCGCGGGGCCGGTGGCGGCGCTTGCGGTGGTGTCTTTGGCGGCGGTGCTTGCGGCGGTGTCTGTGGCGTCGGTGTTGGTGGCTGTGCATTGGTCAGCACCTGCTGAGGGACACAGCAGGACGTCTCCTGCAGGCGCGGACGGCTGCCCACTGGGGAAGAGGCTGCGGACTGTCGCTGAGGCTGTAGACGTGCCAGTGGCTGTGCAGGTGGCGGTTGTGGTGGCGGTGCAGCTAGCGGTGTTCGCCGCCCTACAGGTTGGTGTGGTCGTGGACAGAAGGTATGACACTGGTTCCTCAGTCGGTGCCACCATGCCCTCTCCTGACCTTCTCTTCTGCTTTTGGCCCTTCCCCACCTTTGATGGTGCCGCTTTTGTCTTGCCACTATCCCCTTTTATTTTTGCTGAGCCCTTGGTGGCTGGTAGTTTTGGCTTCTCCCTCTGGGATGTGGGCACCTTTTTCACCTTGGCAGATGGCAGAATGTCCTTGCCCTCACTACGTGGTACACTGGCAGCCCTGATGGGTGGCGCACTCGATGACCCCGCAGTTGCTGGCACCACTGTGCCTGGGGATTTGGTGGCTGAGGTGCTGGGCTGGGACCTGGAAAGCCTGGTCCTAGGGGAAGGACGGTGGGGGAAGGTGAAGGGAAGACGTCAAAGTTTGCCAAGAAATGTTTTTTAGACACACTGGGACGGGAAGATGGAGGGGGTTTGGAAGTGGAGGAAGAGGTAGTGGTTGTAGGAGGTGTACGTCTGCTGAATTTGGGTGAAGGTGCATGGGCCGGAGGCTGTTGTGAGGTGGATGGCTGTTGGGTGGGTGTGTGCCTGCGTTTGTGTAGTTTGGGAGGAGGGCTCCAGACACACTGGGAGAGGACACAGGGGATGTGTGAATGGTAGTGGGGGTAGTGATTGCACGTGAGCGGTGTGTGGTGATGGGTGTGCTGGTGATGGACGTAGTGGCTGAGAATGTAGTGCATGCAGGTGTGAGTGGAGACGAGACAGGGAGAGAGGAGGAGGACATGGAGGGGGGACACAGTGGAGACAGTGGATGTTGCTGTGTCTGCATGGGGATGGTGCTTGTGTGAGTGCCTGTGGGATGTGTGGTGCTTATGTTTGCCTGAGCCACTCTCATGTGTTGATGTGTGTGCATGCTGTTCTGATGGTGTGCTTGGGATAGGCTGAGGTACAGGGGATTGGGTCTGGTTGGAGGAAGTTGGAGGGGGGAGGCTGGACACAGGGACAATGGCTGCCATCAGTGCTGAGGCCAGAGCCTGAAAGGCTCTCTGTTGGGCCGCCTGCGCAGAATGAATGCCCTCCTGGTATGCATTTGTTTGTTGCAAATGCCTCTCAACACCCTGGATGGCATTCATAATGTTACATTGCCCAACAGTGAGGGATCTCAGGAGGTCAATAGCATCCTCACTGAGGGCAGCAGGGCTGACTGGGGCAAGGCCTGAGGTGCCTGGGGCGAAGGAGATGCTCACCCTCCTGGGTAAGCGGGCACGGGACACACGCTGAGGGGCTGCTTTGAGGGCGGTGCAGGTAGGGGGGGTGTTGGCTATACCTGTTGATGCGGTGGGCACAGAGGTGGCCGTCACCGCAAGGGAGCTCCCATCAGAGGAGGAGTCGCTGTCACGGGTGTCTGCTCCTGTCCCCGCCGTGGAGCTCCCCTCGCCCTCCGTCCCACTTGTGGCTTCAGACTCCGTTGCCTCACCCTCCAGGGCCAAGTGGGTTGCAGCTCCCTCCTGCTCCGGTGCCAATGCTCCTCCGCCTGATGATGCTATTGCATACAAGAACAGGGAGAACACAAAAAGAGGGGGGGAGACAGAAGGAAAACATATTCAGTGCATGCAACACCACTACTGTTGGCTTACACGACACATAGGGAGCAGCCCTCTGCACTACACCATGCACTAACAGTTCCTAGAAATTTCACCTGCCCATGGGGTACGAGGCATAAGCCCAATTGCTGCACACCCGGAAGTCACAGGAGTATGACTAGGTGTAGATGGCTCTTACCACTAGTGGAGTTGGGGTGCCACATAGCCTGCCTCACAGGGGACCTTGCCTACCAAGTTCGCCCTCGCCTAGTGGAACCCACTGCCCACCTCCCCCACCCAGACACCTCGTTATGCGCGCCGAGTAAGCTGAAGGAGAGTGTACTCACCCCCTTGTGGCTGCTGTGATGCCCTCAAGCGCCCAACCAACACCGGATGCGCCACCGCCAGGATCCGGGACATCAGGGGGGTCATGGTGCGGCGGGCACCCCTTCCACGTTGGGAGGCCATCCCCAGCTGGGCCTCCCCGTCTTCTTGCTCCAGCGGCGCAGGTCCTACCATCTTTTACGGCAGTGGGTGCTCCGTCTTTGGTAGACACCAAGGGCCCGGACGTCCCTGGTGATGGCACCCCATATACCCTTCTTCTGGTGGGCGCTGACCTAGAGGAATGGGATAGGGGGAAAGGAAATTACTCACCCGTCTGGACCGTCATAGTCATTGCCCACCAGTTCCCACCCATGCCCTGACGCACATACACTCCCCATCCGCACAAGCAGGCCTCAGCCCCCCTCCCCCATGTATATTCCATCCACACCTCTCAAAGTAGGCATTGCCCATGCAGCATGCTCACAGTGTACTCACCTGTTTGTCTGGAGGACCTTACAGCTGCATGTACTGGGGGAGGACCCCATCCACTAGTTTCTCCAACTCCTCCGAAGTGAAGGCAAGGGCCCTTTCCCCAGACACTGTATCCATTGTTGCTTCCAGACACAGGTCACAGCAGCACTTGCAGTGTAGGATCCTCTCCTGTTGAAGGTTAGGTATCAAGTGAGTGAACATACAGAAAATGGCGGTCACGTCCGCGGCGGTGCGTACCGTCAACACCGGCGTACATCATCATTGGCTCCTGGGACCCGTAGGGTCCAATGTTAACCAATGCAGAATTTCGCCGCGGTCTTCGATCGCCCACCGTGACAGTGTACAATGCAGCACACTTACCTCATATCCTCTTGTCCCACCTTACAGGTCAGGGAGCTGCCATTTCAGGGGGCCACATGGCATGGAAAAAAACTGCATCACACTTATCTAGGCCGGGAATACAGACAGATACCGGAACATAGTGGATTCCTAACGTTTCTGCAAATAACACAATGTGATACCTCAGTGTTGGATGACTCTCTGCTCACTGTTCTCCTCCATAGGGCACGTCTGCTGGGGCAGGTGATGAGATGGTGGCATCCTCTGATGTACAGACCCCTGGTGGACCTGTCGACAATGGAAGAGAGACACATCATAATCACATACAGACTTGATTGTGCAACAATCCTGGAACTCTGTGCCCAGTTGGAGCCAGACCTGATGTCAGCTATCCGCCATCCCACAGGGATACCCCCTCTAGTGCAGGTCCTGTCTGTACTTCATTTCCTGGCCAGTGGGTCTTTTCAAAGAACAGTGGCCATGGCATCAGGGATGTCCCAGCCAATGTTCTCTAACGTGTTGTCCAGAGTGTTGTCTGCCCTGCTGAAACACATGCACAGCTACATCGTTTTCCCTCAGGTGGAGGATTTGCCCACAGTGAAAGGTGACTTCTATGCCCTGGGACATATCCCCAACATCATTGGTACCATTGATGGTACACATGTGGCATTTGTTCCCCCCGGCAGGAATGAACAGGTGTACAGAAACCAGAAGAGCTACCATTCGATGAATGTGCAGATGGTGTGTTTGGCAGCCCATCTCCCATGTCAATGCCAAGTATCCTGGCTCTGTGCATGACGCTTACATTTTGAAAAATAGCAGCCTCCCTTATGTGATGGGGCAACTCCTGAGGCACCATGTATGGCTAATAGGTGAGGCCAAGGTCCCAATACAGTTGAAATAGGTGTCTGGGTATGGGGTTGTCCCTAAGGGTTAGTGTGTGTCTAACAGTTGTCCCTTGACATTTGCAGGAGACTCTGGTTATCCCAACCTGTCATGGCTACTGACCCCAGTGAGGAATCCCAGGACAAGGGCAGAGGAACGCTACAATGAGGCACATGGGCGAACTAAGAGGATAATCGATAACCGGTGCCTCCATCTGACAGGTGGTTCCCTATACTGCTCACCGAAGAAGGTGTGTCAGATAATCGTGGCCTGCTGTATGCTGCACAACCTGGCTTTGTGACGCCAGGTGCCTTTTCTGCAGGATGATGGGCCAGATGGTGGCCTTGTGGCAGCTGTGAAGCCTGTGGACAGTGAAGAAGAGGAGGCAGAAGAAGAGGATATCGATAACCGAAACAACATCATCATGCAATACTTCCAGTCAGACACAGGTAAGAAGATGTAACTGCTTCCCACATCTCATTCTATTGTTGGATCTAGCATAAGTCTGTCATTTTCACTCAGTGTATGGACACTGACTTGTCACTTTGACTTTCCATTTCACAGATATGGGTCCCACTTTGTGCCTTCTGCTATGTTTACTCCTGGCCTACAGTTGTGTTACATTGGTATGTGAACAAGTAAATTGACATTGCTATATTCCACACAAATTGCAATTACACATTTGTGAAAGCACAGACTGACTCCAGATTGTTTTGTGATTGAAGTGTGTTTATTCCTGTGCAAATAAGTGGAGGGGGTTGTAAAATGGGCTGGGGTGATGGTTGAGGTATGTCCATGGCAGAGTCCAGTCTATTTGTTTCACAGGTGCATTGTCCAAAGGGGCATAGGAAGTGGAGCAATGGCAGTTTACTGATGGACAGGGTGACATAGTGCGACAGAAGGGTGACATTCAGGGGGTTCTTATTTCCTGGCGGGGGTCTTGGCAATGTTCTCTGTCTTGTTCCTGGATCTCAGGGACCGTTTGCGGGGTGGTTCTCCATCTGCAGGGGGTGGGGTGCTGGTGTCCTGTTGTTCCTGTGGTGGTGCCTCCTGTCTACTAGCACCTGCGGAGGTGGAGGTCTGTTCATCGTCCAGGCTAGTGTCAGGGGCCCGATGGTGTGCCACTGTTCCCTCCTGGCATTGAGAAGGTCTGCTAGCACCCCTGCAATGGTGACCAGGTTGGTGTTGATGGTCTTCAAGTCCTTCCTGATCCCCAGGTAGTGTTCCTCCTGCAGCCGCTGGGTCTCCTGAAACTTGGCCAGTACCGTGCCCATGGTCTCCTGGGAATGGTGGTCTGCTCCCATGATGTTGGAGAGTGCTTCGTGGAGAGTGGGTTCCCTGGGCCTGTCCTCCCCCTGTCGCACAGCAGTCCTCCCAGATTCCCTGTTATCCTGTGCCTCTGTCCCCTGAACCGTGTGCCCACTGCCACTGACCCCAGGTCCCTGATTGTCTTGGGTTTGTGGGGTTGCCTGGGTTCCCTGTAGTGGTGGACACACTGCTGATTGACGTGTCCTGGGGACAGAGGGATGGGCCCGCTAGGTGGGTGCTGTGCTGGTGTTTCCTGTGGGGGGAGGCTCTGTGGTGGTTTGTGACTGTGTCAGGGGAACCGACTGTCCCGAGGTCCCTGATGGCCGGGCTGGTCATCTTGATCCAGGCGTGCAGAGCTGCTGTCATCACTGTGGGTCTCTTCTGTGGGGGGACTGGATGTTGCTGGCACCTCCTGTCCGGTGACGTTTTTTTAAGGGTCCTGTTGAGGTGTAAATGCATAGTTATTGTATCTGTGTGTGCCATCTTGTGCAATGGGTGAGTGACCCTTTACTCCTGTGCTTGCATTATTGGCTTGGTCCTTGTGTTATTGGTGATTTTGGGGCATGAGTGAGTCTCTGTACTGGACATGCTTTGGTGATGGGAGTCCATGCATTGGTGTTACATGCAGGGCTTGATTTTGGGATGTGTGGGTTGTGTTAGTGGGGTATCTGTGGGTTGTTGGGGTGATGGGTGTGAGGGTAAAGGTGGCGGTATGTGATGGCATGCAGGTGGGGTGTGGGGGATAAAGTAGTAAAGATATTTCCTACCAGAGTCCAGTCCTCCTGCTACTCCTGCGAGGCCCTCAGGATGCAAAATTGCCAAGACTTGCTCCTCCTATTTTGTTAGTTGTGGTGGTCCACCGCCAGTCCTCTGTACAGCAATCTGGTGTCTGGATACCACGGAACTTACCTTTCCCCGTAGGTCGTTCCCCCTCTTCCTGATGTCATCCTGTGTTCTTGGATGCTGTCCCACTGCGTTGACCCTGTTGACAGTTCTGCGCCATAGCTCCATCTTCCTAGCAATGGATGTCTGCTGCACCTGTGATCCGAATAGCTGTGGCTCTACCCGGAAGATTTCCTCCACCATGACCCTGAGCTCCTCCTCAGAAAACCTGGGGTGTCTTTGAGGTGCCATGATGGGGTGTGGGTGATGTGTGAGGTGGTGTCTGTTGTGATGTGTGAGGGGATGTGTTGGTGTGTGTTGTTTGAGGTGCGTGGATGTTGTGTAAGTGATGGTGTTGTGTGTCTGTGGATGTAGGTGTTGTTTTAGGTAGTCTCTCTCTGGCCTTCTTTCAAAATGTTGATAGTAAGGGTTTGTTGGTGATGTGGGTGTGTGCTTTATATTGGATTGGGTGTGTGGGAGTGGTGTGTGTATGTGTATCAGGTGTGTGTACTTCAAATTGTCCAATGTGGTTGTGTTTTGTAAATGTGTGTGTATTTTGAGCGTGGCAGGGTGTACAGCAAATGGAATACCGCAGTTGAAACACCGCTGCGTTGATTCGTGGGTCGTGATACTGTGGGCGTATTTCTGTTGGCGTGATGGTGTCGGTTTTGGTATCGCCAGTTTATCACTGACCTTTGGTGTGGTGGACTTGTGTGGGTGTCTGTATCGTGGCGGATTCCGAGCTGTGGGTCGTAATACCTGTAGCGGAATTCCGTGGCCGCAGTGGTATGTTGGCAGTCTTCTGCACGGCGGAAAGTGGGATTTATCGCCAGGGTTGTGATGAGTGCCTTTGTCTTGGATTTGATAAGATGGAGCTTCACATTGTCTTTTATCAGCCATCCTTTTCATTTGTTGTTTGGTAGACAAAATGTTAGAACGTATAAGGCATTGAATGTTACGTAATTTCCGAGAAGAAGAGTTGATTGCAAGAAGTGTAGAAGAGTCTTTAGGAACAGCAGGAAAAGACTTGGGATGAAAACCATATGAGCAGAAAAAAGGAGTGCCTTTTGAGGCACTATGTACTGTACTGTTATATGAAAACTCAGCAATGGGTAGATACGTGGACCAGTTACTCTGAGTGGTAGTGCAAAAACAGCGTAGATATTGTTCGAGTTCTTGATTCAGGTGTTCTGTTTGCCATTAGTCTGAGGATGAAATCCAGAAGATAAGGCTACCTCAATATTTAAGGTTTCACAGAAATGCTTCCAAAAACGTGATATATATTGAGGGTCACGATCAGAAACAATAACCTGAGGGAGACCATGGAGACGAAAAATCTCTTGTATAAAGATTTGACGTAAGTCTTTGGATGTGGGTAGTTTCTTTAAAGCAGTATAGTGAGCCATCTTAGTAAATGAATCCACAGTCACCATTATAACTCGATATCCAGCTGAGGGTGGTAATGAACACATGAAATCAGTTGAAACGTTATGCCAAGGGGCTGGTGGAAAGGGTAAAGTTTGAAGTAGTCCTGCTGGCTTAGTATGGGGTATTTTTGCTTGAGCACAGATGGGACAAGACACTACGTAACTCTGAGTATCTTGCTTAAGTGTAGGCCACCAGAAGGAACGAAGGACTAATTCCTGTGTGGCTTTGTTACCATAATGGCCAGCCACAGGGGAGTCATGAAACATTTGTAGTGCTTTTCTTTGTACTATCTTGGTAGGTAGGAACAATGCATCTTTATGGTAGTAATACCCTTTAACCTTGCATAATTTTGGGTGTAGATCTTTCATTTCCAATTCTGAGAGGGTTGAGTACTCAGATCGTATTTTATCAAGGAAAGACTGTACTAGACCAATAATTCTGTTTGGTTCAATGAGGTGAGAGGGGAATTGCTACCTTCAGGGTAGCGTTGTAACAGGGCATCTGCCAGAATAATTTGAGAACCAGGAATATAGGTGATATAAAAATCAAATTGGCTAAAAAAGAAAGCCCAACGGGCTTGGCGACTGTTCCGACATTGAAAGTTCCGTAGACACTGTAAATTTCAATGGTCTGTTCCCACTTCAAATGGTTCCCTGGACCCCATAAGGAATTGTCTCCACTCCTGACAGGCTGTTTTTAGAGCTAGCAGTTCTTGTTCCAAAGCCGAATAATTGTGGTCAGAATCATATAGCACATGGGACAGATAGAAGATTGGATATTCTAATCCGTCGTCGTTCTGTCTTTGTAATAATGCCGCCCCTATAGCTCTTTCTGAAGCATCAGTGACTACGATAAATTGTTTACTGGTGTCCGGATGCCATAGTATAGGAGCTTGGCTGAAAGCACGTTTTAGGTTTTCGAATGCACTTTCAGCCACATCTGTCCAAATGAAACCGTTTTGTAAACACTCTTTTTTAAGAGTTTGTGTGATTTGGCTGGTTTGTTGAGTAAAATCTGAAATAAAATTGCGATAAAAGTTGTCCAGTTCTAAAAAACACTATGGGGGTCATTCTGACCTTGGCGCTAAAAGGCCCATACCGCCGGTCAGAACTCCGCCATACTACCGCCGCGGCCGCGGTAAACCACCACGGTCATCTGACCACCAACTGTGAATCCGCCAAAAACCCGACATCCAAGGAAGGCCGCCTCATCAGCGGGCCGCGGAAAACTGAAGATGACCAAACCTCCACTGCCACGCCAACACAAACACGCCCATGCCATTCTGACCCACCAATCCACGCGGCGGTCTTTCAACCGCGGTATTCCATTGGCGGTACACACCGCCGTGCTCAAAATACACACACACCTCCAAAACACTGCCACATTGGGCAATTTGAAATACACACACCTGACACACATACCAACAACACTCCCACACATCCATACAACTATAAAACACACACCCACATCACCCACAAACCCCTACGACCGAAGATCAGAGACGAAGGAGAGAGAGACACATCACAGAATAGAGAGCTACATCACACAGAGGCACACTACACCATCACACACACCACATAGAAGCACAAAGCACCACACACCAACACACTCATCACCATATACACCACCCCACACCTCATCCACACCACCCCATGGCACCCCAAAGGCACCCACGCTTTTCGGACCAAGAACTCCGGGTCATGGTGGAGGAAATCATAAGAGTTGAACCGCAGCTCTTCGGCTCACAGGTGCAGCACACCACTATAGCCAGGAAGGCGGAGCTATGGCAGCGGATCGTGGACAGGGTCAACGCGGTGGGACAGCATCCCAGAAATCGAGACGACATCCGCAAACGCTGGAACGACTTAAGGGGAAAGGTGCGTTCGATGGTCTCGCGACACAACATCGCAGTGCAGAAGACTGGCGGGGGACCCCCACCCACTCCACCCGAATTCACAGCATGGGAGCAAGAGGTACTAAACATCCTGCATCCTGATGGCCTCGCTGGAGTACACGGAGGAATGGACTCTGGTAAGTACAATCTCAACTACTTCACCCCCCCCCAGCATGCTAACCCCCACCACCACCCTCACCCCCAACCCCCCATCACACATCCTCCCTGAGAATGTCTCTCCAGCACAACCCACCCAACACCAACCCCTGCATGCCACCACAAACTATGGACACCCATCACCCAAGCATGACCACCGCACATACCCCCCCCCAAAACACCCCCACAACACCTCCCCCAAGGGAATGGCAGCACTGGGGGACAAGGGCACCAATCAATGGCACGCAATAGCACACACAGAAACAATAACCATACTCTCTTACCCCATGCAGGACCCGAACGCCAACACACCGGCCAGGAGGGTCCAGAAATGTCCATCCCCCACCGGAAGAGGCCCCCAGTGATGACAGCAGCTCTGTCGACCTGGAACCTGATGACCAGCCCGGACCATCGGGGACCTCTGGACAGTCGGTTCCCCACACACAGGCCACAGCAGACCCAACCCCCTCTGGGACCAACAGCACAGCTCCCACCCAGCGGGCCCATGCCTCTGTCTCTAGGACAGGTCAATCAGCGGTGTGTCTGCCACTACAGGGCACCCAGGCTAACCCACCACCCCAACAACAACAGGGACCTGGGGGCAGTGGTAGTGGGCACACCGTCCAGGGGACAGAGGCCGGGGGAAACAGGGCAACTCGGAGGGCTGCTGTGCGACAGGGGGGGGAGGAGAGGCCCAGGGAACCCACTCTCCAAGAGGCCCTCACCACCATCATGGCAGCCTACCACCACTCCCAAGAGACGATGGCGACGGTACTGGCCAGGTTCCAGGAGATCCAGGCACAGCAGGAGGAACGCTACATGGGGTTCACCAATCAACTCACCAACATCTCTACCGCTATGGGGAGCATAGTCCAGGCCCTCAACCGGATAGAAGACACGTTGCGGGACCATGTGGCACCACACAGGGCCTCTGTCACTAGCCAGGAACAGCCTACCACCTCCGCCGGCGCTAGTGGACAGGAGGCCCCACCACAACGACAGGCCACCAGAACCCCACCTCCTGCTGAAGAACAACCACCCCGCAAGAGGAGCCTGAGATCAAAAAAATCGACAGAGTAGGATGTCAAAACCACCGCCAGCATGAGACACCCCCTGAAGTCATCCCACTGTCCCACATTGCCACCCTGTCCAACCTTGAACTGCCCATGCTCCATCCTTCCACAGGCATATGGACAATGCACCTGTGAGACTGAGAACTGGACTCTGCCATGGCCATTACTCCACCCCCACCCATCACCGTGTTTATATCATGTACCATTATCTAGCACAAAAAATAAATCACTCAATGCACTGAAATCAAACAGGAGTCAGGCTGTATTATTTACAAATGTATAACACATTACCGATCAATTATGTTCTGTTAACTTTGTGCTGAACACATACCGAGATCAATAAGCATTAGTCCATGGGCTAACCAAGCAGTAGTCACGGAGTGGGTCATACAGCACTGAAAAGGGAAGGGAAAATCAAACATCAGTTTAAAAGAACTGGGGGGTCATAGACAAAGTTGAGAAGCAGGAGGCTTGCAGGAAAAGTAAAATGGCGTGGGTGATTCTTACCTGTGTGCTACTGAAAATACTGTTGGATAACTCTGTCCCTGTTGTCTGTGTCGTCCTCTGAGTCTTCCTCCTCTTCACTCTCCGCAGGCTCCACAGCTGCTTCAACACCACCATCTGGACCATCCTCCTGCAGGAAAGGCACCTGACGTCGCAATGCCAGATTGTGAAGCATACAGCAGGCCACGATGATCTGGCACACCTTTTTTGGTGAGTACATCAGGGATCCCCCTGTCATATGCAGCCACCTAAATCTGGCCTTCAGGAGCCCAAAGGTCCTTTCTATGATCCTCCTAGTTCGCCCATGGGCCTCATTGTACCGTTCCTCAGCCCTGGTCCGGGGATTCCTCACTGGGGTCAATAGCCAAGGCAGGTTGGGGTAACCAGAGTCACCTATTAGCCACACACGTTGTCTCTGTAGCTGTTCCATCACATAAGGGATGCTGCTATTACGCATCACATACGCGTCATGCACTGACCCAGGGAACATGGCATTCACATGGGAGATGTACTGGTCAGCCAAACAGACCACCTGGACGTTCATAGAATGGTAACTTTTCCTGTTTCTGTACACCTGCTCATCGTCTTTTGGGGGGACTAAGGCTACATGGGTCCCATCAATGGCACCAATGATGTTGGGAATATGTCCAAGGGCATAAAAATCACCCTTCACAGTGGCCAAATCAACCTCCTCAGGGAATATAATGTAACTCCGCATGTGTTTCGTCAGGGCAGACAACACTCTAGACCATGGGTACTCACAAACTTTTTCTCGGGGGCCAAAATTGCAGTATGGTTTGCGGCCGAGGGCCGCACTGAAGTGACAGCGGGGGGCGGGGCTTAGAGGGGGCGGGGCTTAGAGGGGGAACAACCACCCCACCCCCTTTTTCAAAACAATGCCCCTACCCCAGTAACACACACAGCGCGCACACATACAGCGCCATCTGCTCTCACCCCTACCCCAGTAACACACACAGCGCGCACACACACAGCGCCATCTGCTCTCACCCCTACCCCAGTAACACACACAGCGCCATCTGCACACAGCGCCATCTGCTCTCACCCCTACCCCAGTAACACACACAGCGCGCACACAGCGCCATCTGCTCTCACCCCTACCCCAGTAACACACACAGCGCCATCTGCACACAGCGCCATCTGCTCTCACCCCTACCCTAGTAACACACACAGTGCGCACACACACAGCGCCATCTGCTCTCACCCCTACCCCAGTAACACACACTGCGCCATCTGCACACAGCGCCATCTGCTCCCACCCCTACCCCAGTAACACACACAGCGCCATCTGCACACAGCGCCATCTGCTCTCACCCCTACCCCAGTAACACACACAGCGCCATCTGCACACAGCGCCATCTGCTCTCACCCCTACCCCAGTAACACACACAGCGCGAACACATACAGCGCCATCTGCTCTTACCCCTACCCCAGTAACACACACAGCGCCATCTGCACACAGCGCCATCTGCTCTCACCCCTACCCCAGTAACACACACACACAGCGCACACACACAGCGCCATCTGCTCTCACGCCTACCCCAGTAACACACACAGCGCGCACACACACAGCGCCATCTGCTCTCACCCCTACCCCAGTAACACACACAGCGCCATCTGCTCCCACCCCTACCCCAGTAACACACACAGCGCCATCTGCACACAGCGCCATCTGCTCTCACCCCTACCCCAGTAACACACACAGCGCCATCTGCACACAGCGCCATCTGCTCTCACCCCTACCCCAGTAACACACACAGCGCGCACACATACAGCGCCATCTGCTCTCACCCCTACCCCAGTAACACACACAGCGCCATCTGCACACAGCGCCATCTGCTCTCACCCCTACCCCAGTAACACACACACACAGCGCACACACACAGCGCCATCTGCTCTCACGCCTACCCCAGTAACACACACAGCGCGCACACACACAGCGCCATCTGCTCTCACCCCTACCCCAGTAACGCACACAGCGCGCACACATACAGCGCCATCTGCTCTCACCCCTACCCCAGTAACACACACAGCGCGCACACATACAGCGCCATCTGCTCTCACCCCTACCCCAGTAACACACACAGCGCGCACACATACAGCGCCATCTGCTCTCACCCCTACCCCAGTAACACACACAGGGCGCACACATACAGCGCCATCTGCTCTCACCCCTACCCCAGTAACACACACAGCGCGCACACACACACAGCGCCATCTGCTCTCACACCACCCCAGTAACACACACACACAGCGCACACACACAGCGCAATCTGCTCACACGCCTACCCCAGTAACACACACTACATTAAAAACAAATAAATAAATAACCAAAGAGCCTTACCTGACTCAAAGCACTGTAAAGATGCCACAAATCTGGAACAGCAGGCAGGCAGGCGGGCAGCAGACGTGGAGCCGGTGACAGCAAGCAGACGACCAAAGCCCCGTAAAAGTTAGCTGCAAGCGCTGACTTTTATGGGGCTTTGGCTTCCACGATCGTCAGGGCAACGCAATAAACAATGGCCGCCGTATGTAAACATAGAGGAGGGCCGCGGGAGCATGCTCCCGCGGCCCTCCTCTATGTTTACATACGGCGGCCATTGTTTATTGCGTTTGGTGTGCGTCTCGCGGGCCGCCAAGTTAGGTCCGTGGGGCCGCTGGCGGCCCGCGGGCCGTACTTTGAGTACCGTTGCTCTAGACAAAACTTTGGAAAACATAGGCTGAGACATTCCAGATGACATGGCCACTGTTGTCTGGAATGAGCCACTTGCAAGAAAATGGAGGACTGACAGAACCTGCACCAGAGGGGGAATTCCTGTGGGTTGGCGGATGGGGGACATCAGGGCTGGCTCCAGCTGGGCACACAGTTCATGGATAGTGGCACGGTCAAGTCGGTATCGTAGTATGATGTGGCGTTCTTCCATTGTCGACAGGTCCACCAGCGGTCGGTACACGCGAGGATTCATCCTTCTCCTCGCAAGTCCCAGCGGACGGTGCCTAGGAATGACAACATGGAGCACAGAGTCAAGCCAATCCCTGGTACGTTCACCACAGCTTGCATAGCACACGGTTATGTATGTTTTGAAAGGCGTGTATGTGTGGCAATGCAAGGCCTAGGCCTGTGTGTCGCAGTAGAAATTATGCCATGTGGGCCCTTGAAATGGCGGCTGCCTGACCTGTGAAGTGGGACAATGGGATGTGAGGTCAATGCGCTGGCGGAGCACACCGTGGCGGTAGGCGGTTGAAGACCGCTACACGGAGCCGCATTGGTTAACATTGAAGCCTATGGGTTTCAGGAGCCGATGACGAGGTGCGCCGGCGGTAGCGGTACGCACCGGCGCGGTACGCACCGGCGCGGGCGTGACCGCCATTTTCTATCTGCCTAATCACTCGAGACCTGATCATCCACAGGAGAGGACCTATTCTGCAAGTGCTGCTGTGACCTCGGTCTGGAAGTGACAATGGCTGCTGCGACTGGGGAAAGGGCCCCTGCCTTCACGTCTGAAGAGTTGGAGAAGCTCGTGGATGGGGTCCTCCCTCAGTATGCGTTACTCTACGGTTCTCCAGACCAACAGGTAGGTACACCGGGTGCACATGGAATGGGCGATGCCTGTGTGGAGTGGGGTGGATGTAAGTTGGTGGGGTGGGGGGCGAATGAGGAGTGCAACGCACGACAGATGAGAGCATGTGCCATATGGCAAGGTTGGGGAGGGGGGGCCAATCACATCTAACATGCAGTAAGTTGATGAATGTTTCCTTCCCACCCTGTACATGTCACATAGGTCAGCGCCCATCAGAAAGTCGAGATTTGGCGTGCCATCGCCAAGGAAGTCCGGGCCCTGGGGGTCCACGTCAGACGGGGCACCCACTGCCGCAAGAGGTGGGAGGACATCCGCCGCGGAACCAGGAAGACCGCCGAGTCACTGCTGGGGATGGCCTCCCAACCTAGGAGGGGTGCCAGTCGTACCCTGACCCCCCTGATGTCCCGGATCCTGGCGGTGGCCTACCCTGATTTGGATGGGCGCTTGAGAGCATCACAGCAGACACAAGGGGGTGAGTATCAGCACATTCTGCAATCTTTCTGCGCAGTGGAGGCGTCTGGGTGGGGGAGGAGGGTTGTGGGTGACATTAGGCCAGGGCGCTTTCTGTAGTGTAGTCCTCTCCCTTAGGCATGGCCCTGTGCTCCCGGCCCCCACCTCTGTAGGGTGACAAGTACAGCTATTGATGGTCCAGCCTCACACATCTGCGCGTTTGTCCTCTCTTGACCTGTTGTCTTAGTCAGAAGTACTGAGTAGTGTACCCCGAATGCGCGGCTTAGTGCATGAGGCTCCTGTGTCTGTCCTCTCCGCCAACGGTGTTGACATTGCATGCACTCAACCTGGTCTTCTTTTTTCTCCCCCCACCCTTCTTCTTCATCTTCTTGTGCATGTGTGCATTAGCATCATCAGGCGGAGGAGATTTGGCATCGGAGCACGAGGGAGCTGCAAGTCACAAGGCCCCGGTGGGCCCAGGAACAGACACCGAGGGCACCAGTGATCCGGAGGGCGAGGGGAGCACCACAACGGGGACCGGTGGTGAGAGCAGCGACACAGACACATCCTCGGATGGGTGCTCCCTAGCAGTGGCGGAAACATCCGGGACCCCCGCCTCTACAGGTACAGCCGCCACCCAGCGCACCAGCCCCGCCCTCCCTGCAGCCCCTCAGCCTGCGCTCCGTGCCCGCTCGCCCAGGAAGGCGGGCGTCTCCTTCGCCCCAGGCACCTCAGCCCCTGCCCCTGTCACCCCTGCTGCTCTCAGTGCGGAGCTCATTGACCTTGTGAGGACGCTCATTGTTGGGCAGACTACCCTTTTGAATGCCATCCAGGGGGTAGAAAGGGAGGTGCATCGGAGCAATGCCTACCTGGAGGGCATTCATTCGGGTCAGGCTGCCCATCAATGATCGTTCACTGCTCTGGCCTCAGCACTGAAGGCAGCCATTGTCCCTGTTTCCAGCCTCCCTCTTCTGACTGCCTCCAGCCTGTCTCTGTCTCCTGTTCCTCAGCCTATCCCATCCACACCATCTGACCAGCCTGCACACACCTCAACACCCAAGGGCAGCTCATCCAGACACAAGCACCACAGATCCCACAAACACTCACCCAAGCAACACCCAGATGCAGACATTCCAACAGTCACTGCCACCCCTGTGTCCCCCTCCTCCTCGTCTCCCTCCTCCCTCCCTGTGACGTCTACACTCACACCTGCATGCACACCAACATCAGCCAGTGCTTCCATCACCACCACACCCTCCTGTACAGTCCGCACGCGTGCAGTCACCACCCCCACTGCCATTTACACGTCCCCTGTGTCCTCTCCCACTGTGTCTGTCACCCCCTCTTCCAAGACACACAAACGCAGGCAGCCACCCACCCAACAGCCATCCACCTCACGACAGCCTACAGCACCAGCACCTTCACCCAATGACAGCACACCTGACTCTCCTACAACCACATCCTCTTCCTCCACTCCCATCACCACTTCTCCTACCCTTTACCTTGGCCCTAAAAAACTTTTCCTGGCTAATCTTGACCTCTTTCCCTCCGATGACCTACCCCCTCCATCTGCAAAGAGTCCCAAGAGCACCACAGCCACCACCAGCCCAGCTTCGGGTGTCACTGTTGTGCATGGGTTCTGGAGTCCACCCTTTGCCAGCAGTGACACCTCAATCAGCAGCAAGGACACATCCAGCCCCCCCCCCCTGGCAAGAGGACCAGGAAACACAAGGGCCGCCGTGCGAGGACTGACACGGCTGCCCCCAAGGAGCAAACTTCGCCCACTTCACCAGCCACATCATCTAGGGGAGGCAAGGGCCCGAGAGCCCCATCTAAGGAGCGTAAGGGCAGCAGGGCGGAGAAGTCAGGCAGCAGGAGCGCGGAGCAGGTGGGCCCCACATGCCACATCCCAGCTGGAAAAGAGGACACCAAAGGGCCCAGGACTCCGTCCCCGAAGGGTCCAGAAGCATCACGGTCGGAGGGCGACTGAGCAGGGAGTCCAGGCCAGGTCTGGCTCCCTTGACCTACTGGATGTGCACCGCTGAACAGGGCCCGCCGTGCAGAAGAGCACCGCTGAACAGGGCCCGCCGTGGAGAAGAGCACCGCTGAACAGGGCCCGCCGTGGAGAAGAGCACCGCTGAACAGGGCCCGCCGTGGAGAAGAGCACCGCTGAACAGGGCCCGCCGTGAAGATAGGCACCGCTGAACAGGGCCCCGCCGTGCAGAAGAGCACCGCTGAACAGGGCCCGCCGTGGAGAAGAGCACCGCTGAACAGGGCCCGCCGTGGAGAAGAGCACCGCTGAACAGGGCCCGCCGTGGAGAAGAGCACCGCTGAACAGGGCCCCGCCGTGCAGAAGAGCACCGCTGAACAGGGCCCGCCGTGAAGATAGGCACCGCTGAACAGGGCCCCGCCGTGCAGAAGAGCACCGCTGAACAGGGCCCCCCGTGGAGAAGAGCACCGCTGAACAGGGCCCCGCCGTGCAGAAGAGCACCGCTCCGCTGGGCCCCGCCGTCTCAAGCACCGCTCCGCTGGGCCCCGCCGTCTCAAGCACCGCTCCGCTGGGCCCTTCCTCTCAAGCACCGCTCCGCTGGGCCCCGCCGTCTCAAGCACGGCTCCGCTGGGCCCCGCCGTCTCAAGCACCGCTCCGCTGGGCCCTTCCTCTCAAGCACCGCTCCGCTGGGCCCCGCCGTCTCAAGCACCGCTCCGCTGGGCCCTTCCTCTCAAGCACCGCTCCGCTGGGCCCTTCCTCTCAAGCACCGCTCCGCTGGGCCCCGCCGTCTCAAGCACCGCTCCGCTGGGCCCTTACTGTCAAGCACCGCTCCGCTGGGCCCTTCCTCTCAAGCACCGCTCCGCTGGGCCCCGCCGTCTCAAGCACCGCTCCGCTGGGCCCCGCCGTCTCAAGCACCGCTCCGCTGGGCCCCGCCGTCTCAAGCACCGCTCCGCTGGGCCCTTCCTCTCAAGCACCGCTCCGCTGGGCCCCGCCGTTTCAAGCACCGCTCCACTGGGCCCTTCCTCTCAAGCACCGCTCCGCTGGGCCCGCCGTCTCAAGCACCGCTCCGCTGGGCCCTTCCTCTCAAGCACCGCTCCGCTGGGCCCCGCCGTCTCAAGCACCGCTCCGCTGGGCCCCGCCGTCTCAAGCACCGCTCCGCTGGGCCCTTCCTCTCAAGCACCGCTCCGCTGGGCCCTTCCTCTCAAGCACCGCTCCGCTGGGCCCCGCCGTCTCAAGCACCGCTCCCCTGGGCCCCGCCGTCTCAAGCACCGCTCCGCTGGGCCCTTCCTCTCAAGCACCGCTCCGCTGGGCCCCGCCGTCTCAAGCACCGCTCCGCTGGGCCCTTCCTCTCAAGCACTGTTTATGGTTCACTGTGCCCACCATGCCTCCTCCTTGAGCAGTGGACACTGTCATCCACCAGATGGACTGTGGCTTTGCACTCCCCAGGATGGTGAAGTGGGCAACCCACCCACTGTAGAGACTTGAGAGACTGTGGCTTTGCACTCCCCAGGATGGTGAAGTGGGCAACCCACCCACTGTAGAGACTTGAGAGACTGTGGCTTTGCACTCCCCAGGATGGTGAAGTGGGCAACCCACCCACTGTAGAGACTTGAGAGACTGTGGCTTTGCACTCCCCAGGATACATCAATGGGCATGGTGGCCCCTTCGTGGATCTGGCGTCGTGGACTCATGTGGCTGTGGTGCCTCCCCCTTCCCTTCCCCCTGAGATGCCTGTAATTTTTTCATCAGATGCCCCTGCAGTGTTCTCTCCAAAGGACTCAGGTCTCCTGTGTGGGCTTTGCCCTTGTGTCGCTACACTGTAGCCCACGGACTGTTCCATTTAACTTTCATGTACAGGACTAATTGCCTCGGTTCTCCATGGCAGTGTATATAGTATCACTTTGTTATGGATATTTTGCATAGTTGACCGCTCCATATCAGAGTCTATTTTTTATATAAATTTTTCGTCCCAATTTATTTCTGTCTTTGCATTCTTAAGGGGGGTTTGGGTGGTGTCACTGTGCATTGTTGCTCTGCATTAGTGTGTACATAGTTTGGGGGGGGGTCGCATATGTGTGTGCCGTAAGCTTCCCTCCTCCCCCCCTCCCGTGTGTCGTAGGTGCAGTACTCACCGTTGTCGTCTGCGCCGGAGTTCGTACTCGTGGTAGATGAGAAGGTAGACGAGAGCAGGTAGGATGTTTAATTCGGGTTCCATGCTGTCCTCCTTCCTCGTGGAGTGTGTTTTGGTGCGCGTTTTCCCGTTCGTAGTCTGTTTCCGCCGTGTTTTTATCGGCGGGGCTCCCGCCCCGGAAAAGGTGGCGGATTGGTGAGTTGTGATAGTGTGGGCGGTACATTGTCTGCCGCCTGCCTGTTGGCGGTGACCGCCACGCTGTTTGTCTGCACGGTCATTCTGACCACCAACTGTGAATCCGCCAAAAACCCGACATCCAAGGAAGGCCGCCTCATCAGCGGGCGCGGAAAACTGGAGATGACCAAACCTCCACCGCCACGCCAACACAAACACGCCCATGCCATTCTGACCCACCAATCCACGCGGCGGTCTTTCAACCGCGGTATTCCATTGGCGGTACACACCGCCGCACTCAAAATACACACACACCTCCAAAACACTGCCACATTGGGCAATTTGAAATACACACACCTGACACACATACCAACAACACTCCCACACATCCATACAACTATAAAACACACACCCACATCACCCACAAACCCCTACGACCGAAGATCAGAGACAAAGGAGAGAGAGACACATCACAGAATAGAGAGCTACACCACACAGAGGCACACTACACCATCACACACACCACATAGAAGCACAAAGCACCACACACCAACACACTCATCACCATATACACCACCCCACACCTCATCCACACCACCCCATGGCACCCCAAAGGCACCCACGCTTTTCGGACCAAGAACTCCGGGTCATGGTGGAGGAAATCATAAGAGTTGAACCGCAGCTCTTCGGCTCACAGGTGCAGCACACCACTATAGCCAGGAAGGCGGAGCTATGGCAGCGGATCGTGGACAGGGTCAACGCGGTGGGACAGCATCCCAGAAATCGAGACGACATCCGCAAACGCTGGAACAACTTAAGGGGAAAGGTGCGTTCGATGGTCTCGCGACACAACATCGCAGTGCAGAAGACTGGCGGGGGACCCCCACCCACTCCACCCGAATTCACAGCATGGGAGCAAGAGGTACTAAACATCCTGCATCCTGATGGCCTCGCTGGAGTACACGGAGGAATGGACTCTGGTAAGTACAATCTCAACTACTTCACCCCCCCCCCCAGCATGCTAACCCCCACCACCACCCTCACCCCCAACCCCCCATCACACATCCTCCCTGAGAATGTCTCTCCAGCACAACCCACCCAACACCAACCCCTGCATGCCACCACAAACTATGGACACCCATCACCCAAGCATGACCACTGCACATACCCCCCCCCCCAAAACACCCCCACAACACGTCCCCCAAGGGAATGGCAGCACTGGGGGACAAGGGCACCAATCAATGGCACGCAATCGCACACACAGAAACAATAACCATACTCTCTTACCCCATGCAGGACCCGAACGCCAACACACCGGCCAGGAGGGTCCAGAAATGTCCATCCCCTCACCGGAAGAGGCCCCCAGTGATGACAGCAGCTCTGTCGACCTGGAACCTGATGACCAGCCCGGACCATCGGGGACCTCTGGACAGTCGGTTCCCCACACACAGGCCACAGCAGACCCAACCCCCTCTGGGACCAACAGCACAGCTCCCACCCAGCGGGCCCATGCCTCTGTCTCTAGGACAGGTCAATCAGCGGTGTGTCTGCCACTACAGGGCACCCAGGCTAACCCACCACCCCAACAACAACAGGGACCTGGGGGCAGTGGTAGTGGGCACACCGTCCAGGGGACAGAGGCCGGGGGAAACAGGGCAACTCGGAGGGCTGCTGTGCGACAGGGGGGGGAGGAGAGGCCCAGGGAACCCACTCTCCAAGAGGCCCTCACCACCATCATGGCAGCCTACCACCACTCCCAAGAGACGATGGCGACGGTACTGGCCAGGTTCCAGGAGATCCAGGCACAGCAGGAGGAACGCTACATGGGGTCCACCAATCAACTCACCAACATCTCTACCGCTATGGGGAGCATAGTCCAGGCCCTCAACCGGATAGAAGACACGTTGCGGGACCATGTGGCACCACACAGGGCCCCTGTCACTAGCCAGGAACAGCCTACCACCTCCGCCGGTGCTAGTGGACAGGAGGCCCCACCACAACGACAGGCCACCAGAACCCCACCTCCTGCTGAAGAACAACCACCCCGCAAGAGGAGCCTGAGATCAAAAAAATCGACAGAGTAGGATGTCAAGACCCCCGCCAGCATGAGACACCCCCTGAACTCATCCCACTGTCCCACATTGCCACCCTGTCCAACCTTGAACTGCCCCTGCTCCATCCTTCCACAGGCATATGGACAATGCACCTGTGAGACTGAGAACTGGACTCTGCCATGGCCATTACTCCACCCCCACCCATCACCGTGTTTATATCATGTACCATTATCTAGCACAAAAAATAAATCACTCAATGCACTGAAATCAAACAGGAGTCAGGCTGTATTATTTACAAATGTATAACACATTACCGATCAATTATGTTCTGTTAACTTTGTGCTGAACACATACCGAGATCAATAAGCATTAGTCCATGGGCTAACCAAGCAGTAGTCACGGAGTGGGTCATACAGCACTGAAAAGGGAAGGGAAAATCAAACATCAGTTTAAAAGAACTGGGGGGTCATAGACAAAGTTGAGAAGCAGAAGGCTTGCAGGAAAAGTAAAATGGCGTGGGTGATTCTTACCTGTGTGCTACTGAAAATACTGTTGGATAACTCTGTCCCTGTTGTCTGTGTCGTCCTCTGAGTCTTCCTCCTCTTCACTCTCCGCAGGCTCCACAGCTGCTTCAACACCACCATCTGGACCATCCTCCTGCAGGAAAGGTACCTGGCGTCGCAATGCCAGATTGTGAAGCATACAGCAGGCCACGATGATCTGGCACACCTTCTTTGGTGAGTACATCAGGGATCCCCCTGTCATATGCAGGCACCTAAATCTGGCCTTCAGGAGCCCAAAGGTCCTTTCTATGATCCTCCTAGTTCGTCCATGGGCCTCATTGTACCGTTCCTCAGCCCTGGTCCGGGGATTCCTCACTGGGGTCAATAGCCAAGGCAGGTTGGGGTAACCAGAGTCACCTATTAGCCACACACGTTGTCTCTGTAGCTGTTCCATCACATAAGGGATGCTGCTATTACGCATCACATACGCGTCATGCACTGACCCAGGGAACATGGCATTCACATGGGAGATGTACTGGTCAGCCAAACAGACCACCTGGACGTTCATAGAATGGTAACTTTTCCTGTTTCTGTACACCTGCTCATCGTCTTTTGGGGGGACTAAGGCTACATGGGTCCCATCAATGGCACCAATGATGTTGGGAATATGTCCAAGGGCATAAAAATCACCCTTCACAGTGGCCAAATCAACCTCCTCAGGGAATATAATGTAACTCCGCATGTGTTTCGTCAGGGCAGACAACACTCTAGACAAAACTTTGGAAAACATAGGCTGAGACATTCCAGATGACATGGCCACTGTTGTCTGGAATGAGCCACTTGCAAGAAAATGGAGGACTGACAGAACCTGCACCAGAGGGGGAATTCCTGTGGGTTGGCGGATGGGGGACATCAGGGCTGGCTCCAGCTGGGCACACAGTTCATGGATAGTGGCACGGTCAAGTCGGTATCGTAGTATGATGTGGCGTTCTTCCATTGTCGACAGGTCCACCAGCGGTCGGTACACGCGAGGATTCATCCTTCTCCTCGCAAGTCCCAGCGGACGGTGCCTAGGAATGACAACATGGAGCACAGAGTCAAGCCAATCACTGGTACGTTCACCACAGCTTGCATAGCACACGGTTATGTATGTTTTGAAAGGCGTGTATGTGTGGCAATGCAAGGCCTAGGCCTGTGTGTCGCAGTAGAAATTATGCCATGTGGGCCCTTGAAATGGCGGCTGCCTGACCTGTGAAGTGGGACAATGGGATGTGAGGTCAATGCGCTGGCGGAGCACACCGTGGCGGTAGGCGGTCGAAGACCGCTACACGGAGCCGCATTGGTTAACATTGAAGCCTATGGGTTTCAGGAGCCAATGACGAGGTGCGCCGGCGGTAGCGGTACACACCGCCACGGTACGCATCGCCGCGGGCGTGACCGCCATTTTCTATCTGCCTAATCACTCGAGACCTGATCATCCACAGGAGAGGACCTATACTGCAAGTGCTGCTGTGACCTCGGTCTGGAAGTGACAATGGCTGCTGCGACTGGGGAAAGGGACCCTGCCTTCACGTCTGAAGAGTTGGAGAAGCTCGTGGATGGGGTCCTCCCCCAGTATGCGTTACTCTACGGTCCTCCAGACCAACAGGTAGGTACACCGGGTGCACATGGAATGGGCGATGCCTGTGTGGAGTGGGGTGGATGTAAGTTGGTGGGGTGGGGGGCGAATGAGGAGTGCAACGCACGACAGATGAGAGCATGTGCCATATGGCAAGGTTGAGGAGGGGGGCCAATCACATCTAACATGCAGTAAGTTGATTAATGTTTCCTTCCCACCCTGTACATGTCACATAGGTCAGCGCCCATCAGAAAGTCGAGATTTGGCGTGCCATCGCCAAGGAAGTCCGGGCCCTGGGGGTCCACGTCAGACAGGGCACCCACTGCCGCAAGAGGTGGGAGGACATCCGCCGCGGAACCAGGAAGACTGCTGAGTCACTGCTGGGGATGGCCTCCCAAACTAGGAGGGGTGCCAGTCGTACCCTGACCCCCCTGATGTCCCGGATCCTGGCGGTGGCCTACCCTGATTTGGATGGGCGCTTGAGAGCATCACAGCAGACACAAGGGGGTGAGTATCAGCACATTCTGCTATCTTTCTGCGCAGTGGAGGCGTCTGGGTGGGGGAGGAGGGTTGTGGGTGACATTAGGCCAGGGCGCTTTCTGTAGTGTAGTCCTCTCCCTTAGGCATGGCCCTGTGCTCCCGGCCCCCACCTCTGTAGGGTGACAAGTACAGCTATTGATGGTCCAGCCTCACACATCTGCGCGTTTGTCCTCTCTTGACCTGTTGTCTTAGTCAGAAGTACTGAGTAGTGTACCCCGAATGCGCAGCTTAGTGCATGAGGCTCCTGTGTCAGTCCTCTCCGCCAACGGTGTTGACATTGCATGCACTCAACCTGGTCTTCTTTTTTCTCCCCCCACCCTTCTTCTTCATCTTCTTGTGCATGTGTGCATTAGCATCATCAGGCGGAGGAGATTTGGCATCGGAGCACGAGGGAGCTGCAAGTCACAAGGCCCCGGTGGGCCCAGGAACAGACACCGAGGGCACCAGTGATCCGGAGGGCGAAGGGAGCACCACAACGGGGACCGGTGGTGAGAGCAGCGACACAGACACGTCCTCGGATGGGTGCTCCCTAGCGGTGGCGGAAACATCCGGGACCTCCGCCTCTACAGGTACAGTTGCCACCCAGCGCACCAGCCCCGCCCTCCCTGCAGCCCCTCAGCCTACGCTCCGTGCCCGCTCGCCCAGGAAGGCGGGCGTCTCCTTCGCCCCAGGCACCTCAGCCCCTGCCCCTGTCACCCCTGCTGCCCTCAGTGCGGAGCTCATTGACCTTGTGAGGACGCTCATTGTTGGGCAGACTACCCTTTTGAATGCCATCCAGGGGGTAGAAAGGGAGGTGCATCGGAGCAATGCCTACCTGGAGGGCATTCATTCGGGTCAGGCTGCCCATCAACGATCGTTCACTGCTCTGGCCTCAGCACTGACGGCAGCCATTGTCCCTGTTTCCAGCCTCCCTCTTCTGACTGCCTCCAGCCTGTCTCTGTCTCCTGTTCCTCAGCCTATCCCATCCACACCATCTGACCAGCCTGCACACACCTCAACACCCAAGGGCAGCTCATCCAGACACAAGCACCACAGATCCCACAAACACTCACCCAAGCAACACCCAGATGCAGACATTCCAACAGTCACTGCCACCCCTGTGTCCCCCTCCTCCTCGTCTCCCTCCTCCCTCCCTGTGACGTCTACACTCACACCTGCATGCACACCAACATCAGCCAGTGCTTCCATCACCACCACACCCTCCTGTACAGTCCGCACGCGTGCAGTCACCACCCCCACTGCCATTTACACGTCCCCTGTGTCCTCTCCCACTGTGTCTGTCACCCCCTCTTCCAAGACACACAAACGCAGGCAGCCACCCACCCAACAGCCATCCACCTCACGACAGCCTACAGCACCAGCACCTTCACCCAATGACAGCACACCTGACTCTCCTACAACCACATCCTCTTCCTCCACTCCCATCACCACTTCTCCTACCCTTTACCTTGGCCCTAAAAAACTTTTCCTGGCTAATCATGACCTCTTTCCCTCCGATGACCTACCCCCTCCATCTGCAAAGAGTCCCAAGAGCACCACAGCCACCACCAGCCCAGCTTCGGGTGTCACTGTTGTGCATGGGTTCTGGAGTCCACCCTTTGCCAGCAGTGACACCTCAATCAGCAGCAAGGACACATCCAGCCCCCCCCCCGGCAAGAGGACCAGGAAACACAAGGGCCGCCGTGCGAGGACTGACACGGCTGCCCCCAAGGAGCAAACTTCGCCCACTTCACCAGCCACATCATCTAGGGGAGGCAAGGGCCCGAGAGCCCCATCTAAGGAGCGTAAGGGCAGCAGGGTGGAGAAGTCAGGCAGCAGGAGCGCGGAGCAGGTGGGCCCCACATGCCACATCCCAGCTGGAAAGGAGGACACCAAAGGGCCCAGGACTCCGTCCCCGAAGGGTCCAGAAGCATCACGGTCGGAGGGCGACTGAGCAGGGAGTCCAGGCCAGGTCTGGCTCCCTTGACCTACTGGATGTGCACCGCTGAACAGGGCCCGCCATGCAGAAGAGCACCGCTGAACAGGGCCCGCCGTGGAGAAGAGCACCGCTGAACAGGGCCCGCCGTGGAGAAGAGCACCGCTGAACAGGGCCCGCCGTGGAGAAGAGCACCGCTGAACAGGGCCCGCCGTGAAGATAGGCACCGCTGAACAGGGCCCGCCGTGAAGATAGGCACCGCTGAACAGAGCCCCGCCGTGCAGAAGAGCACCGCTGAACAGGGCCCGACCGTGGAGAAGAGCACCGCTGAACAGGGCCCGCCGTGCAGATAGGCACCGCTGAACAGGGCCCCGCCGTGCAGAAGAGCACCGCTGAACAGGGCCCGCCGTGGAGAAGAGCACAGCTGAACAGGGCCCGCCGTGGAGAAGAGCACCGCTGAACAGGGCCCCGCCGTGCAGAAGAGCACCGCTCCGCTGGGCCCCGCCGTCTCAAGCACCGCTCCGCTGGGCCCCGCCGTCTCAAGCACCGCTCTGCTGGGCCCTTCCTCTCAAGCACTGCTCCGCTGGGCCCCGCCATCTCAAGCACCGCTCCGCTGGGCCCCGCCGTCTCAAGCACCGCTCCGCTGGGCCCTTCCTCTCAAGCACCGCTCCGCTGGGCCCCGCCGTCTCAAGCACCGCTCCGCTGGGCCCCGCCGTCTCAAGCACCGCTCCGCTGGGCCCCGCCGTCTCAAGCACCGCTCCGCTGGGCCCTTCCTCTCAAGCACCGCTCCGCTGGGCCCCGCCATCTCAAGCACCGCTCCGCTGGGCCCCGCCGTCTCAAGCACCGCTCCGCTGGGCCCTTACTGTCAAGCACCGCTCCGCTGGGCCCTTCCTCTCAAGCACCGCTCCGCTGGGCCCCGCCGTCTCAAGCACCGCTCCGCTGGGCCCCGCCATCTCAAGCACCGCTCCGCTGGGCCCTTACTGTCAAGCACCGCTCCGCTGGGCCCTTCCTCCCAAGCACCGCTCCGCCGGGCCCCGCCGTCTCAAGCACCGCTCCGCTGGGCCCCGCCGTCTCAAGCACCGCTCCGCTGGGCCCTTCCTCTCAAGCACCGCTCTACTGGGCCCGCCGTCTCAAGCACCGCTCCGCTGGGCCCTTCCTCTCAAGCACTGTTTTTGGTTCACTGTGCCCACCATGCCTCCTCCTTGAGCAGTGGACACTGTCATCCACCAGATGGACTGTGGCTTTGCACTCCCCAGGATGGTGAAGTGGGCAACCCACCCACTGTAGAGACTTGAGAGACTGTGGCTTTGCACTCCCCAGGATGGTGAAGTGGGCAACCCACCCACTGTAGAGACTTGGGAGACTGTGGCTTTGCACTCCCCAGGATGGTGAAGTGGGCAACCCACCCACTGTAGAGACTTGAGAGACTGTGGCTTTGCACTCCCCAGGATGGTGAAGTGGGCAACCCACCCACTGTAGAGACTTGAGAGACTGTGGCTTTGCACTCCCCAGGATGGTGAAGTGGGCAACCCACCCACTGTAGAGACTTGAGAGACTGTGGCTTTGCACTCCCCAGGATGGTGAAGTGGGCAACCCACCCACTGTAGAGACTTGAGAGACTGTGGCTTTGCACTCCCCAGGATGGTGAAGTGGGCAACCCACCCACTGTAGAGACTTGAGAGACTGTGGCTTTGCACTCCCCAGGATACATCAATGGGCATGGTGGCCCCTTCGTGGATCTGGCGTCGTGGACTCATGTGGCTGTGGTGCCTCCCCCTTCCCTTCCCCCTGAGGTGCCTGTAATTTTTTCATCAGATGCCCCTGCAGTGTTCTCTCCAAAGGACTCAGGTCTCCTGTGTGGGCTTTGCCCTTGTGTCGCTACACTGTAGCCCACGGACTGTTCCATTTAACTTTCATGTACAGGACTAATTGCCTCGGTTCTCCATGGCAGTGTATATAGTATCATTTTGTTATGGATATTTTGCATAGTTTACCGCTCCATATCAGAGTCTATTTTTTATATAAATTTTTCGTCCCAATTTATTTCTGTCTTTGCATTCTGAAGGGGGGTTTGGGTGGTGTCACTGTGCATTGTTGCTCTTCATTAGTGTGTACATAGTTTGGGGGGGGGGTCGCATATGTGTGTGCCGTAAGCTTCCCTCCTCCCCCCTCCCATGTGTCGTAGGTGCAGTACTCATCGTTGTCATCTGCGCCGGAGTTCGTACTCGTGGTAGATGAGAAGGTAGACAAGAGCAGGTAGGATGTTTAATTCGGGTTCCATGCTGTCCTCCTTCCTCGTGGAGTGTGTTTTGGTGCGCGTTTTCCCGTTCGTAGTCTGTTTCCGCCGTGTTTTTATCGGCGGGGCTCCCGCCCCGGAAAAGGTGGCGGATTGGTGAGTTGTGATAGTGTGGGCGGTACATTGTCTGCCGCCTGCCTGTTGGCGGTGAACGCCACGCTGTTTGTCTGCACCGCCGCGGCGGTCGGAGTGTTAATGTGGCGGGCTGTGTTGGCGATTCCCGCCAGGGTCAGAATTCCATTTTTTCGAGCGCCGGCCTGTTGGCGGGTTGGCTGCCGCTTTATCACCGACCGCCAGGGTTAGAATCACCCCCTTAATGTGGCGGGCTGTGGTGGCGGTTCCCGCCAGGGTCAAAATTCCATTTTTTCGACCGCCGGCCTGTTGGCGGATTGGCCGCCGCTTTATCACCGACCGCCAGGGTTAGAATCACCCCCTATGTTTCTTTAATAGAAGAGAGGGGTGGCCAGTCTAGGATGGCCACCCCTCTCAGCCCAAACTATGTCTGAACTTTCTCTGGATACATGGAAATACCAACTTGACTAATATGATATGCAAAATATTTCACTTCTGTATTGTCAAATTCACACTTGTCAGGTTTACAGAAGAGTTGATGTTGCCTAAGTCTATCTGGCGCTTGCTTTACATGTCTGGTGTGATGTTCAGGATGTCTGAATATATTAGGATATCATCTAGGTAGCTTTCTACGGTGTGATTTAAAAGGTCAGAAAATACAGAATCCATGAATCTCTGAAAAATAGAAGGGGCATTGGTTCAACCAAAGAACATTCCTCGATATTTGTAGTGACCAAAAGGTGTACGAAATGCGGTCTTCCATTCATCACCTTCCTTTATTCTTAAAAGATGGTAAGCTCCCCTAAGGACTAACTTGCAAAATATCTGCGCCCCTCTGACTGCTTACAATATATATTTGATGAGAGGTAGTGGATATCGGTCCTTTATGGTAATTTTATTTAACCCACGAAAGTATATAGAGGGACTTGGATCCATCGTCTTTTTAGGCACGAAAAAGAGGGGTGCCCCAGCGAGGGAACAAGAGGGTGCAATCAGACCACTCCGTATATTTTCTTGCAGTTATTCCTTGAGTATTTTCTTTTCAAGTTGAATAGGAGAGTACATCCTACGGAAGGGGACAACAGCACCAGGTTCCAGGGAAATGGTACAATCATATTCCCTATGTGGAGGTAGTACTGGTTTAGTGGGTTTTTGGAACACGTCTATATAATCCAGATAGTGACCAGGTACCCCTTGAATAGAGTTTATGGAACACCCTACTTCTGGTACTGTTGATAACATTTTCTTTGTGACCAATATGTTTCTGAGGCATAACAATGGTCTTGACAGAATTGGGAGGACAGAGAAATAGTTCTGATTTCCCAATTGATACAAGGATTGTGCCGTGTAAACTAGGGTATTCCTAAGATTATTGTATGATTAGGAGAGGAGATCAGATCAAAAGAGACCAGTTCCTGATGTTTTCCAAAGCATAGACATAGGGTACGAGTTTTACTGATGACAGGACCGGAAGCTAATAGAGATCCATCAACTGTATAAACCTGTTCTGGAATGTCCTTAGATATTCATGGAATTTTTTGTTTCATGGCCTAATTCTCATCCAGATAGATTCGACTGGCTCCACAGTCCAATAATGCCAATGCCCTTTCTTCCCGACCATCCGGTAACTGCAGTGTAATAGGTAATAGAAACAAGGCAGTTGCATCTTCTTTGGAAGAACTAATATAAGGTATCTCAGAGAATCCCGTCCCCTCCCTTCTCATAGAGGATGGGAATTGGCGCTTCCCGAAGACTTCACAGGACGGACTGGGCAGGTAGGAAGCAAATGGCCAGAAGCTCCACAATAAAGACATAGGCCCTCATTATAATATTGGCGGAAAATACCACCTACTGCCGCGGCGACGGCCACCAAAAGACCGTCGCCGAGGCTACTAGCTGTCAGCCGTAATATGACCACAGCCGGATTTCCACCAGAGGGATGGCGGAAATCCAGCTGTGGACATGCTGGTGGATGGCGGTAAGGTGGTGCTGCTGCCAGCAGCAGCGCCACTCCAGTAGACCACCGCAGACCATATCATGACCCATGATACGGCCTGGCGGTGTTCTGCTGGCGGACGCTGCTGCTGGCAGCAACGCCCCATCCCGTCTCCTGCCGGAGGACCCCCTCACAAAAGGTAAGTCGGGTGCTCCGACAGGGGAGAGGGGTGGGGGGGGTGTTGTGTGTGTGTGGGTGGGTGTGTATGTCTGTGCGTGCGTGAATGCGGGTGTGTATTGCGTGTTGGATGTGTGTGCATGTATGGATGTGTGAGTGTGTGTATGTTGTGTTTTGTGAATGCCTGTGTGCTTGTATGTATGTAAGTGTGTGTGGATGTGTGTGTGAATGGATGTCTGCATGCGTGGCTGAATGTGGGAATGAGTGTGTGAATGTGTGTGTGTGTGTGCAAATGAAGGTGCATGAATGAAGGGGGGTCTGGAGAGGGGGGAGTGTGAGGGGGGCAGGGAAGACCCCCTATTAATGACAAGGAAGGGATTCCCTGTCACTAATAGTGCCTACCGCCATGGTTTTCATGGCGGTAAGGAAGCCACGAAAACCATGGTTGTGGACGGGGTCATATTCCCGCAAGTGGGCTAGTGACGGCCGATGGGCAGGAGACTGAAGTCTCCAGCCTGGCAGTCGTTACCGCCGTGGCGGACGTTGTGGTACATTGGCGGTTTGGCTTGAGCCAAACTGCCAATGTCTTAATATGGACTGTTGCCAGTTCTAGCCTACATATTAACTCCATCCGCCAGGGTCATAATGACCCCCCTAATCCTTTTCTTTGTCTATTTTCACGTTCACTAGCAGTTAGAGGGCCATGAGCAGTGTCTATTTGCATTGATTCTCCTTCTGCAGCTTCTCTTAATTCAGGGCGAGACTCTTCAGAACGATGGATGATGGTACGTGGGTTCCCTGCATGAGATGGTCCACAATTCTTTCTCTTTTCCAGTCTGTGTTCCTGTAGACCATACTCTATGGAAAGCGCTAAATCCATTAAGCTTCGTAAATCTTCCACTCTAGCTGAATGTACTAGTTCGTCTTTTATCTGTTCTCAAAGACCTCTACAAAAAAGAGTTACAAGAGTGCATTCTACCCACATAGGGGGTCATTCTGACCCTGGCGGTCATGGACCGCCAGGGCCAACGACCGCGGAAGCACCGCCAACAGGCTGGCGGTGCTTCTGGGGCCATTCTGACCGCGGCAGTACAGCCGCGGTCAGAAAAGGGAAACCGGCGGTTTCCCGCGGCCCCAGGGAATCCTCCACGGCGGCGCTGCAAGCAGCGCCGCCATGGGGATTCCGACCCCCTTCCCGCCATCCTGTTTCTGGCGGTTTTCACTGCCAGAAACAGGATGGCGGGAACGGGTGTCGTGGGGCCCCTGGGGGCCCCTGTAGTGCCCATGCCACTGGCCCCATTAAGATTTTCAGTGTCTGCTTGGCAGACACTGAAAATCGCGACGGGTGAAACTGCACCCGTCGCACACCAGCAACTCCGCCGGCTCCATTCGGAGCCGGCTTCCTCGTTGCTGGGGCTTTCCCGCTGGGCGGGCGGGCGGCCTTTTGGCGGTCGCCCGCCAGCCCAGCGGGAAAGTCAGAATGACGGTACGGTCTTCTGGCGGTTCCCGCCAGGCAGGCGGCTTCTGCCGCCCGCGGGGGTCAGAATGAGCCCCATAGTCTCTGCTGCCAGTTGTCTAAAACGCATAATATATTGTAGAACATCCTGGGTACCTTGCTGGGTATCACATAAAGCTTCTTCAGCAGACGACTCCAATCCCTGGCGTTCAAACATTTGTTTAAAGGCAGCGACAAAAGCTGAATAGTCAGACAGCACAGGGTCATTGGAAGCTACCAAAGGAGTTGGCCAGGCCAGAGACAGGGCACTAATTAAATATCCCACTTTAGTTTTATCTTGCACAAATTGGGATGGTCGGAATGCAAAATAGACTGTCAGAGTATCGAGGAATTCACGCAACGTGTTGGGATCCCCTGAAAAACGTGACATATTAGCTGAGACAGTAGGGACATCTGTTGTTCGGGAAACCAAGGCTTGTCGTAAAGCTGCATTTTCATTTCGTAATTGTTGCAGTTCCCGGTCTTGTTGTTGAATGGTTAGGAGTAGTGACTGGTTGGTTTCTGCAGCAGCCGTCAAGGTATTCTCCTTACTGCTTGACGAAGACTGGTTCTTTTGCCGCTGCAATCTGCCACGGATTATTAATTGCTTATGACTCAGGCCAAGTGGAACTGCAGAGTGGTCTCGATCTTTGTAGGTTCTACCTTGACCAAGGTAAGGGCAGCCCTTTCTGGTAGTCACGGTGCTGCTGACAATGGGACGTCAAAAGGCAGTCCCTATCCTCCAGAAGGTGTCCCAGAGGAAAAAAACCCAAAGGGAAAAACCTCTAGACTGGAACTCCCTGGAACAGAGAATAAGCACAAAAAGGTAAGTCTTCCAATAAAAGAAAACAAATACTGGAAAAAACTGGAACAGGCGAAGAAAAAGGCTGTAGGAAAACAACCGGAGTGTGATCACCACCAAATGAAGTGTTGCAGTGCAAGGAGAGCAAGAATCTCACTCCTAATATACCCTAAAACAGGAAGTGACAGACAGGAAAAAAAAAACGTTATGTTGCATTGGGAAAGGACCATAGGAGAATATAGAGGAAGGCGCTAGTTTGGAAAAGGATTTTAATGCATGCAGGGAAAAGGGTAGAAGAAAGGCATGCTGGGATAAAGAAGAACTTTGCTCCTATGTGTAGAAAGAAAAGAAAGAAGAGAAGGAGAAAGAAGAAAAAAGAAGAAAAGAACTGGCATCACCAGGTAAGTGAGGGGTTGGGCTGGGTGCACACTCCTAATGTCGATGGCACGCCACGCTCTGAACTCGCCGAGGCCCGATGCCAAATCTAGGGCCTCGTGGGAGAGGATAGCAGTCAGAATGGGCATGGCACACCCTGCAGCCGGACAAATGAACCGTGGCTCCAGCCGTGCCCTGAGCCGCGCCCGAGTCGAACCGAATGTTCTGCTCGGGCCGTGGCACGACAGGAAGTTGTTGCACTGTATAATTTGCACATTAAGTAACTGTTGACTATATTAGTGCAGTAAGATATGGGCAGCTTTTAATATGTTTAGTCTTTCAAGACTATACGTTCCCACTGTTTTATAAACCTTGCTTTCTCACTAAATTCCTTTGCTTTAAAGAAACTCATTTGCTAATCTTTTTTCATTTTTTCTCAAGAGGAGGACCCCCCACAAAGCCCATGTTTGTCCATTAAGCTTGCTCGCTTTGCTCACTACATAGAAGTCACACCCAACTTTTACACCCCACCACTTTCAAATGTCACCAGCCACCACTGATCCCTAGTATGTTGCTCACCTTGCCCAAATAGTTAAATCCTATGGCTTTGAAATAATTTCCTATGCAAAGTGGTACCACAGGTACCCACGACACATACATTAAATGCTACTAGTGGGCCTGTGGCATTGATTGTGCTACCCACTTAAGTAGCCCTTAAACCTGTTGCAGGTCTGCAATTGCACCCTGTGTGTGCAGTTTTAAATTGCCATGTCGACCTGCCAACATCACCCTTTTGCCAGGCCTAACCCTTACCTTTTTAAGACATATAAGGCACCTCTTACGGTAGACTCTGATTAGTTTAAAACCTGTTACACTGTTCCTTAGAAACAACTTCTTAGTACCAGAGAGGAGAAGCGGTGACCTGATGTGTTTGCTTATTAGGAGACAATGCCCTCAACCACCTTTAGGTGGTATGCTTCATAATCGGGCCTGCTCCTCGTTGGGCTGATGCTGAAATGCTCATTGGGCTCGCAAGGCCTTTGTCAGAGATCTTTTTGATAGGTGCCAGAAAAATACTTGAGGTGCAAATTGTGTCCCAGTGTACAGTGAAGCGAATGACTGGAAAGGTTGTGGGTTCAAATTGGCTTTAGGTACTGTAATTTTACTGTGAATGCTAGTGTTTATGTCAATAGGAAGTCACCAGAGAGAATGCTCTGATCTTCTCCGAGTTTAAGCCAGTGTATTTAATTTGCAATACTACCTAGCAGGGGTCAACATGTTTCATGCCTGGTTAGTTCAGAAAGGATCAAATGGTGTTTCATCAGGACCAAACAATAGAAAAACCTAGTCTTCACTAAAAACGAGTAAGAATGCTCCCATAAAGAAGTGTTCTTCCAATCTATGTAACTTAGACTAGTGTTTCTATCCCATTGTCGGGTGACCTGAAAACCAAACCATAAAGTAACAACATTGCACTGAATTTCAATGGACCGTCCTGTGTGCAGTCACATTGGGGTCCACATGCACACACTGGTGAGTTAAATGTTTGCAAAAAAAAAGCATGCCAAACTCATGCCTTCACATCTATGAGATAAGATAAAGCATATGGTGTAATAGTGTGAGTAACGCCAAACACACAGATCAAGCGTATCACCCTCCTAAAATCAGGAAAACGCCTTTTGGGATATTGTGGAATCCCAATACAGCTGTAAATCTGGCAATAAGGTTTTAACACAGATTTATGTAAAGATTGATATAAAGAAATGAATAAAGCAGACATCAATTAAAGCATATAATGAGGAGGGCAGAGACCCCAAATAAAACAGAAATGGCCGAAGACAGGATGCATGTTCCTGAGCTGCACATGAAACGTGCTCCTGCCCGGGACTGCTGAATAATCGGGATGTGCTCGCCCGTATCGGTAAACAATATTCTGCATTTGTGATTAAAGTGTTAGGTTTAAAAATGCTCCCGCCCGAGGTCACTTCAAATGAAGGGTTACTGAACTAGGGTATGCATGAAAGGAGGTTCTGCTCTACTTTAGAGGCAGAGTGAGTATTGACCCCCATGGGTAAGAAGTACAGAGAGTGAAAATGCTCCGACACAAGACTACTGATAGTATGTAAATGAACCGGGCTGCAAAAGTTGTGTCTCCTGCAGACCCTTAAAAAGCTTGTTTGGAGGCTGAGGTCTTGAGACCAACCTGTCGTCGACGACCTTGGAAGTGGCTGGGCTTGGGAGTCGCCATGTTATGAGTCGTTGATTAGGGGTGGTGAGGCTTCTCTCATTGGCTGGTGGTCGATGTCGAAAGACTGACATCTGCAAGCATGTTTAAAGAGACACTCCCATGCCAATGCTTACGTATGGGTTAGTCGAAGGGCTATCAAGGTTATCAAAATGAGGAGTGAATGTAAGGCCACTCAAAAAGTTGCAAAACCAATGGGCAAAATATGCCAAAAATTAAATTGAATAAACTGACGTCAAATATATCCATGGTGGAAAATGATATTGAAATTATGTATAGAAAAATGCATATAGGTAAATGCCCCATAATCGGGAAACAAAGCCATGAAGGTGATCTATTTGCCTGAGGGTACAGAGGTATTAATTAGGACAAGCCCAAGAGGTTGCCTACAATAGAGACTTCCCTAGGGACCAGAAAAAATGCATATCGCCACACATGCAGTCTAGTGGACTATTATCGTCGCTCTGCTGAACGGCAAAAAGAACTGTAGGCCTAGTGGTAAAAGGAATCTTGGATAGGTAGGATGTCAGAAGGGAACAACAACCCTGTTAGTTGAAATAGACCCACCTCTGTTCCTTCGCAAAATGTTTTTTTGGTAATGTTATGTGTCTGTAATGGTTTCTAGGACAACCCATTGGAGGTTGTTAGGAGTATGATGACTCTCTATGAAGTGTGAGCTCAGTTTCATCACAGCCCATTGACATGCGATGGTGCTAGGGCACTTATTGATCCGGATCTTAACATTTCTAGTGGCCCTGCCTATGTAGCAGAGTCAGCACGGGCAAGTGATTCGGTATATACAATTTTCGGTTTTACAATTAGTATGTTTATGGAGATTCCAAGTCCCTGCTGGTCCCAAGTCAACAAGTGTGGTGGTAGTTGTAACCACGCAGACATTGCATTGGCCACAAGGATGGTGACCTTTCACTGGGGGCAAGTTCCAGTTATTGAACTTAGCAATAGATTTTGTATGTGTTCTCTGCCATGGTCTGGTGTGTACCAGATTATCTTTGCAAAAATAGGTTTCTCTATGGAATTGTCTCCACTCCTCAGTATCGCCCAACGTTTCTTAATCATTTTTTTAACTTCATTTGATAGGGGTTTGAATGTAGTCATGCAAGTCAGTCTGTACTTTTCTGGTTTGGGGTAAGCTACCAACAGGGCTTCTCTATGGTTGTTGCACATTCTCTTAGATGGCATGTTAATAATATGTGATGGATAATGGTGATTCCTCAATTTCTGTGTAAGTTCCCTTGCCTGGATGTCTAATGTACGGAGTTCACTGCAATTACGTCTGAGCCATAAGCATTGGCAACAGGGTAGGTTGGCTTTCAGAGCCCTTGTGTGATGGCTCTGTTAGCGCGTCTGACCTTACTAAGTAAACTTCCAAGGGGACGCAAATAGGTCGATGAACCTTTTGACTCGCAATTAAGATGATCCCACCATATTTATTTCCCTATATTAACAATGTTAAAATCATGTAAATTAACCTCAAAATCAAATGATACACATACAGAAACAACACTGGCTGTCCAAAGTTATGGAAAAAGCGTAATCTAATCAAAGCTTGAACTATTACACATTCTAAGGTTACAGTAAAAATTAATAACAAGAAAAATTCGCAAACGAGATCCCATACAGGTAGCTTCAGCAAAAAAACTTATCAAACATCATTCCTTATTAGCAGATTTTCATTAGTGAGGATCCTTAACTAACACCATATTAGCATCAGCATGTTGGGTTTCATGAAAAACAATTTAGTAACACAAATTTAAAAAAACATCTGACTATGGCTCTCGCAAAACAGTGCGGTTGGTACCTAGAAAGAAAAAGCAAATATGCATGACAGACACATGAGTACAAACAATACCTCTTCTCAATTGGATCGGCAAGACAAGATAGTCTTCATCATCAGGACATCAACCCATCAGCAAGACATCAGGATTCAGCATCAAAGTTCAGAAAACGCAAAGTCTTTAAGCAATAAAGTTAAGCACGTCTCTTGTCAAGACGGAAAATGGGCAAGAATGGGCTAATGGCAAATGCTCGTCTCCTCTCAGTGCAGTCCTGTTAAGTTAAATTACCTAAAACTATTTCCCAAATCCCTATTGGTCAAGGGATCGCATGTTCACAGTTTGTCCAATAAAACTAAAACTCCAGTTCTATGAATTCTAGCATTACTCCGTTCACATGTGGCTGATTGTTTTTTCCTGCAATGTTCTCATAATCTGACTCGTCAGGTAACAACATTGTTGCAGCTTTCACTCCAGTCAGTGTCTCCATTGTTCTCCTCTTGAGAAAGCCAGTCTTACACACATTACACACATAGGCCCTCATTATGAGATTGGCGGTAAATCCCACTTATAGCCACGCTGACTGCCGCCAACTTACCGCCGCCACGGCGGATATCCGTTTACCATATTACGACACACAAACACCAATCTGTCGCTATTCGGCCGCATAAACAATTCCACCAAAAGTTAGTGATAAACTGGCGGTATCAAAACCCACACCGTTATGGCAACGGAACAAGACCCACCACATTATGACCCACGAATCACCACGGCGGACATTCAACAGCAGTAAACCATTCGTCGTACATACCGCTGCGCTCACAATTGACACCTACATATAAAACAACATTACATTGGTCAATTTAAATAACACACACCTGACACCCATACACACACCACTATAAAACACACCCCAACATTACCCACAACCTTTTATGAACACGAAAAATAGCCAAGAGACAGACACCAAGACCACAGACAAAACCAAAGCCACAAACCACTTACACCTATACACCACCCAAGCACCCCACATCACACACTCCAACACATTTCCCAACACACCCTCACCTACACACCTCAGACAACACCCATGGCACCACAAAGACAACCCTAATTCACAGAGGAGGAGCTAAGGGTCATGGTGGAGGAAATCATCAGGGCAGAGCCACAGCTATTTGGAGCACAGGTGCAGCAGATATCGATAGCTAGGAAGATGGAGCTATGGCGGAGAATCATGGACAGGGTTGACGCCAGGGGGCAGCACCCCAAAACTAGGGATGACATCAGGAAGAGGTGGATCACCCTACGGGGAAGGCAGGTTCCATTGCAGCAAGACACTAACTTGCTGTACAGAGGACTGGCGGTGGACCCCCACATCCTCCCCCACAACTAACAGCATGGGAGGAGCAAGTCTTGGCAATCATGCATCCTGAGGACCTGGCAGGAGTAAGAGGAGGACTGGACTCTGGTAAGTCAACTCTCTACTACTATCACCCCCCTACCTGCATGCCATCACATACTCCCACCCTCACCCTCACTCCCATCACTCCACCACCTCCCACACACCCCACCATCACATCTCACTCATCCCAATGCCAAGCCCTGCATGCCATACCAATGCATGGACATCACTCACAGCCCTGCATTGACACCTATCACTAAAGCGTGCACACTAGAGAGAATCAGCTTTCCCACCATATACCAACTTACACAAGTGAAAGCTGCCAGGGCAAATACAACCAAAGAGGGCAAGCCACGGATGCACAATATATCAGACACAGAAACAATAACACATCATTTACATCCCCACAGGTACCCCGGCCAAAGTCAGCTGAGAGGAGGTGCCAGCAATATCCAGTCCCCCAACAGAAGAGGCCCACAGTGATGACAACAACTCTGGTCTTCAGGATCTGGATGACCAGCCTGGCCCATCAGGGACCTCTGGACAGCTGGTTACCCAGGCCCAGTCACACACCACCACAGAGCCTCCTCCATCAGGAAACACCACCACAACACCCACCCAGCATACCCATACCTCTGTCCCCAGGACAGGTCAATCAGCAGTGTGTCCACCTCTATAGGGACGCCAGGCCACACCTCTTACCCAAGACAATTAAGGACCTGGGGTCAGTGGCAGTGGGCATACAGCTCAGGGGACAGAGGCACGTGCCACCAGAGACACTGGGAGGACTGCTGTGCGCCAGGGGGAGGACAGACCCAGGGAACTGACTCTCCAGGAGGCACTTACCAAGATCCTGGGAGCACATAATCATTCCCAGAACACGATGGGCCAGATCCTGGACAATGTGCAGGAGAACAGGTGGCTGCAGGAGGGACAGTTCCAGGTGACTAGGGAGGACTTTCAGGCCATCAACACCACCCTGGTCTCCATAGCAGGGCTGCTGGCAGACATGGCCAATATTATGAGGAAGGCAGTCACACAACAACGAGCCCCTGCCACTAGCCAGACATCTGAACAGCCTTCCACTTCCGCTGCCGCTAGTGGCCAGGAGGCCCCGCCAAAGGACGAAGAGCCCACCAGCACTCCTCCACCTGCAGAAGGTGAACAACCCTGCAAATGTTCCCTGCCAACCAGGCAGAAGCCAGAGACACTTGCTAAGAACCCCACCCGAAAATGAGACTCTCCTGATTGTCACCTTTGTGTCCCACCCTGTCACCCTGTCCACCTTGAACTGCCATTGCTTCCCTTCCTATGTCCCCTTAGACAATGCACCTGTGCTACAAACAGACTGGAACAATATCCTGGACTTTCCTCCATCATCACCCCATTCTATTGCACTTCCCCTCAATATTTTAGCACTTCAATAAACACCCTTGGAAAAAAACAGAAGTATGGAGTATGTCAAATTTTTCAAGTATGTATTCATTTAAACAGTTACAAACATTGCAATGCAACTGTACAGAAAATGAGCATAGGTTAATGACCTGTAGCTGGCTGCAGTGATCACATTAGGAGCATATGTGAGGTCACCGACATCTGTAAAATGAATTGCCAAAGGGTACAGTAAGCGGGCATAGAAATGGGAAATAACAGCATGCCAGTGCCACAGAAATTCCACAAAATCTCATTTAAATGTGAAGTAACACTGTCTTACTTGTGTGTCATTGGAAGTACTGTCTGATGACTGATGTTCTGTTGTCCTCATCCTCATCCTCTGCCTCCTCATCCTCACTGTCCACAGGGTCCACTGTTGCCACGCGGTCATCTCCTGCCTCCTCCTCCTGCAGAAAAGGCACATGGCTTCTCAGGGCAAGGTTGTGCAACATGTAGCATGCCACTATTATCTGTCAGACCTTCTTGGGTGAGTAGCACAGGGATCCACCTGTTAGATGTAGGCACCAAAACCTGCCCTTCAGGAGGCCAAAGGTATGTTCAATGATCCTTCTTGTTCACCCATGTGCCTCATTGTAACGTTCCTCTGCCCTGGTCCTGGGATTCCTTACAGGGGTCAGTAGCCATGATAGGTTGGGGTAACCAGAGTCACCTGCAAATATTGAGGGACAACATTTAGTCACACACTAACCCATATGGCCCACACCATACCCATACACCAACAACCACTGGGTGGGAACCAGGGCTCCCCTATTAGGCACATCCTGTGCCTCTGGAGTTGGGCCCTCACATTTGGGATGCTGCTATTCCTCAGGACAAAGACATCATGCACTGACCCAGGATACTTAGCATTGATGTGGGAGATATATTGGTCCGCCAAGCACACCATCTGTACATTCATAGAGTGGAAACTCTTATGATTTCTGAACACCTGTTCTTTTTTTTTTTTTTTTGTCCTCATACACCTCTGGCCTTCAAACCACTCAATAGCGCCCTTATGATGTTCACCAAACGCAGACTTAGCTACGGCCAGGGAGAAACAAGCTCTCTCACTTAGACACTGAAATCAGTGTCCAAACCTGTTCATTTTGACAGGGGGGACAAATGCAATATGTGTTCCATCAATCGCCCCAATTATGTTGGGGATATGTCTCATTGCATAGAACTCGGCCTTCACTGTGGCCAAATCTTCAACCTGGGGAAATACAATGTTGCTGCAATTGTGTTTAATCAGGGCAGACAACACTCTGGTCAGCACTATTGAAAACATTGGCTGCGACATTCCTGCTGCCAAGTCCACTGTCACTTTGAAAGAACCATTTACCAGTAAATGAGAACTTGCACAAGAGGGTGGATCCCAGAGGGGGTGAAGGATAGCAGATATCAGAATTGGGCACACAGCTCTGTGATTGTGGCCCTGTCAAGTCTATGGGTGAGGATGATATGCCTGTCCTCCATTGTTGCTAGGTCCACCAGTGGTCTGTACACAGGGGTATGTCTCCATCTCCTAGTCATCCACAGCAGTAGCAATCTATGGGGCAAAAGAGTGAGGAGCAGGTCACAAACTGAACAATGGGGCTACAACAGAACTTTACATGCTGTTAACTTGTAATGGGTAAGTGTGAATTGTCCAGTATGTCCAAATTTCACCAGTGATGCAACAAACATCCAGGGCCTGCCCCCCTGCTGAAATGGCATCCGCCTGTCCCGTGTGGAGGGACAGGTGGAAGTGAGGTAATTCCGTTGTGTGCCGTTGCGGGATGCGTTCGGGAACCGCCGTGCAACTCCTAATTGGTTAACATTGGGCCCTACGGCGTACAGTGGCCAATGATGATCTACGCCGGTGGTGACGGTATGCACCACCGTGGACGTGACCGCCATTTCCTAACTGATACCTCACTTGCTACCTGATCATCCACAGGAGAGGACTCACACTGCATGTGCTGCTGTGACCTGTGTCTGGAACCTACCATGGCCCGTGTGACTGGGGAAAGGGCCCCAGCCTTCACTTCGGAGGAGTTGGAGACACTGGTGGATGGGGTCCTACCCCAGTACGGACTGCCTTATGGGCCTCTAGACCAACAGGTGAGTACACTGTGGGCACGATGCATGTGGCATGAATGCATGGAGTTGTGTATGAAGGCCTCGTGTAAGGGGGGTGGGTGGATGTCCTCTGGGCGGCGTAATGGTTGTGTGCTGGGCCATGTGTGTGTAAATGGTGATGTAAAGGGGTATGGTGGGCCAAAAGTGTAACAGGCAGGACTGTTTGACTTATATTATTTTAATGTGTGCATTTCCTCTGCAGGTCAGTGCCCATCAAAAGAAGGGTATATGGCCTGCCATCGCCAAGGACCCTGGGGGTCTATGGCAGACAGAGCACCCACTGTCACAAACGGTGGGAGGTCCTGAGACGCTGGGCACGGTAGACGGTGGAGGCCCAACTGGGGATTGCCTCCCAATGAGGAAGGGGTGCCTGTCGAATCCTGACCCCCCTGATGGCCCGCATACTGGTGGTGGCCTATCCTGTGCTGGGTGGGTGCTTGAGGGCACCACAGCAGCCACAAGGGGGTGAGTACAGTGCCCATCATTACAACTTATGCATGATAGGGTGGTATCGGGGTGGTGGATGGGTGTCAGTGGGTGCCCCTAGGCCAGGCCTGACATTGCAGCGTAGGTCCCCTGGTGGCTAGGGTTCTGAGGGGATAATCCTGCTACCTAGCTCGTTGGCATCCACTACTGGTCCGGGCTGCGTGGGACCCAAGAGTGCTGCATTTGGCGGTGTGTGCCCCTCCCCATGCTTTGGCTGCTAACTATTTCTCTGGTAGTGCTATGGCATGTTGCATAGGCCTCTGTGTGTGAGGGTGCTGTGTACGCCTACGGTGGTGTTGGTGCAGCCATTGACCAAGTGTATCCTTTATCTCCCCCCCTCATTTTTTTGTCACCCTGTCCTTATGTGCATTAGCATCATCTGGGGGAGGAGCAGAGGCACCAGCGACGGAGGGAGCTGCATCCCACAGGACCCAAGAGGCACAGTCCACCGATGCTGAGGCAACCAGTGGGACGGAGGCCGAGGGGAGCACCACAGCGGAGTCTGGAGGGGACCGTTCTGACACAGATACCTCCTCCGATAGAAGCTCCCTGGTGGTGGCAAACACCTCTGAGACCACCCCAGCTACAGGTACAGTCACCACCCCCTGTACCAGAACCGCCCTCCTAGCAGACCCTCATCGGTTGCCGTGCCCGCTCATCCAGAAGGGAGGGCATCTCCTTCGCCCCAGGCACCTCAGGCCCTGTCACAGTGAGCCCTGCTGCCCTGAGTGAGGAGGCTATTTACCTTCTGAGATCCATCTCTGTAGGGCAGTCAACCGTTGTGTACGCCATCCAGGGGCTGGCAGCCCAGATGCAACAGACTAATGCATTCCTGGAGGGCATTCACACTGGCTTGGCGAATCAACAGAGATCGATTCAGGCTCTGGCCTCCTCTCTGATGGCAGCCATTGTCCCTGTTTCCACACTCCCCCTTCCAACTTCCTCTTCCCAATCCCATTCTTCTCAACCCTAACCTATCCCAAGCACACAGGCAGACGTGCATGCACACAAGACAACACACAAGAGTGGTACAGGGTAACACAAGCACCCCACATCATCCCACAGGCACTCCCACAAACACCATCCAGGTGGAGACATACCAACATCCACTATTTCCACTGTCTCCCCCTCTTCTCCTCCTCCTCCACCTCCCTCCCAGTTCCGTCTACACTCACACCTCCATGCACTACATCATCATCCACTACAAGCAGAACACAGACCTCCCCAACAGCCCTGCACCTTCACAACAGCCATGCACATGTCCCCTGTGTCTGCCCCCCCCAAGGTACACAAATTCAAGCAGTCAGACACCCAACAGTCATCCATCTCACAACAGCATCCAGCCCATGCACCTGCACCCAAAATCAGCAGACAGACACCTCCAACAACCACTCCCTCTTCCTCCACTCCCAAACCTTCTCCCTCTTCCTGCCCCGCTGTCCCTAAAAAACTGTTCCTATCCACCATTGACCTCTTCCCTCCCCCACCAGTCCTGCACGCCTTGCCAGGGTGGGAAGAACCCAGCCAAGCACCTCAGTCACCCAGTCCACGGGCCCAGACGTCACCACACCCACTCGTGGTGGAAAAGGATCCAGGGCACATGTCCTGAGGGTGAAGGTGCCTGCACCAGGCAGCCTCAAGGGAAAGGAGCCTGCCCAAGCTGCTAGGAAGACAAAGGAGCCTTCCCCAGCTGCTGTCAGGAAGACAAAGGAGCCTGCCCCAGCTGCTGCAAAGATGGGAAAGGAGCTTGCCCAAGCTGCTGCCAGGAAGACAAAGGAGCCTGCCCCAGCTGCCAGGAAGAGCAAGGGGCCTGGGGCAGGAACTGAGACAGAGCCCTCACCACCAACCATGGTTGTGCAGCCGTCCGAGGTTGCAGGGGATGGGCAGGAGCCTCCCCACCAGCAGCAGCACCACCACCTCCAGTGAGCAGCCGTCTGAGGTTGCAGGGGATGGCCAGGAGCCTCCCCCCACCAGCAGCAGCACCACCACCTCCACTGAGCAGCCATCACTGCCGGCGGACGGTATGTAATCCTGCCTCCATAGACTGCTGTGCGGCCTGCCCCCTTCAAATCCAGTGGGTATGACGCCCACCTGGGAGAAGGTGACTGTAGCCGGGCGATCCCGGCTACGGACACAGCAAATGACGTATCGGCTGAAGCCGATACGTCATTTCCGCGTCTTACCGTTGTCAGGGAGACGCGGCCGGAGCGCGGCCGGCAGGACGGCGTTGCCCGGGAAACGACGTATGTTTCCCGGGTTAAAGAGGAACAAAAAGGAGACGCGAGAGACAGGAAGGGGGAGAGAAATGCGGAGAACGAGAGGCGAGCGTAGAGAAAAGGCAACACGGAGAGACCAAGGCAAGAGCAGAGCGAGGAGGAAAAGAGCACCAGGAAAGAAGCAGACGAGGAACTGGATGACAGAGAGAGAAGAGAAGAGTTCCTGAACCTGGAAACAGGACACCAGCAGGAGGAACACTACCAAGCCAGCCACGACCCTGGAGGGTCGTGGCTTAACAAGGTACGGTCCTTTTGGACAGGAAAAAGGGAAATTGGGGAGAAGGGACTGGGGAGGGGTCATAGAGGAGGGTTGGAAAGGGAGGTAGAGGGAAGGGCACTATAAGTAACTCACCGGGGTCACTTATTCCTACACTAATAATAGAAGTGTGCACACTAGTCCCTTGACCTCTCCTCACTGGCACCAACCCCCTCCTTTTGTGTGTACCACCTCCCAGTCCAAAATTAAGAGTATAGGAAAAATCCTATTACAAAAACCACTACTTACCTTGGCGTTCTCCCTTCTATTTCCGGCACCATCCTGGACTCCGACGAGCGAGCAAGGCAGCTGGGTTACCTGTAAAATAAGAAGCAAGAACATACCATCACGAACCTGGGACAATACGAAGGAAGAGCAAAGTGACTAAGAAAGACGATAAAACTTGTGATTTTGTGCAAACTACTCCAACCCCCCCCTTATCATAAGAAAAATAAACCACTTACCATCACCTAAAATACGCCTCAGTGGTCTTCATACTGTTCGACCTGCGACAGTGGTATCAGAAGTGGGATTTAAACCTGTGTAGCCCCCTCGCAGTAATCGAACAGTATAACCATGAGTGACCAACCCTCATTGGAGGATATGATAAAGCAATTGGCCGAGGGCCAACGTCATCTCCAACTGGTGTGGGAGGCCCACCAGCGAGAGGCCAAAGAGGACAGGGAAGCATTGCAGTCGGCTTTGAAAAGTCAGGCAACCATCCTCGCGAATAATCAACTGGTACATGAGACGGCCATGAAAAAATTGACTGAGACCATTGCTAGTAGTAAAGTACATCCCAATGTCCCAAGTTCAGTGTTACAGAAATATCAAGACGGAGAAGACCCCGAAGCTTTTTTCACTCATTTTGAGAGAGCGGCGTCATCCGCCCAATGGCCTGAGGATGGATGGGGTCAGTATGTCGCCCCCTTACTTACAGGGATCTTACAAGCAGCATATCAAGCAGCAAACCCGGCTGGAACCACGCCATATCAAGAGATAAAGACTAGTATTTTGGAACGCGTGGGACATGACACGGAATACTATAGGGTTAAATTTAGAAAAATCAAATGGGGACCGAATGAAGACCCCCGAACCTTTTATTATCGGGTAAGGGACCTGGCCTTAAAGTGGTTGGGGTCTTCCGGAAATAGTAGGGAGGAAGTGATCCAAACAATCGTCCTTGAACAGTATTTAGAATCCCTGCCTACCCCCACTAAACACTGGATCCGTCAACATCCAAAAGTGACTACTGACATGGCAATTGATTTAGCGTGTGCTTATCATCGCTCCACTGATGTAAGAAATATGTCCACCCGACCCAGCCTAAAACCAGGACCTCCCACTCCTAAAATTGCACTAAGAACCTTTCCGGAGGAACCAGTACCTCACCGAGTTCCTAACCCTCCCTCGGTAGCAGGACCCCAATGTTACAGCTGTGGGGAATGGGGCCACATTGCCCGAATGTGCCCCAGAAAACAGGATAGTAGTTAGCCAATGGAAATCGGAGTTACTAGGCGATGGGTACTGTGTACCGGAAAAGGTAACCAAAAATTTAAACAGCTTCTGACAGTCAACGGGAAACCCATATGGGCCCTTATTGACTCAGGGTGTAGCCAGTCGGTGGTGAGAAAAGACGTAGTCCCCATAGTAGATGAAAAAAAAGAACGATGGGTGAATATATGTTGCATACATGGAGATAAGGAACAATACCCTTTATGTGACGTTACAGTCGAATGGGGAAAACACCGGGATATCTTGTCGATGGGTATAATGTCCAATCTCATTGAGGAGTGTATCATTGGAACTGATTATGAACATTTCCAAGAAATACTAGATTATGTTCGACAACCCAAACTGACACAGGATTGGTGGAGAGAAGCTCCTTTCTCCAATAGCAGTATAGAAAGCCCCACAATCCGGAGGAAATTATCACGCAGAGAGAAACAAATAGAAAAATTGACTTACTTGGGGAAGGAGAGAGCAGGACCGGACACAGGCATTATTGCAGAAACCCATGAAGTCCCTGTCAGTTTTCCCCATCAGCAAAGAATAGATCCTTCTCTCGCCCACGCTTGGAAGTCGGCCAGAGAAGAAGAAACCAAAGAGGTGGGTCCCTACTTCCTCATTAAGAAAAACCTCTTATATCGGATAACCACTACCGGTACCGGAGAACATAAACAGCAATTAGTGGTACCCGATCATTATCGAAATCAGGTCCTAACGATGGCACATTGTCAACCCGGGGGAGGCCATTATGGGAGGGAAAAAACAGAAGAATACCTTCTTAGACGGTTCTATTGGCCGGGAGTATTTGCTCACATACGTAAGTTTTGTTCCCAATGTCCCAGATGCCAACTCACTGAACCCGGCAGACCTAAGAAAGCCCCTCTGATACCCCTACCCATTATCGACATTCCCTTCAGCAGGATAGGAATGGATCTAAGTGGACCTGTAATACCATCCACAAAAGGTTATACGTATATCCTAGTCATGGTTGACTATGCCACACGATACCCCGAGGCCGTTCCCTTAAAAAGTATGACAACTAAGACAGTGGCCCAGGCCATGATTAACGTTTTTTCCCGAGTAGGGTTCCCGCATGAAATACTTACTGACCAGGGGACTCCTTTTATGTCCACTCTTATGAAGCAAATATGTAAAACCTTAGGTATTTCCCAAATCCGTACCTCGGTATATCATCTTCAGACGGATGGACTAGTGGAAAGATATAACCAAACAATAAAGACCTTACTGAAAAAAGTGATGGAAGAGTCAGGGAGAGACTGGGATCAAAAACTACCCTTAGTGTTATACGCTATTCGAACACATGAACAGTCCTCTACAGGACACAGCCCCTTTGAGTTGGTGTTTGGAAGACAGCCAAGATCTCTTCTTGACATGGCCATCGAAACATGGGAGGAAGAGGCCGAAGAAGGGGGAAGACCCCTTCTAGAGTATGCCCACAATTTAAGGTCGCAGCTACAAAATCTATGGGATACGGTCAAAGTAAATATGGAACAAGCTCAAGACACTCAAAAACGATATTATGACCGCGGAAGCAGGTTACGGGTTTTACAACCAGGGGATCAGGTCTTAATTATGCGTCCGACCTCAGAACAAAAACTAATTGCCAAATGGCAGGGCCCATATAAGATCATAAGAGCCGTATCTCCAGTTACCTACCTGGTTGAGTTATCGGGCACTCCCCAGAAATCACAGATTTATCATATAAATCTTCTAAAAAAATGGGAAGACCCAGACCCCTCGAACACTGCCAGCGTGTTAGCAGGAGTCCTATGTCCAAATAATAAGTCAAGTATTGAGTTCTGTCCAACCGAACACAGCAACGGGGAAGATCTACCCCCAGTAAATGAAACCTTAACAAAAGCGGAAAAAGAACAGGTATACAGAGTAATAGAACATTTCCGGGATTTCTTTTCAGCGTTACCAGGTAGGACCACCTTGATAACTCATAAAATAAGAACCATACCAGGGAAAATTGTGAGGTTACGGCCATATCGTATTCCTGAAGCAAGGAAACAGATTATGGAGGCTGAAATACAGAAAATGTTAGACCAAGGGGTGATTGAACCATCAAATAGTCCCTGGTGTTCCCCGGTGGTTTTAGTACCAAAACCCGATGGTACTATTAGATTCTGTATTGATTTCAGGAAGCTTAACGAAAACTCCCTGTTTGACACATATCCTATGCCCAGAGTTGACGACGTATTAGAGAAACTAGGAAAAGCCAAATATATGACTACCCTAGATTTGACAAAAGGGTATTGGCAGATTCCCTTAGACACAGAGGATAAAGAGAAAACAGCATTCGCCACCCAGTCCGGTCTGTATCAGTTCACTGTACTACCCTTTGGTTTACATGGAGCACCAGCTACATTCCAGAGGTTAATGGATAAACTCTTAAATCCCTTCCAGTCTTTTGCAGCGGCCTACCTAGACGATGTAGTAATTTTCAGTGAAACCTGGAATGATCATCTAAAACATTTACAGCTAGTTTTCCACACCCTTGTCACTGCAGGGTTAACGGCCAATCCAAAAAAATGTGTCATAGGAACTCCCGACATATCTTACTTGGGATACAAAATTAGTCAAGGGAACCTAAAACCCCAAACAAAAAAAGTAGAGGCCATACTAAATGCCCCTAGACCGACAACCAAGAAAGAGTTACGATCCTTCTTAGGGTTAGTAGGGTATTATAGAAGATTCATACCTGATTATTCTACCGTGGCTGCCCCTCTCACGGACCTTCTGTCTAAATCCCATCCTAATAGGCTAGCACCCTTTTCGGCCCAACAGACGTCCAGCTTTGAACAACTAAAATCCTTCCTAACCAAAGACCCGATACTCCGTTGCCCAGATTTCTCGAAACCTTTCCATCTCTATACTGATGCCTCAGATGTGGGTTTAGGGGGAGTATTGGCCCAACCCGACGGGGACGGTAGAGACCACCCGGTAGTGTACGTCAGCAGGAAGCTGTTTCCCTGGGAACAACACTATCCGACCATTGAAAAAGAATGTCTGGCCATAAAATGGGCCGTGGATACATTACAATATTACCTTCTAGGCCGCCCCTTCATACTTTTTACAGATCATGCTCCCCTCACGTGGTTATCTGCCCACAAGGATACCAATTCTCGGATATTGCGATGGTTCCTTGAACTGCAACCATTTTCCTTTCAGGTCCGTCACATCCCAGGTCGCCAACAGGCCCCAGCTGACTATTTATCTCGCTTCCCGGACGCTGCTGCGGTCCTCGAGGAGGACCTTTCCTGGGGAGGGGAGTGTAGCCGGGCGATCCCGGCTACGGACACAGCAAATGACGTATCGGCCGAAGCCGATACGTCATTTCCGCGTCTTACCGTTGTCAGGGAGATGCGGCCGGAGCGCGGCCGGCAGGACGGCGTTGCCCGGGAAACGACGTATGTTTCCCGGGTTAAAGAAGAACAAAAAGGAGACGCGAGAGACAGGAAGGGGGGGCGAGCGGAGAGAAAAGGCAACACGGAGAGACCAAGGCAAGAGCAGAGCGAGGAGGAAAAGAGCACCAGGAAAGAAGCAGAAGAGGAACTGGATGACAGAGAGAGAAGAGAAGAGCTCCTGAACCTGGAAACAGGACACCAGCAGGAGGAACACTACCAAGCCAGCCACGACCCTGGAGGGTCGTGGCTTAACAAGGTACGGTCCTTTTGGACAGGAAGAAGGGAAATTGGGGAGAAGGGACTGGGGAGGGGTCATAGAGGAGGGTTGGAAAGGGAGGTAGAGGGAAGGGCACTATAAGTAACTCACCGGGGTCACTTATTCCTACACTAATAATAGAAGTGTGCACACTAGTCCCTTGACCACTCCTCACTGGCACCAACCCCCTCCTTTTGTGTGTACCACCTCCCAGTCCAAAATTAAGAGTATAGGAAAAATCCTATTACAAAAACCACTACTTACCTTGGCGTTCTCCCTTCTATTTCCGGCACCATCCTGGACTCCGATGAGCGAGCAAGGCAGCTGGGTTACCTGTAAAATAAGAAGCAAGAACATACCATCACGAACCTGGGACAATACGAAGGAAGAGCAAAGTGACTAAGAAAGACGATAAAACTTGTGATTTTGTGCAAACTACTCCAACCCCCCCCCCTTATCATAAGAAAAATAAACCACTTACCATCACCTAAAATACGCCTCAGTGGTCTTCATACTGTTCGACCTGCGACAGTGACCTTGCACTCCCCAGGATCAAGAGCACAGGGCATGATGCCCCCTCCAGAATCAGTGGGTTAAACACCCACCTACCCCAGACTCCCCAGGATCAAGAGCACAGGGCACGATGCCTCCTCCAGAATCAGTGGGTAAGACACCTACCTACCTACCCCTGATGCCCCAGGATCAAGCACAGGGCACAGTGCCCCCTCCAGAACCAGTGGGTAAGACACCCACCTACCCCAGATTCCCCAGGTTCAAGAGCACAGAGCACGATGCCCCCTCCACAACCAGTAGGTAAGACACCCACCTACCCCAGGCTCCTCAGGATCAAGCACAGGGCATGTTGCCCCCTCCAGATCATGTGGGCAAGTCACCCACTCGGGAGACTGTGGCCTTGCACTCCCCAGGACCAAGCACAGGGCATGTTGCCCCCTCCAGAACCAGTGCGGTAGTCACCCACTCGAGAGACTCTGGGCTTGCAATCTCCAGGACCAAGCACAGGGCATGTTGCCCCCTCCAGAACCAGTGGTCTTGTTACATCTTCCGGCTGAGGTGCCCTCCCATCCCCTGTCCCCCTGAGGTGCCTGCCTATTTATCAACAGATGCCCCTACAGTGTTCTCTCCGTGTTGAAGCAGGTGCCATGTGTGGCCGTGGACTTTGGCCTGTGGCCATTTGTACTCCGTACATTGCGGACTGGGCTGTGTCCCTTTTTGTGTACATATGTATATATCTCTTATCTTTCCTCACTTATTTTTCTTGATGTGTTGCTCGCATTACATTCACTTTTTCAAAAATGTTGTCCTTGCATTATTCATCCGAGGTACGGGGTAAAAATGTTTTAGTAATGCAACTGATTTTGTGTATGGTGTTGGAGGTGTGTGTGTGTGTGTGTAACTCTCTTTTTCCTCCCTCCCTCCCTTGTGTCCTAGGCGGCTGTACTCACCGTCGTCGTCTTTGCCGGCGTTGGTGTTGTGGTGGAGCAGTACGTAGAAAATCATGGGGAAGACATGCAGCAAGGGCTCCATGGCGGCGTGGTTGTTCCCTGTGTCTCCAATGGTGAGTCCTTTCACTTCTGTGCAGTGTTTCCACCAGGCTTTTGATGTCATTGGTACCGCCCCGGAAAAGGTGGCGGATGGTCTTGTCATAATATGGTGGGCGGCACATTGACTTCCGCCTGGCTGTAGGCGGCTACCGCCGTGGTGGCTTTTGTTTCCACCCTGGCGGTCGGTGTGGTACATTGGCTGTCTATCGAAGTTAACACAGCTATGGTCATAATTTGGCAGTAATTACCGCCGGTCTGTTGGCGGTATTACCGCCACATTAACACCAACTGCCAGGGTTGTAATGAGGGCCATAATGTTACGTTTATCAAGAACAACATCTTCTAGCAGTTGGTTCTCATGAGAAAACATTCTCAGTTGCGAGCGCATTAAACTACAATGGAAAATCACAGTTTAACTCTCCCATTTATTAAACATTAAGAAATACAGCTTGACATGACTCCTGGCAAGTAGGCCAAGACCTTCACTAAGTGAAGGCCTACAACTAATAAAGCTGATACATAATGCATAACCTTTAATATGACATATTACTAAATTACTACAAACATATGCTCCACATTTCACAGCATTAAACTATTAATAGGTACACTTAGTGAAGATTGGCGGCCACTCATTGTAATCACATTTTCAAATGTGTGTATTATTTTCTACATTATTATATTTTCTACACAAATCCATTACTCAGAAAACATGAACACTCACCAAATAATTTTTATTAAAACACCTGCGCTAGCAATCCCTCCTGTAATGACTGAGGCCCTCATTACAACCAAGGTTGGACCGCCAAGCGGCCGCCTATGCGGCCGCAAACCCACCAGTCGCATTACAACATCTCCGCTGGGCCGGCGGGCGGAAACAGAGTTTCTGCCCGCCGGCCCAGTGGGAATGTCGGCCATAACATTGCAGCTGCACCCGTCGCGCTTTTCACAGTCTGCTGTGCAGACAGTGAAAAGCAGGGTGGGGCTGTGCCTACGGTCTCTACCACCATGGACAGGCTGGCGGGAAGGGGATCCTTGCGACTCTGGCCACTTATCTCCATTCAGTGGACCTTTGGTCAGTGTTCTCTTCAGAGTTGAACTTGAAACTTCCCCTTGTTCTGCGGTGTTTTCTCTTGACGGACCTGCAACAGGTTCAGGAGGAGTATATCACAGTGACTTTTATCCACCTCAACTCCTTTCCCCTCTTGGTCTGGCAATTGCTCTGTTTGTCTCGCAAGATCATCTGCTTCTAGGAAAGCCCTCCTTTGACTAGGCTCTCCTACTGCCTCAATTGAGATAGGCTCTCCGTCACCCTCATGGAGGTCTTCTCCTTCGTCTCTCACAGGAGTGACTGAACCGTCCTCAATGGGCTCAGATCCGGTCTCCCTCTTTGTTCTCTTTCCGGCCCTGAGACTTGTTTCGCTGTTATTGGCACTCTCAACAACTCTGCTTCCTCGTGGTACAGTGGACATGCCACTTTCTTTGTGTGACCGGCATGGATCCAATTCAGAATCCCATTGCACTTCACATCTGTGGTAGTTGTCAGAACTACCTGGAACGGTCCTTTCCAACGAGGTTCCAAACACATTTTCCTCACATGTTTCCGGACCACAACCCAGTCTTGAGCTCTCAGGTTGTGCCCTGGGTCATGGATTGATGACAGTGTGGTGGCCTCCACCTGCTGAAAGAAAGAGCGAACCACATCAGCCAGACCTTAGCAGTAGTCCAACACCATATCATCTGTAATGTTGACAAATGCATTTGCAGGCACCGCTGGCAACCTCTTGGCTCGGCCCATAAGGATCTCATGCTGCGACAATCCTATCTTCCTGTCAGGTGTGTTTCTCATTGACATCAAAACTAAAGGCAATGCATCAGGCCATTTCAAATTCATGGACGCACAGATATTTGCAAGTCTTGACTTCAAGGTACCATTAATCTGTTCCACTAGTCCTGGTGCTTCAGGGCGGTAACTACAATGCAACGTCTGCTCAATGCTGAATGCTGCACACAGTAATTTAATTACTTCCTTGTTGAAGTGACTTCTGCTATCTGATTCTAAAGAGAATGGAAACCCGAAACGTGGTATCAATTCCCTAAGCAGTAGTTTCACTACTGTGAGACTATCATTCCTTCGTGTGGGGTAAGCTTCAATCCAATGACTAAAATTGCAAACAATCACCAATACATATCTCAAACCTCCAGACACGGGCATCTCAATAAAATCTATCTGCATTCTGCTGAACGGACTTCCTGCTTTTCCAATGTGGCTCAAATTAACCACAGTCCCTTCCCCTGTGTTCAATTGTTGGCAAATGACACAGCGATGGCAAACTGCTTCAGCAATCTGTCTAAACCTTGGGTTGAACCAATCATGTTTGAACAACCGAATCATGGCATCCCTCCCAACATGTGCTTGACCGTGAGGCTAGCTAGCCATTTGAGACAACAGACTATTTGACAAAACCAATTGACCCTCTTCTGAAACCCACAATTCATCTTCTCTTTGCACACAATTCATTTGGCTCCATGAAAGTTTTTCCTCCACATCAGCATTCTTCTGCAACATTTTCAATTCCTCCAAGGTGTCAGTTACTTTCAATGCAAAACTTCAACATGTTTCGTCTTCTTCAGGTAACAGTTCCCATTTATCCTTGAACGATATACAGTTCAGTGCCAAAAACCTTGCAACTTGATCTGCCTATCCATTTCCCAATGATACAAAGTCCTTGCAACTTCAGACGTGCACTGCATTTCACCACGGCAATCTTTTCAGGCATTTGAATAGCATGTAACAGTTCCTTAATCCTTTCACCATTTCTCACTGGTGAACCAGAAGAGGTCATGTAACCTCTCTGTGACCACAACTGGCCAAATCCATACTGGCTATCCATATAGATTGTAACTTTCAGCTGAGCAGAAACATGACACGCTCTAATAAGGACTACCAGTTCCGCTACTTGGGCAGAATACACTCCTCGAAGCCAGGAAGCTTCCAAAAAGACAGTAATTGTGCCCTCGGCAGATCCTGCTCTCAGTGTCCCTGCATTGTCTCTCAGACAGGAAACATCAACAAAGATAATTTGGCCATTCTCTTCCAATCGGGTATCTCTAATGTCAGGTCTCGGTTTTGTGTACAAGTCAGTTACTTCAAGACAATCATGCTCATTGTTGTAGGAGGCTGGCCTGGCTTATAGTGGGTACCTGGTGGTACTTACACCTTGTGCCAGGTCCAGGTATCCCTTATTAGTAGATTAGTATTGTTCTAGAAGCTTATGCTGATAGAGGTATCTATAGCAGAGCAGCTTAGGCTGAACTAGGAGACATGCAAAGCTCATACCACTTACATCATATTTGTACTAAATCATAAGAAACACAATACTCAGAGTTACTAAAAATAAAGGTGCTTTATTTTAGTGACAATGTGCCAAAAATATCTCAGAGGATGTACTCCCTTAAGAGGTAAGTAAAATATACAAAATATACACACAAACCACAATCAGGTAAGTAAACAGTTAGAAAAATAGTGCAAACACTGTAGAACACAATAGGATGCAATAGGCCTAGGGGGCAACACAAACCATATACTAAGAAAGTGGAATGCGAACCACAAATGGACCCCTAGGCTAGTGTAGTGTGTAGATGGTCACTGGGAGTGTAAGAAAACACTAAGGGTGGCCAAGACACCCCATCCCAAGACCCTGGAACGTAGGAGTAAAGTACTGCTATTTCCCCAGAAACACACTAAACTTGTGAGAGAGGATTTTGCAAAGACCACAACAGACTGCAATGCACTGAAGATGGATTCCTGGACCTGAGGGCCTGCAAAGGAAGGGGACCAAGTACAAGAGTCGTGAAAGTGTCTGGGGGGGCAGGAGCCCACTAAACCCCGGATGAACGTGCAAAATAGCTGCCTCTGGATGGAAGAAGCTGAAGATTCTCCAACAACGAAAGGAACTAGGAACTTCTCCTTTGTGCAGAAGATGTCCCACGGAGTGCTGGAGGATGCAGAGTTGTTTATTTGGCAAAATACCGCAAACAAGCCTTGCTAGCTGCAAGAGTTGCAGTTGAGGAAAAAGGGTGCTGCCTGGGCCCAGGAAGGACCAGGAAGTCGCCACTTGGGGGAGGAGACAGAGGGGGCCCTCAGCAATGTAGAGAGCTCATGTACAAGACAGTAGCACCCACAGAAGAAATTAAACAAGGGTTCAAGAAGTCTGAACACGGCGGTCATCTCAACACTGCAAAAGAGGGTCCCACAAAGCTGGAGGTCAACTCAGGGAGTTGAGCAATGCAGGACAGAGTGCCGGGCACCTGGGCTTGGCTGTGCACCAAGGATTCCTTGGAAATGTGCACAAGAGACCTAGTAGCTGCAGTTCACGCAGTGCACAGGATTACTGTCTGGAGAGGGGAGGCAAGGACTTACCTCCTCCAAATTTGGACAGTTGGACCACTGGACAGTCAGTGTCACTTGAGTCCACCATATGTGTTCCAGGGACCACGCAGGATGAGAGAGGTCCCAGAGTACCGGTGATGTTGAAGTTTGGTGCCTGCTGAAGCAAGAGGAAGTCTCTGTCGACCCACGGGAGATTTCTTTGTGTCTTCTAGTGCAGGATGAAGGCAGGCAGCCCCCAAAGCATGCACCACCAGGAAACAGTCGAGAAAGCCAGCAGGATTAGGCGCTACAATGTCGCTGGTAGTCTTCTTGCTACTTTGTTGCAGTCTTGCAGGCGTCCTGGAGCAGTCAGCAGTCGATCATTGGCATAAGTCGAAGAGAGAGGTGCAGAGGAACACTGATGAATTCTTGCAGGTCGTTGTCTGCGGAAAAACCCACAGGATAGACCCTGAATAGCCCTCAGAGGAGGATTGGCCACCTAGTGAGGTAAGCACCTAACAGGAGGGGTCTCTGACGTCACCTGCTGGCACTGGCCACCCAGAAGCCTCCAGAGTGCCTTCACACCTCTGGATTCAAGATGGCAGAGGTCTGGGACACAGTGGAGGAGCTCTGGGCACCACCCCTGGGGTGATGAACAGGGGAGTGCTCACTCCCCTTTCCTTTGTCCAGTTTCTCGCCAGAGCAAGGACTGGGGGTTCCCTCAACCGGTTTAGACGGGTTTATGCGAGGTGGGCACCATCTGTGCCCTTCAAAGCATTTCCAGAGGCTGGGAGAGGCTACTCCTCCCCAGCCCTTCACACCTATTTCCAAAGGGTGAGGTTGTAACACCCTCTCTCAGAGGAAATTCTTTGTTCTGCTTTTCTGGGACTGGGCTGCCCAGACCCCAGGAGGGCAGAACCCTGTCTGTGGGGTGGCAGCAGTGGTAGCTGCAGAGAAAACCACAGAGAGCTGGTATGGCAGTACCCGGGGTTCATATTGGAGCCCCGGGGATGCATGGGATTGGGACCTCAATACCAGATTTGGCATGGGGGAACAATTCCATGATCTTAGACATGTTACATGGACATATTCGGAGTTACCATTGTGAAGCTGCATATAGGCATTGACCTATATGTAGTAAACGCGTGTAATGGTGTCCCCGCACTCACAAAGTCTGGGGAAATGGCCCTGAACTATGTGGGGGCACCTTTGCTAGGGTGCCCTCACACTTAGCAACTTTGCACCTAACCTTCAGCAAGTGAAGGTTAGACATATAGCTGACTTATAAGTTACTTAAGTACAGTGAAAATGGCTGTGAAATAACGTGTGCGTTATTTCACTCAGGCTTCAGTGGCAGTCCTGTGTAAAGGTTTGTCTGAGCTCCCTATGGGTGGCAAAATAAATGCTGCAGCCCATAGGGATCTCCTGGAACCCCAAAACCCTGGGTACCTAGTTACCATATACTAGGTAATTATATGGGTGTTCCAGTGTGCCAATTGAAATTGGAGAAGTGGTCACTAGCCTATAGTGACAAATTTAAAGGTTCTGATTAGCAGAGCCTCAGTGACACAGTTAGGCACTACACAGGTATACACATTCAGGCCACAAATTATGAGCACTGGGGTCCTGGCTAGCAGGGTCCCAGTGAGACAGATAAAACACACTGACAAATAGGGTTTCCACTATGAGCACTGGGGTCCTGGATAGCAGGATCCCAGTGAGACATTAAAAACACACTGCCATATACCCACAAACAGGCTAAAAGTGGGGATAACAATGCTAGAAAGAGGCTACCTTCTCACAATTGTCTTGCGATTTCTCAATTTCAACATTTTCATTGGGAAGTAAGGTTGCCAGGTTCAGCACTGTACATCTTTTCAATGGCACATTTGGTGACCCTAGAATCCTCATTTCATATCTGGTCAACCTCATACCAGTCAAATATTGGGTTTTCATCCTTGTGAGTAGAATCTCAATAGAGTGAGAGACCATTATAGTCAGGGGTTGCCCCATCACAATGCCTTCACACTGTGTAAGGCTTTGACCAACCACTGCAACTGCGCACAAACAACCTGGTAAGGCTGCTGCAACTGGGTCCAAAGTAACTGAAAAATATGCTAATGGGCGGTTTACTCCTCCATGGACCTGTGTCAAGAAAGACAAAGAACATGCATCACACTCATGACAAAACAATGTGAAAGCTTTCATGTAGTCAGGCATACCCAAAGCTGGAGCCTTGCACAGACTCTCTCTCAATTCAGTGAAATGCTTTCATTCCAGACTGGTCTAACACTATAGGATCAGTGACTTCCTTATGAGTCAGCTTCTTCAATGGTCTCACAATGACTGAAAAGTTTGGAATCCATTGGCGACAGTAGCCTGCCATCCCTAAAAACATCCTGACATCTCTCTCTGTGGTTGGGGGGTTTATCTGTAATATGGCTGTAATCCTTTCTCTGGATATCTTTCTTGATCCTTTCTCAATCTGGTGACCCAAGTATTTCACAACTTTTTGACAGTATTGCAACTTTGTGACCATTCTTTCCCAAATGGTTCAAGTAAGGTAATTGTATCATACTTGCACTCGTCTTTTGTCTTAGACTCAATCAGCAAGTCATCAATGTACTACACTAAGGTCGATTGGAAAGGCAAATCCAACGACTACAAATTATTTTTCAAGATCTGATTGAATATGGAAGGTGACTCTGAAAACCTTTATGGAATTCTGCACCAACAATAAACTTGATCCAGAAATTTGAAACAAAAGAGAAATTGACTGTCCTCATGAAGAGGCACAGAAAAGAAGGCTTGCAACAAATCAATGACAGTGAACCATTCAGCATCACACGGAATCTGAAAGAATATCACAGCTGGATTTGGCACCATGATGCAACATTTGACCACAATCTCATTTATTTTTCTCAAATCCTGGACAATTCGAACATTCCCATAGGGCTTTTGCAAACCCATTATCAGTGAATTACATGGGCTGCTCAATACTTCCTTCAAAACCCCTTGCTTTACAAATTTGGCAATTATTTGGGCGACTTTCATAAGAACATCTTGCGGCATGTGGTGCTGCGGAAGTTGAGGAAAAACTGTATTCGGCTTTACAGTAACTATAACTGGCTCAACTCCCTTTATCAGACCTACTTCTTTTCCTGTCAAATCCCACACTTTCTCCTTAACAGTTCCCTGCAAAACAGGATGGAGCTCCTTTACTGTGAACATCGGGAAAAATTCAATCAGAGGATGTTCCTCATTTGTAGTTTCACCTTCATCTCTGGGGCCTGGTCATCTCCATCATCACTATTTGTCTGCATCTCAATTCCATCATTTGAACAAGTAATCGAACATTCAGTTTTACACAGCAAGTCTCTTCCCAGTAGGGATACCGGACTTGAATCACAGACTAAAAATGTGTGCAGTCCCTGAAAGTTGCCAATTTTAACCTGAACTGGTTCTGTAATCTGGTTAGTCAAATACTGATTCGCTACTCCTACAATCTGACCTTTTTTAAATGAAAGAGGCAAGTTTGGAACTTCTGCACTTCTCACTGTAGAGCATGTAGCTCCCCTGTCAACCAAGAATGAAACTCTGTGACCCATAACCTTTCCCTTCACATAGGGACCTCTCTGATCTACTTTTAAGGAAGTTGCAAGCACACATGGCTCCTCATCCGAACTGTCGCTCATCCAATCATCATTTATTTCATTCTCACTGTGTAATGGGAATTGGTGCACTGTGTTATTACTTTGGTTAAGCCTCTGACATGTGACCTGTTGAGAAAGCATCATCTGTTGCTGTTCCATTGGGGCATGAAGTATTTGAATTTGCTGTCCAGGTACCATGGGGACCTGCTGTTGTATTGGCTGCAACTGTGTCATTTGTATACATGGCATTTGTACCTGCTGCATGGGCTGAAAATTTTGCCCTTGACTCACATTATTTTGAAAATTTGAATTAGGACCTCTCACTCTCGGCCCTCTCATGTTCTGGAACGAATCGATGTCATTACTTTGCTGAACAACACTTTCCTGCACCATCATCGGACACTCCCATTTCCAGTGTACAACGGCTCCTCAAACGTGACATGGCAATAATTTCTTTATTCCCTGCACATCATTCTGAACTCCTACAGTATCCAAATATTGACCACGATTCACATTACCTCCATGACCTATACCTCTCATCTGGGGCTGAAACATCATGTTTCCCTGCTGCTGCTGTGGTGACTGTTGTGGAAAATCCCCTTGCATTCCCATTTGAACAGCTTTAATCTGCATTACCATCGACTTCTCTTTCAGCTTTCTCTGCTTCAACTCAGTCTCATCACTACAGAATTTTGCATACTGCACCACCTCATTAATTAGTTTTGCTTGCCAGCAAATCAAATGACTCTTAATCATCTGGCTGATTTCAGGCCTCAACCCTTCCACAAATCTGAACACACAATGAATCATGTCTTTTGCCTCAATTGTCTCTGTACCACTGTAATGCTTGAATGCTTGCAACAATCTCTCATAATACACATGTATCGACTCCTTTGCTTTCTGAGCTGTCCTGTCAATCCTCTGCCAATCACTATTCTTGGGCAAAATTCTCATTTTTAAAAACTCAATCACTGTATAGTAATATTTCATTACCTCGGGAGATGGTGCACCTGTATTCTTGTCTCTCTCTGGTTCGCTTGTTGGCCAATCTACACTCCATCCACAGATCAGCTGGAACCACTATCTCTAGCAACGTGTTCAAGTCCTCCCACAGGCACTTCGCAAGTTTCACACACCTGTCTGTCTTTGATACCACCCTACTGGCTTCTCTCTTAATTTTGGATAATCATTTGTAAATGATAGAATGTCACTTCTGCTCCAAGGGACATGAATACAATTCTCTCCTGGAATCTCTGTCATTGGTAAACTTTTCACTGGATCTTGGCCTTGCTGCACATTAGCAGTCAGCTCCACATAATCCCTTTTTCTTTTGTCTCTTTTCTTTACCCATCTGCCTTCCCACTTGTCTAATGCTCCCCAAGTCTGGGCACTTTGAAGCAATTCCTAAAGGTGTGCCTTCATTCCGGCAGATCTCATATGCTCAAAATCTTTAATCTCAAATTCTAATCTGAACCTCCTTTTCAAATGCTTAATTTTCTCTATTTCTACACCGTTCTTCTCTTCCAGATCTCCTAGTTTCTGATGCACATTGCTCACTTCCCTCGTAATCTTCGGTCACAAATATCTCAACTCTGCCTCTGTGTAGGATTCTAACCTGTTCAAACCCATAGTTCCCTCAATGAGTTCACCCTCTTCCATGCTTAGCCTAGTATAATTCAAACACTCCTCTCCCTTAGGAGCACTCTGTGGGGTATTCAACTTGTCAAGCCATTCAGTCAACTGCTAAGCTGTCAATCCTTGCAACAAAATGTTACTGGCTTGGACTGGTGGCACCTGCTGTGCAACTGCATTCGGGGTCTGCGGTGTCAACAATTTCAAACTCTGGCTAACGTTTGACCCTACCATAGTATCTGGAAGTGCTACAAATGTACTTAGGTCTAACAATGATCTTGATCTGTCAAACGTCTGTCCCACAGGAGAGACTACCAGAGCATTTTCATTATGTCCTCCCCTCATTACACCTTGGGACATGGTACCCTGCTCACCTACAGTAGGTTTTTTCTGTGTAAATAAGGGTACAGCTGGACCAACAGTAATAGGTAACAATGTAGCATCTCAGGTTGTTCTGGTACTTAAGCTCCTTGAGAGAGTAACTCCCATGTTCTGATTCATCATCGGAATCATATCTGACTGTGTCCCAGTTACTGGAGTGAATCTTGGCATTACCTGTGGCACTTGGGGCAGGAAAAGTGGAGTTGGTTCAGTCTGAACCAACATCGGTCTTGGGAAAACTTGTTCCGTAGGCACCATTAAATTCGAAGTTGTTTCCATAATGGGGACATCAGGGTAAATTCTCTGAACCTGTGGCTGTTGCACCTGATTTTGCACTACAGGAGTAGTAGGCGCATTAAGACCACTATGCATTGCATTCTGTGTCAGGCTAGCATTAACCTGCATTGGACTCATTGTCCCATTAACCTGTGTCGGAGCTGTGGGATCAGCACTGGTGCTCAGATCACTCTCATGTGCTGCATATTGGGGTGGGCGAGTTCTCAATAACTGTAAAATAAACTCATCATCATCATCTGATTCCTCCTCCACTGTTGAAGACTTTCTAGCCTCCCTACTTTCTGACGGACTTCTGTTAGTCTTTCCTTACTTCTCATTGTCCTGCGTAATTGCCAGAAAAACTTAATTCAGTGAAAAGTCTCCACCCTCCAAACTCTCTGATCACTGTCCCACCTAGCCTCTGTTAAAGTCTTTTCTGCCTTTCTCATCCTCCTCTTGAATTTCTGGTGCTGTCTGGCTACTAGCTTGCAAATCGCCAATGCCTCCAACTGTGCTGGTCTCGGAAGGGGCTTCGATTCATATAGCACCATCCTTAAATGCTCTAGAACTCTCAAATTGAACGTCCCATTTGTAGGAAATGTTAAGTTCCCATCCTTCTCTGTCACTTTGTGCCATTGCTTTAGCCAAAGATATGGCGCAATACCCTTCTCTTCCATTACAATGTAAGCTGGTGTACCTTCTGGTGGTGTAGCCTAGCCTATACTCATTGTAATGTACATATCTCCCCTTAAAGTGCTGTTTAAAGCTTCGACCTTTTGTTATTCAAAATCAAATCAGTAAGTGACTTTTAATCCCAGAATTCCCTTCACCTAATTTCTCAACCAATTACCTCTCACGGGCAGCTGCCAATCCGTGCCCGACCCTTCTCACTAACCAACCTATCCCAGCCCGGCTCCAATTACTTCATACTCACACGTACTGCGGCTGACAAAGTCTTGCGGCTTGTCCTCCCAAACTTCGATTCACACAAAACTAATGCAAAAATTGCGAGCACTAATCAAAACCAAAAACCACATCTGCTGGTTTACTACAGGAAAGGTAACACAATCACTTCTGAAACTTTACGGATTTTCCACTGACGGCTCTTCCCGCACTTACGGCTACTCCTTTCTCAGTCTCCCAGATTCGCAAGCGAAATTCCACCCGCAAATTCTACTCTCAACTGATCAGTGGGTCTGTCCTGGTCCGCATAGGAATCGCTAGATCTCAGTCGAAATTTTCTTTCACTCACTTTGACTCACATTCTGAATTGTGGACCATGCCGATCGACCTATTAAACCATGCAAATTACAACATAAACCCAAGTGTCTCATACACTTTTCAATATACTCTGGAGTCTTAGACCACACAGGGTCCGTACATCAACAGCCACGTGGACAATTTTTTAGCACAAAGCACCACACAAATGTGAAGTTCGATGACTTCCCTGCTCCCACACTGCAGAGTACGCACACGCCTTCTACAACTTCATTTGGAGTACGCAAACTCCCTAAACCTTCACAAACCTCACATTTCACCTGCGATTTGCATAAGCTGTGCAAGCGCGACCTACTTCATTCACACTGTCACTGGAACGCCAAGAACATCCTCAAACAACCACTAGCAAGATCCGAGATTCTGGGAAAGTAATTTCTGGACTTAGGGAAACATTTCTCTCCTAATAACATCATTGAAAAATAAAATCCAAATCTCAGTATTAATGAACTCTCAAAGGACCAAATAATCAGGCTACCACCATCTCTGGGAACACCTACAACAAGCTCTTAGAGAGATGAACCATCAGTCTCTGCTATCTTCTCTCTACCTCTGTCACTATCTCTGGACGTTTATGATGGGCTCTTAAGGAGACTAACCATCACCTCTGCTACCATCACTGTTAGCGCGTCTGACCTTAATAAGTAAACTTATGTGGGGACGAGAATAGGTCGATGAACCTTTTGACTCGCAATTAAGATGATCCTACCATAACACCAGTACACTCAGATCAATTATCAATAACCGGTACACTCAATAACCGGTACACAATATCAATAATCAACAATAATCAATAACATTAATAATCAATAGAGTCAGTAATTGTCACGCACTGTGACCTTTCAGTCATGAAAAACCACACCTTTTAGTAAAAGTTGGGATATTTATTTCCCTATATTAACAATGCTAAAGCGATGGAAAAATGTAATCTAATCAAAGCTTGAACTATTACACATTCTAAGGTTACAGTCCAAATTAATAACAAGGAAAGTTTCACAAACGAGATCCCATACAGGTAGTTTCAGAAAAGAAACTTATCAAGCATCATTCCTTATTAGCAGATTTTCATTAGTGAGGATCCTTAACTAATACCAGATTAGCATCAGCATGTTGGGTTTCATGCAAAACAATTTAGTAATACGAATTTAGAAAAACATCTAACTATGGCTCCCGCAAAACAGTGCGGTTGGTACCTAGGAAGAAAAAGCAAATATGCATGACAGACACATGAGTACAAATAATACCTCTCCTCGATTGGAGCGGCAAGACAAGATAGTCTTCGTCATCAGGACATCAGTCGATCAGCAAGACATCAGGATTCAGCATCAAAGTTCAGAAAATGCAAAGACTTCAAGCAATAAAGTTAAGCACATCTCTTGTCAAGACGGAAAATGGGCCAGAATGGGCTAGTGGCAAATGCTGGGCTCCTCTCAGTGCAGTCCCGTTAAGTTAAATTCACTAAAACTATTTCCCAAATAACTCTTGGTCAAGGGATCGCATGTTCACACTTTGTCCAATAAAACTAAAGCTCCAAAGCTATGAATTCTACCATTACTCGGTTTACATGTCGCTAATTGGTTTTTCCTGCAATGTTCACATCATCCGGCTCGTCAGGTAACAATATTGTTGCATCTTCTACTCCAGTCAGTGTTTCCATCATTCTCCTCCTGAGAAAGTCATTCTTACACACATTACACACATAGGCCCTCATTACGACCCTGGCGGTTGGTGTAAAAGTGGCGGTAATAAAGCCAACAGGCCAGTGGTAATTACCACTAAATTATGACCATGGCGGTGTTATCTCCGATAGACAGCCAATATGCCACACTGACCACAAGGGCAGAAACAACAGCCACCACGGCAGTAGCCGCCTACAGCCAGGCGGAAGTCAATGTTCCGCCCACCATATTATGACCTATCAAACTGCCACCTTTTCTGGGGTGGTACCAACAACACCAAAAGCCTGGCGGAAACTGAGCTAAAGGACTCACCATTGGAGACACAGGGAACAACCATGCCGCCATGGAGCCCTAGCTGCATGTCTTCCCCATGGTGTTCTACGTGCTGCTCCACCACGAACACCAACAACAGCGACGACGGTGAGTACAGCCGCTTAGCACACAAGGGAGGGGGAGGAAAATGACAGTGACACACACACGCATAACAAACAACCCCCCAACCACATACACACAATCAGCTGCATTACTAAAACATTTTTACCCTGTACCTCGGATAAATAATGTAAGAACAAAACGTTTTAGAAAAAGTGAATTTGTTGAGAGCAACACATCAAGATAAATAAGTGAGGCAAGATAATAGACATATACATATGTACATAAAAAGGGACACAGCCCAGTCTACAATGTATGTAGTCCACATGGCCACAGTCTAAATTTCAAGGCCACAATGGCACCTGCCTCAACACAGAGAGAACACTGCAGGGGCATCAGTTTGGAAATAGGCAGGCACCTCAAGGGGACGGGAGACGGGAGGCACCTCAGCCGGCAGATGGAACAAGACCACTGTCTCCGGATGGGGCAACATGCCCTGTGCTTGGTCCTGGGGAGTGCAAGGTCACAGTCTCTCAAGTGGGTGTCTGGCCCACTTACTCTGGAGGGGGCAACCTGCCCTGTGCTTGGTACTGGGGAGTGCAAGGCCACAGTCTCTCAAGTGGGTGACTTGCCCACATGTTCTAGGGGGCAACATGCCCTGTTCTTGGTCCTGGGGAGTGTAAGGCCACAGTCTCAAAAGTGGGTGACTTGCCCAAATGCTCTGGAGGGGGCTAGATACCCTGTGCTTGGTCCTGGGGAGTGCAAGGCCACAGTCTCTCAAGTGGGTGACTTGCCCACATGCTCTGGAGGTGGTAACCTGCCCTGTGCTTGGTCCTGGGGAGTGCAAGGCCACAGTCTCTCAAATGGGTGACTTGCCCACTGTTTCTGGAGGGGGCATCGTGGCCTGTGCTCTTGATCCTGGGCAGGCTGTGGTAGGTGGGAGTCTTACCCACTGGTTCTGGAGGGGGCATCATGCCTTGGGCTCTTGATCCTGGGGAGGCTGAGGTTGGTGGGTGTCTTACCCACTGGTTCTGGAGAGGCATTGTGCCCTGTGCTCTTGATCCTGTGGAGGCTGGGGTTGGTGGGTGTCTTACCCACTGGTTCTGGAGGGGGCATTGTGCCCTCTGCTCTTGATCCTGGGGAGGCTGGGGTAGGTGGGTGTCTTACACACTGTGCTGGAGGGGGCATCGTGCCCTGTGCTCTTTATCCTGGGGAGGCTGAGGTTGGTCGGTGTCTTACCCACTGGTTCTGGAGGGGGCATCGTGCCCTGTGCTCTTGATCCTGGGGAGGCTGAGGTTGGTCGGTGTCTTACCCACTGGTTCTGGCGGGGGCATCGTGCCCTGTGCTCTTGATCCTGGGGAGTGCAAGGTCACAGTTTATCAGGTGGGTGTCATACCCACTGGATTTGCAGGGGGCAGGCCGCACACCAGCCCATGGAGGCAGGATAACATACCATCCACCAGCAGTGACGGCTGGTGGGGGGAGGCTAAGACGGCTGCTCAGTGGTAATGGTGGTGCTGCTCCTGCTGGTAGGGGGAGGCTCCTGTGCATCCCCTTCAGCCTCAGACGGCTGCTCAGTGGTGGTGATGGTGGTGCTGCTGCTGCTGCTGGTGGGGGGAGGCTCCGGCCCATCCCCTGCAGCCTCGGACAGCTGCTTAATGGTGGTTGGTGGTGGGGGCTCTGTCACAGTTCCAGCCCAGGCCCTTTGCTCTTCCTGCCTGCTGGTGCAGGCTCCTTGCTCTTCCTGGCAGCAGCTGGGGCATGCTCCTTAGTATTCCTGGCAGCAGCTGGGCAGGCTCCTTAGTTTTCCTGGCAGCAGCTTGGGCAGGCTCCTTGCTCCTTCCGGCAGCTGTGGCAGGCTCTGTTCCCTTGAGGCTGCCTGGTGGAGGCTCCTTCACACTCAGGAAATGTGTCCTAGATCCTTTCCCACCACAAGTGGGTATGGTGGTGACTGGGCCTGTGGACTGGGTGGCTGAGGTGCTTGGCTCGATTTTTGCCACCCTGGCCAGATGTACAGGATGGGGGAGAGGGGTAGAGAAGAGGTCAATGGTGGAGAGGAAACGTTTTTTAGGGACACTGGGACAGGAAGAGGGAGAAGGTTTGGGAGTGGAGGAAGAGGGAGTGGTTGTAGGAGGTGTCTGCTGATTTTGGGTGCAGGTGCATGGGCTGGATGCTGTTGTGAGGTGGATGGCTGTTGGGTGTCTGAGTGCTTGCGTTTGTGTACCTTGGGAGGGGGGGACAGACACAGTGGGAGAGGACACAAGGGATGTGCGCATGGCTGTTGTGGAGGTGTCTGCCAGTGAGGTGTGTGTTCTGCTAGGTGTGGTGGTGATGCTGGTAGTGGATGATGGTGTGGTGCATGCAGGTGAGAGTGTAGACAGAACTGGGAGGGAGGTGGAGGAGGAGGGGGACACAGTGGAAATTGTGGATGTTGGTATGTATGTATCTGGATGGTGTTTGTGTGAGTTCCTGTGGGATGAAGTGTGGTGCTTGTGTTTGCCTGTAGCACTCTTATGTGTTGTCTTGTGTGCATGCACGTCTGCCTGTGTGGTTGGGATAGGTTGGGGTTGAGGAGAATGGGATTGGGAAGAGGAAGTTGGAGGGTGGGAACAGGGACAATGGCTGCCATCAGAGAGGAGGCCAGAGCCTGGATTGATCTCTGTTGGGCAGCCAAGCCATTGTGAATGCCCTCCAGGAATGCATTAGTCTGTTGCATCTGGGCTGCCAGCTCCTGGATGGCATTCACAATGGTTGACTGCCCTACAGAGATGGATCTCAGGAGGTAAATAGCCTCCTCACTCAGGGCAGCAGGGCTCACTGTGGCAGGGCCTGAGGTGCCTGGGGCAAAGGAGATGCCCACCCTCCTGGGTGAGCGGGCACGGGCAATCGATGAGGGGCTGCTAGGAGGGTGGTGCTGGTACAGGGTGGCGGCTGTACCTGTAGCTGGGGTGGTCACAGAGGTGCCACCACCAAGGAGCTTCCATTGGAGGAGGTATTGGTGTCACAGCTGTCCCCTCCAGTCTCCGCTGTCCTGATCCCCTCGCCCTCCGTCCCACTGGTGCCCTCAGCGTTGGTGGACTCTGCCTGCTGGGTCCTGTGGGATGCAGCTCCCTCCGTCGCCAGTGCCAGATGATGCTAATGCACATAAGGACAGGATGACAAAACAAGAAGGGGGGGAGACAAAGGAGACACTTGGTCAATGGCTGCATCAACACCACCGTTGGTGTACAGAGCACCCTCACACATAGGGAACAGGCCTACGCACTATGCATTGCACTACAAGTGATATTGCTAGCCACCAAGGCATGGGGAGGGGCACACACTGGCAAATCCAGCACACCTGGGACACACGCAGCCCTGATCAATAGTGGATGCCTACGAGCTAGGTAGCAGGACTACCCCTTCAAAACCCTAGCCACCAGGGGACCTACGCTGCAATGTCAGGCCTGGCCTAGCGACACCCACTGACACACATCCACCTGCCGGATCCCACCCCACCAGGCGTTAGTAGTAATGATGGGCACTGTATTCATCCCCTTGTGGCTGCTGTGATGCCCTCAAGTGCCCATCCAGCTCTGGATAGGCCACCGCCAGTATGTGGGCCATCAGGGGGGTCAGGGTTCAACGGGCACCTCTTCCTTGTTGGGTGGACATCCCCAGCTGGTCCTCTGCCGTTTTCCATGCCCAGCATCTCAGGTCCTCCCACCGTTTCCGACAGTGGGTGCTCCGCCTTCCGTAGACCCCCAGGGTCCACACATCCTTGGCAATGGCACGCCATATACCCTTCCTTTGATGGGCGCTGACCTGCAGAGGAAATACACACAGGAAAATAGTAGTAGTCAGACAGTCCTCCCTGTTACACTTATGGCCCACCATACCCCTTCACATCACCATTTGCACACACATGGCCCAGCACACTACCAATACTCCACTCAGAGGACATCCACCCACCCCTCTTTGATGAAGCCTTCACACACTCCACTCCATGCACTCATGCCACATGCATCGTGCTCACAGTGTACTCACCTGTTGGTTTGGGGGCCCATACAGCAGTCCGTACTGGGGTAGGACCCCATCAATCAGTCTCTCCAACTCCACCAAAGTGAAGGCAGTGGCCCTTTCCCCAGTCACACGGGCCCTGGTAAGTTCCAGACACAGGTCACAGCATCACATGCAGTGTAGAACTTCTCCTGTTGAAGATCAGGTAGCAAGTGAGGAATATAATAGAAAATGGCAGTCACGTCCGCGGCGGTGCATACCGTCACCGCCGGCGTAGATCACAATTGGCCACTGTAACCCATAGGGCCCAATGTTACCCAATGAGGAGTTGCACAGCAGTTCCTGACCGCATCCCGCAACGGCGCACAACGTCAGCAGAATTACCTCACTTCCACCTGTCCCTCCACACAGGACAGGCGGACGCAATTTCAGGGGTGAGAGCAAGCCCTGAATAATTGCTGCATCACTGTTTCAATTTGGACATACTGGACAATTCACATTGACCCATTACAATGCTCAGTTTGTGACTGGCTCCTCACTCTTTTGCCCCATAGATTGCTACCGCTGCGGATGAATAGGAGATGGACAGACCCCTGGTGGACTTGGCAACAGTGGAGGACAGGCACATAATACTCACCTATAGACTTGACAGGGCCACAATCACAGAGCTGTGTGCCCAATTGCAGCCTGACCTGATATCTGCTATCTGTCACCCCACTAGGATCCCCCCTCTTGTGCAAGTTTTATCTGTGTTCCATTTCCTGGCAACTGGTTCTTGCCAAGTGACAGTGGGCTTGGCAGCAGGAATATCACAGCCAATGTTCTCAATAGTGCTGACAAGAGTGTTGTCTGCCCTGATTAAACACATGTGCAGCTATATTGTATTTCCCCAGGTGGAAGATTTGGCCACAGTGAAGTCCGAGTTCTATGCAATGGGACATATCCCCAACATTATAGGGGCGATTGATGGAACACATAATGCATTTGACCCCCCATCAAAATGAACAGATATACAGAAATCGTAAGAGTTTCCACTCTATGAATGGACAGATGGTGTGCTTGGCGGACCAGTACATCTCCCACGTCAATGCTAAGTATCCTGGGTCGGTGCATGATACCTTTGTCCTGAGGAATAGCAGCATTCCAAATGTGATGGGCCAACTAAAGAGGCACAGGGTGTGGCTAATAGGTGAGCAATGGTCCCCACCCAGCATATGTTGGTGTTTGGGTATGCTGTGGGCCATATGGGATAGTGTGTGGCTAAATGTTGTCCCTCAATATTTGCAGGTGATTCTGGTTACCCCAACCTATCTTGGCTACTGACCCCTGTGAGGAATGCCAGGACAAGGGCAGAAGAATGTTACAATGAGGCACATGGGTGAACCAGAAGGATTATAGAACAGAACTTTGGCCTCCTGAAGGCCAGGTTTCTGTGCCTCCATCTAACAGGTGGATCCCTGTGCTACTCACCCAAGAAGGTCTGACAGATAATAGTGGCATTCTGCATGTTGCACAACCTTGCCCTGAGACGCCATGTGCCTTTTCTGCAGGAGGAGGAGGCAGGAGATGCCTGTGTGGCAGCAGTGGACCCTGTGGACAGTGAGGATGAGGAGGCAGAGGATGAGGATGAAGACAACAGAACAGCAGGTATCAGACAGTACTTCCAATGACACACAGTGTTACTTTACATTTCATTGTAATTATTTTTAATTTCTGTGACACTGGCATGCTGTTATTTCGTACTTCTATGCCCACTTACTGTACCCTTTGGCAATTCATTTTACAGATGTTGGTGCCTCACAATAGTTCCTGGTGTGATCACTGCAGCTAGCTATAGGTCATTAACATGTGCTCATTTACTGTACAGTTGAATTGCATTGTTTGAGCCTGGTTAAATGAATACATATTTGAAAAATCTGACATACTCCATACATCTATTTTTTCCAAGGGTGTTTATTGGAGTGCTAAGAAAAAGAGGGGCAAGTGCAATGGGATGCGGTAATGATGGAGGAAAGTCCAGAGTATTGTTCCAATCTATTTGTAGCACAGATGCATTGTTCAAGGGGACATGGGAAGGGGAGCATTGGCAGTTCAAGGTGGACAGGGTGACAGAGTGGGACACAAGGGTGAGTATCAGGAGAGTCTCATTTCCTGGCGGGGTTCTTGGCAAGTGTCTCTGGCTTCTGACTGGATCGCAGGGAACATTTGCAGGGTGGTTCTTCTTCTGCAGGGGGAGGGGTGCTGGTGGCCTGTTGGTCCTGTGGAGGGCCTCCTGTCCACTAGCGGCAGCGGAGGTGGAAGGCAGTTCAGATGTCTGGCTAGTGGCAGGGGCCCGCTGTTGTGAGACTGCCTCCCTCATAATATTGGCCATGTCTGCCAGCACCCCTGCTATAGAGACCAGGGTGTTGTTGATGGCCTGCAAGTCCTCTCTGATCCCCTGGAACTGTCCCTCCTGCAGCCACCTGTTCTCCTGCACATTGTCCAGGATATGGCCCATTGTGTCCTGGGAATGTTGATATGCTCCCAGGATTTCTGCAAGTGCCTCCTGGAGAGTCGGTTCCCTGGGCCTGTCCTCCCCCTGGCACACAGCACACCTCCCAGTTTCCTTGTTGTTCTGTGCCTTTGTCTCCTGAACCGTGTGCCCACTGCCACTGACCCCAGGTCTCTGATTGTCTTGGGTATGAGGTGTGCCCTGGGGTCCCTGTGGAGGTGGATACACTGCTGAATGACGTGTCCAGGGGACAGAGGTAGGGGTACGCTTGGTGGGTGCTGTGGTGGTGTTTCCTGATGGGGGATGCTCTGTGGTGCTGTATGACTGGGCCTGGGTAACCGGCTGTCCAGAGGTCCCTGATGGGCCAGGTTGGTCATCTAGATCCTGAAGTCCAGAGTTGCTGTCATCACTGTGGTCTTTTTCTGTGGGGAGACTGGATATTGCTGGCACTTCCTCTCGGCTGACATTGGCCGGGGTACCTGTGGAGATGTAAATGCTGTGTTATTGTTTCTGTGTCTGACATATTGTGCATCCGTGGCTTGCCCTCTTTGGTTGTATTTGCCCTGGCAGCTTTCAATTGTGTATGTTGGTATGTTGTGGGATAGCTGATTCTCTCTAGTGTGCATTCTTTAGTGATAGGTGTCCATGCAGGGCTGTGAGTGGTGTCAATGCATTGGTATGGCATACAGGGCTTGGCATTGGGATGAGTCAGATGTGATGGTGGGGGGTGTGGGACGTGGTGATGTGATGGGTGTGAGGGTGATGGTGAGTGTATGTGATGGCATGCAGGTAGGAGGGTGATAATAGTAGAGAGTTGACTTACCAGAGTCCAGTCCACCTTCTACTCTGGCCAGGCCCTCACAATGCATGCTTGCTAAGAGTTGCTCCTCTCATGTTGTTAGTTGTGGGGAAGAGGTGTGGGTCCACCGCCAGTCCTCTGTACAGCGGGTTGGTGTCTTGCTGCAATGGAATGTACCTTCCCCGGTAGGTTGTTCCACCTCTTCCTCATGTCATCCCTAGTTCTTGGCTGCTGTCCCACGGCGTTGACCTTGTCCACGATTCTCTGCCATAGCTCCATCTTCCTGCTATATATACATCTGCTACACCTGTGCTCCAAATAGCTGTGGCTCTACCCTGATGATTTCCTCCACCATGACCCTTAGCTTCTCCTCTGAGAATCGGGGATGTCTTTGTGGTGCCATGGGTGTTGTGTGAGGTGTGTAGGTGAGGGTGTGTAGGGTGATGTGTTGGGGTGTGTGATGTGGGGTGCGTGAGTGGTTTATAGGTGTAGGTAGTGTGTGGCTCTGGTTTTGTCTGTGGTCGTGGTGTCTGTCTCATGCCGATGGTTTGCAATGGTAAAGGGTTGTGGGTAATGTGGGAGTGTGTTTTATAGTGGTTTGGGTGTGTGTATGGGTGTCAGGTGTGTGTTATTTGAATTGTCCAACGTGGTGTTGTTTTGTTTGTGTGTGAGTGTATTTTGAGCGTGACGGTATGTACTGCCTATGGTTTACCGCCATTGAATGTCCGCTCTGGTGTTTTGTGGGTCATAATGTGATGGGCATTGTTCTGTTGGCGTAACGGTGTGGGTTTTGATACCGCCACTTTATCACTGACCTTTGCACTGGCGGAATTGTGTCTGTGGCTGAATAGTGACGGATTGGTGTGTGTGTGTCATAATATGGTGGACGGATATCCGCAGCAGTAAGTTGGCGGCAGGCAGCGTGGCGGTAAGTGGGATTTAACGCGAATGTCATAATGAGGGCCATAATGTTACATTTATCAAGAACAGCATCTTCTAGCAGTTGGTTCTCATGAGAAAACATTGTCAGTTGCAAGCACATTAAACTACAATGAAAAATCACAGTTTAACTCTCTAGGACAGCCATTTATTAAACGTTAAGAAATGCAGCTTGACATGAGGCCTGGCAAGTAGGCCAAGACCTTCACTAAGTTAAAGCCTACAACTAATAATGCTAATACATAATGCATAACCTTTAATATGACATATTACTACATTAGTCAAACATATGCTCCACATTTCACAGCATTGGACTATTAATAAGTACACTTCGTGAACATTGGCGACCATTCATCGTAATCACATTTTCAAATGCGTGCATTATTTTCTACGTTATTATATTTTCTACACAAATCCATTACTCAGAATACATGAACACGCATTAATAATTTGTATTCAAACACCTGCGCTAGCAGCTCTCAAAAAGGAGTAAGCTGTTTCCTTCAGTCTTTTTGTGGGCTGTAGTTGTCTGTAATCTTTCTTCAGGTATAGAGATTGAGAGATCCAAAAAAGACATTTCTTTGTCTCAAACCGAAGCAGTAAACCTAATGTGCTAATCAAGTCCATTTATCTATTCTATGAAGTCTGGAATGTCACTGGTGTTACCTTTCCAGATAATGAGGATGTCGTCTATGTATCGCAGCCATAGTTCGATACTTTAAGCAAAGGGATTACTTTGATCCAAAATATACTGGCGTTTAAAATTGTATGATATGAGAGACATGCTAGGATTGGGGCAAAGGTACTGCCATCGAAGTGCCTCAAGTCTGATGACAAAGTTAATCTTCCCATTGAAAAAAGTTCTCCTTTAGGGCTACTGTGGCACACTCTACAACAAAGTGTACTGGGCTGGAGAAACAAAATTTCTGCCTACAGCATGTTTTCTACAACCACAAGATTAGCATCTTCTGGTATGTTGGTGTATAGGGCTTCCACATCGAGACTGATCAAAAGGTCAATAGATTCTTCAGAATTGATTTGTCTATCAGGTTCAAAATATCTTCTATGTCTTTCAAAAAGGTGGGAGTCTGTTGCACAGAAGGTTGTAGAAAGTGATTACAAAACTTGGACAAGGGTTCCAAGAGGGACCCAATGCCAGACACAATCAGTCGACAGGTGGAGGGTTTGTTCCTTTGTGGATCTTTGAAAAGCAGAAAATATTTGGTATCCAGAGTTGCTGTTTGTATAAGAAGTCTGCTTCCTTCTGGGTGATCCAGCCAGACAGTTCAGCCTCATGAGTCATCGTCCGAACCTGTTGTTGGAGTCGGAGAGTAGGGTCTCTTTATATAGGTGCATAATAAGATTTGTCACCCAAAAGTCTGAGACATTCATGCCTGTATTCTGTGGTTGACAAGGAGGACTAAGGCAGCTTCCTCCCTTGTCCGCTGGTTTAATGGTGATATCTGTAGTTTTTGCCAAGATGTCTAAGGCGTCTCTCTTCCTTTTAGAGAGGTTAAAAAATGGTTTTTCTGGTTGTATCTTTGTTTTGTCATTCAGGACAGCCTTTTGAAACACCAATATTTCACATAGTACCGTATTGATGGGAGGAGTAAAATTAGATGGATTCCTGAGTCCAGTGTCTTCTGTGGACAAGGGCAAAGGTTTATCTAGGAAAAAAGAGTGTAACCAAATCTTCCTGAAAATAGAGACAGTTCACAATTGAGCCTAAAGGGGTCCTCCTTAGGTTTAGGTACAGTTCTATTAGCGCGTCAGACCTTCATAAGTAAACTTACAAGGGGACGCAAATAGGTCGATGAACCTTTTGACTCGTATTAAGAAGTTCTTACCATAGCTCCCGTACATAAATCAATAATCAATACACAGTAATCAATAATCATTAGTAATCAATAAAATCAATATTTAATGGCGTCAGTAAATGTCACACACAATGACTTTTCAGCCATGAATAACCACACCTTCAGTAAAAGTTTAGTAAGTTTATTTCCCTTATAATAACAATACTAAAGTAATGTATATTAATCTCAAAATCAAATGAAATCCATATATGAAAAATACCGGTTGTCCAAAGTGGCGGAAGAAATGCAATCTAATCAAAGCTTGAATCAAAACACATTCTAGAGCTACAGTGCAAATCAATAGCAGAGTCAGCTGCGACGAGGTCATAACATACATAGAATTCAACAAAATAACTCGTCAATCATTAGCCCCTGTAATTCGTCAGTCAAATTGAGTGCCGTTAACTAACGTCAGATTAGTACCAGCATGTTGGGCTTCATGCAAAACAATTTAGAACACAAATTTTGAAAAACATCTAGCTCCGGATCTGTCAAAACACCGTAGTTGGTACCTTGAAAGAAAAATCATAAAATGCACAACAGTCATATCTACCCATCCACGGTATGGGTTAGCAAAGCAGAATCAGTCTTCGTACTCAGGTCATCAATCGATCAGCAAAGCATCAGGCTCTCAGCCAAAGAGTATGAGCCCAATGACAGAATGAATCTCCAACCTCTCCTAAAGTCTCTTCTCTTAAAATCTGGAAAAATCTTGAATCTCTAGTCCCTCTCTCTCTCTCTCTCTAGTCCGAGAAATTATCCTCTGTTGCGTTGTTATATCAAAGTCACCTAGAGTATCCCCTAATTCCCTATTGGTCAGTTAATCGTACGTTTACACTTTACCCAATAATATTTCTACACCAAATCTATGAATTCTAATATTTCACTCTTCACATGCAGTTGATTGGTTCATTTTATGATGTCCCCATCATCCGGCTCATCAGGTAACAATATTATTGCATCTTCAGCTCCAGTCAGTGTCTTCATTTTTCTCGTCCTGGGAAAGTACATCTCACACACATTACACATAAGTTGTTACACTAGCGGGTACATCATCTCCTTGCAGTCGGTCCCCACAAAAAGTTTCTGTTAAGCACTTTTAACAAGACAATGGACGTTTCAGAGTTTAATTCACTCTGTCAGCATTTTTATTAACCGCTAAGAAATACAGCTTCTGCATGAGGCCTGGCAAGTCTAGGCCAAGACACTCACCAAGTTAACGCCTACAATTAATAAAGCTAGAGCATACTTCATAACCCTTAATATGACATATTACTACATTAGTCTAATACATTTCAATATTTCATAAGTATTAATCATCAATTAGTACATTTCGTGAACACTGGTGGCCATTCTTCGAGGTCACATTTTCAAAAGCGTGCATTATTTTTCTACGTTATTCATTGTCTACATAATTAATTTTTCAAATTACATAAATACTCATTAATACATTTCTAATTGGAACACCTGTGCTAGTAGTTCCCAGGGCTTGTTGTTCAATGGTTGTGAGAGGTCTGGTGGATACATGAACCACTAGTTCGTCTTCGGTAATGCTCTCCCGTGGCTCCTTGTCTCAATTTCTGTCACCTATCAAAAAGATCTCCGACAAAGTGCCCCCTTGCGGGGTCCATCGGGCATTGCAGCACCAGCCCAACAAGGAGCAGGCCCGTTGGTGAAGCAGGCTGCCTAAGGGTGGCTGAGGTCACTTGCTCCTAATTAGCAAACGCTTCAGGTGGCTGCTTCTCTTCTCCCATTTGGTTCTAAGGAGTTATCACTACAGAACAGTGTGCTTACATGTTTTTAATTGGTTAACCCTGGGAGAGTTACACTGGACCGCTCAAATCACCCAATCCCTCTCTTATATTAATAGGCTCTAATCAGCCAATAGGGAGGGATGCAGTGCAGTTAAAGGGTTAGTCATGTACTTTTATGTTTTATATGTTCTGGTAGTGAAAAACTCTTACATCTCCCATAGGACAACATTGATTACCTTTTTACATTTAATTAGTATTTTTTTTTATTGGTAGTAGGTCATCTCTAAAGAACTGTAATTTTAAACCCTATTTAATGGTAAAGTTGGATTTTAAGGCAAGGTTCTAAAAATTCCACTTTTAGAAAGTTGGCATTTTCGTATCCTAACCATTTGGTGCCTACAACCCATTCCTGGGTCAGTTGACTAGGTGTAGTTGGCAGTTGGCCTGTTTGTGATCCTCCTAGACAGCATCACCATAGTGTATCCTGGGTTAATGAGTGGAGGGGGGCTGAGCTGTCAGCCACCACACTTGCACTTCAAAGGCACTGGCTCTGCTCACACACAAAGAACTTCACACTACTCCATTTTGCCCGCAGATAGACTTGGACCAGGGCAGGGAAGTTTCCTACCTCAAAGTGAGCATCAGGTAGGTATAGCAAGTGGACCCTCGTACCCACTTTTCAGATCACTGGACTGCCAGGAAAAAAGACTGCCCAGCTGTGAAGTCTGCCCTGCTGCCCAAACTCAGGTTTGCTGACCAAGGCCTGCTCTAGCTGCACCAGGTCTCTTTTCCTGCTGTGGCCTGCCAGGCTAAATTCAGCTTACTTGACTGCTTTTGTGCTAACCTTCCAAAGGGGTTAAGCACACGTTAAATTGAGGTTTGCTTGTGTTTCACCCTGGCAAGAACTGTAGTTGCTGCTTATATAGGGTTTCACCCTCATCAACTTCTAACTCAACTTCTCACACTCTGCAAGTGGGACAGTTCTACCTACTGTGGTAGTAGATGTCGGACTACACCATACAGAGGAGAACATGCCTAAAAGAAAAGGGGAGAACAGACCTCATCCTGTGAGAACCTGTATCGCCATAATGTGGTCTGTGCCGCCCTAGGATATCAATTTGCCCAGTTGCTGAGCCGGAGAAGAAGCTTACAACAGCTCGTCCAATGCATTGTGGTTGGTGAACTTGCTTTATGCCTGACTCCCCACCTGCTCAATCAAATTCTCTACAAAGCCCTAGTTGTGTCTAAGAACACTGAGGACCTCTTCAGTTCCAACCCAGGGCCTGAGTGAATATAAATGGTAATTAGGCAAGTCTAAGCAGATTTAGGAACTGTTGATCATGTAGAAATCCATCAAGGGATTCCGCCTTCAGTGTCATTCACCCAGATATGTGGCAACTGCTGGCTCTGGTCAAATCCTACCAGGACTGGCAGTTTAGGAGCTACAAGGCCTTTTAAATATATTGGTTCCTTTTCCGGGATTCTGAGGAAAAGACACTAAGACCACCTTTAGTATGACCTGAGTCGTCCTTTGCATTAGTGGACTCCTGTCACTTTTGCAGCCGTTCTCAGATTTTGTACTCTTGCATCCATAGTGTCTATGTACTCATAAAGCAATTTATAATAGCCATTTCATGAAAGGTCTCCTCTAGAAGTGTCCACATTCAAACATTTCACCTTTAGTAAGTGGACTCTATCATGAGTATGAGATGGGGTTTTATGGCACTTGTAGATCTAGCGTTCTCTATACTAGAATGTGTAGGTAAACTCAATCCCCATAAGCAAAACTATTATTACTATAAATGCTACAACTAATACTCCTGTAAATAAGTATCTACGTCTATTAGTGTTAGTGTTTCCAGGTTCCATGAATTCTCCACATTCATATCTATTTTTAATAAAATGCAGCAGCAGAAGTGGCAGTTCGCTTACGTTCCACTTGTGCAAAGTGGCAAAAAAAGTCCATATAATGAATTGCAACAGACTTATTTACAAGGTCTCTGTGAGTCTACCTTAGCCATACTCTATGTCCTTCTAAAGGACAACCGTCTTTTCTTCTGCAGACTTGGGCCCCGGTACTCTTCTTAATTCCCTAACAAAGTCAATGGAAAGTCTCTAAATAAGGCACTGTTCAAATTCACGAATAATAACATCCAAAGTGAAATGTCTCAGTCTAGTCAACAGCACAGAAAACTCAAAGTGGAATTCAAGCACAATGTTCAGCTCAAGGAGGTTCAGTTGGATCTGTAGCATTATTCCAAAACTTTCTCTCTTCATCATTTGCAGCAAAGTTTGTCCATTCGGGTGAAGAGTACCTCTGACTGGGCACTCTACTGTAGTTCTTTTAGATCTCCTCTGTGCCAATCCTTTGTTTTCACTTTGACTAAAATCTGAGTTCTCAGTGTCCTCTGGAATTGTTTGTGGCACCCACTCCTTGGGTAGATTCAGTTCCCCTCTTTCTTGCCTTTTGGACTAACGGTCTCCAGCTTCAATCCACTTTCTCACAGCACTAGGTACTTCGTCAGGGTCTGAAATTTGTTGACTTATTCGCCCAAATAGGACGAGACTCCTCCATCTCATTTTCAACTATGGATCTCTCGAGACCCAACCCTCAGACTGAGCATGTGCTGTTTCAGAGCCTGTTTGATCCCCAACAGCTTGACTAACCTGCTCCCATTGTCTCTGAGTCACCACTGGTACTTCTGGGGCAGGTGCTGTCACATCAGGGTGACACTCAACTCTGCGGATATGGGAAACATGTATCTAGTTAGGGAGACTCCCAACATTTAACCGCTGTTGTTGTCAGCAAGACGACTTGATACAGCCCACGCCAACGAGGCTTCAAACACATCTTCCTTCCATTTTTCTTCACCAGTACCTAGTCGCCAAGTCTGAGATCATGACACTGTTCCTGATGCGGCAGGGCTGTGGCAGCTCTGACTTGATGAGACACAGAACACACCACATCTTCTAGACCTTGCAGTAATCAAGAATCATATCATCTGTAATGTTCACAAATTGCATTTATAGGAATACCTGGCAATCTGATAGCACTGCCCATGAAGATCTCATGGGGAGACAGTCCTGTCCTTCAATCAGGTACACTGCGAAGACTCAACATAGGGCACAAAGCATTAGGCCATTTCAAGGATGTTGAAGCACACTTTTTTGCCAAACTTGATTTCAGTGTCCCATTAACCTGTTTGACAAGACCCGAAGCCTCAGGTCTATAGCTGCAATGCAGTCTCTGTTCCATTTGTAATGCAGAGCACCTCAATCTCATGGCCTCATTATTAAAATGAGTCCCCTTGGTCTGACTCTAGGGAAGTCAAGGATGCTCGAAACACGCTATGAGTTCTCTTAACAACAACTTTGCTAGTGTGAGACTGTAATTTCCACTGGCCCGGTAAGCTTCACCCCAATGCGTGAAGACGCACACTACCACCAGGTCATATCTAGCCCATTACACACAGGCATCTCGGTAAAGTCCAATTGCATCCTGTTAAAGGGACCTCTAAATGTTCCTATGTGACTTAGTGTTACTGCAGCTCTCTCTCCTACATTGTTCTGCTGGCACACAATGCTTCAGCCATCAATCTGAACTTGGGATTGAACCACGTTTGCCTACACCAGAGTTCTGCAAAGTCGGTGCTGGAGACCCAGGTCCATGCCAGGTTTTTAGCATATCCACATTTAGAAAAAAAAGATGTTTCAGAAATCTAACTTTTTCTAAATGTGGATATGCTAAAAATCTGCCATGGGCCCGGCTCTCCAGGACCGACTTTGCAGAACCCTGGCCTACACTGTCCCACTATGGCATCTCAGGGCAGTGGAAATTAACATCTACTTATCCATGGGACAGGCTGTGTCATAAATCTACTTGTCCTGTAACAAATCAACTTGTCCCTTTGGTGCCAATTAGTGCGATGACAAATTATGGCAGCAATTTAAATATAGAAGAGCCTCACTTTTTATGCCAGGGCTCATGCTATTGTACGCTTTGAATACTAGAAATTTCCTTCCATTTCCACCTTTCCCCTTATCAAATACTGTGGCTGGAGGTACTGGTGAGTAATAGATCCCAGGGATGTCTTACACTTTTGAGTCTGTGCAAACCTACTAACCTGCATGTTTTAGGGGTTTTCACCAGCTTTTCTCTCATCTTATCCCATACTGGATTTGGTACCACGGGACAACAGGGATCAACAATGTTGTTCACTTTCCTCAAATCTTGATTATTTTGATGTTTTCCACTTCGCTTCTGTAAGCCCATAATGGGTGAATTGCATGCACTCCCCATATTATCTTTCAGAATACCTTGTTGAATCATAGATACAATCACTGTGGTGATCCCAGCAATCGTTTCAGGTGTCACATTATATTGGGGGGGTTCTCAGATATTCAGCATTGGGCTTCACTGTTATTCAAATGGGTTCAACACCTTTAATCAACTTCATATCCTTTCCTGAAAATTCCCAAGCCTCAGACTTGATTGCTGGCGCCAAGTCATCAATGGCCAACACGGTAAACAATGCAGTGTAAGAACCATCGCACGCCGGCTTGAAGGCAACATTCTCATCATGAGTTTTCATTTCTACATCTTTCGGTGTACAATAGATGACACAGTTAACTTTGCAAAGAAGATCTCTTCCCCAGACACTCAATGGACTAGTATCACACACCACAAATCAGTGATTCTCTTCAAAGGAACCTCTTTTCACAGGCATCTCTGTTATTTCTGGGATTGTCATTTGTTTATTCGCAGCTCCTGTAACTTGGATCATTTTTTCCAAGAGGGGTAGATTTGGGACTTCTACCGTTCTCAGAGTAGAACAGGTAGCATCAGTGTCATCCAAGAATGATGCAGGATGGCCATTCACTCCTCCATTTACGAATGGACCATTCTGGTCTACTTTAAAGACTGTGTCAAGTATGCAATGTTCCTTCCTACTCAGCCACTGCCAGGGTGACTGATCAGAGCCATAGTTCTCAAATGTCTCAAACATGGAGAACTGTTGGAAGGGATTATATTCTTGAAATTCATTCAAATTCATGGTTGGAACTTGGATTCAGTCTAGGGCCAGTCATATTCTGCTGTGGCATAAAGGGTTGTGGAACCTGCATCTCTGGAGCTTGTGGTACATTCAAATTCTTCCCTCTCGGTCTCTGCACATTTTGCATCTGTACTTGTACTGGGTGTTATCCTGGGGCTGTCCACCCTCTGAATTCTGGAGATGATTACCTGGATTAGCTGGATTAAGATATGTCCCACCTTCTTGCAGAAATGACAAAGGTTGGTCTTGTCCAGACTACCCACATCCATCCCTGTACCCTGGTCAATTGGGAGACCTTGACCTCTACCCTGCATTGCAGTAGTTCCCTGCTGATACGCACCCTGCAAGGCACCAATCTTACCTACAAAAGGATGGACCTGACTACTTCTCGGAGCAGCCTTCATCTGAGCAACCATCAACTCTCCTTCAGTTTCTTCTGTTTCATCTCTGTTTCATCCCTGCAGCACTTGGCATATATTAAAATCTTATCAACTGATTTGTTCTGCCAACAAATCAAATGTTGCTGAATTTTCATGCTAATTTCAGGTCTCAATCCTGTCACAAACCTTGACACAAAATTCCCCATATCCTTCTGTTCAAGCGTCTCCATTCCATTATCCTGCTGAGCACCTCCAATAATCTCTCATAACAATCATGAATCGATTCTTTGGGTTCCTGAGTTGTTCTGTCAATTTTGATCCAATCAGTGTTTTTGCGTGCACCTTTGACTTCAAGAAGGTCATCACCTGCTGATACTTTCTCATCGCCAGTGGCAAAGAGCCTTGTGCATTAGGGTCCGCGGTGATTCTGACTCAGGACATTTGGCAGCTATCTTACTTTCTGCCCACAAATAACTTGGAACCACAATGTTGAACAGAGTATTCAGATTGACCCAAAATATTTGTGAAATCTTCACAAATTGCTCAACCTAGTTGCACCATGGCTTTTCCCTCAGCTTCGTTAGTGTTGTTAGTGAATGATACAAGATCACTTCTACTCAAGGCACCTGAACATAACCTCCACCAGGTACTTCTCTCAATGGAAAATCTGATGTGCTCGCCTCATTTGTTACAGCTGGAGGTGCTTCCCCTGTCTGTTTCTTCGGTTCTTTCTTTCTCGCTCATCATCCTTCCCATTTATCTAGCTCATTCCATTTCCAAAAATTTTGAATTAGCTCTCTAATCTGTATTTTCATACCTGAAGTTCTCATGCAGGCTATGTCTTCCTCATTACAGCATACACAGCAACTCTTCTGCAAGGCTTTGTTCTTGTTCATGACTATTTTATATTTCTGAAGTGACTACGACAGTTTATCATAAACTTCCTACATGCAAGTTCATTTTCTTGGTAAGAGTCTAAACAAGCCATTTCAAGATTTTTGTTTATCATCTCATACAATTCTAACTTCAGTTTAACCACATCCACTGACTTTTCTCTTGCAGATGACTGAATCATTCCCTCTCGATGGAACCTGTGGTGTGATTTTCAGGGACTACAAGTTGTAGCTGCAGAGCCTGAGACTGCATGACTTGCGAGACATAACCCACTGGATCGGACCCAGTTCCAACCTGGAGCTTTGCTGGAACCTACCCTCAAGAAAATATGTTGCCCTGCATAGGACAGACCACAAACTCAGCTGTTGATATGCATCCTTCTCCCAATCAGGGACTGCACTGAGGGTGGGTCTGAGGATGGGTCTGGCCTATAAGGCTATCTGCTGTGTCAGAAGGGCTGGTCTGACAGGTCACTGTGTTTGCTGTATTGTTGGCTATGTGGACACGTTTTGGGGGCTGGTAGATTGACCTTTACTGTTGATTTCCTCGATAGTACAGTAAACATTTTCTGCAGCAAGCACAAATTCTTGCATTCTCATCTCCCATACCTTGCATTACTCTTATGCAGCATGTCTTTACAAGTTCAAAAAAGCCCCAAGTCGAAAATGTGGGCTACGTCTTTAGCTAGCTGATTCACTAAAGAGGGACACTTTTATTTTTGTGCTTGGGCCTCTTTTCGGTCCAGTCTGACTCCGCCTGCAAATCTTCAAGCGTTCCCTCCTCCTCATTTGTGAAAATGGTGAGCTTATGTGAGTGGTGAACACAAGCACTGGGGAGAACATGATCTGTGTGCCGCTGCTCACTGAGATCCACCACACACCTCACCACAGAACACCTTCAGTGACTACATCTGGGGAAAGTCACAGCCCTGGATGGGTAATTCCTTAAACCTAGGTCTCTTTAGTTGGCAGAGGTTGCTCTAACAGCAGGTCCCCTTAAAAGCAGCGAAGCAGGGAGTGACAGGGGACAAACATCAACAGGGACAAGGAACAGCTGGTTGTTACAGCAGAACTATATAAAGGTGCCAGAGTAACGCATTCAATCTTTTGGCTCTCTACCTCACATTGACAAATCCTGAGTACTAGGTATTTCTAGCAGGGTGCGGAGAATCACTGCGTGCAGCAATTTAAGGGGAAACACTACACTAATTCAGCAAAAGAGACATTGTGCTTTAAACCTCTCTACTGCACTGAAATTAACTTCCACAACTTACCCTATAGCCGTACCACACTACTGACTTTATAGTGCTCTTCAGCTGTTGAGGAAAACTGTAGTAGTAGCTTGACAGTTGCCCAACATACAAAGCATGGTCTGTTGCAACTAAAACTATCCTCTCTACGCTCACGCAGGAGTAACATAACATTGAATCCTGCTCTACAGATTACTAGACCTAAACATATCACTTGACTCTTTTGATTTGAAGAGTGCCCCTTTTCTGGCTCTTGCTTACTCATACCTTGTCCTATACTGCGCATGTTGAACCTGCAGCTTGCTCAGCAACTGATATTTACCGAGGCCCTAATAGGTACCAAACAACATGACAGACTAGATGAACCAACAAAGTTAGTCCCCAACATGGAGACATTACTGAAAAAACGGTCTTCCACAGGCTAGTATATATCAGATCTTTCCTCTGAAATGTGTTCAGTGTGCTTCAATCCACCTTCATTCAACTCTGAAGTGTTAACTATGGAATTTAGACCTTCGGATACAGATCCCTGCATAAACGTCATCCCAAATTGGGGGCAAGACATATGTACCTAAAAAAAAAGGTGAAGAAGTTGAAGGATAGGGCAAACAGAGGTAATATCAGAATCCATTGCCTACCTAAAAAGATTGAAAAGGAAGATACATTTTTAATATTTTTTATTCATTTTAAAATGACATATCACACATCACAAGTGAGTAGTACATCAGCTATAGGATCACCAGTGTCCCCAACGCGTATAAGGAATATCTGAATAGTGTACCATAATGCCCGCATCAATGTACATATAAAGCACTATAATATATATGATGTAATATTTCCCCCTTTCCCCCAATCACTGAACCTCTCATGACTCCTCCAGGTTCAACAGTAGGTATGTTGTGAGAGGGCCCCAAATGTACTAGTGCCTCGAGGGTATCTGCAGCTAATCCCTGTCTGACAGCCACTTTTTTGTTGGTGGGTGCTGCCCTTTTCCCCAATGGACGGCCACTGTCCTCTTTGTCAGTAGTAGAGCCACTGACACAAACCTGTGGTTAGTGGGTTGCAGACCACTGACTAGTACCAGAAAACACATTGCAAGATTGCAGTCTATACGTTCTGCCGCCGTATCTGTCAAGGCAAGGCACTAGTTACCAGGGTCCAATAACGCGTAAAAGAGTCATAATGCCAGGCCAGGTGTAGAAGGTCAACTTCCTCCACCTCACACCTTACAAAGCGTGTAGCCACCCACAACCCAAATTTACATAATTTGACAGGTGTATTATATATTTGATGCAAGATTTTAAAATGAATTATTCGTAAGTTAAATTTGGAGGTAAGGGTATGTAGTTGCGCACAACAACAATTTCCAATCTGTACTCTCCAGTGGACGGTCAAGTACCTCATTCCACCCTTCTATCTCCCTATCAGGAATCGTTGGTCTATCCATCTGTGCACAGTTTACAGTTTAGTGATATAGGGGCATATTTACAAGAAAATGGTGCATCGGTCCCAATGTGCCATTTTTCTTGCATCCTCCTGCGCCCGCCCTAACGACACCATGGTTGCCCCATATTTACAATATGGGACAACATGGCGGTCGTTACCACAACAGTGTTAACATTTTTGATCCTATTGTCGCGCTTTGCTGCACTAGCGCCATAATTTTCTGCGCTAGTGTAGCAAAGCACAGTGAGGCCCACAGGAAAATACAGGAGCATCACTTTAATGCCTTCCTTGGGCAGGCATAAAAATGACAAACAAAATGGTGCTGTGAAATCTTGTAAATTTCACTGCACCGCTTTTTCAGGCCTCCCTGCCCAGGAACACCGCCCTTGCATACATTATGCCTGGCGCAGGCATATTGTGGCGCCAGGATTTGCCATGTGGCGTAATGCATGCATTTCACCACTTTGAAAATATGGAGCAGGGGTTTGGCCTACTTAGTGCCGCCTTAGCATAAACAAAATGATGATAGGGTGGTGCTAAAAGGCGCTAGGGGCTTGTAAATCTGCCCCTAAGTGTCTACGCGGGGTGTTAGTAACCATACTTGCAGTGCAGTAAGAATAGGGTCTGTTCCGGAAAATGTGGGTATAGATCACATAGGGGGTCATTCCGACCCCGCCGGGCGGAGACCGCCGCCCGCCGGGCGGAGACCGCCAAAAGACCGGACCGCGGTCAAATGACCGCGGCGGTCATTCTGACTTTCCCGCTGGGCCCGCGGGCGATCTCCAAAAGATCGCCCGCCGGCCCAGCGGGAAAGCCCCTGCAAAGAATGGAGCCGGCGGATTTGCAGGGGTGCGACGGGTGCAGTGTGAAAATCTTTGTGGGGCCCTGTTAGGGGGCCCCTGCACTGCCCATGCCAGTGGCATGGGCATTGCAGGGGCCCACAGGGGCCCCACGACACCCGTTCCCGCCATCCTGTTCCTGGCGGTAAAAACCACCAGGAACAGGATGGCGGGAAGGGGTTCGGAATCCCCATGGCGGCGCTGCAAGCAGCGCCGTCATGGAGGATTCCCTGGGCCAGGGGTAAACAGGCGGGAAACCGCCGGTTCCCCTTTTCTGACCGCGGAATGGCCCAGGAAGCACCGCCAGCCTGTTGGCGGTGCTTCCGCGGTCGTTGGCCCTGGCGGTCGGTGACCGCCTGTCAAAGCCCAGCTCACCTGAGTCCTTGTTCAGTTCTGATGGAGGTTGAAGACAATCCGACCCCACCCTGAAACTGCTTGTTCCAGCACACTAGTTTTTAAAACAGTGCACTAAGAACAGAAGCTCAAGGGAAGGGGGGAAGTGGATAAAATAAAATAAAGAGACAACAGCGTTCTTGCGTTTCCACTGTTGAAGTGCTGCACAAATCTGCGGCCCTCTCTGACTTCGGTAGAAACTGGTGCCTAATGAAACATAAACAAAGAACAGATAAGTACATCCTATTCCTAACTGGGTTCCTGACTATCCCTTTATTTATTAGAAATTTTCTTCTAAAAGTACCTCTTGGATCCTGGTCTCTAGTTTCCAGGTTTGGAATGTGTTACTGCTCTGGGATGTGCTTTCTATTACTCTAAAGCTTCTAAAACATTAAACAAATACCGTTATCAGAATTATCAATATCAAACATTCATCTTAATATAACTAAAGCCTAAATTGCCAATAGCAGACTCACTTTTCCCATATTTCCAGAATCTTTTATAAAACAAATACTGTACTTTTACGTCAAAATACAGCATGTAATTTGTGCAAGTCCTTGATTTACTGCTTGCCTTGCTGTTAATGGTTTCCACGGTTCGATTCTTAAAAGTTCCATAAAAAAAATGTTTGCTTCACAAAGTTCCGCAAAGTATTGTTGTAACAAAGAGTTTGAATCACAATGTTCGTGGAAGGTATCTTGTTTCAAATTGTCTATACACGAATCCAGAAATTGTTGTCAAAGTTCTTTCAGGTAATAAAAGTTTTGCACTTACTTGTTGCTGGCAAGAGATACTGATCAGTCTAACCTTGTCTTCTTTCTCTTTTGCAGGTTGCTTGTAGGAGAGAGGCTGAGGCAAGGAGGAACCGGAAACCGGAAGAAGGAAGAGCCAGCAGCTGCGCCCATTGAAGCCAATGAAAGTCTGTAGAGAGCAGGAGTGCCAGCGCCGAGGGATCTGTCCTCAGGTAAGCGGGAGGTAGACGAGCACAAGCACTGGGCGAGGCTCGAGGGCTGCCTTTTATAGACAGGGCTGGGTGTGGTCCTCACATGCTGCACATGTTCTTGAAAGGTGTGCAGAGCTGGGTGTGGTTTGAAGAGCTGGGTGTGGTCCTCACATGCTGCACATGTTCTTGAAAGGTGTGCAGAGTTTCAGTTATTATGCAAATGAGTTAAATTAACACATGGCCTAGAGAGGAGTGTTTTAAAGAAGCCTTGGTAAAAGCAAGGCCCAATGTGTAAACAAAACAGCACATTAAACAACATACACAGAAGCCTAGGGGGGGGGGAAGGTGAGATAACAAGAAAGGCTTTCAATAGTAAGTTTAAAAGGGAGCTATTACAGAACCCACTAGTGCAGTGAGAGGGGACATGCTCTTTGCTGTGCACAAACCCTAACAGTTGCCCCCCTCAAAGGCCCTCCTACAGGACGGGGTTTTCCTGGATTTTTTAAATAAAACCGTCTAATCAGCTGTGGGGCATGTACATATGATGCTGGTTTCCATTAATTCTCAGATTCATCATATCCTTTCCATTCTACTAAATAAAACAGACGTCCTCTAATTCTTTTTGAGTCTTTTATGCTTTTCACTTCATATTCTAGATTTCCCTTAATTGGTATGGGTGGAGGTGGTGGTTCAGGTCGGGTTTTTGGATTGTACGGCTTAAGCAAGGACACATGGAATGTAGTATGTACTGGATATTCTTTTGGTAAATCTAATTTTACTGTTACCGGGTTTACTATGGCAGTTATACTAAAGGGTCCAATGAAACGTGGTTGCAGCTTTCGGGATCCCTCTATGTTTAGGTTCTTTGTGGAGAGCCATACCTTGTCACCGATTTTATACATTGGGGCCTCAGATCTGTGTTTGTCTGCTTGTCTTTTCATGCTTTCCTTGTACTTTAATAAATGTTTCCTGGCTTTGTCTTGTATGTCACCTAACCTTGTTAGTCTATCCGTTACTGTAGGTAACAGAGAATCTTCTAACAAAACGGGTATAGCTCTTGGATGATACCCCTGCAAGAAATAGAATGGTGAGCAAAGTAGAGCTGAATGCTCAGTATTATTATAAACAAACTCCGCTACAGGGAGAGCTTCCAACCATTCACTAGAATAATCAGCCAATAAACAACGTAGCGTTTGAAGTAAGGTTTGGTTCAGTCGTTCAGTCTGTCCATCTGTCTCTGGGTGGAAAGCAGTTGATAATGCCACATCTATTTTCAGTTTTTTACATAATTTTTTCCAAAATTTAGAGTTGAACTGGCTCCCTCGGTCTGACACCACTTTGCTTGGCAAACCATGTAAACGCACAATTTCCCTTATAAAAATATCGGCAAATTCTGCCGCCGTGGGTAATTTCCATAATGGTACAAAATGTGCCATTTTAGATAAAAAATCCACTATAACCAACACTGTTGTGAAAGATTTTACAGGTGGTAAACCTACAATAAAGTCTACGCTCACAGTGTGCCAAGGTTGCTTGGGTGTTGGCATTGGTATTAACAAACCGTCAGGGGCCTTATGAGAAGATTTATGTCTTGCACAAATTGGACAGGTAGTGACAAATTGCTTAATGTCCTTTCTTATAGTGTCCCACCAAAAGTGTTTTTGCACATTTTCCAGGGTTTTTACCCAACCAGGATGACCTGCCAACGGTGAGGCGTGATGCCAAATTATCACCTGTGTTTGTAATTCAGAGGTGGGCACTAACAGCATGTTGTTGTGATACAATAAACCTCGTTGTATTGTGTTATGGGAATCTTTTAACCAATCCTGAGGTGCTATTTGCATGTGTGCATTATATAGATCTGTGATGAAATCCTTCTGTTGTACTGGTGCCAAAAACTTTTGGGGAGGAATAATGGGTTCTCCTATTTTATCTTGTTTCATGTCTGAAGTATGTCCGTATCTAGATAACACATCAGATTGAATTTGTTGTGCACCTGGTCTATAGGTTATTACAAAGTCAAATGTGCTAAAAAAATTTAACCAGCGCATCTGACGTGGTGTTAGTGCTTTAAGTGATCAAAAAAACTGTAGGTTCCTATGGTCAGAAAAGATTTTAACTGGGTACTTGGCTCCCATTAAATGGTGCCTCCATTCTGAAAAGGCTACTTTGATAGCTAGTAGTTCCCTTTCAGCCACAGTGTAATTTTGTTCAGCTGGTAATAACTTTTTGGAATAGAAGGCTATAGGATGTAACTGGCCATCTACTGCATCTCGTTGAGAGAGAACTCCTCCTAAAGCTATTTGTGAAGCATCCGCTTCAACAAAAAAAGGCAAGTCAGGATCAGGATGTTTCAGAATTGGGGCTGAAGTGAACTTTTGTTTTAGGAGTTGAAAGGCGTGTGCCGCCTCATCAGTCCAAAGAAATCGTTGCCCTTTCCGCAACAAGGTAGTTATTGGGGCCGCAATGTCTGCGAAATGTGCAATAAACCTCCTATAAAAATTGGCGAAACCCAGAAATTTCTGAATATCTTTTACAGAGGATGGTTCTGGCCAATCAGCAATAGCACTGATTTTCTTTACATCCATAGTTATTCCTTGAGGTGACAGGCAGTATCCTAAAAAGTCCACCTTGCTGACATTAAAAGTACACTTTTCTAACTTAGCAAAAAGATGATTTTCTTTTAACTTTGATAATACTGCACGAACATGTTGGGTATGTTCTTCTGAGTTCTTAGAGTAAATGAGGATGTTGTCTATGTATACTATGACACAAACGTCCAGGAATTCGTGTAGGACCTCATTTATAAAGAACTGAAAGGCCGCAGGGGCATTACATAACCCAAAGGGCATTACTGTGTACTCAAATAAACCAAACTTTGTCTTGAAAGCTGTCTTCCACTCATCCCCCTCTTTTACTCGGACCAGGTGGTAAGCTCCCCGCAGATCTAGTTTAGTGTATACAGTAGAATGTCTTAACTGATCCAACAACACAGGTATTAGAGGAAGAGGATATTTATTCTTTATTGTAGCCTTATTTAGTCCTCTATAATCGATACACGCGCGCAGGGATTTATCCGGCTTCGGGATAAAAAAGAGTGGAGATGACACCGGAGATGTGGAATGACGGATGAACCCAGACTGTAGTAGGTCATCTAGGTAGGTTCTTAAGTATTTGGTTTCTTCGTCAGTCAAAGCATATACTCTGTTATTAGGTAAAGGGGCCCCTGGGATAAGATCTATACGACAGTCATAAGACCTATGTGGGGGCAGCACACTAGCCTTTACTGGATCAAAGACGTCTTTAAAGTCAGAATATTCAGGAGGGAGACTTGGTTCATCTTGTATAACACTAGCACAGTGTAATACTGTGCTCTGTTCTGTACCTGCTTCTTGATAGCAATTGGTTCTACAGAAAGAGGAATCCAAAGTAACATTTCTATTCACCCAATCAATTTTTGGGTTATGAGTTGTTAACCAGGGTACCCCGAGAATCAAACCAAAATTAGGAGTATCTATCAGATCAAAGCTAATCACCTCTGTGTGCCCGTTCTGACAGACCATAACAAGTGGACTTGTTTGTTTTGTGATTAATCCAGAGGTCAATTCTGACCCATCCACTGCACATACTGCTTCTGGACAAGGCTTTAGGCACATAGGAAGTCTTAAGTTCTCAGCTAACTTATTATCCACAAAATTTCCTGTCGCGCCTGAGTCCAGTAGGACAGGGAGAGAATGCCTCACTTGGGTAGTAACAATTAAAACGACCTGAATTATGAAATGTCTAGGTATCTGCGGTACCATGAAGGCTGCAGCATTAGAGGTTTGATTAAGATGTTTTCTCGAACAAGTAACCTCTCCCCTTGTCGAGCTTAATCGTTTCCCGATTCAGTTGAGGAGGTGGAGGAAACAGCACCCTTTCGTGGATTTTTAGGCTTTACTGGACATTCTCTGGCAAAGTGACCTGCCCTTCCACAATATAAACATAATTGAAGTTTTCTCCTTCTTTCTTTTTCCTCTGATGTGAGTGAATCTCTGAGTGTCCCTATTTGCATAGGCTCAGGTTCAGGGAGTTTATTATCTGGGTCTTTCTTCTCGTGTCTAATACAAGTTAACCGTGATTCCAGTTTGTATTTATCTCCCTTTCTTTCTCCTAGTCTATGTTCTAATTTCACAACTAAATCTACAAAGTCCGAATAGTCTTCTGGCAAATCAACGATATGAGCCAGCGTGTCTTTTAACTCGTCTCTCAAACCTTTATAGAAAAGGGAGACACGCTTTTCTTCTGGCCAGTGTGTCTCGGTGAGTAAACGATTAAAACTAGTGAGATAGGTCAATAAATCCTTGTTACCTTGTTTAAGATTTAAAAGCTCATTATCACTTGCCTGCATGAAAGTGTGTTTTGCAAAAAGGCTGGTCATGGTACGTTTAAATTGATTCCAATTATGGAGGATGGGATCATCTCTCTCCACGAAAGGAATTGACCAATTGGCTGCTGTGCCACCCAAATAAGACAAGACGAATGCCACTTTCGTAGCATCAGTAGGGAACTGTTGTGGCTTACAAACGAAGTGTAACTGACATTGATTGATAAAAACATGGAATTTGTTACTATCTCCATGAAAACGTTCAGGTGCTGCTAAGGGCACAGCATTAGGAACATTAACAGTGACCTCAACTGGGGGAGGCAACGTTGTATGTTTTGATGGCGCCCCTGTCTCTGAGGAGGTTTTAAACAAAGGCGTAAAAGCTGTGTTCCACTGAGATACCCTAAATTTATACCTGCTTAAATCCTGTTTTAAAGAGGTATTCTCCATCTTTAATCTCTCTTTTTCCTCTTGCATATGTTGCAAGATGCCAGACACTGATTCATTATGAGCCAAGTCCTCATTTAGGGCCTGCGCCATATCCGTGACGTCAATGCCCTCTATTTCTTCCCCGATATTCATCGTCCACCAGAACTGAAAATTGTTTTTTTATTTAAGGCTTGTGCTTCTGTCAAAGCCCAGCTCACCTGAGTCCTTGTTCAGTTCTGATGGAGGTTGAAGACAATCCGACCCCACCCTGAAACTGCTTGTTCCAGCACACTAGTTTTTAAAACAGTGCACTAAGAACAGAAGCTCAAGGGAAGGGGGGAAGTGGATAAAATAAAATAAAGAGACAACAGCGTTCTTGCGTTTCCACTGTTGAAGTGTTGCACAAATCTGCGGCCCTCTCTGACTTCGGTAGAAACTGGTGCCTAATGAAACATAAACAAAGAACAGATAAGTACATCCTATTCCTAACTGGGTTCCTGACTATCCCTTTATTTATTAGAAATTTTCTTCTAAAAGTACCTCTTGGATCCTGGTCTCTAGTTTCCAGGTTTGGAATGTGTTACTGCTCTGGGATGTGCTTTCTATTACTCTAAAGCTTCTAAAACATTAAACAAATACCGTTATCAGAATTATCAATATCAAACATTCATCTTAATATAACTAAAGCCTAAATTGCCAATAGCAGACTCACTTTTCCCATATTTCCAGAATCTTTTATAAAACAAATACTGCACTTTTACGTCAAAATACAGCATGTAGTTTGTGCAAGTCCTTGATTTACTGTTTGCCTTGCTGTTAATGGTTTCCACGGTTCGATTCTTAAAAGTTCCATAAAAAAAATGTTTGCTTCACAAAGTTCCGCAAAGTATTGTTGTAACAAAGAGTTTGAATCACAATGTTCGTGGAAGGTATCTTGTTTCAAATTGTCTATACACGAATCCAGAAATTGTTGTCAAAGTTCTTTCAGGTAATAAAAGTTTTGCACTTACTTGTTGCTGGCAAGAGATACTGATCAGTCTAACCTTGTCTTCTTTCTCTTTTGCAGGCTGCTTGTAGGAGAGAGGCTGAGGCAAGGAGGAACCGGAAACCGGAAGAAGGAAGAGCCAGCAGCTGCGCCCATTGAAGCCAATGAAAGTCTGTAGAGAGCAGGAGTGCCAGCGCCGAGGGATCTGTCCTCAGGTAAGCGGGAGGTAGACGAGCACAAGCACTGGGTGAGGCTCGGGGGCTGCCTTCTATAGACAGGGCTGGGTGTGGTCCTCACATGCAGCACATGTTCTTAAAAGGTGTGCAGAGCTGGGTGTGGTTTGAAGAGCTGGGTGTGGTCCTCACATGCTGCACATGTTCTTGAAAGGTGTGCAGAGTTTCAGTTATTATGCAAATGAGTTAAATTAACACATGGCCTAGAGAGGAGTGTTTTAAAGAAGCCTTGGTAAAAGCAAGGCCCAATGTGTAAACAAAACAGCACATTAAACAACATACACAGAAGCCTAGGGGGGGGAAGGTGAGATAACAAGAAAGGCTTTCAATAGTAAGTTTAAAAGGGAGCTATTACAGAACCCACTAGTGCAGTGAGAGGGGACATGCTCTTTGCTGTGCACATACCCTAACACCGCCAGGGTCAGAATGACCCCCATAGTGCAGCACTGAGACAATGATATGTAAATGCCAGTAGTGGAGTATGTTGTTGGGTAAAGGAGACTTTCTTTAGGGCTATGAAAGTGCTATTGGCTTAAACATCTGAGGCCTGCACAGGTAAGTATATGCAATGGCACCTCTTCCTTAGAGAGTGAGATTGCGGGATGGCATCATAGCGGCAAGGCCAGGGAATACAGCGGTAACCTCCCTGCCCGACCCCCCCAACCCACCTCCCCTAAGTCCCGCAAGGCCATCAGTGTTGAGTGTAGTGTGTTAATCTCAGCACACACTATCGTTTCCGGTTTTGGCAGCAGAAGAACAGAGAACAAGGCAGAGGAGGCATCATCATGCTCCACCGCTATGTGTGGTATATAGTCATGCAGTGAACACCAATAATGTATGTGCCTATGCACAGAGGTCATATAGGTGGAAATCAGGTGCGTTGAAGCCACCACCAGGTTATGCTAATGTAAGTATTTTCCAGCGAATTCATGGTTTCTTCCAAGGCTATACCAACATGATTAGATGTGTCCTGAGCTTCTTAAAGTTGAAAAAGAAGATGCACTAAAATTCTTGACCACAGTCAGACCAGACATTACAGAATTGCCGTTCAACAAGGTTCTGGAGTTCCTGAGGGCACAGCAGATCCAATTACAATAGAAAACAACACATTAGGCACGTCTTACAGACAGTTAGGAATCATAAATATCCACTCAACTATAATGGACACCGGATAGCAGTGAGAAGCTGTGTCACTCTTGCCTAATCATGGAATTCAACCATATCTTATGACAGTAGTTAACACTCTTCACCGGTATATTTTGACAATGTTTTGGATGAATATTGCGCATCATATATTTGCATTTGCAAGATGGTCCAATGTCTCAAAAGGAAAGACTGAATTGCCTGTGTGATGTCAGAATGGGTCTGAGTACACTATAGTGCAAGAAAACGTTTTTTGAAACCTTTATTTGTAAATAAGAATCTTACTGAATATAGATCAGCCTTTTCAGATTTGCAAATCTTTGACACCCCAGCAGTTTGTCTGACAGTAGTGTCCTTATTTCAGCAGGCGATCCAAGAAAATAACCACTTTATGTGTTTGGAGGATCTGAAATATGATCAGATATAGTGACAACAATGGTTTCTGTTTTAAATTGTTTTTATTTGTTTTTTAAACTATGTTTTGTAATAATGCTCTGTGTTTTGTAGGTGGGCCGATAAAGGAGGTACCTCCTGGTTTTGGATGATTTGAATTATGATCAGAAATACTGACGCTACTGGATACTGTTTTATTTGTTTTTGTTTGCTTTTAAATTACATACTGTACTCATCTTTGATTTGTGACATACATATACAAAATAGAGATACATTGAATTGAATTGGACACCAAATCCATATTTCAGTGGGCCACTCAGCTGGCACAAATGCCAAGAGGCTTTGCTTCATAGCACTACAACCTATCAACAGAACCTGGATATCAAACACAGGCTGCTTGTGCCCACTGTTCTGCCTAAAACATACCTGGAAAAACAAGCATTTCCAATGCAACAGGTCTTGCGTTTGCTCATGTTAGAGCTGATCGCGTTGTAAACTCCTAACCCGACTTTTCACCTATCGGGCAAAAGTGCATTTATGTACATAACCCGAAAAAGTGAAATTAACTATGTAAAGCGCTCGACTTCTGCAAAGCGAGATGTAAATTAGAGAAAAAGAAGTCCACGAGCCTGATGGAAAACAGCGAGTCTCGCATGTTTTCTGTACTTGGTCGCTGTGCTCGAGGAGGGCTAGCCCCCGGAAAAGGCATGACGTATGCGTGCCTTCGACTAATGAAAGCAAGCAGATTTTATTAGGCAAGCCCACAAACCAATAAAAAACACTGACGTGACATTGACAGGGCTCCGAGCCCTTTTCTAAACACTAAAGCGTCTCGCTACGATATGCATGCGCGAGCGCATGCAATGCAGGCTCGACCCTAAAAATGACTACAAAGAATCAGATTCGGAAAACTTTCGACATTACATATAAACGTTACAAATGCACACACCCATGCCTGAACCCACCATCAAGTGGTTGGATGAACAGCCTCCCACCTAGAATTAATTATCTTAAGAAATCATAATTGCAACCACATAAGCAGGAAGCACCTTGAACTGCCACTCATATCAGGAAAGTCTCAACAAAATTGTGGAGGAATTGCACATGGACAGAGATAAGTCGAGGTCCCCATTAAAGCCAACCTTAATGCCAAAAGAGATACTTCTCGCTCCATGGAATTCTCTTCGGATCTCAGCCCACCTCCATGCAAGTACTTCCATGCTTTAACGTTCCCTCCTTTTCAGGGAGTGTAATAGATGCTTTCATCCAGACTGTGGAAGGATATGGCTCTGTACTCTTTTTGTTTTATTTGACTGACTAACTGTTCAGATAAGAGCCTGGATGCCCTGCTGCGTATGCAACCAATTGGGTAAGCAAAGGGAAATGATAGGGATGTCTAGTACACCAAACTAGAAAAGCTAGTTTTGATCCCAACTCTTGGATCGCCGTACCTTCTGTGAAGGAATTATACCTCATGACAACACCAAATCAATACATACTGAGTCAGCAGAAACTCCACTCCCTAATACTTGATTGTAGGGCACTACTTGAGGTGAAAATGAACAAGAACATAATTTCAGTAGATATATCAGCTTTGCCCTCCTGCTGCTGTTCCTGGAGGATGGCTTTCCCAGAGAGCTTTATAAAGTCAGTAATGCCTGAATAGTCTCACTACTACATAAGGCCTTCAAAGTGGTCGAAACAAAGGGTTCATTAAGACCACTCTCTAAGAAGGCAGTAATAATATTACTCCCAAAGCCAGGACAAGATACTCTGGATTGTTCCATCTATAGGCCAATTTTGCTTATAAATGTAGATCTCAAGATGCTGGCTAAGAACCTAGCCACGAGGCGGAACAGAGTCCTTCCATCCAAAATATATGAATCCCAGGTCGGATTCATTCTTGGCATTTCCTCCAGGAACCCTATGCACATACTGTCTCACAATCTGTGGATGGCTAGGGACAGGAGTTCAGAGGGGTTTGACCTTTCACAGGATGCTGAGAAGGCCTTCAACAGAGTTGAATGCAGTTACATTTTCCATATCCTTGAGAGGACTGGACTTAACCAGCACTTTCTTTTCTAAAAGTAAAATCGCTCTGTGACTCACCTAACACATGCAAAAGCATTGGGGGCTTATTTCCTGAAAGATAAACATTCGACGAGGCACCTGCCAGGTTTGTCCTCTGACACCATTTCAGTTTATGCTTTCCATTGAACCATTGTCCATGGCCATCCAACACTCACTAGAGATTAAGGAGATTGATACACCTATATGCCCAATATTTCAGTTTTTTACGCAGATGACATACTGTTAACTAAAAACCATACCTTTCTGTCCCTTCATTCATGTCCCTGATCCAGGTTACCTCTCAGTTCTCGGGCTACCAAATCAATCAGTGGAAATACAAAGCTCTCACTAATGTTACTAGAAGAGATTCATTCATGATTACCCCGTGAAATAGGTCACAAGCGGACTAACATACCTGGGAGACAAAGTTAGTAAGGGTCTTGACAACATGACAAACAATGAATTATCTCCCTTAATCAAGCTTACTGTGGCTTAATTTGCCACGTGGAACGATCTGAATTTATAGTTAATGGGCAGGGTGCACACTCTGAAGATGACTGTAGCTCTTCTACATAGCTATATGTTAGCAATACTACCTCTTCTGATAAAATATGATGCCCAATAAATAATAGACTGGGACAATAAGGGCCAAATTTATACTTTTAAACGCAAAACTGCATTAATGCAGTTTTGCGTGAAAAAGTTTACCGCCGGCTAGCACCATTCCAAGACGCCGCCCGGGCGTTTTATTTATGGAATGGTGCAATCCGAAGCAAAGGGTGGGCTAACGTCATGGAAAAGGACATTAGCCGGGTGGGGGTGGTGTTATTGGAGAATGTTTTTTTGCACCAAAAAATTACGTTAGTCTGGTTAGCGTAAAAAAAGATGACTCTAACCAGCGTAGTGTCATTTCTTGACGCTAAACCATCCATACCACATGACTCCTGTCTTATAAAAGACAGGAGTCGTGCCCACCACCCCAATGGCCAGCACAGGGGACAAGAGTCCCCTGGGCATGGCCATTGCACCCAGTGCCATGTAGGGGGCACATTTCAGGGCCCCCAATGGCACTTTTAAAAAATAAAAAAAAATACTCATCTCTACTTACCTATACTTATACGTACCTGGGATGGGGTCCTCCATCCTCCGCTGTCTCTGGTGTGGGTGTCCCTGGGAGGGCACCTGTGGACTTATTCCATGATGTTCCACCACGGAAACAGGCCCACAGGTGCCCTAATGCCTGCTCTGACCCAGGCGTTAAATAATGGTGCTAAGCAAGGTCAGCACAATTATTTAGGCCCGCCTCCCTCCCATGCACCATTTTTGCACGGGAAGATAAAAAAGGCGCCTGGGCTTTAGAATAATTTGTTTGCCCGGGAACGCCTACCTTGACGCTAGGTAGTTTCCCGCTAGCAAAAAATGACTTTTACTCGAAAACTTTGGCGCTAGACGGATCCAGCGCCAAAGTATAATTTTGGAGTTAGGTATTTGCTGAAATAGCTTTAAACAAATGTTGCTAATTCAGTGCAAAGCAAGTATAAATCTGGACCTAAATGTTTAATTTGGAGCTTTGCAAAACTCAAACTTAACAGTAATTTTATGTGGTCATTTAACTTCTGGGTGGCTGCACCTCTCTAACATTAAATTCCATTACTACACACATCAAGAGCCGAAACTGGCAAATTTGGTACATGCCTCGCCTTAGGCACCTGTCTAGACTCAAATTGAGAGACATGCTCTTCAGTGTCCTGATAAAATCGCCCTGTCTACAGTTACCACTCTCGATCGGGAGAATGCTCAAACCCTGTCATGGTGTCAGCTGGCAAAGCTGATCAACAGTTTCTTGTCTCTGGAGTCAAAAAGTGAAAAAGAGGCTCGAAAGGTCAGAGACAGACACTTCCTTTAGGCATGGTTAGTCTGGGAAAGAAAGCATACTTAATGCAGATGCAGTTATGCAAAGGTAATAACTTGCATTTTACAATTCCCCTCTCTAGCACTTATTATGAGAACTAATTAATACTCATCGTAGTGTCATAGATCTTTAAATGATTTACTTCCGGCTCAAATTCATAACATTGCAAAGAACAAGAAAGAACAAACATTGTTCATAGTCATTATGAGTGGGTAAGACGGATAGGTACATTTGCTTCTGGCGAGACTGTTGATGGAGGCATTGCAGAGGCAAATATATAAAACAGTAAAAAGATAACAAGCACGACTAACACAGTTTCAAAAACCTTCATTCGCCATCCTTCAAAATTACTCTTCAGCCTAGCCCAACTACTCCACCCTTCAGAACCAATCCAGTCATCTATTTTGTGTACGTTCTTAATGCTTTAAAGTGTTTTATCGATTTGTTCCTGTACAGAAACATTCGTTATGAAAGCACGACAATGGACCTATGGCTGTACAAACAACACATTTGGCAGCCAGGACAAAATCAAGAACCATTCCGCTTTGTAAAATTGCAGTTCTTTGGGCTTCCATGTGATCAGAAATCAACCCTAAAATTATGTTAATTGAGTTTGCTACCTCCTTTAATACTTTGGCTAATTGTTAGATTTCAATGCTACGGAATTCCACTCCTTAACTAGGAAGCAGAATGCAAGGTAGCAAGGAGTCTATGAAACTTCTCTGACTACAGTGTCAACGGCTGCTCTTTGTGTTCTGTTGCAGTTAGTGCTAGATTCTTAGCACAAAATTAAATATCACATTCATTTTGGACATGAGGGTACGCTATTTTCTTAATACAAATTCCACCCCCAAGTCCATTTTGGACGCAGGGGTCTATTTTGTGCTACGACATTTCCTCTAAATGCTGAATTATGAGTCTTGCATAATTCTGTTCAATTTCACATAGTTTCCCAACATTTTGCATAATTATGGGGTGAAAATGTGTTGAATTTCACACACAGCCCTATTCCTTAGCTAATCCTTAGCTTGATTCTTAAGGTCAGCACAAGTACAGCAAACAGAAGCTAGAATAGATGACGGACAGCCACAATTAAATCACTGGTATGTGCTGACAAAAAACATGGATTAGGAGCGAAAGGATAAAGTAATATGCTAGAATCAAGTTTATCACTTCATCTTTCAGAAATAAAACTTTTTAAAAGCTCCAACCTTCCCAACAAAATTAAAAATTCTGATTTTTAAATATGTTTTTGTTTGTGAATGAAATACACTATTTTATAATATGCATATTTTGTGTATTATGTATTTTGTGTCTTGTTTTGAGGTAGAAATTGTGAAAATTCCTTATGCTGAGGTCCCTGGCTTCCAGTAGAGACTCAGTGGTCCTCCACAGAAGTAAAAAAATGAAGAACTGCTGCTTCCCCTGACAGGAGTTTGAAGAAACAGAAAGATAGTGCAGAATTGGTCAAACGAGTAGGAAAATTCACATTCGTTATGACCGACCAACATACCGCCATTGCTAGTTTCACCGGCTAGTTCATCAGCGGTGCATACAAGATGAACGGCAGTGGGTGACATTTGCTGTGTAAAAAAATTGAAGCTTTCAGTTGAAAGTGGGATGAGGGCAATGGCATTGTCACATTCAGAGGGATATTGCCCATCCAGATACAATTCTAGGTATTGTCACTGTAAAGTGAGTGTAATTTCCAGATATGTGCAGGAGGCTTACTGCAGATTTTTTCTCACCTGCCACCCAGCCCTTCAAAGCAAAGCCATATTGTTAGCTAAACAACAAGAGCAGCAGTGACGAAAGCTGACAAAACGTATCAAGGGATCAAGTATCTGGAAGGAATCCCATTACTCAGGTTGTAAGTTGTACCAATTGGCTATGGGGTGGGGACTGTATCATGGTGAGGTCTATGCAATGGGTGCTTCTGGGGCATTCTGTAGAGCAGGGGAGCACTTCTGGGGAACAGAGATCCTCTGGAGCAGTACTCATGGCAGGACCCCAAAACACACAAAGTATGATGGGAGGATGCTTGCAGTAAGTCTAACCACTGTCAATTGCTCGGGATAGCATACCAGCTCCTTGTTCTTTTGCCTACCATGCCACCTCTGTTTGGAGCCAGCTATTTGCAAATCAGTCTTGACCCTGCTCCAAGAAGAACAGCCCAGCCTGAACTGCCAGGCCAGGTCCTCCCTGAACTGAAACACAATCAGTCCAAGACAGATTTTGCCCTGAAAGGGGCTCTTCAGTTGGGGTAGCCTTGATTCCAGTGGCAGAGTGGGCAAGGGACCACATGTGAGCTTCCCCTAGGCCATTTAGGGAAGTACATCAAACACACACAAGGTGGTGGGAGGGTGCTTACAATAAGTCTAACCACTGTCAACTGCTCAGTGCAGCATTCCAAACCATTGTTTCTTTGCCTACCAGGCCACCTCAGTTTGGACCTAGCAATATGCAAATCAGTCTTGACCCTGCTTCAATAGGAAACGTCCAGCAGAACTTCCAGCCCAGGTCCTCCATGAGCCAGAATACAATCGACCCAAACCGGTTTCACAGGACCCAATCAACTGACAAGTGCAGGAGAAACACGGTCAGCAGGTCTGGAGTCTCCCTGCTTGGTGGCCCACTTCCAGTATGATGAGTGAATACAAACAGGCCGTCCATAACTTTTCACATCAGTGTTCATAGTGAACATGATCTGGTAGGGACCTCTTCAATGAGGTTGGAGTGCTAATTTTTGCTGACACAACTTTACATGCAACTCTGAGCTGGAGGTTATGACAGACTCCAATCATGCACTGGGGTAGGGCAGGCTTGAATCTAAGAATGGAATCTGTTAAGAGAGCAAATCGGTTGTTTACCATACTGCTGAGCCACATCAACTTTAAAGTGCAGATCAAGGCTTAGAAGAAAGTACCATTGGGTGCCTTGTTATTGTTTCGTAGTAGCTTAATTTTGTCTTTTGATTAGCAATGGCTCAAATTGACAAGAGTGCCAAAGCTACAGTGTTGAGCAACTTAAGCCATGTCTCATGACAGTCTTAGTTAATTTGTTCTTCAGGGTCCCATTCACCCTTTCTACTCTTCCTGATGACTTGGGTGATAAGCACAATGAAGCAGTCGTTTGCTTCCTAAGAGTGTACATATTTTGTAAATTACAGATAACACAAGGTGAGCATCATTGTCTTTCCACATCATTCCACATAAGGAAAAGATGCTTGCTCAGAAAAGACAGTTTGTAAAAGGGTCTCACAATCAAATGGGTTCAAATAATAATTTTGTGCAAGAGAAGTGAATGGAAGCAAGGTGGGAAAAGTGGTGAAATGACCATGAATGTTGAGATGTTGAAAAAGAATACAACCTGTAATATTTATGAGAAGACCGGGCATTGGAAAAGGCAGTTTTGATAGAATCCTAACAGCATTCAAGTAAATTCAGAATACATTTCATAGATAAAGGGAAGTAATGTGATGTTTAACATGCAGAACTCAGAGAAGAATGTGCAGAATCAAAAATCATTTCAAGTGCCCATGCCAACAGCCCCAGTAATGCATCAAAACATAAAATGGCATATCATGCAGGGTATCAAGAAAATACAATAATTCTGAATGATGAAATTGAAAAGACTACTTCAAAATGACGGTGCCAGAGTGGGTAGGAGGACTGCTTACTTGGAGCAGCCCTAGAGGTAGACCAAAGTGGCCCATATACTGCCAGAGAAGTCAATAACCACCCTGTTTAATTTTTTATTAATACAGGGGCTACCAATGCTACAGTTCGGAAGTTCCAAACCTACCCCTTTTGGGAACAGCAGTCCAAGGTGTAAGGATTAGTAATAAAACACATTTTTACCCAGGTCACAGCAGATGTTCCTGTTAAAATTGGTCAGTGGGAGAATAAACATAATTTTATATTATGTGATTCAAGTTGTGTGAATTTATGCGGAAGAAATTTACTTTGTAAGGTGAATTGCATCATTTCTTGTACACCAAATAGTGTTGCAACTGAATTGCAAGATGAGGACTCCGATTTTAAACTCAGTTCTGAAGATTTAAGAATTGAGTTGTTCCCAATGTTGGCAAAGCAAAAGAGGGCCAGATTCTGGATTTAAGACATATTATCAGGGAAGAGGCATAGAACTACACTGGTAAAGAAATTGGATTGATTAAAGAAGCAAACCCAGTCAAAATAAAGATTAAATCAGATGCAATATTTCATAGAACAAGGCAGCATAAACTTACGAAAAATGCAGAAAAGAGAATGAAACAAGGGATTGAAAAAAATGGTTGAGCAGACAAATCTTCCAAAAGTGTTTGGTGGTCCTTGCAATTCTCCTGTGATGGGAATTAAGACGCAGAAAAGCAAATGGAGAACTGAACAAGATCTACTAAAGATAAACAAAATTGTTGTTACTTGTTGTCCAATGGACCCAAATTTGGCAGTCATTCAATTTCAAATTTCATGAGAAGCAGAATGGTATACAGTCATTTACTTATGTCTGGTATTAGTCTCAATACTTCTTTAAGAGGAGTCACAATTTCTTATTGCGCTTCAATTTTTGAGTAAGGTTCTTGTGTGATGTAGAGCAGAAGAGGACTGTAAACTGGATACAATTGTCTTGTTAAGTCATTTAGCTGAGAATGGGCATACGGGTTCCCCAACAAAAATGCAGTATTGTAAAATAAATCATCAATCTCAGACACCATATTGAAAAGGTTGTGAGGGAAGTCTATAAAGAAGACTTCTGCAATACTAAAATTGAAGGAGAGTTTGTGTCATGCGTCTGTCCTCGGGATACCTGAATACAACATGATGCTTTTTGTATTCTGCCATGAGAAAGATGGATATGCACTTTCAATTCTCACTCAGAAACACTGAGGACCAATTTGCCTAGTGGCATGTCTTTCTGCTGTATTAGATCCAGTAGTTGTAAGTCTTGTTGTTTGAAATAGGTTGCAGCTATTCGTTTGGCAACTGAACAAAGTAAAGGAATTATGATGGGACATACTTCAATTGTTTATGCCCCTAAATTCAGATGAGATCTTTTGACAAGTAGAAAAACCTCAACATATAACAAATAGGAGAATGATTTGTTATAAGCAGACAATACTTGCACCAGAGAATATTTCTATGTGGAAATGTAATGACCTGAATTAATTTGCAATGCTTCCAATTTCAAACAAGACTTGTGAAGACAGGATTAATGGAACTGATGATGAATTGGATCACAATTATCAAGAAAGGATTGAGATATGCACAAACCAAGACCAGACATTAAAGACCTTACTTCAGAAATGGTTGATGGTTCTTCTTAAAGGGGCCAGTGTGGAACAATGAAAGCTGCCTATGCTGTCTGCTCTGTTTCAGAAACCTTAAAGGTCTCCAGTTTACTGATGTAACTCTAGTATAATGGCACAATTGATGCCTTAATGAGAGCTTGCTGCTTATCTAAAAAATGTGACAACTTCCACAGAGAGCCAGGATGATTCTCGTGTTGTCTATGACAATTGTCAGCTATGGTCATAGCAAGGGTTTTTGACATTCTCAGGAGCTCTTATTAAAAACAGCATGCACATATTGGATTTCATGGGTGCAATTCAGAAACCAAAAAAGAGAGCTTTTGTTAAATGCACAGCCCGTAAGACTGGCAGAGATATGGTTATTATTGGAAACAGAAATAAGGATCAAATGGCCAAGAATTGAGATCTACAGGAGGAGTTGAATGTATAGGGAAATAAAAGTGATGAGTTTGAATTTGATGCAACACAGAACTTAAATAACGTGATTTGTATTTTCATGGATTCAGTGCAAACATATATGAGTGAATTGAGAGACTTACAGGAAGGTGCTCCCGAAAATGAGATAATGGGACAAATTAGGCTATAAAAAGAATTATCAGGATTTGTATGTCAATGCAGAGCAAAAGTATATTTTGCCAGACTCCATGCTACAGCCCTTGTGTAAATGTTTGCAGACTCATGCAGGAGGAGATAGTTTGGTCCGAATTTCCAAAAAGTACATGCAAAAACACAGGACTCAGACACTGTCAGAACTATAGCAGTGCGCTGTCTAGGGCCCGCCCCAAACAAGTCTGCAGGAGCGTTACAAGTTTTTAAACTCACATGTCTGAGACACTGTTGCGGTAAGGCACATGAGGCTGCGCTCAGAGCACGTGGTGATGGCATTGCCATTACCTGAGTTGAGATGGACTGTGGAATCAGTCGAGCATTTATATGAAACAATTAATGCCTTTTTAATTGAATTCTGCGAATAACCGGAGCTGTATTTATAACATTACCTTTTGCTTGAGCTTGTGCTCGTTGATTGTCCTTGAAATTACTGTTGCATAAACTTATGCTTATTTTTGCCCCTTTTAGAAGTTTCCATAGCAGCCATGTTGGGCATGTCCCGGTAGTCAGATGCTCACTATTCTTCCAGAGTCTCCAGAGTCTGGTCTTCTGGTCTCTTCTGACATTTCAGAGCGGCATCGCGGTGTCAGTTCCTCTCTTGCTTTGAGAGTGTGTTTCCTGAGGTTGGTTTTGAACGCACTGGTAGCGCGTTCATTAAGCAGCAGGTTGTGCTCTTAGCAGTGAGAGTTTCTTATTTCTTATTCGTAATTTACAGTCGTGGCTCGCGGGGATTCCTGGGGGCGAGGCGAGTGGTGCGCAGGTTGGGGTTTGATTGGCGGGGGGACAGGAGGAATTAATAATAAAATTAAATGAATTTGTTTAAAAAAAACTTACCTCTGCTCCTGTGCTGCGCACCAAGCCACTCCTCTCCTCTCCTTCCGCATGCTGCAGACACAAGCTCCCAGCCTGCCCTGTGGCCAATTCTGACACTGCTCGGAGCAGTGTCCGGATTGGCTGGGAGCGCCCAACTGTGTTGCCAGGCTTGAGAGAGCCTACTGCGCATGTACGTTGGCCGGCCCAAAACGGCTGGCCAAATATACATGCGTAGTGAGGGGGAGTGCTGTGCACTCCCTCTCAGTGCACGTCATAACTGTGGCCCGCCCCTTTTTGGAAGGTTTTTTGAAGCTGCCGCTGCTGGTGGAGGAGCCGCCCCTGGTATCTTATTTAGAGAGATAAAGAGCATATGTCTGGATTCGCTGGCAGTCTGCCAGAGGCGCGAGGTTCATCGGTTTTTCTTTTTGCTGATGATAAATGTGCAATGTTAGATAACCAAAGGAACATTGAAGAATCAGACAAAGGGGATCATTACTACTTTGGCAGCCTCAGGACTGCCATGTTGGCAGCAGCTGTTGTACTGCTGATGGCCCAGCTGTGAAGACTACCAAATTATGACCATGGCGGTGTTCCCAACAGAACACAGACAAAGTACCACTTGTGCGGCCAGTACGGTCAGTCTGCTGCGGACGCCGGTATGCACCTTCAGGCCAGGGGGGACCATGTTTCCGCCGGACATATTACGAAGCTGCACACTGCCATGGTTTCCACTGTGGTCGCATCGCCACCAAAACCCTTGTGGAAACCAACAGAATAAAAGGAGACACCCATGTTTCAGAAAGCCATACTTGTCCGGAGCCGCCATGGAACTGAACTCGAAGTCCTCCCACTGATCCTGCTCGCACAAGGACTCCAGAACCAGCGACAAAGACAGCAACCATAAGTACACCACCTAGCACACACAGGAGGGAAAAGCATTAGTACACACTCACACACAACACACACAGCTGGGACGGCTTGAGACGGCCACACTCACACGTAACCACACACCCATATGAACACAGACATCCACACATGCACACACATACCACATACACGCAGACCCAAACTACACACACCACACCCAACACACACATGCCAGACACACATGAGCCTGTACACACACACACAGGAAACAGCCTTAACAACACGGCTCGAGTCACGTTGTGCCTTTACAACGCGGCCTGAACCACAAATGCGTCTTTACAATGCATTCCTTTACCACTCAGTCATTACAAAGTGTTGTTGGACTGATGGTGAACTTTAAGTCCAACACTTTCCCTACTGTGGCGCTGACTGGACTTGGAATAGTAAACTATACTATTCCAAAGTCCAGCGCTTTCCCCAAGGCAAGTCGTTGTAATGACTTGCGTGGTAAAAGAATGCGTTGCAGAGACGCATTTGTGGTTTGGGGCGCGTTCTTAAGGCAAGCATGCTAAAGACCTGCGTTGTTCCGACACACAACCACACACACACATCACTGCTACTGTCTAACACAATCATACCCAATACCACCGAGTCACACAACGACATCACAAGCAAAGTTACATAAACGCTTTGGTAAACAACGTCACTGCACACAGCGACATATGACAACACATACTGACAACAACACGTAACAACACCACACAATGAATCAACACTACCACATTGTATACAACGTTTCATATGTCACACCACGCCCACACAACACACAACGCATAAGACATAGCCATCACTACACACACGGATGCACGCACAACAACCACAGAAGGGCACACAACACCACCATAACACATGCATGTACCAAACACATACATATCCTACACAAAATACACAGCAATGACAGCGGGACTAATGGCAGGCCACACACACACACATTCAGCCTAGGCACAACAGCTAGCACAACCAACACACACACACATGTCCCACATACACAAACCAAAGCCCACAAACACTAACAACCTTGTAGAAAGAAAGGCAGGATGCGTATGTTGCCACTGAATCCAACACCAGGTTGGGCCAGATGTATTCAGAGGGTCAAATTGTAAAGAAGTAAATAACTATTTACAATCACAAGGCCATTGGCAGGTCCAATGTACATGTTGCCAAAGGCACAAATGGTGCCCCTACTTGACTCCTGACTGCAAAATGACCTCCACAGGGTAGGGGCATCAAGGGGACAGGAAGGCACCTCAGGGGTCAGAGGGGGTTGGGCTAGCAAGGGGGGGTCCTTGGGCCTGGGTTTGGAAGGAGAGTCGTTGAGCTTTGGCTTTGGAGGGGGGTCCTTGGGCCTAGGCTTGTTAGGGATAGACTTCTTGGCAGGGGGAGGGACAGGGGAGGACTTGAAGGTGGAACTTGGGGAGGGACACAGAGCATTTGGGGGTATCATGGGGTGAGAGAGGGGTAGGGAACAGGGAAACCTCTGAGTGGAAATGCTTCTTAGGCACACAGGGGGGTCATGGCAAAAGGGTTGGGGAGTGGAGGGAGAAGGAGTGGTTGTAAGATGTGTCTTCGTGGATGTCTTGGGTGCAAGTGCATGTGTGGAATGCTTGTGGGTGCTGGGTGTCTGTTGGGTGGGTGAGTACGGGGGATTAGGTGTTTTGGGAGGAGGGGGAGGAGGTGCTGGGAGATGAGGTTGTGGATGGGTGACTGTCTATTGGGGTGGTGTGTTCAGGTAAGGTACATGTGCTGCATGTGGTGGATGCAGAGGTGGAGACTGGCGTGGATGTCTGCAGGTCTGCTGTTGTGCTGACTGTGGGTAAGATAGGGCTGGTGGCTGGATCAGTGAATGATCATGTGGTGGTTGCAGGTGTGTCTGATGTAGTGTCTGTGAAGGAGGGAGTGGCGGGGGAGTCAGTGCAAGGAGTGGATGTTTGGATGTTGGTGTGTCTGCAGGTGGATGTTGCTTGTGTGCATGCCGGTGGTGGGTCTTGTGTTTGTCTGAGCTACCCTTGTCTGTTGAGGTGGATCCATGTCTGTGTGTAGGTGTGCTTTGGATGGGTATGGGGAGAGGGGTCTAGGTTTGGGGAGAGGTAAGTGTAGGCATTTGGACATGTGTGTTCCTGTAATGGCACCTGTGGCTGTACCTGTATTGTAACAGGTCCTACCTCTGTGCACACAGGTGACTTTGATTAGCCTAACCTTCCCTGGCTGTTGACATCAGTGAGATACCATGCCACGGAAGGGGAACACCGTTTCAAAGAGGCCCACGGCAGGACGAGGCGTGTGATTGAAAGGACATTTGGCCTACTAAAGGCCAGATTCAGGTGCCTGGACGTCTCTGGAGGTGCCTTCCTCTACACTCCCCAATGGTATGCGAGACCACAGTTCTCTGCTGTATGCTCCACAATCTAGCCCTGAGATGTCAGATACCATTATTAGCTGATGATGGGGAGGCAGCTGGACCTGTAGCTGGTGATGCAGACATGGAAAGTGATGAGGAGGCACATGAGGAAGGTGCAGTTGACTCTAGGACTAAGCTCATCAAACAGTATTTCCAGTAACATACATTTATGTTGTGTGGGTATTTGCAAGTCTTGTATTTCAACATTGATTGGTGTTAATGGTCCTGATTTGGGTCATCAGTGGTGGTGTGATGTGTTCCTATCCCTATGTGTGTGTTGTGGGAGGTGAAAGTTTGCATGTAAGGTGGAGAGTTCAAATATCTCATCTCTAACATGTGTACTCTATGCCTGTTGCAAGATTCACATCTCCTATGGATCGGCCTTTATTGTGCTACATTTTCTGCATTCTACTATTCTTAAGTAATTCAAGTGAGTAACAGTGTACTGTGAATCTTTGCCTCTCCTACCTATTGCTAGAGGCATTCATGTTCATTAGCCTTCAGTAACTGCTTACAGAGTACATGTTTGCCCATAACAGATGCCAGCTACAGTATTCTATGATATATTTCCTGTGACTGGTGATGTTTAAGTGAAATGTTCTGCCCTGTTTAGTTGGCAATCTACACTGGGAACAAGAACTATGAAATGCATATGCGCTTTTTGTTGTGGCACCATGCCTACTATCCTGATGGAAGTCTCTGTCATGGTCTTTTTGCAGGTTGGGTAAGTGGATATACTCTGGTGTGTGGCTGGACTAGTGACTCCCTTACAACTGCCTCGGGAGATGTCTGTTGTACTGTGTCTCCTGCAGAGGATGGCTCCCTCTGCTGTCCATTACACTACCTGTTGGTTTAGTGGGGTCATACCCACATAACTTTTTGCTGCCCATACTAATGATCTACAGTGTTTATTGTATACACAGTGACAGACGGATGATGAATGGGGTCATGGTGGATGAAATCATCAGAGTACACGGCACAGCTGAAGGTAGCACAGGTCCAGTGTCCAAGGGCCATGGGAATATGGAAAAGTGTAATTGAACAGTCAACAGGGTGTCTCAGTGGCACACAAGGGAGATAAATCAGGAGAGGGTCACTTCCTGGCAGTGGGTTGGTCTTGGCATCTGATGCAGCTGGATGTCTAGTTGGACATCCACATTTGCAGGGGGGCTCTTCAGCTACAGAGGGAGGGGTGCCCGAGGGCTGTGGTTCCCCTTACAGGGCCTCCATTCCACTAGCTGTGGCAGATGTTGAAGGCTCAGATGTAATATGGCTAATGGAAAGGGCCTGCTGGTGGGTGGAGGAAGCACACAGGGTGGTGTTAAGGTCCATGAGCACCCCTGCTATAGAGCCATGGTGGCATTGTGGGCCTGCCACTGCTGCATGACCTCCTGGTGGTATTCCCTCTGCAGCCTTTGGTATTCCCCCAACATGTTGATGATCTGGCCCATCCTGTCCTGTGATTGATGGTATACTCCCAGGATTTGGGAGATGGCTTCCTGGTCAGGTGACTGCATTGGGTGCCCTGTCCTCTGGCCCATGGGTTCCATCCCACGCCCCTGCCCCCCTGTGCCTGTGTCCCTGGTTTGGGTGTGAGGGGTCGACTCAGGTCCCAGTACTGTGGGCACACTATTGATCTTTCAGTCCTTGGGACACAGGTTTGGGGGCAAAGGTTTGGATGTGATGTTGGTGGCACAGGGGGCGGTTTGATGTGGGCAGGGAGTTGGAGACTGACCAGGGGTCCCAGATGGGTCAGGTAGGTCGTCACTGTCCAGACATCCAGCAGTGTTGTCCTCACTGGGGCCTTCATCCTGACGAGGGCTTGCAGTCTCTGGTATGCTCTCCATGGTGTCTCTAGGGGAACCTGTGGATGGAATGAGAGAGGGTTAAATGGTGGAGGTGTGAATGGTTGTCTCTTTGTCTGATGCATGAAGTGGCTTGACATGATTCCTAGCAATGGCAATGACAGGTGCAACACTTCTAACACAGTTTGTAGATAGTGGATTGTGACATATGTACCAAGCTCCACAGGGGTTGTGGTCGATTAGGCTTGGTAACTTTTGATCTGTGGGTGGGTTCTATTCCTGAGTGATGGTTCACATTCCTGGTGCGCCCTGTTAGCAGGTGTCTATTCAGGCTTGCTAGATGTGAGTGGGTATGACTGTACACTGCAGCATGGTGTTCAAGTGGGAGGAGGGTACATATGTATGCAGGATTGCTTGTCCTGTCTATGCATGTTGTGCATGGTGTATACCTTCCTATTTTTATGACCATGATCAGTCCATTTCAGGGGTGTTGATATAGATAGTTGTCCCTTAGTTTTGGTGACAGTGCTGTGTCTGTGTTTGGTGTTGCTTGGCATTGTGTTGTGCCATAGCATTGGTGTCATTGCCATGCAGTGGTCCTCAGTCAAAGCATTCATTTGGTGTAGCGAGTGCAATGGTCATAAATGCAAGGGTTGTGATGTGATGTGCACATTGCAGGTTTTGATGGTGATGGGCAGGTGCATTTTGGGAGTCGTAGTGATTGTGATTGGCAGTAATATACGTGCACTTGGCAGGGACTGTGTAGGCATTTGGGCTGCGTGGTGGTGTGGCATGCATTGGAGGGGCATTTGGTGAATAGGTGGGAGGTGTATTATAAGATAGGGTGAATTGTAGAGTGATTGGGTGGTGTGGAAGCATGCTGGACTGGCCAAATTGTGCCAGGGGAGTGTTAGTTACTCACCAGAGTCCAGTCCTTTGGGTATTTCAGGCAGGTGCTCTGGATGCTGGATGTTTAAAACCTTCTTCTCCCACAATGTGAACTCTGGGAGAGGAGGTAGGGGCCCACCGCCAGTCTTCAGCACGGCCATTTGGTGTCATGATATCATGGAACACACTTTCCCCTGTAGGTTGTTCCACCTCTTCCTGATGTCCTCCCTTGTGCATGGATGGTTGCCCACGGAGTAGTCCCTGTCTACAGTTCAGTGCCATAACTCCATTTTCCAGGAGGTTTGCTGTGCCTGTGCTCCAAACAGTTGTGGCTCTACCCTGACGATTTCACCGACCATGACCCTCAACTCATCATCTGTGAAACATGAGTGCTTTTGATGGGATATGGTGGTTGTGGATGGGGATGGGTGTTGTGTGTGTAGGGTGCTTGGTGGGGAGGGGGTGTTTGGTTGTGTGTGCTGGCTCATTGTGGTGGTCTTTGTGTGCAGTAGTTATGTGTGTATAGTGTTGATCATGCAGTTGTGTGGTGTGTGCTGAGTGTGAAGCGTATATGTGCCTGTGGTGTATAAGTGCTAAGTTATAAGTTTCTAGGTCATCGTCTCTGTATGTGTTTTTTGTCAAAGAGGATTGTGGGTTGTGTGGGGGTTGTTATATAGTGCAGCAAGTAGGTGTGTCTGCTGTGTTTGTATGAGTGTCAGGTTTTGGGTATTCAAAATGTCCAATGTGGTGGTGTGATCTGTCTGATGTGAGTTTTTGAACTCGGCGGTTTAGACCACCAATGTTTTTCTGCCATGGACGAACCACTGTGCTGATTTGTAGGTCATAATGTGGTGGGATGAAGGTTGTCGGGCTGGCGGTGCTGGTGGTAGAACTCCCTCTTTCCCACCCTCCAGTGTCCTGGAGGTGTTGGATTTGTGGCTGTTTTTTGATGGCCGTCAGTGTTTGAATCTTAAAACGGCAGTCGGATTACCATCAACATGGCAGCGTTTCGGCAGCTGCCACAGCAGCAGTCTTGCAAAAAGACTGCCAAAGTTGTAATGAGGCCCATAGTGTTTGTTATAATATTTGTATTTTAGTGCAGGGCCAATTCAGAGGAGATCATTTCTTGTACGAAAAGTATATTTTTGTTTTACAAAGACGCTGCTAACTTTTATGATTGTAGCAATTATCCTTTATTTTAAACATGATACTTTAGTACTGCAGGATACTGCTAGGTTGCCTAATGTCTGGTGTTACCAGTACGTTGGGAGAATTTAACTCGGGCATATCTCATTTCGTTTTCTAATCATATGCGTAGTGTGATATCCAGTACATTTAGGGTGTGAGTGAGTTTTGGCCTTCCAACTTCTATTGAGACTGGTCATGGTGCACACTTGAAGAATGAAGTGTTGCAGATATTCTGTACAGCCTTAAACATCAATCAACTATTTCACTGTAGTTATCAACCATAATTATCAGGTTTAATGGAATTGACAAAAGACACTTTAAAAAATAAACTGGGAAAGTGTGCACTTCAACTGGTCTGGAGTGGCATGATATTCCTCCTTTTGTTTTGATGAATGTGAGAAGTACTTCCAATAGAAAGACTGGTTTATTCCAAAGAAGGGGCAAGACAGAATCAATTGACTCATGCTAGCTCAGATGCTGACGTTGGACCAGTTGCTGTAGATATAAGAGCAGTACTAGGAGACAATTGGCCTAAATAGCACTCAGGGCAGCTGTACAAGTACCTCCAACAATTGCTGGTGGGGCTGAAGAGTCCAGTCAAATTGACAATAATGCTGAGTGTCGAGTAAACAGAAGATCAAAGAGAAAGAGAATACCAAGTTGAAGATACTCTGCACCCAAATTGACATATTTTGCTGCCAATGACTGGGAGAAGGAATTTACAACCTTTTACTTTAACAATTCCAAACCAGTTCAACATTCTTGAGTTTGAAACTTCAGTGGAGCTGAACTTTGAAATCTCATTGCCTCCTGATAAACAAAGGTATTAAGTTTTGGAAGTGGGTATTAGTGATTACGAACTGTAACTTTATTAGAGACATTTGCATGTTTTGTAGAAGCTTTTGAACATTTGCAAGTAGAGAAAAGTTTGTGAATAATTTGCATTTTTAAAGATTACTGCTTTGCTCACAAATAAAAAGAACTGAAAAGAGAGTGATACATTAAAGCAGCTTTGCATTTTTTATTTGTAAGTTTGAATTTGAATTTTTGGTCTGAAATTAGAGTACTAATGAAGGAGACTCGAAATCGAGATAGTATTTGCAAATACATATGTAGTAGTAGTGACAGTAATTATGATTATATTAATGCTCATTGGATTGAGTTTGCCCATAGTGGTTCAGAGAAAGTTAAATCCACAAGTGCCTTGAATTTAGCAAATTCCATTTTAGATCAAGATGTCCTGTATAAAGGTGGGACATTTGTACACACTGATGATTCTAGAGGTGATTTATATGCAAATGTGTATTACAAACTACTATATGAGTTAGTAGACACCATGGAAGCTGGAGATTGTTACGTTTGCACACAGTTGCCTTCATCAGTAAGTAAAGAAATCACATGTCATAATTTACCCCTAACCTATGGAAGTTTCTGTTATCTGTTATTAACACTTGTATCAGCAGACGTAGTATCAATACTTCAATTCAAATTATGACATAATGTTCTCAATTGTCCCCATCACGAAACACTTCATTCACATTGCAAAGAAGAAAAACATTGCCCCCAAGAATAATATGACCTGCATTCTTAACATAGTAGAGAAGGAATTCATTGAACAAGTTGAGGAGCACAGATGAGCTATGAAATCTAAAATAGAAAAGGGGATAGGTATATAGAATTGGGGAAAAGATGAAGTTCACACAGTAGCTGGAAATCAAGGATTCCTGCCCTTAGATTGGCAACATGTAGGGAAGTGATGTGTAGATAGACCTAAATCACAGGCTGATACACTTTTTGTAGGCCCTAGTGAATGTAGACATGTGTTTTTATTTATGAGTGTTTCGACTTTAATGCTGAATTGACAAGACTCTGCCATACCAGGTGTTTATTTCATACATGGGGAAAATGTCTGTTACAAGCTGCCAAAAGGCCTGCATGGTATGCTACCTGGGAGTAGTTTTTACAAAGATTTATCATGTGGACCATTAATGATCCAGTCTGGGATGTGAAATCAAACTCCAGAGTTAAGAGAGGAGCTAGTGCTTTAGAGATTGTAGGAGATATTTTTGGTGACATAATTCGATCAGTAGGTGTGATATTGAATGATATCAAGATTAGAAGGTTGTCAACCATAGTAGATCATTTATCTATAGACACTGCAGGTGCCATACTGTTAATGAACACAGAAATGGTTGCGGTGAGATTAATGGTTTTGCAAAATCACCATGCATTAGACATACTTCTTGCAAAGGAAGGCAGAGATTGCAAAATGTTACATGGTCAACAATTTTGCAGTTAGATACCTGACAATAGTAAAGAGATAAGAAAATACATTGTAAGCATGACTGATTTGACACAGGACCTGAAAGTTAACCACAACAGGTGCACGGGAAGCAATAGGTAATGGTTCTTCAGTTACTGGAAGGTGGTTTGGAAACCTAGGGAGAGGAATTGAGGGAACCATCTTGAGACCCCTATTGATAATGGCTTTATGCACCCTAGTTGTAGTTGGCCTTCACAAATTAGTCAAGAAGCTGAAGGAGAATAGGCAGATAAAGAGGAGATTGAAACGGAGACTAGGAGAAGTATATGCTATAATAACCTCAAGCAGTTAGAGGACTACAGAAGGCCTTGTCTAAGCAAACCTATGACATTTTGAACTGTCTCATTGAAAATGAGAATTGGAGTATTTGGTGATGGCTTGATTCTCTATCAAAGGGGGGACTGATGTAGGTGAAATTGTAATACCCTCCCTCATGTCACAGAAGTCATCTGTAGGTGACAGTATATGCATTATGCTAACCAAAGTACTGATAGCTGATTGTAGAAAGATGCACTGAGAAGCCATTTTAAGTGTGCATTTGTTTAGACTAATGTTAGATCCCTGGTGGTATTTAGGGTAAACTAAATGCTTGAGAGATGTAATTGATATTATGTTGTTGTTTAAATCTTAGACTACCCGTGTGTATTGAAACGATAATGAATTTGTAACGATTAATGATTTAAATGCTTGTGCAAAAATAGAGAAATGCAGCTCTGCATTGTACTCACTGAAATGTATTAACAGAGTTGATTTGTTTATAGTGACTGCAACATGAATATTAATGAAGAATTATTAATGTTGAATTCATAAGTTTTAATATTAAAATGTGTTTATTAGAACGTGTTAATTAAATGTATTGTATTAATTCATTTGCATTAGCCTAAGTGAGACCTGGGAGGCCAGTATTTCGTGACTGTGCAGAGAATGCTGAGTCATTTCATAACACTAACTTTTTGTGGGAATTCATTCCCACGAGAAGACTAGCCTTGGTAATAGATCCCTATTGTATTAGGCATGGAGGGAAGTGAAATAATGCTCTTGAATGTAGAACATCCTGAACTGTGGACTGGCATTATATACAATTGTTTCAATCTTTTTTGGAGCTACATGGATGGGTGATGTTCTCATGACCAACCTGGGAAGATGTGCTAATGTTTCAACTTGGAGTTGTGTGATCGATTTCTATTAGATGATGCCCCTTCAACATCAAATGCCTGTCGCCTAGAGCGAATCAGATTGTCGTATGAACTTTGATATGTAGTGACGAGATGCACTTTGGTTAGATCTTCAGATTTTCCAGAACCCTTGCTGATGAGGGACCCTACATGCAAAGCCCATTTGAGAGGCATCTTGCTTCTGCTTACCCCTTTGAAATGCCTTACTGAGGCTTAAAGATTTTTCCCTAACCCTTTGCAGAAGTCTCTTGATTGCGCTTCTGACATGCTAATGCTGTCCCTTTTTACCTATCTTTTTCCCACCCTAGTTATTACCCTGTTTCCCAAGATGACCTTTTCCAAATTTGTTTTGTCTTTTGCTTTCATGTGTTCTGCCTGCACATGTTATCCCTTAATCTGGCTAATAGTAGGGTTTCCCTGTGCCCAGCTGTATTGAACCTTTTGATGATTTGAATTGCATTGATGCTTGTCAGCCCTGAGCAACGCTTGATTTCTGTATCAAGGATAATCATGTTGATGTTTTGTACTGTTCTAAATGAATGCTTAGTTTTATTAATGCAAGCTCGCCTGAATTTATTTCATCACCTTGGGCAAACCTTGGTGATTCTGTACCTGTATAGTTATGTTTTAAGAGCTGTCTACATAACTTTGAGTTTGAGGTTGTAATAAATCCCTTAACTTTATTCCTGACTGGAGTTTTCCTTGTGTGGCCAAATTGGTCATTCTGTTTAATTTAATTGGTCTATGTTGAAATTGTGTTGAATGGTTCTTCCACATTCTGATGCATGGTCCAAAGATCCGTTGACCTAAAGTTCAGCACTGATTCCTGCTAAGCATGAAAATGCTCCAGCACATCTGATGTCAGCTACACTAATTTTAATAAATGATGACTTTGTGCTAGATTATTGCAAAGATCTGGTGATATGGTGAAATCTGTCTCTCATCAGGTAAATGTGGCAACAGAAGATTACATGCTGCTCACACAAAAAGTGTGAGAGTAGCTGGAGCCTAGTTGAGAGAAATGATCAAGGCACACAGTCAGCTCAAAGTCAAATGCAAAGCCAAACTTGAATTCACAGCGTGAATCAAGACAGGGGAGGGGGGGGCTGGTTGGTTGAAGATTTTTCTGGAACAGGGAAGATGAAGTGGAAAGGCAAAACAAGATAGAAGGAGTGATACTTCAGGCAAGCAAAAGCTCTGATGAAGAACCTGAAACTCCTGAAGTCCAGTATCAGAGCGATCGAAATGAAGAGTGCAAAAGATGAAAGCATGAGTGGCAGCAAGAAGTAGTCTTTGATCAGAACAGTAATAATTTGCTGTTGAAAATTAAAGCTACAAAGATAGCTTTTGGATGCAATAAGTTCACTGTAAACAGAGCAGATAAACACAAAACTGATCAAAGCACACATTCAACTCAGAGTTCAGGACTGAGCTCAAGGCAAAGCCCACTGAAAGACAAAAGACTGTTGTTGGAAGAGAGAAGATTGAAGAAACAGTGCTTGCAAACTGACACTGTTGATTATAATACTATTAGTATTAGTTGGAGTTGGACTGTAGGTATGCTTTCTGACTCCTGTTGGATATGCTTCAGATCGTATTAATAGAAATGTGGTTGTAATTAATCATTACAAATTCAAACAAACATACATAGAAAGCATTTTGCTATTGGTTTTAAAGATAATGCATATACTAATATGATTAGGGGATACGTTGACATAATGAAGGTGGGTAAGTGTTATGTTTATGCTAATGTCCCTACATCAGCTGGGGAGGGGCCAAATTATGTTCAGTTGGCAAATTCAAATGAGTTGTTATGTTTTATTTTTGTTACAAAATCATTAATTACTATTTCCCTATTTAACGAGCCTCAATGTGTTTAGAAAATTTTAGAGTAATTACGCAAAACAAGTATGATACTAACTTGGTTCAAAATTATTTGTGTCTTTTGAGCAGTGAGGAGCGTGATTTTATTCAAGAATATAATGAAAGAGAAGTCAAAGTAATGAGAAACGTAGAATATCAGAACATTGCTTAAGAAGAAATGAGAGAAGAGGTAGAATTTAAATTATCCTGTTTCTACCCCAGATTAATAATGCAGCAGGAAAAAAGTGAAATGTGTATGGTAAGGCGTAGTTATATGGAAAAGAACAAGGGAGAGTTTGTTGGTGAGGGTGTGTTTGGCAGATCTCACGAGGTTAGTAGAAATCTTTTGTTTTGGGGAATGTCCATTATGAGGGGAATCTATTATGTCTCTGGGAAGACTGCTTATTTTATTGCCAAGAAACTGGGGAAGCTTATGTTATTTGGCTTTAGTCTTTCCTTGAGTTTCTCATGTGGACGAACTGAATGATAAATATAGTTAGAGGAGAGTGAAACAAAGTTTCATGCAAGTAGTTCTAGGTATATTAGGGGCTAATATGCCTCCTAGGGGTGGTGAGTGATGTGAAAATTAGATGGTTGTCTACAGTAGTAGATAGGCTTTCTGTGGTTACATCAGGGTATTTTAAGTTAGTTAATGTTGAAATGGTAGCAATAACGATAATGGTTATGCAAAACTGTCTTGCTGTAGATATTCTTTTGGTGAAAGAAGGTCAAGTCTGTAAGGTAATTAAGGCAAAAAGGTGTTGCACTTATATTCCTGATAACAGTGAAGCTATTGATTCTTCTACTATTACCATAACTAATTTAACTCATGAGATTAGATTTCTGGAAGAATCTGGCCTATAGGAAGCTGTTGTCTCTGGTTTAAATGAGTTAGGAAGGAGTTGGTGAGTGGTTGGGTAATATAGGTGGTGGTGATCTTCAAACATTTCTAAGTCCCTTGATAATCATAATGATTTGTGGAATTATTCTGCTTCTTTTATTAAAATTGTTCATAGTGTTTGCTTAGCAGATATGAACTAAAAGTAATAATAAATCGAGAAATAGGAAAAGGCCAATCAGATTGGAAATGGAGGACTATAAAGATCAGGTTTATCAACAATTTAAATGGTGGAGGGAAATGTTTGACTACGTAAGAAGAGGAAGACATCTACTAATTAATGGCTGATTAATAAAGTGCATTAATGGGTTTTAGTGATTATTAAAAAATAATCATATGTGGGAGGTTGTAGAAGCTTTTAAAGATGTGCAATTTTGTGTGACAAATTATTTTGGCACTCATAGCAATCTGGAATGATCTTAAAAACACAGTCGACCACAAGGGAGTTGCTGCACTACTTCTCTTGGACCTCTCGGCTGCCTTTGATACAGTTGACCATGACACCCTAATTCAACAACTCCACGAAGCCAGCATAGAAGGGACTGCTCTCGACTGGATTACATCCTACCTTTAAAAAAGAACTAATATGATCTATTCTCCCCCCTTCTTGTCCAACCACTACCTCACAAAAGCAGGGGTCCCCCAAGGATCAATCACCTTACCTTTGCTTTTCAACATCTACATGATATCATTACCAGAACTGATCAATAATTTTCAACTCACATGCTACAACTATGCAGATGACACACAAATACTACTTAAATTAGAATGCCCCAAAAACATTGAAAACTCACAAATCTTCAGTTGCCTCAGAGCCATTGATCAGTGGATGACTTGGAGCCATCTCAAACTAAATGCCTCCAAAACAGAAATACTCATATTTGGCGACTGGAAAAACTATGACCCACTGTGCACCTGGCATGATGATCTCGGACCACCTCCTCAAATATCCGAGGAAGTTAAAAACCTTGGAATTACCATGGACTCCAAGTTAACAAAGAATGCCCAAGTGGACAGATTAGCACGAACACGTTTCATCACCTTGAAGGCTCTCGACGCATCTTCCCCCACCTCAGATTTCCACACAAAGTGCAGGCCACTATCTCGCTTGTACTATCCAAACTGGATTATGCCAATGGCCTCTACCATGGATCATCTCTATCTAATATGAAAAAACTACAACGTATTCAGAACTCCGCTGCCAGACTACTATTACATATAAAGCCACAAGACCACATTTCACCTGCCTTGAGAGCACTACATTGGTTACCCGTTGCCAGAAGATGCACCATCAAGCTGCTTTGTATCACCCATAAAGCTATACATGGAACAGGACCGCTGTTTATCAGAAACAAAATGACCAAATACATTCAACAAAGAAACCTCCGCTCAAGATTGGCACCCCGCCTTAGAACACCACCGCACAAGAAAAAGACTATAGGTGGTACATCCTTCTCCGTTCAAGAAGCCAAACTATGGAATTCATTACCCCCAAAGATAAGATCCACAGATAACTATCTTGTCTTCAGAAGACTACTCAAAAGTTGGCTCTTTCCTTTATAACCACCATATTCAAACAGCTATGGATTGCATATGCATGTGTTGATAAATATTTTTAATCTGATTATGGGTATATTCTAGATATGTATAGTTCTTTAGGAAATATGTATTGCTACTATGTCATAACAATAAATCACACACATACTCTTTAAACATGTTTAACTTATGTATATTTACTCACGGCTTACATATGTATATGTACGTATATATATATCTATACATGTATGTATACATATATATATATATATATATATATATATATATATATGTATGTGTGTGCATATGTAAATGTGTAAATTATTCTATACTTAACATGTTCATAGGTCATTGCATACCTCCTAGATAAGTTGTTATAGTAGATACTTATGAATCCCTGCTCTCATTTTATATCACATTGATCAAATGTTTTATTATCATAAGCATTTGGCTATTCAAAAATTGAGTAAAGATAAATAAATGTTAGAAAAGTACTCTTATTAATTAACTTCAAATATTACAAATCTTGCGAGTCTGTGTTTATACAATACTACTTTTCTTCTCATATTATACCCATTATTATATTCCTTGAATGTATATTCCCTTACCATGTATTTACATATCTATTTATTTATTACTCTAGTCCTACTGTACTAGAGAAAAATTAACTAAAAATAAAATATAATCTCTAAATAAAATTCAAATTGTAAATATTTTCTTATTAATAATATTAATGAATAAATACATTCAATAAAAATAATGATCAAAAATGGGTGTGTGTGTGTATATATATATATATATATATATATGCATATATATATATATATATATATATAAAATTATAAATAAAACAATATTATATTTATACTCTCTTGTAAGCTTTACTTTGTCTACCCATCACCATATGTCATATCTCTATCAATCTATCCTCCATCCCCACTCTGACTCATCCCAAACCCATTCTTCTGCTTTCATCTCCTAAATAACCCTGCCTTAGCTCTTCCCTATGTAACTCACCCAAACCTCAGTTTACTACCATGATCTTCCAAACAACCCTACTAAATTCCCCGTCATTTATCTCACCCTTGACTCATCCAAAGCCCCTCCTGCTACTATGACCTCCCGAACCTTTTCCACAGACTCTTCCCTCCACCATCCCCCCTTTACTCATCCCAAGCCTCATCCTATTACTATAAACTCCCAAATAACACTTCTGGATTCTACTCTGCTCTACCCCTCCATTACATTGGTCAATCCAACTAACAAACTCACATATCCGCGGCTCAAATGAACTCATAATAATACTAAAACTGTACTCATATTTCCCTTTACTAATCCACCATTAATTCCTTTTCGGTTCCGGAGTAGTGTGTTACTCGCCGAAAAGCGTTTCAACGCCTCGTCAGGGGTAGTAAGCGCTATATAAATACTATTAAAATTTCAATTACAATTTTTGCATGTTAGTAATTTTGATGATGCATGTAGTCATTACTTATGAACTAATGATATTGAACTTGAACCATATTAATTACTTTGTTTAGAATTGTGATTATTATTAATGTATAGTTGTGCCACATTTTCTTGCAAGAAACCATTTTATTGAAACGGATGGAGTTTCTTGTGGTCTGCTCATTTTTCTTCCTGCTCATTTCCCCCTCCCAATCAGTGACCTGCTGCAAGTCTTCTCTCCCCATTGTTTTTGCAGAGCACAGTGTAGTAAGATGTACATGGCAGCTGTCCTTGAAAAGTTTGTGAATGAAACTTTCCACTGTGTCCCCTATGCATCATTTTGAAGGACGTCCGCTGGACGTTCCGATGTAGACCTTGTAAAAGACCACTGTGAGCCTTTAAGTATTCCATATTGTATTCTACATCTACGGACTGCAGTTGACGAGGAAGCAAACAGAAGGCTTCATTTACCTTAAAAAATGGGTTAGTGCTAAGGGTTTTAACTATTACAGATTTGCTTTTGATTTGCCAAATGTGAGCTAACCTTAATCAAATCATGCTGAATTTGCAGTTTTGTTAATTGCTAATGCATATAAATGTGCATAAAAACCCCTGGTTTGGAGGGTTTTTGACTGACTTTTCAGTTTAATTCTAAGACTCTGTCTGATTTACTTGAGACTTTCTCTTCTCTTTTGGAATGTGGTTAGTAATCTTTAAGAGTTTGGCACTTTGAATCTGGAGAAATTAAACTTCTTAAACAGGGATTATTATCTTGATTTCTGAATTTGTATTCTATATCTGAGCCTTTCTGTCATTAAATACATTTTTTCTGTATTTCTTATATTTAGATATCTGTAATGAACCTTTTAAACATGTTTTGTGTTCAGAACCCAAATTATTGGGTGGTTCTAGTCATTAATAGATTCCTACTCTGCTTGCTAATTTGGTGTGTTTAAGGTTATGGAGGGTTGTGTCTATAGTTGCTAGATCAGCAAGTGCCCAGAACCGAACTGCCAGAGGTAAAATTCAGAGTGTCTGCATTACTGAGAGTTCAGTAAATGTTTGGAGTCATTCTAAGACTGGAGTGCTGCTCTCATAACTACCCAAGATTACCAGCAAATCAGGAAAGTACCTTAGGTATCCCTCTCCAAATCTCCCTTTAAAAAAGAGCTTCTTGTTCTTCATATCTTGTGATGTCTGAAATTGCTAAATGTTGAGCATCAGGAACATCCAGAGAGAACCACTGCTTTTATTGTGGTTTGCTAGATGTACACTTTCTCCAATGTGGCTGCTGTGTACATTTATGTGGCTGTGTCATCGCCCAGAGTTCTCCTGTTTTCTCCAATCAAATCGTGCCCATGAGATATCACACATCAAAACCTCAAATCACTGTTATCATTACCCCGGAGGAGACTGCACACCCATCTTGCCAAGCCCACAAGAGAAGTACAGCAGCCCAATTAAAATGGCTCTGAGTTCTGTAAGTGGCAGGTTTAATTGGGATCAAGAGTAGCTCCAGTCGAGGGCTATACTAGTTGCTAAAGGCCCTGATACCAAGTTATTGTTGCCCGAACCTTAGACATGGGGCTATAACGAGGGTGAGGGCCTTTAACAACTGGTGTAGCCTGAGGCGGTAGGGCTCTAAGGCTGTTAGAACATTCCACCAATTGAGGGTTGAATGTTCTCAATTAAAAAGGGAAAGACATTGGAATGTTGGAGCAGATGACGTATACCAACCATTATAAGCCTGGAGCCATTCAATTGTCTTAAATGGAGCTCTCAGTATTCCAATGTTCTAACAAAAGTTACACAGTCTTTGCAGTTGCCTGTGCAAATCAGCATACACTAATGCATTTTTAAATAAGGTAATTCTCTATAAATGCTCCCTGCTGCAGCTGACAGGGGGAGTATAGATAACTGCTCTTGAAATTATTCATCACATTTGAAACTAAAGTAATTTTTTTGTAAAGAGGTGGGTGTAGATGAAGTGAAGCACATACATCTAGTGGTTAAATCGCTCAGTGTGAAACCAGAAAACCCGGGATCAATCCCAGCCAGGTTCCCCGTTTAACCAAATTGTGTGATCCTAGGCAATTGTTTTATTTCACTTTCTGTCCTTTTTCTTCTATATCACATATGAGAGGAACTCGAAATACATGGCATCAGGATGCACACTGTAAAAAAACCATGTTTGGTGTTTGATTTAATAAACTATAATGTTGTTCATGTATAATAGGAACCCGGGCCTCCCAAAGAGTGGACATAACAAGTGACTTGTCACTTAGTTCACCGTCAGCCTTACTGTAAGGTCAGGGTGAAGAAAGAATGTTTCAAAATTCATGCTTGAAAACTATCACTTTAAAAAAATACTTCTTAATGCCCTGATATAAACCTATGTACATGGGTGAATCTGGTCTGCATGTTAAGGAAATACACTTCTTGAATTGTGAAGACACTATATCATATTTTTACACTTTTGCTGCAAGTTGTCTTTTAAAATTAAAGTGTTCCTGAAAAGCCCTGCACTTTTTCTTTTGTATAGTAAAAACATTTATCAAGCTCCACTAACCCAGGAAACACAGGTACAATCTGGGGAGAAGAAAAGCAAGCTTCCATTACACCTTGCCGAGGTTCATCAGAGTTAACTGAAGCAGTTGTACATTATTCCTCACACAGATAAACTAAACCATGTGTAGCAATAGTCCAAACTCCCCTACAAACACAGATTAATTACAGCATAGACAGAAGTAAGGCAAGTTTTCCTTCACATTTTGAACAGTTACTCTGGATGCCGCAGTGCTAGCTTTAGGATTCCTTGAGTATCTTTCGGTGTGCATATTCCATGATCCCACATTGGGTAAATATTAGGAGTGTGCAAAAGTGCATATTTTGCACTTGTGTATTTATGCGAAATTCTGCAAAAATACATACAAAATGACATGAAATGCAAAACCATCATTTATTGCTATATATTTGGAAGCGAGGACGCATTTCGCTCAAAAAAGGTTGCACAAAAAACAAGTGTGCTAAACAAACATCTGCTTCCATTCTGGTTGTTTCCATTGTCCCCAAGCCTGTACGCTAAAAGTTTGTCACGATGGCATAAATCACAGTTTCGATTATGGCATAATTTTGACAATTTCACGTAAGAAGTAAAACATGAAATTGACAAAATTACATGACAATGTGCTAGCATAACAGGAAGTTCTCCCGGGCCCAGTAAATATTACTAAAAGAACCAGGCTGCATAGGAAGCAAGAGAAATGTTAGTGAAGAGAGACAGACTCAATACAGCTTGCATAAAAGGGTGGCGTGTTGCAGCTCTACGTAACACATCACTCAGAAGGGGCATGGTTGAGGCACAGAGAGATTGAAAGGAATTTCATCTGAGGTTAGTTTGAAGAAGGTGTGAGGGGAGGCGGGGCAGGTTGACATGATGGTGAGATTGTTGTGATGGTGTGCTGAGGTTACAGTGAGAAGGTAAGGGACAGTGAAGCCAGCAGGGCACAGTGTAACTGGGCCTGCACCTGGTGTGCGCCACATAGCATCACATACGCGGGTGAATAGGGGACTGATTTGTAACTCTACTGCATTTCCTCTTACTGTGTGGTTGTGCAAGAACTCTGATGGCAGAATGAAATCGGCTGCAGGGTTTTAGCGGGAGTCTCTGCCCAAATTATGTGAACACGTTTTCTGGAAAAATCTGCGCGTTTGATATTTTCTCCCTTCACATTTCGTCAGAAAAGCCTGGGAAAATGTGATTGGAGAAAAGTGGGCAGAATGAGAGAATAAACTTTTGAAACTGGTGTACAAACAAACACCCTTTGGTGTGTGTAGCTTCAGAATGCAGGATTTGTGACTTTATGACCTCAGTGCCCTGTAATAAAGGTCAAAGGGCAGGTATTGGGCCTGACTGAGTTTTTTCACATATAAATTTACTCCTTGCTGACTACTCTGTAGGAGAAGTAAATCTTTCATATACATGTGGTATGCCTTTAGAAAGCCCATGAGTTACGATGCGGCTGAATGACAGGGATCAGGGCTTAGAAGTCAATGAGAACACGGATAACTCAGATGTGTGCGTGCCATTGATTCTGAACCTCGTCCAGTTGCGGGGAGAGCTTAATGTAATACATGGTGCTCATGTTGATGTCACTGATCAATGTTGACAGATTGAGCAATTTCACTCACAAACAGGCTACCCCCTAGAAATGGCCTGACCATTTTGACACTGAAGCACTTCCTTCATAGGCCTAGGCTTAAGGCCTACTTTCAGGGCAACGTAGATAGCCATGACACAACCATATTCAAGGGGCCCCAGTCTCGTGACCTTCTGCAGTGAGGGTCTGGTTTCAACATTTTCACGAGGGCTGACTTTAATTTCCATGCGGTCATGGACTTCTCCCAGCCCAAAAGCCCATGGAAAGATATATAACAGCTCGGGTACCCCAATTTAAGGATCTTTTTAAACTGTTGGAGAATTTGTCTCAATGTTCAAATCAAGGTTTGCATTTGCAAAGAGGTGTTGACACTCGCTACTATAATAGGTCTGGATAAACAAAAGGCAGAATGGAAGGCAATCTAAGAAAGGATAAGCCAATACTTGCCCTGCCAGAACCCCTAAATCCGTGGCCTATGGCAAGCCCCATAAGCCCCTTGTGACATAGAGTGGTCCTATCCTTCAGATCACAAGCATTAATTTAAAAGCCTAAGGATATCTATGATATATGGGAATTTGAGTAGCTCCATGCCACAAACTTGTAGTGGGCCCATCATTGTGTGGGCTTACCACAAGCCACAACAGTGTCTATAATAACTGTGTAGAATTTGAAGGGCAGGTTGAGGGGCATGAACTGGTGTGATGACTAAAGCTAATGTCCCCACACTTGACAACGTGCTCAGTGACCTCAGCCTGCTGAGCATTGCTTTTCACCTAGTGTCGGTTGGGATGAAAAATGGTAAAGTGCCAGGAAGTTGAAGGGAGGGAGAAGCAAAGATGTTTGAGAGGAAGTAAAAATGAAATGAAGCCCCTAAATTATTCACACCCTTTTTCATACTTTAACTGAGCTATTTTGGTACCTTTGATTGGAGACTAAGGAGGTCATTATGATGGCGGTCGGACCACCACCAATGTGGCGTTCTGAGCGCCACATTACAACACTGGTGGTTGGGCCACTTGCGTACTGCTAGACCTTCCAGGATCGGAGATCCCGGCAGTCTGGAGGTGGTGGTGGTCCTAATCCACCAAGGCAGCGCTGCAAGCAGTGCTGCCCCTGAGATTACGACCCCTTCTTCACCAGCAGTTTCATGGCTGTGGTATGCTGGCAAAGAATGGGTGCAGGGGGCCCCAGGTGGGCCCAGGCACTTGGCCTGGGCAGTGCAAGGGCCCCCCTTGCCCGCACCCTCGCAATTTTCACAGTCTGCAGGCTACAGCATTGCCGCCAGCTCGATTACAAGCTGGAGACAATGCTGTACCCTGTTTCCCGCTAGGCCAGCAGACAGAAACTCAGGTTTCTGCCCACTGACCTAGCGAGAAACTCCTAATGGGGCCAGCGGAGAGGTACCCTGTGTGGGGGCAACCTCTCTGTCGGAAGGTCGGCAAATGTTCGAAACCTTCCGCCGAACTCATAATGACCCCCATAGTTTCATCTGCATGTATGTGCTAGTTTTGGTGAAAAGCAGATTCCACTCTGACTGTCCTTCCCCTGTGACATTTAGGGTGCTCGCCAGAAGTAGTTTAGTTCATTACACTATGGTCTCTTTGAATCCCGGGAATATTCTCATGAGGTTCCATAATTAACAGAGAACTGAAAGCGAGCAGGGCTCTTAGTAACTTATGTTCTAGGCCCTTGGGTTAAGGAAATTATAATAATGCCATCTGTCTTATGTGATAAATTAGACATGACTTTGCCAGAATTGTTATCTGATATTCTGAGTTAACTGGAATCATTACCAGAGCCTTCTTGTTCAGAACCTGGCTGCCAATCTTAAGGCCTTTTTCCCATAACTTTCTGTTGGCATTTCAACAACCAACTTCAAATTTGCACTAGCCATATGTCTCACATTATCTTTAGGTCACCTTCCCTTTCCCATCCATCCCTCCTCTGTATCGTCATTCATTGTCTGAGTCTCTTGCGTTGTCCTTTGAATGCACCACCTCCTCCCTAGGCATTTCAGAGATCTTACATATTTGCCCTGTATATGTGTTTCAACACAGGCAAATTTTCTCCTACTTTCTGGGGCAGCCTCTAGCCTCGTACACTACCCGCTCCGCCATCATGCAATCTTAAGGCTTTATAGGTGAATGACGAAAATATTAGTTAAAAATAACGAGTTGCAAAAATATTGTGCCAAAAATATCAAGTCGAAAATATTGTGGAACATAATATAGAAGGTACGAATATTGTTTCTGTGTATTTAATAATAATAATACTTTAAATAAACTGTTGTATAGAATATTGTTTATTTTAATACATTTGTATTAAACATCATTTTAAATTAATCTAAAATATATACTAATTATATGAATTTTAGGTACTAGATTTATCATAATAATTGCTTTATTTGTCAAATTCTCTTTATTGAGGTTTTACCGTATTTTACAGGACACAGTACTGTGCAGACACATCACAGTTGAAGGAAGCCATTGGACTTTACTTCAAGATGTTAATAATACAATTGCTGTAAAAACATGAATTTGCTATTACAGTATTCATAGTCTATAGGTTGTCAATATAAAGAGAAAATCAATACCCCATATCCCGCCAAATACTGAACAATAATCCATGAGAGAGAGTAATGAAATCATAGAGTATGCCATTGATGGGGAGTGCTCAGTGGGGTCAGGGTTTTGCAGGGGCGATCAGAATTGAAAGAGGTGCAATGCTCTTGTGTGAGTGGGGCAAGCAGAGAGTGAGAGTCCCTCAATAGAAAGGTAACTAGTGTCCCCCATTGGTGTTCAAAGTTGTTATATTTATCTTGTGTGATGTCTGCCATTCTTTCCATTGTTAGTGCTTGCCAAAGCCTGGTGTGCCATTGTGTAAATGAGGGTGCCGTGAGTTTCTTCCAAGCTGCTGGTAGAGCTGTCTTAGCAGCTCCCAAACAGAGCCACATAACTTAGCGATCGCTCAAGGTCTGGCGTTGTAAAGTGTCATCCCACATATCCAACAGATCAAAGCAGAGTATAGATGGGAGGGATTAGCCCAGTATCATTCAGGATTTCTGCCCAGAAGCGCAGAATGACCGCACAGTCCCACCAAATATACTACAACCCCCCAGCATAAATCAGATGAGTTAGCGTAGATTGTTTTCAGTTTGGTAAAGGTACCAATAGTACAGAATTGTATAATGGACTTCTCTATGTCCCAAGGAATTATTAAATCTGGGGATGTCTTTCCATATTTTCTGCAACTGCTTCTCAGGTATTGGGTCACCGAGGATGTTAGCCCAGAATTGTACATGACGTGGTGTGGTCAAGGGGGGGGTCTCAAGTAGATGAGCATAAAAAAAGGAAATAGAGCCCTTGGTGCCTCTCGCTCATTTTACAACTTTTTTGACTGTGGAAGGATCCCTAGTGGCTGCCAAGTGCATTTTGAGGTGGAGGACCCAATGATTCAATTGATTGTCGTGATAGCTTTCAGAATTATTTAGTCCAAAATCACATTGGCAGTGTTCAAAGGTAAGAATGTCCCACCCGTGAATAGGTTGGAGATGGTGAGGCAGCGTCCTTCTAGCAATAGATCAAAGGGGCCTGGTGATAAGACTGCGGAAGGCAGGGTTAAAGTGAATGGGAGTGTAGGGGAAGGGAAAAGCAGCCCATCCTGGCACTTGCGTCACAGCATCCCACACCTTCAGTGTCATTCAGGTAGGCATGCTCAAGTATGCATTGAGGAGTCAATCAGGTTTTAGCTTCCATGAGACATCTCACACATATCGGCCAACGATTACTCTGTTAATAGGGAGCCAATGTTTGTCTGATTCCCTCAGAGTCCACTCAGAAATTACTTTCAATTGTGGTTCTCTATAGCACAAGTGGAAGTCAGGTAGGGCTTGGCCCCCTGACTCTTTTGGAAGTCTCAGTTGTTTAGAGGGGAGCCGGGATCTACGTTCTTGCCAAATGAAATGTATCACCAGTGAGCGGAGCTCTGAGAACAATTCTCAGGGCAATTCAATATGGAGGCCCTGTACGAGGTATAAAATGTGTTAGGTGGACCGCTATTTTAACTCCGTTGATGCATCCAAGCCACAATAGATACATGGGACCCCGGCATTTAAGGTCTAATTTGGGCTGACAGAGGAGTGGGGGTGGAAGTTGGATCTATAGAGATCAGAATTCTTGGGAGTGATTTTAATGGCCAAATAAGTGCTATCTTTTTTCACCCACTGAAAGGGGGTCACGGTCCTAGTGCCTCCATCTCTGGCGTGGGTAGTGCCAGGTTAAGGAGGAAAGATTTATGCAGATTTAAGCGGTAACCTACTACAATTTCATAGCGGGCTAATTCTTGTTGTAGGACTCTCAGTGAAGCGGAAGGGGAGGTGAGGGAAAGCAACACATCATCTGCAAACAGTGGAATTTTATGGTCCACTGAACTAGAGAGGATTCCTCTAATCTTTAGTGTGGTCCTTATTAAGGCAGCCAGGAGTTCAATATTAAGCGCAAAAAACAGTGGGCTGAGCAGACATCCTTGGCATGTACTAGGTCCTAATTTTAAAAAGTTTGAGCCCGCTCCGCTAACATCACTCTTGAGAGACGGTTTGCACAATTCGACTAGATCATGGCAACAAAGTGTTCACTAATGCCACATTTATGGAGAATATGAAAAAGAATGGACCAGTCCACCCGGTTAAAGGCTTTTCCAGCATCTAGTGGCAAATTGTAATCTGTTTTTGGGTAGCTTTTTCGACAAGGCCTAGAACACCCTCCTAAAGTTCTCATGTGTCTGTCTTCCTCAAATGAAGACCAATTGGTCTGGGTGAATAGAGGGGCATATTTATACCCTGTTTGCACCAGAGTTGCGTATTTTTTTTACGCAAAACCGGCGCAAACTTAACACCATTTTTATATTTAGACGCCAGACCCGTCTAGTGTCAAAATAATTGTGTTAATGTAATTCTTTGGATGCGTGAAACCTCCTTGCGTCAATAAGATGCAGGGTGGGCATTCCCGTCCCAAAAATGACTCAAACACCCCAGCGCCATATTTATCCACCGGTGCAAAAAAGACGCACAGGTGGGAAGCGGACCCAAAAAATTACCTTAACACCGATTTGTGTAAAAAATTAATGCCTGGGTCAGGGCAGGTGTTAAAATCACAGGACATGATGGAGGTGATGCTGATACAGCTTGCTGGACGGCGCAAAGGACAGCAACAACTCCAGCAATCACTACCACTACAACGCTCTCCACAAAGGCAATGCAGAAGGCAGGACCTGGACATAATTAAGACTTATAGACTGAACTGGCAAGCCATACTACACCTAGTGTATCATTTTGATCTGCAAATTGCAGCTAGCCTGCAGATCCCAAACAACATACCACCTATAACAAAGCTGCTCGCTGTACTGCACATGCTGGCAAGTGGCTCATTACAAATAACAGGTGCACTGCTTACTGGTGTCTCACAGCCGTCGTTCTCTGCATTCCTGCCAAAGGTCTTAGACATCATCATCTCCCTGACACCCCGCCTCATCAGATTCCCCGACACCCAGCAAAAGCAGCAGGAGAACAAACGGGGTTCTATCAAATCCATGGCTTCCTGCATGTGCTTGGTGCAATGGACTGCACCCATGTCTGGCTCGTACCACCTGAAGCAACAAAGCACTCATACCGGAATCGCAAGCACACGCATTCCATTAATGTGCAGGGCATAGAGGACCACCGCCGATTATTCATAAACATTTTGGCCAAGTATCCTGGGAGTGTCCATGACGCCTACATATTCCGGCACAGTACAATCAACTAACAGTTCCAGGATGGCCAATCTGGAAATGGCCTACTTGTGGGTAAGTCTATAAATCCAGTAATATACACACAACACACCAACACTGTCGGACACACATGACATACACCACTACAGTAACATATGGCCAGGGTTACACACACATGTGCAGGTGATAACACATATGCAACATGCTGCAGTACAGCACAATCAGTGCACAACACCAATACACCCACCCACATGTACGTAACATACCCACAACTTGACAGGCACACCACAGGAGGGACAGATGCAGACATGTACCCTTTGAAAATGGCAGAACTACACCGACCACTACAAGTGGCCTCAGGTTGCCCACTATGTACACATCACTCACACTACACCAAACAAACAATAGAATAGACACATCAAGGGCATACACCATGCCCATGTCATGTAACTTCCAAATAGGCACAGATGTCTCAAATCATGTCATGCTAATCACTGCCAGAACAAATATGAAACACTACACAACTTGCGCCAATACCTACTGCATCTCATCAACACATACCTAACTTACCTGTAGTGTGCAGAGACATCTGCCTGACGCAGTGGTTCACACACATAGGAATACAAGATCAATCACCAACACATACCATGTGCCAAATGTGTTAGAAGTGGAAGCACAGTCACTTTAGTGCAACCTCACATGCAACGCTCACTGACTCACAACATCATCATGTCTGTACCAGATACAAGAAATGGCATAATAGGGGGCAGAGACACAGTAAGACAGTGTAGATCATGGATATCATAGTGGGACCTAGCAGGAGACAACAGGACATCACTGACCTCACATGCACTGTGCCAAGGGACACATTTGCTAAGTAGCTGAGCTACATTCCATAGCATCCACTGCGCATGTGTCGACAGTAGAAATGCACATTATTGTTTTGGAAGATAGGAGAGACACTGGTAGTTATGTTGATCATCCAGTGACAATGTGATACACACCCTTGGACACCTCATGGCTGACACAAACATTAGCAGCCACTATGGAACACCAGGGAACAATGTAATAGCCTACAGTTCCATAGTCATGGCCTGTACTGTATGTACATACTGGCAGATGACCATCTCTACATTACTTTAAGCCACATTATAAATTGGCCACCCTCCCATGCTGCATTTAGCGTGGAAGGGGTGCGCAATGTTTCTCGCTGCAGGTCTGTCACTTCAAGATACATGACATGAAGGTGCAAACTCACATGTTGCTGTCCCCTGTGCCAACAAAAAAATACCATCCCAGGGGTGCAGTATGCAGTTTGCAAATAGGAGGTAGACGGTGCTATGAACTCAGATGAATGTGGCACAAATGCACGCTGCACACGGCTGCACACACAGAAAGAGCCAATTTTCCATCAAAAAAGCATATGTCCAGGACGGTGTACCGTACAGCACAGATACATCCACCTCCACATGGCAGATAGCTAAGTACCCTGGTGTAGGGTAGGTAGCGTTGATGCAAGGCTACCCATGTGCAACTGGTGCAGGGGACAACAAAGGGTTTCCAAGTAACATGTCACACATGGGACATCCTTGCATTGTTGAAATGTTGCAGGACACAGCAGCCAATTTAGGAGACATGTTGTGCATTCACACTAACCAATTTCATAGGCCCTAATTGTCACACCTCATCTGCAATGACATGTCAAAAGGGATGGGATGCCCAGGCACTCTAGTGCCAGCATGTTGCCACCACATCTGCCCATTGTGTTGTCAGGATGTGTCATGTCCCCTCCACTGATAGCACACTGATACAAAAGTGCACTACAAAACGCATGGTATGTACATAACGACTATAAATGTGGAATCAAAATCAAGTGTTATAGGTCCTTGACCCATACACAAGATTGTCATGTCCAACAACCTAATGCTGGGGAAAGATCGCACAAGGTTAGGAACTCTCACCAAAACACAAATACATTTGAGCCACAACCAGATCCTAATATCAACTGCCATGCTACATGACTTACATCTGTCAAGCCCTCACAATGATTTACTCCTGTAATCTTTTGCAGCGATATGGGTTATGGCATACAGCCATGGATAATGACCCCATTTCACAACCCAAGCACATCAGCAGAGCGTGCATATAATGAGGGACATTGGAGGACACGGACCATTGTAGAGAGGACATTTGGCATCCTGAAGTCCAGAATCAGGTGCCTGGAAATCACAGGAGGCAGCTTCCTATATACCCCAGGAATGGTCTGCAAGATCATATTGACTTGTGCTATCCTGTACAACATATGTGTACATATGAATGTACCATTATATGAGCAGGTTGATGACCGGCCTGAGGAGGAGGAGGACAATGGTGGAGAAGTAAATGAGGAGGAAGACCACAACACAGCTGCTGGTATATGCCGCAGACTGCAAATTGTACAGAACCTCTTCACATAATCATCACGTAACTCACCTTGTACATTTTGTCAATAAACATCTCACTCAACCACACAATCTGGCTTTGATGTCTTCAAACTCTCCAACATATACTTTAGGATTATTAGTCTAACCTCAGGGAGCATGTCACAAATACAAATCTGAAGAGTAGTGTAGTAACATCACATGTGAAGCATAAGAGTGAACTGCTACCATCACACACATCACAATTAGCCCCATCACTTAAATGTGACAACTGAAGGACAAAGATTATGGACCACAACATATAATTTACATTCACATTGCCAACTTGTATAACAATAGCACATCACATACAACAACATGTCTAAATACGACCTAAATAAGGGGTCCACACATGAGGCAGCGGATGTCAAAATATGGTAAGCCTGTAATGTTTGAACAGACCACTAACACAACACAACTGTCATAAACATGTGTAGTCCACACACGTCATCCATATACTCAAGATCAACATATGGAGACATTTGTCGCATAACATTTACCAATTTGCAAGCATCAGCCATCACCAACAATCCCGGAGCTGTGAATGTCGCATGAAATGTGATGCTCTGTAAGACAAATACACACAGCACATAAGTGAACACAAATAACAATCACATACCATGACGCTTGCATAGTACTGACTGCCATACATATGTGGATTCACTGTTGTCACACCTACAGACATATGCATGGCGTTTATATATCTGCATGCTGTTGATTCTGTACACATACATTGGTGTAACACAACAATCACACACAAATCACATTGTACAATAGACTACCACATGTGGCGATACACAAAATGCAATACTGCAGCCCAGCACATACAATTATTATGTTGATACAGGCTGCATACAACAACAAATCTCAAAATCACGCAATCACGATTAGAGTAAAAACAAATGATGCAAATGTGTCAAAAATATCCAAAAAAGCAAACGACATGACCCATGGGCCCTTAGCATATTTTCCACCTTCACACTCCTCACAATGCTGATTTACTGTGAAATCGACGCACAAGGGTAATGCGTCTTTGTAAATTGATGCACGTAAGTCATGTGTCTGAAATACTCACGCAAATATTTGATGCGTCAAAAAAATACACGCATAATAGAAATCGTGTTGAAGGGCACAGGAAGTGATGTAATAGGATATCTTGTTTACAGGCATGGTACATTGGGTGTACTTTCACTTTCTCTTTACAGTCTGTGCCTCTTTCGACTGTGTGGTTGTGTTTTGGAGTTGGTGGTGTCTTGCGATTTAGTCTATCTTGTGCTGTCCCTCCTGTTGTCTTTACTGTTGTATTTTATTGTCATTTGTCCTAGTGTCTGTGAATTTGTTGTGTTTAGTGTAATTTACGTTGTGCTGTCGGGTGTCTGTCTAGGACAGTACTATAGGTGGGTTAGTTGGGTTGTTAAGTTTCCTTTCAATATTTCTGTTTCTCTATTGTAATGTATAACATTTATTTCTACCAGTACCCCAGTGCAATGTCTGGCAGGGGGAGGCTGACCAGAATGGGGGAGGAGGAGCTGGGAGGCTTTATTTGGCTGGTATCCCACTACCTCCCATTGATGCTAGAGATGGGTGGCTGTGTGATCCAGGGCTACCGTATGGAAGCAAGGCGGCTGCGTTGGGGAAAGGTGCTCCACCACCTGAAGAGGGTGTACCACACCAGTCGCAATGACCATGAGCTGAAGCATCGCTGGGCTGACCTTGTGGGCAGGGAGCAGGATCTTCTGGACCATTTTGGTGTGGTGATTGGTGGGCCTGTTGGTGAGTACCTCATTGGCTAACTAATTACTGTTCACTGCACTTGAATGCCAGTATCAGATGTGTTGGCGTGCTTCATGCAATGCTTGTGGACAGGTTGCATGCAACCAGAATGAAGTGTCACTGTGCCAATATAGACCTGGGCTTTACATATCCTAACATTTAACCAATGCAAGTCAGAAGTTCGGATAGTCATGCACATCCATCACTAAGTGACACATTTCATGGGCCATGGCAACATCTGTGCCCCAGCATTGTGTCATGTATGATAAGGTTAAACACTGCCAGCATACCATTTGTGAGCGGATTGTAATAACTAAGTACGACAATCCATGTATGGTGAAATAATGTCAGAGTTTCACATACACCAGCCCTGCCATAATGTTTACGAAGGGGGAATACCCGCCTTAGGGGGCACTGGCAATGGGCCATTTGATGCCACCAGCCCATTGTGACACATCAGTCATGGATTACTCAATGCATGTGAATTGCAGACTAACTAGCTGCTTGCCCTCCACAAAGAGCCTCTGTGTGCCTTGCAGGACAAGCCAGAATACTTGAATCAGTTGTCTTGCAGAGCACAAGGGTCGTGTCTTTTATCTGTCACCCAACTCCCCCTCATACCATAGAGTTCCATCTTCTACAGATTGGCCACACATGGTTGTTGCAGGGTGTAGCACTACATGAGTCTCAGGCCCAGAGTAAGAGTGCAGATGTATGGCTCTCATACACCAGTGACAGTGGCAGTCTCATTGTGAGTATGCAGTGGTGTGTCTGTTGCACTGTCCACAACCAGGATGAATACCTCACTTTTCTGAAATAGTACATACTGCCATATGTTGTCCACTAGTAGTGACAGTGATGTGATACTGACCACACTTTTCCATCTATTTATTTCAGGTGGGCCTCCCCTACACCATAGGTGAAGTGACAAGATTTGAGGACCCAGATGTATCCAGTAAGTGTGATTTTGTCTGTCCTGTGTAGTGTTGAAGTGTTTAGTGTGAGTCATGAGATCAGCACCCAATGTTAGGAGTGATGAGCTGTAAAATGATCAGAAAGCAGAGTAGGATGGATGGTGACAGTGTGTTACGTTTAAGTGGTTCCCCATGCATGAGCAGAGAGTCATATCTTGTGAGGCTTCTGGCGCTCAATGGCCAGCATTGTGTAAACAAGGTGATGGCAAGCCACATGTGTAGGAGGCTGGACTGGCTTGTAGTGAGTACCTAGGGGTACTTGCACCTTGCACCATGCCCAGTTATCCCTTATTAGTGTATAGGGTGTCTAGCAGCATAGGCTGATAGATAATGGTAGCTTAGCAGAGCAGCTTAGGCTGAACTAGGAGACGAGTGAAGCTCCTACAGTACCACTAGTGTCATATGCACAATATCATAAGAAAACACAATACACAGATATACTAAAAATAAAGGTACTTTATTTTTATGACAAAATGCCAAAAGTATCTCAGTGAGTACCCTCAGTATGAGGATAGCAAATATACACAAGATATATGTACACAATACCAAAATATGCAGTAATAGTATTAGAAAACAGTGCAAACAATGTATAGTTACAATAGGATGCAATGGGGACACATAGGGATAGGGGCAACACAAACCATATACTCCAAAAGTGGAATGCGAACCACGAATGGACCCCCAACCTATGTGACCTTGTAGAGAGTCGCTGGGACTATTAGAAAATAGTAAGGGTTAGAAAAATAGCCCACCCCAAGACCCTGAAAAGTGAGTGCAAAGTGCACTAAAGTTCCCCAAAGGACATAGAAGTCGTGATAGGGGAATTCTGCAGGAAAGACACAAACCAACAATGCAACAACGATGGATTTCCAGTCGAGGGTACCTGTGGAACAAGGGGACCAAGTCCAAAAGTCACAAGCAAGTCGAAGATGGGCAGATGCCCAGGAAATGCCAGCTGTGGGTGCAAAGAAGCTGCTACTGGACAGTAGAAGCATAGGTTTCTGCAGGAACGACAAGGGCTAGAGACTTCCCCTTTGGAGGACGGATCTCTCACGCCGTGGAGAGTCATGCAGAAGTGTTTTCCCGCCGAAAGACCGCCAACAAGTCTTGCTAGCTGCAAATCGTGCGGTTAGTGTTTTTGGATGCTGCTGTGGCCCAGGAGGGACCAGGATGTCGCCAATTGCGTCAGGGGACAGAGGGGGCGTCGAGCAAGACAACGAGCCCTCTCAGCAGCAGGCAGCACCCGCAGGAGTGCCAGAAACAGGCACTACGAGGATGCATGAAATGGTGCTCACCCGAAGTTGCACAAAGGAGTCCCACGTCGCCGGAGACCAACTTAGGAGGTCGTGCAATGCAGGTTAGAGTGCCGTGGACCCAGGCTGGACTGCACACAAAGGATTTCCGCCGAAAGTGCACGGAGGCCGGAGTAGCTGCAAAAGTCGCGGTTCCCAGCAATGCAGTCTGCCGTGGGGAGGCAAGGACTTACCTCCACCAAACTTGGACTGAAGAGTCACTGGACTGTGGGAGTCACTTGGACAGAGTTGCTGGATTCAAGGGACCTCGCTCGTCGTGCTGAGAGGAGACCCAGGGTACTGGTGATGCAGTTCTTTGGTGCCTGCGGTTGCAGGGGGACGATTCCGTCGACCCATGGGAGATTTCTTCGGAGCTTCTAGTGCAGAGAGGAGGCAGACTACCCCCACAGCATGCACCACCAGGAAAACAGTCGAGAAGGCGGCAGGATCAGCGTTACAGAGTTGCAGTAGTCGTCTTCGCTACTATGTTGCAGTTTTGCAGGCTTCCAGCGCGGTCAGCAGTCGATTCCTTGGCAGAAGGTGAAGAGAGAGATGCAGAGGAACTCGGATGAGCTCTTGCATTCGTTATCTAAGGAATCCCAAGAGACAGAGGCCCTCATTCTGACCTTGGCGGGCGGCGGAGGCCGCCCGCCAAAGTCCCGCCGTCAGGTTACCGTTCCGCGGTCGAAAGACCGCGGCGGTAATTCTGACTTTCCCGCTGGGCTGGCGGGCGGTCGCCTTCAGACCGCCAGCCAGCCCAGCGGGAAAGAGGCTTCCACGATGAAGCCGGCTCGGAATCGAGCCGGCGGAGTGGAAGCTGTGCGACGGGTGCAGTTGCACCCGTCGCGTATTTCACTGTCTGCGCAGCAGACAGTGAAATACATGTAGGGGCCCTCTTACGGGGGCCCCTGCAATGCCCATGCCAGTGGCATGGGCACTGCAGGGGCCCCCAGGGGCCCCGCGACCCCCCCTACCGCCATCCGGATCTCGGCGGTCCGACCGCCGGGATCTGGATGGCGGTAGGGGGGGTCGGAATCCCCGCGGCGGTGCAGCAAGCTGCGCCGCCGCGGAGGATTCAATGGGGCCGCGGTACACTGGCGGGACCCCGCCAGTGGTGCCGGTCCGACCGCGGCTTTACCGCCGCGGTCGGAATCCCCATTGGAGCACCGCCGGCCTGTCGGCGGTGCTCCCGCGGTCCTCCGCCCTGGCGGTCAAAGACCGCCAGGGTCAGAATGACCCCCAGAGACTCTAAATAGCCAGAAAAGAGGGTTTGGCTACCTAGGAGAGAGGATAGGCTAGCAACACCTGAAGGAGCCTATCAGAAGGAGTCTCTGACGTCACCTGATGGCACTGGCCACTCAGAGCAGTCCAGTGTGCCAGCAGCACCTCTGTTTCCAAGATGGCAGAAGTCTGGAGCACACTGGAGGAGCTCTGAGCACCTCCCAGGGGAGGTACAGGTCAGGGGAGTGGTCACTCCCCTTCCCTTTGTCCAGTTTCGCGCCAGAGCAGGGCTAAGGGGTCCCTGAACCGGTGTAGACTGGCTTATGCAGAAATGGGCACCATGTGTGCCCATGAAAGCATTTCCAGAGGCTGGGGGAGGCTACTCCTCCCCTGCCTTCACACCATTGTCCAAAGGGAGAGGGTGTAACACCCTCTCTCAGAGGAAGTCCTTTGTTCTGCCATCCTGGGCCAGGCCTGGCTGGACCCCAGGAGGGCAGAAGCCTGTCTGAGGGGTTGGCAGCAGCAGCAGCTGCAGTGAAACCCTGGGAAAGGCAGTTTGGCAGTACCAGGGTCTGTGCTACAGACCACTGGGATCATGGGATTGTGCCAACTATGCCAGGATGGCATAGAGGGGGCAATTCCATGATCATAGACATATTACATGGCCATATTCGGAGTTACCATTGTGAAGCTACATATAGGTAGTGACCTATATGTAGTGCACGCGTGTAATGGTGTCCCCGCACTCACAACGTCTGGGGAATTGGCCCTGAACAATGTGGGGGTACCTTGGCTAGTGCCAGGGTGCCCTCACACTAAGTAACTTAGCACCCAACCTTTACCAGGTAAAGGTTAGACATATAGGTGACTTATAAGTTACTTAAGTGCAGTGTAAAATGGCTGTGAAATAACGTGGACGTTATTTCACTCAGGCTGCAGTGGCAGGCCTGTGTAAGAATTGTCAGAGCTCCCTATGGGTGGCAAAAGAAATGCAGCAGCCCATAGGGATCTCCTGGAACCCCAATACCCTGGGTACCTCAGTACCATATACTAGGGAATTATAAGGGTGTTCCAGTAAGCCAATGTAAATTGGTAAAATTGGTCACTAGCCTGTTAGTGACAATTTGAAAGAAATGAGAGAGCATAACCACTGAGGTTCTGATTAGCAGAGCCTCAGTGAGACAGTTAGTCATAACACAGGTAACACATTCAGGCACACTTATGAGCACTGGGGCCCTGACTAGCAGGGTCCCAGTGACACATACAACTAAAACAACATATATACAGTGAAAAATGGGGGTAACATGCCAGGCAAGATGGTACTTTCCTACAACATGTAGCTCCTTATGTGACTTAGATGTGCACTGTTGTGTGTGTAATGGCACTGGGACACACCATCATTCACACAACACTCTGATGCACCATTTTCTTGACAAATTGGGACATACCTGCATTGTGATGTACATATAGGAATGTGTGGGCATTTGTCCTCCAGCATAGTGCCAATAAACTTGTAGTCCACCTACGTGACAACTAAATGGAATGTGATAGGCGTGCATAGAGGTCAAATACAATTGTGTGCTGGCATGGTTATGGGTGTGTGAGGAATGGTATTGACTGATCTGGTATTGATGGGTGTCTACACCAGGACACATGAATGTAGAAGTGAGAGACCTATGGATACCAGCTTCATATTTTGTCATCACCTAAATTATGGTCCACCCCATGACTCCATGTGTGAGTAGGCATGCATTGGTGGATGACCTGGACAGTTGAGATGTTGATCTGCATGGCTATACCCCCTGTGGCACAGGGGGTGGGATCAACACATGTGTAAGTAGATGTGATGCTTACTGTGAGGGTGACAGTCTTTTTGATCAGGCCTGCATGTGTACCTATGAACACTGAACCCTTATGGTAAACAACATCATCCCATACTCACAATACCAGCATCAAGTTTCAGATGATGTATATTTGAAAATGTGACACTTAAGAAGAGGAATAGTGGCCCTGATCAATGTGAATTTGATGCTGCCCTGACATTGTCACACATGGTGCAAAATATAAGCACATCTGAATTTGTTTATTACCTAATATTGTTGTGGATGGCTACGGTGTAAGGGAAATGGTGCTAAGGCAGCGTTGTCATTTTATCCATGAGGGCCATTATATCATCTGGATTTTGAGTAGGAGTGCATGTGCTATTCAATGTTGATAGTAAGCTGATTTACTGTACATACTCCACACAATGCTGACACTGATGGTTGCCTGTCTTATTTTTATAGCTGCCAACATGAATGAGAACCAACTCTGTGCTTTTCCGAAGAGGGCAGTGCGCTATAAGCACATTTTGGCAGTGGAATCTGGGTTCAGGAGTATGGCACGCCGCTATCACTTGGAGCGATCCACTGGTGAGCGGCGGGCATTCAGCCAAGGGGGACCCACACTTCCCACAAAGGCTGGACCAAGCACAACTGCTGTGCAGGGGACCACAGCTGCCAACATTACCATTGCTCCAGCTGCTGCACCCACAAGTACCATGACACAGCCAACCACATCAGCTGCCATCGACATTAGTGCCATAAAAGATCTTCAAAGGGATGTACAACTGGTTCTCCAAAAGTTGAACTCCATTGAGCAGGAGGTGGCCAAGAATAGCAAGGTCCTCACGAATATAAAAAAAAGACTCAAAAGGGTGGTGTGGTGGGGGGTGATGTTGGGGCTCTAATATGTTTATAATATAGATATATATTTAAAAAAATACAAAACAAATATTTGTTTAGTCATAGTTAGAAAATGTGTAGTTTAGTGTATGTTGTCCTGCATGTGTTCTGTGGTATGAGGGGGGGGGGGGGCAAATGTTTAGAGTGTGTAGTTAAATGTGTATGGTAAGTGTAGCATAGAGTAGTTAGGGTCTGTTGTGTGTTATGAATAGTTAGGATAGGTTAGATTAGGATAGGTGTTAATTACTATTGTTTAATTAATTTATGTTATTGGGAACTCCCTTACTTCATGTGTCAAATGCTTGGGTCTCAGGGTCTTCCCATGGGTGTACAATGCAAATTGTGTGTTGTCCTAGGGATTAGGTCCTGCATCCAAATCCCTCTTTTGACATTTTCAACACCTCCTTATAACGGAGCTGTCACATTGGCAGGTACAACACATCTACTTACCTGTGCACCTGCCATCCAGTGTTCCCACCACTCAAGCTGACTATGTTGACCATGTATAGGACAGGATAGGTGTGGGAATTCAGCAATCATTGTATATGTTTTGTTTTGGGATGTTGGGCACTGTGGGACATGTTACAACTGCCTACATATCATTCCTATCCTGCTAAACTGACCAGTGGCAATAATGGATGAGTTTGAGTCCCTCTGTTTCACACCAATGTGTTCTAGTGGTACTCCCAGCTGACGAAATTGCCCGATTATTGCATCACACCCAATCTTGCAGTTTGTAGTGGGTGTAGCATAAATGTTTTAAAAATATATCACATATTCAGTGATTTGATTGTAGGGGATGAGGCCAACATCAACGTACAACATGTAGGTACCATGTGCATAGATATGTGCCCACATATACATGCACTCTTGTACTGACACTCTGGGGGTCATTCTGACCCTGGCGGCCGGTGACCGCCAGGGTCACCGACCACGGGAGCACCGCCAACAGGCTGGCGGTGCTCCCGAGGGCATTCTGACCGCGGCGGTTCAGCCGCGGTCAGAAAGGGTAAACCGGCGGTCTCCCGCAGGTTTACCGCTGCCCCAATGAATCCTCCATGGCGGCGGAGCACGCTCCGCCGCCATGGGGATTCAGACACCCCCTACCGCCATCCTGTTCATGGCGGGAAACCCGGCATGAACAGGATGGCGGTAGGGGGTGCTGCGGGGCCCCTGGGGGCCCCTGCAGTGCCCATGCCAATGGCATGGGCACTGCAGGGGCCCCCGTAAGAGGGCCCCGCAAAGTATTTCAGTGTCTGCCTTGCAGACACTGAAATACGCGACGGGTGCAACTGCACCCCTCGCACCCCTGCAACTACGCCGGCTCAATTCTGAGCCGGCGTCCTCGTTGCAGGGGCATTTCTGCTGGGCCGGCGGGCGCTCTTTTGGAGAGCGCCCGCCGGCCCAGCGGAAATGTCTGAATGGCCGCCGCGGTCTTTTGACCGCGGTGCGGTCATTCGGCGGCGGAACCTTGGCGGACGGCCTCCGCCGTCCGCCAAGGTCTGAATCACCCCCTCTGTGACTTAAGACATGCTACACACATCACAAACACTAGGCACAGTAGAAGTGTCACAACACACATAAACATGCTGGTTGGGTAGGTGGTGTTTATTTACAAGTGTAACAGTGCCAAGTATATACAATGTCCAGGTCGACGACCCCACTTGTGGAATCCATCCAATTGGGACACAACACAAGTCCAGGGTTGAGGGACATGTCATGGCACATATTTAGGTAAAGTGTCTTTCAGTGCAGGAGTACATAAATTGCCAAATGGAAAGTTAGGGCCAGTAGCAGTCCATGGCAGAGAGGTCAACAGTATGTTGAGGTGGAATGCATATCTGTCAGAATGCCGACACTGGCATGGTGTCAAGCACAGGACTAAGGAAAACACAGCCCATGTGGCATGGGCTGGTGCTACCGGGAACTCCTATGGGTGAAGATGATCTGTTCCACATCTTCATCCTCCGATGTGTGTGGTGCCTCCTCTACCTTTGATGGTGGTAGTGGGGAAGTAGAGGGGCCATACACACCTTAGCGGTTGCAGATGTGGATGGCACTACATATGGCATCACTGCAGCAAGGAGGAGCTGCTGGTTTTTAAGTATAGCTGCAACATCCCTGTGGTAGGCAGCCATTTCTGCCCTGAGGGAGACCAGTTCCCGATGCATGGAGTCCTGATTGTCCTCAGGCACTCTGCTGCCAGTTTGAGAGGGCAGTTGTTGTGGCCTCTCCCTCATGGCAGCAGCGATGTCCCTCAGACACTCCTGGACTCCACGCATTGGGGAGTGTCTGCGTCGGTTGGCTCCAGTCTGTTCTGTTGCCGTGACCATGCACGTCCGCATCCCCTCAAGGCTGGCTGCCATTGTTTGCATCCCCACCCACACCTCCTTGGCCAGCTCCAGCTGGACTCCCACCACTGTCCTCTCGAAGCTGGTGTCTGTGTCCTCGTAGTCCTCTGCTGTGTCGGTGCTGGCAGGTCATACTCTTGGGGTGCTACTTGGGGCCTGTGGGATGACTGCTAATTCAGTACTCCTCCTTGCGACTGGAGGTGGTGTCTGCATGTTCACAAGGACCTCTTGGAGGGTCTCTTGGCTGATAGTTGCCAGCTGGTAATCAGACAGGCAGATCCGCCAGACAGCCATCACCTTCTGCACTGAGATGGTGTAAAATCAGTCTATCTGTGTTATGGCAGTTGACAAGTCACGCCACTAACTTGATAATTGAGGCTCATTGTCATAATAGGCCCATGTTTATGTAGAAGTCATGCAGCACGGTACTGTGCAATAATAATCTGCTCTGCACTGCTTCACTTTGGTGACACAAGATTGCACCGTATGCAAGTGATTATGGGGCACCCCTGTGTTGTCCCCCATATTGGTGCAAGCACTTTGGCACTTCTGTGTGAGCTGTAGAATGAGCACAGTCAGAAAAGCCAAATCGTCATTTACATATGATTGTTTATGTGCATGGGGTTACACCTTCATGGTCTTAAACGATCATTTCTGGCATTTTGCTCCTCCTATGCATGCTGAAGATTGCAGCAGACATAGGAATTCAGAAACGAAGGAGGTACAAATGTATTCCTCCTCGTTGCACCATGCTAATGCCATCCCTAGGGCTGGCGTAATAGGTTTGGCCCTACCTTAAGTTTACAATATTCCATTTACCTGAGGCAGCATTGAAATATATTGTGTGTTGCTGTGGCACACCCACAACAACATCTATTGCACCACCTTCCACGCACTGTCATGATCAGGTGCCTACGTATTTGCAAGGTGACATAATGCCATAAAAAGTGTATTAACGCTACTTGTCAATATAGCACAGTGCTTGGCGCCACTGGAGCATCACTGAAAGTGACACTCCAGTGGCACTAGGGGCCTATGATGCGCCCATTAGTTCCAATGGATTGTTCCAGGACACCATAGCTGCAGTCTACAGCCCTATGCCCAATCTGCATGTCAAATGAATGGAAGCCCAGTTGCCACAATTGTCTACGTCATATCTTCTAAGTGTGTTGTCTATTCTTATTGTGTCTTGATGGCCTCTTATCTTGTTCTACCCTCCCTTTGCATCCATTTGCAGGGTGTTGCCTTGCAATGTGTGTTACTGTGCTCATGGCACAGCACAACACATGCCATTTTTCAACTGTCCCAGTCTTACATGTTTCACATACACCCATGCTGTGCTGAGACCTTGCACCACCCCAGGGATGGTATAGTCGCCACACTGTGCTCTTGTTGCCATTGATGTCTCCTCATGTTGGGATTTGTGTTTGTGTGCTACTTTTCATAGCTCTCATGCACCTGGCAGAGTACTGTTTCTACTCCTGTCAGGGTAGGTTGTTTACCTTACTGAACACCTATGTCATCCCCCTCAATGCAGCCCTCCTTGCACTATCATTCATGAGTGCAGCATGGTGACAGTACATCTCATGTGACAAAAGCACAGGTTTTAACCCAGGGATGGCCAATAAGGGTATGACATTTCTGCTGTGTACATCATTCTGTTTGTGACAGGTCCTGATGGTAAATGTGTCTATGGACATTGCCAATTCTGAGGAGTTGTACTCAGGTCAGGGCCTGAGGTAGGTTCATATTTCATGTGCAACAGTCCAAGGGGCACCTGACTGTCACTGTGTACTTTTTCACCCCCTACAGCAAAGGTAGTAGTGGCAACTGCTGTCAATGTGTAATGCCCCATGGCCCGATGGCCTGGACATGGCAGGTTACTAGCAGCTGAGAAACTGGCGATGGCATCAGTCCTGTGACACCAGACCAGTGGTATTTCTAAATTTCCTCCAGACTTTTCATGGCGGTGTAACCCCCATGAAATGGTTGTTGGTGAAGTGGTGTGCTCATGGGTGGCCCTGCACAGCCCATGTACTTGGCCTGGGCAATGCAGGGTGTCCCATATCTTGCCCCTTTGCCCTTTCCACTGCCTGATTTGCAGGGCTGGGTGCAGCGTGTCCTGTTACACCCAATGCAGGCCGCAACTGGCACTGACTCTATTTGATACATCTATGTTGTCTAGTGTGTGCCCCACAGAGGAGCTCTGAGCACCTCCCAGGGGAGGTACAGGTCAGGGGAGTGGTCACTCCCCTTCCCTTTGTCCAGTTTCGCGCCAGAACAGGGCTAAGGGGTCCCTGAACCGGTGTAGACTGGCTTATGCAGAAATGGGCATCATGTGTGCCCATGAAAGCATTTCCAGAGGCTGGGGGAGGCTACTCCTCCCCTGCCTTCACACCATTTTCCAAAGGGAGAGGGTGTAACACCCTCTCTCAGAGGAAGTCCTTTGTTCTGCCATCCTGGGCCAGGCCTGGCTGGACCCCAGGAGGGCAGAAGCCTGTCTGAGGGGTTGGCAGCAGCAGCAGCTGCAGTGAAACCCCGGGAAAGGCAGTTTGGCAGTACCAGGGTCTGTGCTACAGACCACTGGGATCATGGGATTGCGCCAACTATGCCAGGATGGCATAGAGGGGGCAATTCCATGATCATAGACATATTACATGGCCATATTCGGAGTTACCATTGTGAAGCTACATATAGGTAGTGACCTATATACACATGTGTAATGGTGTCCCCGCACTCACAACGTCCGGGGAATTGGCCCTGAACAATGTGGGGGCACCTTGGCTAGTGCCAGGGTGCCCTCACACTAAGTAACTTAGCACCCAACCTTTACCAGGTAAAGGTTAGACATATAGGTGACTTATAAGTTACTTAAGTGCAGTGTAAAATGGCTGTGAAATAACGTGGACGTTATTTCACTCAAGCTGCAGTGGCAGGCCTGTGTAAGAATTGTCAGAGCTCCCTATGGGTGGCAAAAGAAATGCTGCAGCCCATAGGGATCTCCTGGAACCCCAATACCCTGGGTACCTCAGTACCATATACTAGGGAATTATAAGGGTGTTCCAGTAAGCCAATGTAAATTGGTAAAATTGGTCACTAGCCTGTTAGTGACAATTGGAAAGAAATGAGAGAGCATAACCACTGAGGTTCTGATTAACAGAGCCTCAGTGAGACAGTTAGTCATAACACAGGTAACACATTCAGGCACACTTATGAGCACTGGGGCCCTGACTAGCAGGGTCCCAGTGACACATACAACTAAAACAACATATATACAGTGAAAAATGGGGGTAACATGCCAGGCAAGATGGTACTTTCCTACACAACCCCCCCCCCCCCCCCAAACGAAGGACAATAAGACTAGCCATGACCTGATGAGTCTTCATTGTCTAAGTGGAAATATCTGGAGAGTCCATCTGCATTGGAGTGGCTACTCCCAGGTCTATGTTCCACTGTATAGTCCATTCCCTATAGGGATATGGACCACCTCAATAATTTAGGATTTTCACCTTTCATTTGTTTTAGCCAAAGTAGAGGTTTGTGGTCTGTCTGAACAATGAAGTGAGTGCCAAACAAGTATGGCCTCAACTTCTTCAGTGCCCAGACCACAGCAAAGGCCTCCCTCTCAATGGCAGACCAACGCTTTTCTCTAGGGGTCAACCTCCTACTAATAAAAGCAACAGGTTGATCCTGGCCCTCAGAATTAAGTTGTGATAGGACTGCCCCTACTCCTAATTCAGATGCATCAGTTTGGACATAGAGTTTTTTAGAGTAACAAGGGCTTTTCAGGACAGGTGCAGAGCACATGGCCTGCTTCAGCTCCTCAAAAGCTTTCTGACAGCTAGCTGTCCACAATACCTTTTTAGGCATTTTCTTGGATGTGAGGTCATTAAGAAGGGCTGCAATGGAGCCATAGTTCTTAATGAACCTCCTGTAATACCCAGTGAGGCCTAGGAAGGCTCTCACCTGAGTCTGAGTAGTAGGGGGAACCCAATCTATAATAGTTTGGATTTTCCCCTGCAGTGGTGCAATCTGTTCCCCACCAACAAGGTGTCCCAGATAAACCACCTTCCCCTGCCCTATCTGGCACTTTGAAGCCTTGATAGTGAGGCCTGCCTTTTGCAGGGCCTCTAAAACTTTCCATAGGTAGACCAGGTGATCATCCCAACTGGAGCTAAAGACAGCTATATCGTCCAGATATGCTGCACTAAAAGCTTCCAACCCTTGCAGGACTGTGTTCACCAACCTCTGAAAAGTGGCAGGTGCATTTTTCAATCCAAAAGGCATTACTGTGAATTGGTAATGGCTTCCAATGGTTGAAAATGCAGTTTTAGGTTTAGCATCTTCTGATAATTTGATCTGCCAATACCCTGCAGTCAAATCAAAAGTGCTTAGATACTTGGCAGATGCCAGTGTATCTATGAGCTCATCTGCCCTGGGTATAGGGTGAGCATCAGTTTTGGTTACCTGGTTGAGACCTCTGTAATCTACACAAAACCGCATTTCCTTCTTTCCATCCTTGGAATGAGGTTTTGGTACAAGTACCACAGGAGAAGCCCATGGACTTTCAGAGTGCTCAACCACTCCCAGTTCTAACATTTTCTGCACCTCTTGCTTTATGCAGTCTCTGACATGGTCAGGCTGCCTATAGATCTTACTTTTGACAGGCAAGCTGTCTCCAGTATCTATAGTGTGCTCACACCAAGAAGTGGTACCTGGCACAGTAGAGAAGAGTTCAGAAAACTGACCCAGGAGATTTATACAATGGTCTTTCTGCTCAGCAGTAAGACAATCAGCCAAAACTACACCTTCCACTAGAGCATCTTGTTCTGTGGAAGAGAAGAGATCAGGTAGAGGATCACTGTCTTCTTCCTGTCCCTCATCAGTTGCCATGAGCAGGGTGAGATCAGCCCTGTCATAGTAGGGTTTCAGGCGATTGACATGGAGCACCCTAAGGGGACTCCTGGCAGCGCCTAAGTCAACCAAGTAGGTGACTTCACCCTTCTTTTCAACAATTATGTGGGGTCCACTCCATTTATCTTGGAGTGCTCTTGGGGCCACAGGCTCCAAGACCCACACTTTCTGCCCTGGTTGGTACTGAACCAAAACAGCCTTCTGATCATGCCATTGCTTCTGGAGCTCTTGGCTGGCCTGAAGGTTTTTACTGGCCTTTTTCATATACTCAGCCATCCTTGATCTGAGGCCAAGTACATAATCCACAATATCTTGCTTTGGAGCTTTTAAAGGTTGTTCCCAACCCTCCTTGACAAGTGTTAGTGGACCCCTAACAGGGTGTCCAAAGAGGAGTTCAAAGGGGCTGAAGCCCACTCCTTTCTGGGGTACCTCCCTGTAGGCAAAAAGGAGGCATGGTAAAAGGATATCCCATCTCCTGTGGAGTTTTTCAGGGAGTCCCATAATCATGCCTTTGAGAGTTTTGTTAAATCTCTCCACCAGTCCATTTGTTTGTGGATGATAGGGTGTAGTGAACTTGTAAGTCACACCACACTCCTTCCACATGGCCTTTAAGTAAGCAGACATGAAATTGCTTCCCCTGTCTGATACTACTTCCTTTGGGAAGCCCACCCTGGAAAATATTCCCAGGAGGGCCTTTGTCACTGCAGGTGCTGTAGTGGTCCTTAAAGGAATTGCTTCAGGATATCTTGTGGCATGGTCCACTACCACCAAGATAAACCTATTGCCTGAAGCAGTAGGAGGGTCAAGGGGGCCAACTATGTCAACCCCTACCCTTTCAAAGGGAACCCCAACCACAGGCAGTGGAATAAGGGGTGCCTTTGGAGTGCCACCTGTCTTGCCACTGGCTTGACAGGTTTCACAGGACTTACAAAACTCTTTTGTGTCCTCAGACATTCTAGGCCAATGAAACAAGGGAACAAGCCTGTCCCAAGTTTTCATTTGTCCCAGATGTCCAGCTAGGGGAATGTCGTGGGCTAGAGTTAGGAGGAACTTCCTGTACTCCTGAGGAATCACTAACCTCCTGGCAGTTCCAGGTTTAGGATCCCTTGCTTCAGTGTACAAGAGGTTGTCCTCCCAGTAAACTCTGTGAGAGTCACTGACATCCCCATTAGCTTGTTTAACAGCTTGCTGTCTTAGACCCTCTAGTGTGGGACAGGTAGGCTGTGCCACACTCAGCTCCTCCCTGGCAGGCCCCCCTTCACCCAAAAGCTCAGCAGTGTCTGCTTCCAGCTCCTCTGGTGTAGGTTCTGCACAGGGTGGAAATTCTTCTTCCTCAGAAGTAGAATCCACTGTAGAGGGAGGGATAGTAGGAAGTGCTTTACTTCTACTAGCCCTAGCTTTAGGGAGCACTTGGTCCATTGTTCCAGGATCCAAGTCACCCTGTCCTTTTTGCTTTTTGGCCTGAGCCCTGGTTAAAGCAAAAATATGCCCTGGGATGCCCAGCATTGCTGCATGGGCCTCCAATTCCACATCTGACCAAGCTGATGTCTCCAAATCATTTCCTAGTAGACAGTCTACAGGTAAATCTGAGGCTACCACAACTTTCTTTGGACCAGTAACCCCCCCCCCCAGTTGAGATTTACAACAGCCATGGGGTGGCTAAGTGTGTTGTTGTGAGCATCGGTTACTTGGTACTGGTGACCAAGTAGGTGTTGTTCAGGGTGGAACAGTTTCTCTATCACCATTGTGACACTGGCACCTGTGTCCCTGTAGGCCTGAACCTCAACACCATTTATTAGGGGTAGCTGCTTGTACTTATCCATGTTAAGGGGACAAGCAACTAAGGTGGCTAAATCAATAGCCCCCTCAGAGACTAACACAGCCTCTGTGGTCTCCCTAATCAGACCAACCCCAACTAAGTTACCAAAAGTGAGCCCAGCTACTCCCTTGGATTGGCTATTAGTAGGTTTGCTCCCACCACCACTGCTATTAGTAGGGACACTAGGTGTAGCAGTAGGGGTTGTAGTGTTAGGAGGCTTGCTGCTTTTCTTTGGACAACTGGGATCTGTAGTCCAATGACCTTTTATTTTACATAAATAGCTCCATGATTTCTTTTCTTTGTTTTGATTTGAAGAGGATTTGGGCCCACCACCCCCACCAGAGTGTTTTTGTGGGCCTGATGAAGACTCATTTTTAGATTTGTCCCCACCCTTGTCAGAAAACTTACCATCCTTCTTCTTGTTGCCATCTTTGTCACCCCCTGTATGAACTTTTCTGTTCACCCTTGTTCTGGCCCATTTGTCTGCCTTCTTTCCCAATTCTTGGGGAGAGGTCAGATCAGAGTCCACCAAGTACTGGTGCAACAAATCAGACACACAATTATTAAGAATATGCTCTCTCAGGATCAAGTTATACAGGCTGTCATAATCAGTAACTTTACTGCCATGTAACCACCCCTCCAAGGCCTTCACTGAATGGTCAATGAAATCAACCCAGTCTTGTGAAGACTCCTTTTTGGTCTCTCTGAACTTTATCCTGTATTGTTCAGTGGTTAAGCCATAACCATCCAGGAGTGCATTCTTAAGAACTGTAAAATTATTGGCATCACTTTCTTTCACAGTAAGGAGCCTATCCCTACCCTTTCCACTAAATGATAGCCATAGGATAGCAGCCCACTGCCTTTGAGGGACATCCTGTACAACACAGGCCCTCTCAAGTGCAGCAAACCACTTGTTAATGTCATCCCCTTCCTTATAAGGGGGAACTATCTTGTGCAGATTCCTGGAATCATGCTCTTTTGCAGGATGACTATGGGGAATACTGCTGCTGCCACCATGGGTTTCTAAACCCAATTTCTGTCTCTCCTTCTCTACTTCTAAGGACTGTCTATCCAAATCCAGCTGTTGCTTCTTGAGCTTCAGTCTGGTTTGTTCCACTCTCAATCTATTGAGCTCCCTTTCTAACAATCTGTCATCAGGGTGGGTGGGAGGGACATGTCTAGAAACAGAAGTATGATGAGAATGGACAGAAGGAGACCTGTCCCTTACAGAAGGCACCCTAACAGCTTGGTTAACAGAAACATCACTTTTTCTACTGTGGTAAGAATGAATGCTCTTGCTATGATGTGAGACAACACTATCTGTATGGTGTGACTCAACCTCAGTACCAACTATGCTGGGCTGTCTAGTATTGGGCAGGCTAGGAAGTTTCTTTCCTGAATCTTTTCCTAGGGGAGTCCCTGGATCAGATTGGGAACCATTAGCTACTTTTTCAACAGATGGGGCCCTTCTGGCCTTATCTTGTTCTCTAAGCATGTTAAGCAATAATTCCAAAGAAGGATTCTTCCCTACACTCAAACCTCTTTCTACACAGAGACCCCTTGCTCCTTTCCAGCTAAGGTGGTCATATGCAAGTTTGGACAGATCAACATTTTGGCCTGTGCCAGATATTTTTAGAAAGAGTTTAAGTGATAGAAAAAGAGAAAAGAGTTTTCAGAACTTTTAGAAAGACAGAAAAAAACTTTTTAAACTTTTAAGAACTTTTTAGAAAGTTTAGAGGTACTTTTCAGCACTTTAGAAAAGAGGTGAGAAAAGAAATGCAAAACTTTTTGGTTAGGTGTACATACACTGAACTTGTTTTGTATATTTTTCTCTTATGAAAAGTACAATGACAAGAGTGGTAAGTAGTCTCAAAGCACTTATCCCACCGTTGCACAACCAATGTAAGAGGCTGGACTGGCTTGTAGTGAGTACCTAGGGGTACTTGCACCTTGCACCAGGCCCAGTTATCCCTTATTAGTGTATAGGGTGTCTAGCAGCATAGGCTGATAGATAATGGTAGCTTAGCAGAGCAGCTTAGGCTGAACTAGGAGACGAGTGAAGCTCCTACAGTACCACTAGTGTCATATGCACAATATCATAAGAAAACACAATACACAGATATACTAAAAATAAAGGTACTTTATTTTTATGACAATATGCCAAAAGTATCTCAGTGAGTACCCTCAGTATGAGGATAGCAAATATACACAAGATATATGTACACAATACCAAAATATGCAGTAATAGTATTAGAAAACAGTGCAAACAATGTATAGTTACAATAGGATGCAATGGGGACACATAGGGATAGGGGCAACACAAACCATATACTCCAAAAGTGGAATGCGAACCACGAATGGACCCCAAACCTATGTGACCTTGTAGAGGGTCGCTGGGACTATTAGAAAATAGTAAGGGTTAGAAAAATAGCCCACCCCAAGACCCTGAAAAGTGAGTGCAAAGTGCACTAAAGTTCCCCAAAGGACATAGAAGTCGTGATAGGGGAATTCTGCAGGAAAGACACAAACCAACAATGCAACAACGATGGATTTCCAGTCGAGGGTACCTGTGGAACAAGGGGACCAAGTCCAAAAGTCACAAGCAAGTCGGAGATGGGCAGATGCCCAGGAAATGCCAGCTGTGGGTGCAAAGAAGCTGCTACTGGACAGTAGAAGCTTAGGTTTCTGCAGGAACGACAAGGGCTAGAGACTTCCCCTTTGGAGAACGGATCCCTCACGCCGTGGAGAGTCGCGCAGAAGTGTTTTCCCGCCGAAAGACCGCCAACAAGCCTTGCTAGTTGCAAATCGTGCGGTTAATGTTTTTGGATGCTGCTGTGGCCCAGGAGAGACCAGGATGTCACCAATTGCGTCAGGGGACAGAGGGGGCGTCGAGCAAGACAAGGAGCCCTCTCAGCAGCAGCAGGCAGCACCCACAGAAGTGCCAGAAACAGGCACTACAAGGATGCGTGAAATGGTGCTCACCCGAAGTCGCACAAAGGAGTCCCACGTCGCCGGAGAACAACTTAGGAGGTCGTGCAATGCAGGTTAGAGTGCCGTGGACCCAGGCTGGACTGTGCACAAAGGATTTCCGCCGGAAGTGCACGGAGGCCGGAGTAGCTGCAAAAGTCACGGTTCCCAGCAATGCAGTCTGCCGTGGGGAGGCAAGGACTTACCTCCACCAAACTTGGACTGAAGAGTCACTGGACTGTGCGAGTCACTTGGACAGAGTTGCTGGATTCAAGGGACCTCGCTCGTCGTGCTGAGAGGAGAACCAGGGTACCGGTGATGCAGTTCTTTGGTACCTGCGGTTGCAGGGGGACGATTCCGTCGACCCACGGGAGATTTCTTCGGAGCTTCTAGTGCAGAGAGGAGGCAGAATACCCCCACAGCATGCGCCGCCAGGAAAACAGTCGAGAAGGCGGCAGGATCAGCGTTACAGAGTTGCAGTAGTCGTCTTCGCTACTATGTTGCAGTTTTGCAGGCTTCCAGCGCGGTCAGCAGTCGATTCCTTGGCAGAAGGTGAAGAGAGAGATGCAGAGGAACTCGGATGAGCTCTTGCATTCATTATCTAAGGAATCCCAAGAGACAGAGGGCCTGATTCTAACTTTGGAGGACGGTGTTAAACCGTCCCAAAAGTGGCGGATATACCACCTACCGTATTACGAGTTCCATAGGATATAATGGACTCGTAATACGGTAGGTGGTATATCCGCCACTTTTGGGACGGTTTAACACCGTCCTCCAAAGTTAGAATCAGGCCCAGAGACCCTAAATAGCCAGAAAAGAGGGTTTGGCTACCTAGGAGAGAGGATAGGCTAGCAACACCTGAAGGTGCCTATCAGAAGGAGTCTCTGACGTCACCTGATGGCACTGGCCACTCAGAGCAGTCCAGTGTGCCAGCAGCACCTCTGTTTCCAAGATGGCAGAGGTCTGGAGCACACTGGAGGAGCTCTGAGCGCCTCCCAGGGGAGGTACAGGTCAGGGGAGTGGTCACTCCCCTTCCCTTTGTCCAGTTTCGCGCCAGAGCAGGGCTAAGGGGTCCCTGAACCGGTGTAGACTGGCTTATGCAGAAATGGGCACCATGTGTGCCCATGAAAGCATTTCCAGAGGCTGGGGGAGGCTACTCCTCCCCTGCCTTCACACCATTTTCCAAAGGGAGAGGGTGTAACACCCTCTCTCAGAGGAAGTCCTTTGTTCTGCCATCCTGGGCCAGGCCTGGCTGGACCCCAGGAGGGCAGAAGCCTGTCTGAGGGGTTGGCAGCAGCAGCAGCTGCAGTGAAACCCTGGGAAAGGCAGTTTGGCAGTACCAGGGTCTGTGCTACAGACCACTGGGATCATGGGATTGTGCCAACTATGCCAGGATGGCATACAGGGGGCAATTCCATGATCATAGACATATTACATGGCCATATTCGGAGTTACCATTGTGAAGCTACATATAGGTAGTGACCTATATGTAGTGCACGCGTGTAATGGTGTCCCCGCACTCACAACGTCTGGGGAATTGGCCCTGAACAATGTGGGGGCACCTTGGCTAGTGCCAGGGTGCCCTCACACTAAGTAACTTAGCACCCAACCTTTACCAGGTAAAGGTTAGACATATAGGTGACTTATAAGTTACTTAAGTGCAGTGTAAAATGGCTGTGAAATAACGTGGACGTTATTTCACTCAGGCTGCAGTGGCAGGCCTGTGTAAGAATTGTCAGAGCTCCCTATGGGTGGCAAAAGAAATGCAGCAGCCCATAGGGATCTCCTGGAACCCCAATACCCTGGGTACCTCAGTACCATATACTAGGGAATTATAAGGGTGTTCCAGTAAGCCAATGTAAATTGGTAAAATTGGTCACTAGCCTGTTAGTGACAATTTGAAAGAAATGAGAGAGCATAACCACTGAGGTTCTGATTAGCAGAGCCTCAGTGAGACAGTTAGTCATAACACAGTTAACACATTCAGGCACACTTATGAGCACTGGGGCCCTGACTAGCAGGGTCCCAATGACACATACAACTAAAACAACATAAATACAGTGACAAAATGGGGGTAACATGCCAGGCAAGATGGTACTTTCCTACAACATGTAGCTCCTTATGTGACTTAGATGTGCACTGTTGTGTGTGTAATGGCACTGGGACACACCATCATTCACACAACACTCTGATGCACCATTTTCTTGACAAATTGGGGCATACCTGCATTGTGATGTACATATAGGAATGAGTGGGCATTTGTCCTCCAGCATAGTGCCAATAAACTTGTAGTCCACCTACGTGACAACTAAATGGAATGTGATAGGCGTGCATAGAGGTCAAATACAATTGTGTGCTGGCATGGTTATGGGTGTGTGAGGAATGGTATTGACTGATCTGGTATTGATGGGTGTCTACACCAGGACACATGAATGTAGAAGTGAGAGACCTATGGATACCAGCTTCATATTTTGTCATCACCTACATTATGGTCCACCCCATGACTCCATGTGTGAGTAGGCATGCATTGGTGGATGACCTGGACAGTTGAGATGTTGATCTGCATGGCTATACCCACTGTGGCACAGGGGGTGGTATCAACACATGTGTAAGTAGATGTGATGCTTACTGTGAGGGTGACAGTCTTTTCGATCAGGCCTGCATGTGTACCTATGAACACTGAACCCTTATGGTAAACAACATCATCCCATACTCACAATAACAGCATCAAGTTTCAGATGATGTATATTTGAAAATGTGACACTTAAGAAGAGGAATAGTGGCCCTGATCAATGTGAATTTGATGCTGCCCTGACATTGTCACACATGGTGCAAAATATAAGCACATCTGAATTTGTTTATTACCTAATATTGTTGTGGATGGCTACGGTGTAAGGGAAATGGTGCTAAGGCAGCGTTGTCATTTTATCCATGAGGGCCATTATATCATCTGGATTTTGAGTAGGAGTGCATGTGCTATTCAATGTTGATAGTAAGCTGATTTACTGTACATACTCCACACAATGCTGACACTGATGGTTGCCTGTCTTATTTTTATAGCTGCCAACATGAATGAGAACCAACTCTGTGCTTTTCCGAAGAGGGCAGTGCGCTATAAGCACATTTTGGCAGTGGAATCTGGGTTCAGGAGGATGGCACGCCGCTATCACTCGGAGCGATCCACAGGTGAGCGGCGGGCATTCAGCCAAGGGGGACCCACACTTCCCACAAAGGCTGGACCAAGCACAACTGCTGTGCAGGGGACCACAGCTGCCAACATTACCATTGCTCCAGCTGCTGCACCCACAAGTACCATGACACAGCCAACCACATCAGCTGCCATCGACATTAGTGCCATAAAAGATCTTCAAAGGGATGTACAACTGGTTCTCCAAAAGTTGAACTCCATTGAGCAGGAGGTGGCCAAGAATAGCAAGGTCCTCACGAATATAAAAAAAAGACTCAAAAGGGTGGTGTGGTGGGGGGTGATGTTGGGGCTCTAATATGTTTATAATATAGATATATATTTAAAAAAATACAAAACAAATATTTGTTTAGTCATAGTTAGAAAATGTGTAGTTTAGTGTATGTTGTCCTGCATGTGTTCTGTGGTATGGGGGGGGGTGGGGTGTTGGGGGCAAATGTTTAGAGTGTGTAGTTAAATGTGTATGGTAAGTGTAGCATAGAGTAGTTAGGGTCTGTTGTGTGTTATGAATAGTTAGGATAGGTTAGATTAGGATAGGTGTTAATTACTATTGTTTAATTAATTTATGTTATTGGGAACTCCCTTACTTCATGTGTCAAATGCTTGGGTCTCAGGGTCTTCCCATGGGTGTACAATGCAAATTGTGTGTTGTCCTAGGGATTAGGTCCTGCATCCAAATCCCTCTTTTGACATTTTCAACACCTCCTTATAACGGAGCTGTCACATTGGCAGGTACAACACATCTACTTACCTGTGCACCTGCCATCCAGTGTTCCCACCACTCAAGCTGACTATGTTGACCATGTATAGGACAGGATAGGTGTGGGAATTCAGCAATCATTGTATGTGTTTTGTTTTGGGATGTTGGGCACTGTGGGACATGTTACAACTGCCTACATATCATTCCTATCCTGCTAAACTGACCAGTGGCAATAATGGATGAGTTTGAGTCCCTCTGTTTCACACCAATGTGTTCTAGTGGTACTCCCAGCTGACGAAATTGCCCGATTATTGCATCACACCCAATCTTGCAGTATGTAGTGGGTGTAGCATAAATGTTTTAAAAATATATCACATATTCAGTGATTTGATTGTAGGGGATGAGGCCAACATCAACGTACAACATGTAGGTACCATGTGCATAGATATGTGCCCACATATACATGCACTCTTGTACTGACACTCTGTGACTTAAGACATGCTACACACATCACAAACACTAGGCACAGTAGAAGTGTCACAACACACATAAACATGCTGGTTGTGTAGGTGGTGTTTATTTACAAGTGTAACAGTGCCAAGTATATACAATGTCCAGGTCGGCGACCCCACTTGTGGAATCCATCCAATTGGGACACAACACAAGTCCAGGGTTGAGGGACATGTCATGGGACATATTTAGGTAAAGTGTCTGTCAGTGCAGGAGTACATAAATTGCCAAATGGAAAGTTAGGGCCAGTAGCAGTCCATGGCAGGGAGGTCAACAGTATGTTGAGGTGGAATGCATATCTGTCAGAATGCCGACACTGGCATGGTGTCAAGCACAGGACTAAGGAAAACACAGCCCATGTGGCATGGGCTGGTGCTACCGGGAACTCCTATGGGTGAAGATGATCTGTTCCACATCTTCATCCTCCGATGTGTGTGGTGCCTCCTCTACCTTTGATGGTGGTAGTGGGGAAGTAGAGGGGCCACACACACCTTAGCGGTTGCAGATGTGGATGGCACTACATATGGCATCACTGCAGCAAGGAGGAGCTGCTGGTTTTTAAGTATAGCTGCAACATCCCTGTGGTAAGCAGCCATGTCTGCCCTGAGGGAGACCAGTTCCCGATGCATGGAGTCCTTATTGTCCTCAGGCACTCTGCTGCCAGTTTGAGAGGGCAGTTGTTGTGGCCTCTCTCTCATGGCAGCAGCGATGTCCCTCAGACACTCCTGGACTCCACGCATTGGGGAGTGTCTGCGTCGGTTGGCTCCAGTCTGTTCTGTTGCCGTGACCATGCACGTCCGCATCCCCTCAAGGCTGGCTGCCATTGTTTGCATCCCCACCCACACCTCCTTGGCCAGCTCCAGCTGGACTCCCACCACTGTCCTCTCGAAGCTGGTGTCTGTGTCCTCGTAGTCCTCTGCTGTGTCGGTGCTGGCAGGTCATACTCTTGGGGTGCTACGTGGGGCCTGTGGGATGACTGCTAATTCAGTACTCCTCCTTGCGACTGGAGGTGGTGTCTGCATGTTCACAAGGACCTCTTGGAGGGTCTCTTGGCTGATAGTTGCCAGCTGGTAATCCAGGTCATCAGGGTACTCCAGGACAGGCAGATCCGCCAGACAGCCATCACCTTCTGCACTGAGATGGTGTAAAATCAGTCTATCTGTGTTATGGCAGTTGGCAAGTCACGCCACTAACTTGATAATTGAGGCTCATTGTCATAATAGGCCCATGTTTATGTAGAAGTCATGCAGCACGGTACTGTGCAATAATAATCTGCTCTGCACTGCTTCACTTTGGTGACACAAGATTGCACCGTATGCAAGTGATTATGGGGCACCCCTGTGTTGTCCCCCATATTGGTGCAAGCACTTTGGCACTTCTGTGTGAGCTGTAGAATGAGCACAGTCAGAAAAGCCAAATCGTCATTTACATATGATTGTTTATGTGCATGGGGTTACACCTTCATGGTCTTAAACGATCATTTCTGGCATTTTGCTCCTCCTATGCATGCTGAAGATTGCAGCAGACATAGGAATTCAGAAACGAAGGAGGTACAAATGTATTCCTCCTCGTTGCACCATGCTAATGCCATCCCTAGGGCTGGCGTAATAGGTTTGGCCCTACCTTAAGTTTACAATATTCCATTTACCTGAGGCAGCATTGAAATATATTGTGTGTTGCTGTGGCACACCCACAACAACATCTATTGCACCACCTTCCACGCACTGTCATGATCAGGTGCCTACGTATTTGCAAGGTGACATAATGCCATAAAAAGTGTATTAACGCTACTTGTCAATATAGCACAGTGCTTGGCGCCACTGGAGCATCACTGAAAGTGACACTCCAGTGGCACTAGGGGCCTATGATGCGCCCATTAGTTCCAATGGATTGTTCCAGGACACCATAGCTGCAGTCTACAGCCCTATGCCCAATCTGCATGTCAAATGAATGGAAGCCCAGTTGCCACAATTGTCTACGTCATATCTTCTAAGTGTGTTGTCTATTCTTATTGTGTCTTGATGGCCTCTTATCTTGTTCTACCCTCCCTTTGCATCCATTTGCAGGGTGTTGCCTTGCAATGTGTGTTACTGTGCTCATGGCACAGCACAACACATGCCATTTTTCAACTGTCCCAGTCTTACATGTTTCACATACACCCATGCTGTGCTGAGACCTTGCACCACCCCAGGGATGGTATAGTCGCCACACTGTGCTCTTGTTGCCATTGATGTCTCCTCATGTTGGGATTTGTGTTTGTGTGCTACTTTTCATAGCTCTCATGCACCTGGCAGAGTACTGTTTCTACTCCTGTCAGGGTAGGTTGTTTACCTTACTGAACACCTATGTCATCCCCCTCAATGCAGCCCTCCTTGCACTATCATTCATGAGTGCAGCATGGTGACAGTACATCTCATGTGACAAAAGCACAGGTTTTAACCCAGGGATGGCCAATAAGGGTATGACATTTCTGCTGTCTACATCATTCTGTTTGTGACAGTGCCTGATGGTAAATGTGTCTATGGACATTGCCAATTCTGAGGAGTTGTACTCAGGTCAGGGCCTGAGGTAGGTTCATATTTCATGTGCAACAGTCCAAGGGGCACCTGACTGTCACTGTGTACTTTTTCACCCCCTACAGCAAAGGTAGTAGTGGCAACTGCTGTCAATGTGTAATGCCCCATGGGCCGATGGCCTGGACATGGCAGGTTACCAGCAGCTGAGAAACTGGCGATGGCATCAGTCCTGTGACACCAGACCAGTGGTATTTCTAAATTTCCTCCAGACTTTTCATGGCGGTGTAACCCCCATGAAATGGTTGTTGGTGAAGTGGTGTGCTCATGGGTGGCCCTGCACAGCCCATGTACTTGGCCTGGGCAATGCAGGGTGTCCCATATCTTGCCCCTTTGCCCTTTCCACTGCCTGATTTGCAGGGCTGGGTGCAGCGTGTCCTGTTACACCCAATGCAGGCCGCAACTGGCACTGACTCTATTTGATACATCTATATTGTCTAGTGTGTGCCCCACAGAGCTGCCATGTGTAGACATATTACCAGTCGCCATCCCAACGTGTGACTCATACTGCCAAATGCAGTGGGTACACTGCACTGGCAGTCTTACCAACACCGGGCTTGCCCATGCACCATCCCCCACCCGATGATGTGGAATTAACCACCATTATGTGAAAGCCATTACCCATGTGTTGTATGAGTGTGTTTATTTCCCGATTCCCCTGTTTCTGACCTGATTTAGGTCTAGAGCTCGCCACCCACGTCCGCAGCACCACCCAGCTGTCTCGTGCCCCTGACCCCCACCCACGCTGCTGCTAGTGTGTTCGAGGCCCGTGTCCCGCTTTTCGCCGTCCTGTAAGTGTTTGTTCTATTTTTTCAGAGCCTCGCCCCCTTGCGCTCTAGCCCCCTTTTTGTGCCCTTTCTGACTGCTCTATTCCAATTGTACTGTGCCATTTAGCGTATTTTTGTGCCCCTTCTGACTGCTGTATTCCAATTGTACTTGTACCTTTTAGCGTATTTTTGTGACTGTTTCTGTATTGTGCCTTTACTCGTGTTATTTTGCCTTGTTTCCGGCTTTTTCGCCCCTTGTGCGCTCCCCCCTCGCCGTTCTCCCCCTGCCGCTGCCTCCCCACGGCCCCGCCCCCCTCGCGCCCCCATTCGCCACTCCCTCCCGCCTCCCCCCTCCCAGCTGCTCCTCCCTCCCCCCTCCATCCTCCCCCCTCCCTTCTTAATGGCTGGTGCTGCGCATCCGCACAGCGGGTGTGCCGCTGGCGCACCGGAGGCGCGCCAGAGGCAAGCCCGTCTGCGCCCGTCCGCGCCTGGACCGCGCCCAGCGCCAGCCCCCCTGGTCCTCACGCCCCCGCGCCACCAGCCTTCGCTACTCAGCCAGCGAACTCCACGCACTCAACCCTGGCTCCTCGACTGCCTGCTGCCAAGCCACCCCGAAGCACACCAAAGGACCTTTTTCCTGCCGCAACTGCAACTTCACCTGCAACAGAACAACGAAGCCTGCAACAACCAACACAAACCACCTGCACTGCATCCTCCTTAACACACGCTCCGCACGAAAGCACGCCATCGAGCTCTGGGACCTGCTCGACACCACCGCCCCAGATGTTGCCTTCCTAACCGAAACCTGGTGGAACGACTCCTCAGCCCCAGACATCGCCATCGCCATGCCTGACGGCTACAAGATCACCAGAAGAGATCGCACCAACGGAATCGGCGGAGGAATAGCCATCACCCACAAATCCACCCTCAAGATCCACACCCACACGGACGACACCCTCAAGACAGCCGAACACCTCCACTTCCAGATCCACACGGACCCCAACACTACCCTCAGAGGAACCCTCATATACCGTCCTCCAGGACCAAGAGCCCCCTTCAGCGACACCATCTCCGACCTCGCAAGCACCCACGCCCTCGCCTCTTCAGACTACATCCTCCTGGGAGACCTCAACTTGCACCTGGAGAACAACAATGACGCCAACACCACATCACTGACCACCAACCTCTCCAACCTCGACTCCGTCAACTGGTCAACACACCCACACACATCGCCGGCCACACCCTTGACCCACTCTTCACTGCAAGCAACCACATCTCATTCAGCCACACCTCCGAACTCCACTGGACCGACCACCACTTCGTCCACTTTTCCTTCAAGAAAAACACCGAACACCACCGCACCCCACTACCGCCTCACCGCCGCTGGGGCAAAATCACCAAAGACCAACTAGCCAGCACCCTCGCCAAAAACCCACCACCCGACCCCACCGACCCGGACTCCGCCGCCATCAACCTCCAACAATGGATCCTCAACTGCGCCAACATCCTAGCACCACTCAAGAGACCCACCGTCAACCAAGAAAAGAAAAAAACAGTCTGGTTCACAGACGAACTGACCACCTCCAAACGCACCTGCAGAAACTCAAGAAAAAATGGATCCTCGAGCGAACACCCGACAACCTTGCTACCCTCAAGGAAGCCAACCGCGAACACCACCAACTGATCCGACTCGCCAAACGCTCCCACTTCACAGAACGCCTTAACAACAACGCACACGACTGCAAGGAACTCTTCTGCATCGTGAAGGAGCTCTCCAACCCCAACGCCAGCATCAACGACGTCCCACCATCCCAGAAACTCTGCGACGATCTCTCCACCTTCTTCTACCAGAAAATCGCAGACATCCACGACAGCTTCAACACCGCACCTCCGCCCGACCCCACCCCCAACAACTCCTCCCACGCCGACCGCCTCACCACGTGGACCCACGTAGATGATGCCGAAACCCTAAAGACCATGAACTCCATCCACTCAGGATCTCCCTGCCCACATCACGTCTTCACCAGGCCGACGTCACCATCGCCCCCAAACTCCGCAAGATCATCAACCTTTCCTTCAACACCGCTACCTTCCCGGACAGCTGGAAGCACGCAGAAATCCAACCCCTCCTCAAAAAACCTAAGGCTGACCTCAATGATGTCAAAAACTTCCGTCCGATCTCCCTCCTCCTTTTCCCAGCGAAAGTCATCGAGAAGATCGTCAACGCACAGCTCTCCCACTACCTCGAAGACAACTCCATCCTAGACCCTTCCCAATCCGGTTTCAGACGCAACCACAGCACAGAGACTGCACTCCTCGCCGCCACAGATGACATCAGACAACAAATGGACAACGGCGAAACTTCAGCCCTCATCCTCCTGGACCTCTCCGCTGCCTTCGACACGGTCTGCCACCGCACCCTACTAAATCGCCTCCACGAAGCCGGTATCCAAGACAAAGCCCTCAACTGGATCTCCTCTTTTCTCTCCGGCAGAACCCAGAGAGTCCGACTCTCACTCTTCCGCTCCGAAGCCACCAACCTCATCTGTGGCGTCCCCCAAGGCTCCTCGCTAAGCCCAACGTTGTTCAACGTCTACATGGCCCCCCTTGCACAACTGGCCCGTCAGCACAACCTCAGCATCCTCTCCTAGGCCGACGACACCCAGCTCGTCCTCTCCCTGACCAAAGATCCTCACACCGCCAAAGCCAACCTCCATGAGGGACTGAAATCCATCGCCGAGTGGATGAGCAACAGCCGCCTGAAACTAAACTCCGACAAAACGGAAGTCCTCATCCTCGGCCGCTCCCCATCGGCCTGGAATGACTCTTGGTGGCCCACCGCCCTGGGCCCCCCACCCACCCCAGCCAACCACGCACAAAACCTCGGCGTCATCCTCGACTCAGCTCTCACCATGTCCAAACAGGTCAACGCAGTCTCCTACTCCTGCTTCAACACCCTCCGCATGCTCCGCAGAATCTTCAAGTGGATTCCAACAGGAACCAGAAAGACGGTGACCCAAGCCCTCGTCAGTAGCAGACTCGACTACGGCAACGCACTCTACACAGGCATCCCAACTAAAGACATCCAACGACTCCAACGCATCCAGAACGCATCCGCCCGCCTGATCCTCGATATACCCCGCCGATGTCACATCTCCCACCACCTGAAGGACCTCTACTGGCTCCCCGTAGACAAGAGGATCACCTTTAAACTCCTCACCCACGCACACAAGGCACTACACAACACCGGACCCACCTACCTGAACACCAGACTCAACTTCTACGTTCCCTCACGCCAACTACGCTCTGCCAACCTCGCCCTCGCCATCGTCCCCCGAATCCAGCGCAAGACCTCTGGCGGCAGATCCTTCTCCGACCTCGCCGCCAAGACCAGGAACTCACTCCCGACCTCGCTACGCCAGACCCAGGACCTCCTCACCTTCAGGAGACTCCTCAAGACATGGCTCTTTGAACGATAGCAGCTACCCCCCCCCCCCTAGCACCTCGAAACCCTGACGGGTACATAGCGCGCTTTATAAATCAAATGATTGATTGATTGAGTTGTGTCCAAATAGTTGTGGGCTCAGACTGTGACTGTTGTGACCTACTGTTTGCTATTTGTGGTACATATTTTGTGTATTGGCACATTTCAGTTCAGCATCAATATGTGTGGTTGAACACAACTTCAGTTTAGTTGGTCTGAGTAGTGGCATGTTACCAATGATTCCAGTCCAGCCTGCTATTCCTCCAGCACCTGTTGAGTTAATTGTTGCATGCACCCAGGGGACACCCTGACTACGTGATGTAGGGATGGCTGCCTCATGTGGATGTGTTGTTTAAGTGTGGTGGTGCTACCGGCGCATGCCCGGAGACTGTTGGGACAGAGGCAGTGACTAGTGTGCTGTGAGATGCAGCACACATGCATTTGGGCAATGAGGCAAAGCTGTTAGAAAATGTTACTGCAAGGGAAGCCACTATGTAGTTGCCCCAGGAATGGTATTGACTGACTACTTGGTCTCTGATGTCTTGGTAGTGTTAGTGGTGGTGATGTGACTACATGCAAGGGATTTAGTGATATCACAACCAGTGGCACAGTGATTATACATGCCGTCCATCCCATGTGCTGCATTTGTACATGTGGCTCTTTAGGCTTGGTGTTCTTAATATGTCCAGGTTGGGTATGTTTCAATGGTGCATGCCACTCCCAAGGCGCAGGTACATGGGTAAACTTACGTTGGCATGGTGCAAGTTGCTTAATGTGCATTGAATCCTTCTACGCTCCTTTGACATACATTGTTTGAGTCCTATGTGCCTCCCCTTTCTTGCACTTGACATTTAAGCATATATTTCCCCCATGCAACTTACCTGCATTTGTGGTGTTTCCTGGTATTCTGCACTGTCCTCTCCTTGGATCCCTGTGACGATTTCTTCTGGTATGACTGCTGCAATCATCTCCCCCATGTCATCCATGTCCTCTTGCAGTGCTGGACTCCCACCTCCAGTTTGCAGTGCTGCCTTCCTGTTCCGTGACATTTTTTCCTTGGCTCTTCTCTTGCAGTCATGCCAGTGTTTCTTGCACTCAGTCACTGTTCTCCTAATCTCTGCCACACTGTCGACCTTATCCAGAATCTGCTGGCAGATTGCCTCTTTCCCTCCAATTGGCAATTTGGAGGTGACGAAGAGTTGATTTTGATGCTCTGTCACCTCTCTCACCAGTATTTCCTGCTCCTCTGCACTGAAACGACACTTTCTCTTTTTCTTCTCCCTCCCGTGGGTCTTGTCTGTGTCCTGCTGGCTGGTTCCTCGTTGATTGGGGTCTCCCTGGGGTCTCTCCTGGCTTCTGGGATCCATTTTGGGGCTCCTTTGCACTGTTTGCTCCGTTAGTGTCTGTTTTTGACGCTTTTGCAGGCAAAAATTGTGCATTTCCACTTTGCGACGTTTCCATGTCGTAAACCAGATTAGAGTCATTTTTCCTCCGTTAACGTCATTTTGCATTACGACAAGGCGCAATGGTTAATGTGGGAAAAATGACTCTAAACATTTTTTATCGCCACCCAGCGTCAAAGAATAAGTTTGAAGCCCGAGTGGCGTTAAAAAATTACTCTACTCAGCTCTAACCTTTTTGGCGTTAAAAAATTACTCTACTCAGCTCTAACCTTTTTGACACAAAACTGCGCTAGCGCAGTTTTGTGTCAAAAAGTATAAATCAGGGCCTGGGTTTGTAAAATGTCCTCCAGCATAGTGGCCAGGATCGGTGTAGTGTTTAACATCTAAGTTAAGCAGGGCTATAGGTCTATTTTCAGCGCAGTATCAGTGCAGTAATGAGAGCCTTTACCCTGTTTAGGAATAACTGTGAAGAGTGCTTAACTCCTTGAGGAAGTAACTATTCTAGTAGATGCCATATGGTTAAATAAGAGTGTAAGATGGGGTATAAGTTCAGTGCTAAAAGTTTTGCAAAATTGCACTGTAAATCTATTGGGTCCCTTAGATTTATGTACCTTCAGGACAGCTATAGCTGTTTGGACCTTGTTTTCCTCAAATGGGCTGCCTAACTACTCATTCTGTTCTGCTTATACCTGGGGCAGCTCCACCACTTCTAAATATTCTAGCTGACTCTTTTCGCAGGGCGTGTCAGCTGTATAGAGGGTTTTATAAAAATCATATAGGGTTTTCGCCATATATTGATTGGAAGTAGCTATCACCCCGTTTTCTTTCTGGATATGGCTAATATAATCTTTGTCATGTTTGATTCAGAGTTGGCGTGCCAAACGGGTGCCTACTTTGTTCCCCCAATCATATGCCATGTGGTTAAGGCATAGTAGGGTGAATTCTGCTCTATTTGTATATATCAAATTCAGTTTCCCCCCTCAGAGTTGTGAACTTCCTATGCAGTGTGAGGGTATCTTTATAGGCCCATTCTGCTAGTTGGAGCTCCGTTTCAAGAGTCAGTCTGACTTAAGTCTTTTGTTTAGTTAGTGCTGACAAGAGGGAAAAATCTTCCCCTAATTATCGCCTTGAAGGCGTCCCATGTAGTAGATAGGTCGGTGTTTTGGAGGTTATTCAGTTGAAAGAATTTGCAGATTGTTTTGTGTATTCCTTCCTGGAATAGCCGGTCCCTAGTGAGAGACCCTGGGAAGAACGAACAACAGAGTTTAGGTGTAGGGGCTAGCCAATCTATTGTCTGTTTAACTGGGGCATGGTCGGACAGTCCAATAAGATGGAAGTTAGTAACCAAGATGGCCTGTTTTAAAGATTGGCTGATAAATGTGTAATCCAGCAATGAGTAGGATCAATAAGAGTGGGAAAAGAAGGCGTAGTCTCTAGTGTTCAGGGGCGTCGTCCGCCACACATCGATCAAGCACATGGATTGAACCAACTGTTTGAGCGCTATGGTAAAGCTTCCTGTGCCAGCGCATTGTGGGTAGGTGCTATCTAGGTGTGGGTCCTACATAGGGTTAAAATCCACCATAAGTATAATATCACCTTCTGCAAAGGTGAATCCACTGTGCATGTCCTACTTGATAGTTTCCCCTTTACCATCAGTGTTAGACCTGACAGCCTTAGGTTGGCCATCCCCCAACTTTTTGCCTACCTCCCAACACTTTTCTGACACTGCTGTTGCTGGTTTTAGGACTCTGCACCCTTTACCACTGCTAACAAGTGCTAACGTGCATATGCTCTCTCCCTTAAACATGATAACATTGATTCATCTCCAATCAGCATCTTTGTTTTTACTAATAAGTCCCTAGTAAAGAGTACTACATGTACCCAGGGCCTGTAAATCAAATGCTACTAGTGGGCCTGTGGCACTGATTGTGCCACACACATAAGTAGCGGCTTAACCATGTCTCAGGCCTGTCATTGCAAGGCCTATGTGTGCAGTTTCACTGCCACTTCAACTTGGTATTTAAAAGTACTTGCCAAGCCTTAAACTCCCCTTTTTCTACATATACGTCACCCCTAAGGTAGACCCTTGTTAACCCATAGGGCAGGGTGCTATGTAGGTAAAAGGCAGGACGTGTTCATATGTGTTTTATATGTCCTGGTGGTGAAAAACTTATAAATTCATTTTCCACTACTTTGAGGCCTGCTCCTTTCATAGACTAGCATTAGGTCTGCCCTCAGATATCTTTTGAGTGGTAGATGCTGATCTGAAAGGGGTAACCAACTCATATTTAGTATGGCCAGAATGGTAATAGAAAATCCTGCTTATTCGTGAGGTTGGATTTAATATTACTATTTTAGAAATGGCACATTTAGAAAGTGAGCATTTCTCTGCACTTAAAACCAGCTGTGCCTTCCAGCCTGTCTTCAATCAACGTCTGGTCTGTGCTGGTTGACAGCTCCCGTTTGCATTTCACTCAGACAAACACAAACAAAGGACAGTCAGTCACATCTGCATACTGAATGGGTCTTCCTGAGCTGGAAGGGTTGAGGGCCTGACATTTACATTTCAAAGGCCAGTATACTGCCCTCACACAATGGACTGATAACATTCCACTGGGACCCTGGCAGACAGGACTGGGCTGAAAGGGGAACTTGTGCACTTCAAAACCACTCTTTGAAGTCCCCTCCACTTCAAAGGCATTTTTGGGTAAATAAACTGGGTCTCTGACCCCACCAACTCAGACACTTCTGGACTGGTACTTGAACTCAGTCAGAAGACCTGCCTGGCTGCAAAAGTGACTCTCTGGACTGCTTTTCTGAGAAGGACTGCTGCCCTGCTGTTGCCCGCTGACCGTGCTGGAAGGACTCTGCCTTCCCCCAAAAGTGTGCTCCAGGGGCTTAGATTGAGCTTGCCTCCTGTTCTTGGTTCTCAGGGACTGCAAAGACCCCCACTGCTAGCTTTTTGCTAGTACACCGACTTCAGCGACTTCGGAACCCATTCAGCGACGCTGCAGCCTGCTCCCGATCCGTGGACCTCACTGCACGCAACAACCGCGGCCAGCAACGCAAGTTCAACATTGAAGCGACTCAGCTGTCGTCACACGGGGTCATCGAGACCTTGCAAAGTCGACACATCACATCTTGGCGGACCAGAACCAGCGACCCCGCCGGGTCATCAGGAATTGACGCATCGCTTATGACGACGCATCATCTCCCCCCTGCATCCGGACAGAACCGAAGCCTCACCTCCACCTGCTTTGCAAGGCAGAACCAACGCCTCTCTTCTCAGACGCCGTAAGGGACTGACGCCACACAGACTCCAGCGACGTCTCTTTGTGACTCCGTGCGACGTCCTTGTTCTTCATTCTCAAAAGGTACTGTACCTGGGGGCCCATGTGACTCCATGACCAACACGGGTGGTGTCGGATTATTTGGAACGACTCTGTCAACAACGCCGTGATAGCCCCAGTTGGAGCTATTTTGTTTTCTAGGCACTTTAGTTGGATTTAACCTTTAAAATTTAATAACTTTGCTTATGTACACTGGATTTTCATTGGTTCAACAGTATTTCATTCAGATAAATATTATCTATTTTTCTAAGCCTGTGTGGTGTATTTCGGTGATGTTTTCACTGTGTTACTGTATGATCTATTACACAAATACTTTACACATTGCCTTCTAAGTTAAGCCCGACTGCTGAGGGCCTAGCTACTAGAGGTTGGGCACAGGAAATTTGGATTGTGTTGTGGCTTACCCAGACTAGGATTGTGGTCCCTACTTGGACAACTGTGCCTACCTCTGCCAACTAGAGAACCATTTCTAACAATCAGTATTCTACCCTCTTTGTCTGATTTACTGCCCAGCGGGCTGAAATTTAAGGGGGAGTGAAAGAGACCCCGTTATGTTTGGTGGGCGAGGAAGATCGCTATATAACAACATAGGCGAAGTCTGCTTTCCTTGAAGTGTTTGAGGTCGGTCTCTTGCAGCGCCAATATATCGTATCTCCTATCTCATAGGTATTTCCACAATTTGTGCCATTTGGCCGGAGAGTTGAGGCCTTTAACATTCCAAGTCAGTGTGGTCATCACCACTGTTGTGGTAAGTGGGTGTTTCAATTAAGGGCTTCTGCCATGTCTCTACCAACGTGGTTGTATTACACTTCCTCACCCGAGCTTTCCCCTCCTCTCACCCACCGCGTGCACATCCATGAGGTCTCACTCCTGGAACAAAAACTGAACAACAAAACAAGAACATGTTGGAACCATGTTTCCCAACACTATGATAACAATCGGGTAAATTGTGTTAATGCGTGCATGTAAATCATGGGCCACATAAAACATTCATGTTAGAGTAGCTATTGGTCAAGGTAACAAGGAACACATCTGAATCAAACATAATTGTTGTATTCGCAGGGTGCAATGAGGGTCATACACTCCCATATTGGGGGTCAGGTGCAATACGAATCGATACAGAGATTCCCCTAAGTTGGGGCCTACTAGACAAATGGATAACAGTCAGCGGTAGAGTCATACGGGTATAGAAGTTGGGGATATCATGTTATAACAGTTGTCATCCTAAGGCTGAAGTAGAGATGTCTGCCCTCTGCGTTTCCTCTGGCTTTGGGGATGCTGTTGTGGGAGGCATTGTCTGTGATCTGTACCAGTCTTGGAGCTTGTGGACAGTTCTTGAATGTGTCCATCAGAGTAATCTAAATCTGAGACTTTCACTCCGAGCAGATCTGCCACCTCCGGAAGATCGCTGAAGTGGTATGCTTTTCTCTGGTAGTTGAAGGCCAGGCTCAACAGGTAGGTCCATCCATACTTAACATTGTCCTGTCACAGTTTTTTGGTGACTGGTCTGAAGTCTAGTCTCTAGGACAGAGTACTGGAATACAAAGCATTGCATCCCCTGAAATGTCACCTCCTTCATTCTCCGTGCTGCTTGCGGGATAGCTTCTTTTGCTTTGAAAGAGTACAATTTCACCTAAACATCTGTGGGATGTTTCCCCTCACAGCGATTCAGTGGACCAACTATATGGACCTAATTGAACTAGACCTTGGGTCCTCCCTCACCTAGAAGTTCTAAGATCAAACCAACCACAAAAGCATCCAGGTTTGGGCCCTCCGCTACTTCCTCCAGACTCTGCAGTCGAAAGCTGTAGTGTCAGGAGTGGTTCTCCAGGTCCTCACACTTCAGAAGTGTGGCACGTAGTTGTGCAAGTGTTCTACTCACTGTGTGTGTGACGCCGCAAAGAACGGTGGTATCCCACTTGTGGGCTGCAGTCAGATCGGCGGTCGGTGTCTTGGATGGCTGTTTCTGCCACAGGCTGCTTTTCGGGTCACAACCTGTTTTTGGGCCACAGCGCAACCTGAAACTTTCCCTTTGGGCTCTGTTTCATGCTGCGCCACCTTTCACCCCCCTAGTTTTTCTTACCTGTTTTTTACTGTTTTTCTTCTTTTCATCTTTTTTCTCTTTTTTGTTCTTTCATGGCCATATTTTCTCTTTCCCAGGAGTCTGTGTTACCTTCCCTGCATGCCTTGCTCCCCACTTTTTATACTACGGCTATTTTTACATTTACTTTAATGTGGCTTTTCCTAAGCCAAGATGGTGTCTTCATTACGTCCTGCATGTCACTTCCTGTTTGTCAGTATATAAGTACAGTTGGTCTTCTGTTTCTTGCGTTGCAAACACTTCTGTTCCGGTTCTGCTCCTCGCTCCTGTATCCTGTGATTTTGGACTTCACCTGCTCTTCCGTGTCTGCAGTTTTCGTTCCAGACTTTTTGTACCTTACTTTTTCTTTTCTTTTTATCTTTTTCAGGAGTTCCTTGATCTGAGGTTTTTCCCAAGTTTGTTTTTTTACCTCTGGGACTCCTTCTGGAGGTTACGGCCTGCTTGGTGTTCTATTATCAGCAGCACCATGGCTACTGGAAAGAGTCACCCCTACCTTGGTCAATCCAGAACAAGCAAGAAACCTGGTGGTGCCCAGAGACTGGCAGATTACAGCGGTAAGAAGCGTTCAGGTCGTGACAGTGTGAGGGTTTGACAGGTAGTGTTGAGATCAAGTGTACGTGTCCAGTAGAGGCCACGTCTTGCTATAAAGCAGTGAATTTGGAGGTGAGATCTGAGCGGAGAGCCTCCAAAGAGGTGGCAAGGTTGTCCTTAAGTTCTTTACATAATTTATTTTTGAAAATCCTGCAGAGAGGCAAGGAAGTCTTCCGTAGTTAAAGCCATGTTTCCTCATACGTTGGTAGTTAGGCATGAAGTCTTGTGCTTCAGGTGGCTATAAAAAGCTTGAGTCTTTATTCATTTGATGTTTTTTGAGAGGTATGGAGAATGTTGCCACTGATGAAGATCTAAGGTTGGCGGGGGCACAGCAAGATATTATCAGGTGTTTCATAATGGGTCAGTCAATAGGCCAGGGCCCCCACAGGTGTCACCATGTTCATATATAGCTGATTTGGAGGGATGTTATGTGGCTACAGTGTAGGTGGCTTGCTCCGTGGAGGGGATCAATCAGGAAGGGAGGCACAAATCATCTGCGTTCACAGTGGCTATTTTATCTTTGGGTGCTGGTGATGAGGTTGAGGACTTCGCCAAGATGGCAAGGAGCTGATAAGCCCCATTATTGGCTAGGGATCTTCAAACATGGGGACATCTGGTTTGTGTCCTGTGCTCCACTGGGCATCGCTCTTTTGTCCGAGGTAGAAGCGCCAAGCACCGCAGCACCACTGGCCTCACAGAAGAAGGGGAGCCACAGGGAGCAGAAGAGCAGCTAAGGAGGTACAGCTAAATGGCAGTCAGCCCCGGATAGAGCATCTGCTGGCGAGCTGAGTGTCCCAGTGGGGGTGATTGTGGAGAAAGGGAGTGGTGCGCCTAATCCTTCGTCATACTCTTGATTCCCTAATGGGCTGTCCACAAGGTCAGGTGCTTTTCCCCTCCAGTAACCTCATGGTATGGCCACCATGTGCTATGTCTGCAAAAGGACTAGTCAGAGCACACCAAGGATTTCACAAAGAGCCAGATGGACATTCTCCTCCTCAGTCCCAGCAGTCAGCGAAGCAAAGGAGGGTCTGAGTGGGAAACACACTGGGCCCCCAGTGTTTCCAGGCCCCCACAAGGAATGCGTGCAAATATATTTGCACTGCGGGCATTTGACTAAGCGGAGCAGCATCAAAATTAAGACAGGGGGCTGCTGGGGGTGAGCGTGGCTCTTAATTTGGTAGTCTCTGTACCTGGCCTACTCCATAATCCGTAGGCTGATGGGGAGCGTGCTGATGTTGTATTAAGGTTGGGCATGCCGCTGTGCTCCACTCAGGCCGCACAGCGGGTGAGCTTCAAGCTTTAGGCACAATGGCTCTCTGACTCTGCTGAGCTGTGTAAAAAATAGGGTGGTGGTCTGCTGGGGGAAGCACGCTCCTTGCTTGTCTTGCCTCTGGCCTCCGGCCACCCCTGTAGACCAAGGTTTGGGTGAGTACGCCGTTGATGTGTTTAGGCATGACAGGCCGCTGCGCTTCACCCAGCCTGCACGACTTGTATTGTCACGTACGCTCTCATTATTCTAATGAGACTACTGGATTTTGAGCGGCAGAATCGCCTGCGGTGTGGGAGACTTAGTCTGACCCACTACAGGTGACACCTGTCGCCCCAATTCGGGTTTTGCTCTGGCTAACTAGCAGTGCCTCATCTCTACCCAAGGGCAGGGATGATTGGGCAGCCGAGTGCATGACATAATTGATTTCTCAGGAAAACCGTGGTCATTCAGGTCTCATCCGTTTCTCTCAGTTACATTAGTCACACATACACAATGACAAACAGAGGCAGTATTTATTTCACTAAGATTTTAATGAAGCAAATGCATCTTAGATAGCAAAGCATGTGCTGCAATAAACAGGACGATACAGCATAACAAGATTAAAGTCATGACAAGGAGAGTAAAGCATGAAAATAATGCTACCATATTGTCACTAGAGTCAATAGACTAATTCCTACCTAAGCTATTTATAGAGTACAGCGTGTTAAGCTCTAATTCTGCCCTTCAGGTTCCCTTGGGAAGACATAATTTCCCATACCTGAGCAGAGGCCTGAAGTCTGCATAAGCGGCTGTAGCGAAGCGTTCAGCAAACAGCATACAGTTGTGGTTCTCTGGCTGGGATCTCCCTCTAACATGACAGGTAAGTGTTTTTATAATAAAACAGCTGTTATTCTGAGAAAATGTCGCTACGTAAGGATGTGTGTTTTTCTATGAATTTCAGAGACAAAACTTGTACCACGTTCACCGGCAACCTATCTTACTATAGCCTTAAAAGAACCACAGAGTGAGCAAGAATGTCTTGTTTGAGAACGAAGTGCTGGCCTAGGCAAAAACAGCTAGATAGAGAGAAATAAAACAAGACCACAAAAGTGGCTATTGTAAGAATAATAAAATTAAGCTGAATAAAATATATCTAGGTTAAAGTGCACATCGGCAGGCCTAGTATGCTAAAATAACATGTATGGAGCTATAACTAAAATGGCTATACAACAGCATGGTGTGCACTCTGACTTTCCCTCGATGAGGCCACTGAACTCCGCATCGCTGTATCAAAGTTAAGGTGGAGGACTACTGGAGGGTCATGGTTCTTATTTGATTAGCCTTTGGCCTCCCCCGTAGTCCGTGGCTTGATGTGAAGTATGCCGCTGTTATGTTTAGGCGAAGCAGGCTGCCACGCCCCAACTTGGCCTCAAGGTGTACGACAGTTCCGCAGCAGTCAATGGTGCCATAGTCACTCCCCAGTGTCGCCAGTGTGGGGGGTCACTCTGCTTCCATCTCATCGCCCCATTCTTTGCAACTTTTGCTACAGGGTGGGAGCAAAGGGGCTGGTGAAAAACACCTGTTACCTTAATTTTTCAGTTGAATTCGGTAGAGCACGGACTGATAACATCCGTGCGGCCATGTTGGGTGGCCACGCCCCCAATTATATTTATTAATAATGAATATTTTTCATTTGAAATATGTTTTGATCTTTTTGTGTTATTAGTTTTTTTTTTTTTTTATGATTAGGAATTTATATGATATGTCTAATCCATCCTAAGATCAACACTTTCCCTGCTTTTGTTTACATTAGCGTGGGAACAGTAAATCTAACCCCTACAAATTCACTTCCCAACTGTTTCGTAGAGTACAGTGGAAATGGTAAAGTTAACCCTTCCAAAGTCCATTTTTCCTCGTTTTGCTTATGTTGGTTAGAGAATGATAAATCTAACCCCTCTAAAGTCCAACATATTCCCTATTTTGCATAAATTGGAGTGGAAATAGTAAATCCTACTCCTCCAAAGTCCAACATTTTGCTGAGTTTAGTTTCAATGGAGTGGGAACAGTAAATATAACTGCTCCAAAGTTAAATACTTTACCTACTGTTGCTTAGATTGGACTGGGAATAAATTGGAGTGAGAATAGTAACTCTAACACCTCCAAATTTCAAGACTTCCCCTGATTTTTCTTTCAATATAGCAGGAATTGCAAACCTAACCCCTCCAACGTCCATCACTTTTCCGACTGCTGTGTAGATTGGAATGGGGACAGAAAACTTAACCCCTCTAAACTCTAAAGTACAACACTTCCCCTGCTTTTATCTTGAAACGGAGTTAGAATAATAAATTTGACTCCTTTCAAGTCTAGTGTTGTTTATTTTTGATTGTTGTTATTTGTTATTGTTCCTTTAACCCCTTCGCTGCCAGGCCTTTTCCCCCTCAGATGCCAGACCTTTTTTTGGCTATTTGGGGAAGGTTGCTCTTAGGCCCTCATAATTTTTTGTTCACATCAGCTACCCACACCAAATTTGCGTCCTTTTTTTTCCAACATCCATTGGGATTCTAGAGATAGCCAGAGTTTGTGGGTTCCCCTGGAGGAGACCAAGAAATTAGTCAAAATACAGCTAGTATTTCGTTTAAAAACAAAATGGGAAAAAAGGGCTGCAGAAGAAAGCTTGTGTTTTTCCCCTGAAAATGGCATCAACAAGTGGTTCGTGGTGCTACAACTACCATCTTCCCAGCTTTCAGGAACAGGCAGACTTGATTCAGAAAAACAAATTTTTCATTACAATTTTGGCATTTTACTGGGACATACCCCATTTTCACAATTTTTTGTGCTTTCACCCTCCTTTGAATTAGCGACAGAAATGGGTGTGAACCAATGCTGGATCCCGGACAGCTAAACGACTCTGAAAGGTAGACAACATTTAGCAAGGGGTCATTTGTATAGACCCTTCAAGGTTTTCCTACAGAAAGTAACATCTAAAATAACAAAATATTGAACTTGAGGTGAAAAAAAGAGACATTTCTGTCCACGTTTTCTTCAATAACTTTTAGCAGCTATGGCAGATTTTGAAAGCAATATACCTTTACGTCTGCTGGACTCTTCTGGTTGCGGGGATATATAGGACTTGTAGGTGCATTAAGAACTCTAGGTACCCAGAGCCAATAAACGAGCTGCACCTTGCAATGGGTTTTCATTGTATACCGGGAATACATAATTTGAGGGAATATAAAGATTTAAAAATAGGCATCAAGGAAACCTTTTTATTTCCAAAATGGGCACAGGATAAGGTGTTCAGATGCAGTGGTTATTTGCACTTCTCTGAATTCCGGGGTCCTCATACTAGCATGTGAATTACAGGGCATTTCTCAAATAGACATATTTTTAAACACTGTCTTACTTTTGGAAGGAAAAAAATGTAGAGAAAGACAAGGGGCCATAACACTTGTTCTGCTATTCTGTGTCCCTCCCAAGTCTCCTGATAAAAATGGTACCTCACTTGTGTGGGTAGGCCTAGTGCCCGCAACAGGAAACGCAACATGGACACATCACATTTTTACATTTAAATCTGACGTGTTTTTTGGAAAGTGCCTAGCAGTGGATTTTGGCCTCTTGTTCAGACGATACCTAAGGGAACATACCAAACCTGTGCATTTTTCAAAACTAGAAACCTAGGGAATCCAGGATAGTGTGACTTGTGGTGCACTCAACAGGTTCTGTTACCCAGAATCCTTTGCAAACCTCAAAATCTGGCAAAAACAAAACACTTTTTCATCACATTTCGATGATAGAAAGTTCTGGAATCTAAGAGGAGCCACAAATGTTCTCCCACCCAGCATTCCCCCAAGTCTCCCGATAAAATGGTACAACACGTGTGTGGGTAGGCCTAGTGCCCGTGATAGGAAATACCCCAAAACACAACATGTACACATCACATTTTCCCCCAAAAAACTGACCTGTTTTTTTGCAAACTGCCTAGTTGTGGATTTTGACCTCTAGCTCATCTGGCACCTAGGAAAACCAAGCAAACCTGGACATTTCTGACAACTAGACACCGAGGGGAACCCAGGAAGGGGTAACTTGTGACGCTCTCACCAGGTTCTGTTAACCAAACTCCTTAGCAAACCTCAAAATTTGGCAAAAAAACACTTTTTCCTCACATTTCGGTGCTGCAAAGTTCTGGAATATGAGCGGAGCCACACATTACCTCCTACCCAGCGTTCCCCCAGGTGTCCCGATAAAAATGGTATCTCACTTGTGTGGGTAGGCCCCAAAACACTCAGGGGCACATCAAAATTATCGAATTCAAAACTACCTGTTTTTGTGGGGAGGGGCGGGACCTGCGTTTTTGGTCCTGGGCTCAGCAGCCATCTAGGGAAGCCTACCAAACCCAGACATTTCTGAAAACTAGACACCTGAGGGAGTTCAGGGAGGAGTGACTTGCATGGATCCCTCAGTGTTTTCTTACCCAGAATCCTCAGCACACCTCAAATGTAGCTAAAAAATCACATTTTCCCCACATTTCTGTGTGGGATCACTGTCCCGACACAAATTTCCTACCACCCAATGTTCCCCTCAGTCTTCTGATAAAAATGACATCTCACTTGTGCAGGTGGGCCAAGTGCCAAAACATGTCAAAATGGAGGGGAAATCAAAGAGGGTCCAAAAGGGCGGTTCCAAAAAAAACATTCTTAGGCTGACAAGTGGGCCAGAATTTTATTGGTATAGATGTGACAATGCTGGGTGGTAGGAATTTTGTGAATTCCTGCAGATTCCGGAAGGTTCCATCACAAAAACGTGGGAAAATGTGTGATATAAAGCAGAGTTGGAGGTTTGCAGGGAATTGTCGGTAAGAAAATGGTGCAGGGCGCATGTGAAGCACACCATCCTGGACTCACCCAGATGTTTAGTTTTCAGATGTGTCTAGGTCATCAGGCCAACAATAATGTGCCCCCATGGGGAGCTACCCTTGCCCAAAGGACTGTCCCCTTGTCCCCCTACACAAAACACACACACCAATCCCTGGTGCCTAAGTGGTTTCTTCCCACCCACCCCCGGAATTAATAGAAATAGTCTAGAAATAGTCCAATCTGCCCCCAATGGGGGCAGAAATGGTCTAAAATAAATTTACCCCACAGAGGAGCGACCCTTGCCTAAGGGGTCACTCCGCATCTGTAAAAAATAAAAAATAAAAAAGTGCCTAGTGGTTTCTGCCCCCCTTGGGGGCAGATCGACCTAATTAAAATAGGCTGATCTGCCCCCAAAGGGGTCAGAAATGGCCTAAAATAAATCTGTCCCCCGGGGAGAGACCCTTGCCTAAGGGGTCGCTCCCCTTGCGTGAAATTGGCACATAAAAAATCCCTGGTGTCTAGTTGTTTCTGTCCTCTTTGGGGGCAGATTGGCCTAATAAAAATAGGCTGATCAGCCCCCAAGGTGGGCGAAAATGTCCTAAAATAAAATTGACCCCCAAGGGAGCAACCCTTGCCTAAGGGTTGGTTCCCCATCAGTAAAATATGTATTTTAAAAAAATCTCTGGTGGCTAGTGGTTTCCGCCCCCCTTAGGGGCAGATCGGCATAGTTAAAATAGGCCGATCTGCTCCCAAGGGGGCAGAAATGGCCTAAAATAAATTTGCTCCCCAGGGGAGTGACCATTGCCTAAGGGGTCACTCCCCTTGCATAAAATTGATGTGAAAAAATAATCCCTGGTGTCTAGTGGTTTCTGCCCCCTTTTGGGAGCAGATTGCCCTAATAAAAATAGGATGATCTGGCCCCAAGGGGGGCAGAAATTTCCTAAAAACAATTTGTCCCCCCAGGGGAGCGACCCTTGCCTAAGGGGTCACACTCCACATGTAAAAAACAAAAAAAACAAAAAAGATCCCTGGTGTCTAGAGGTTTCTGCTCCCCCATGGGGGCAGATCAGGCTAATTACAATACGCCAATCTGTGTCCGGGTGCCGCAGAAAAGGCCTTAAGAAAATATGTCCCCCAGGGAAGCGACCCTTGCTAAAGGGGTCGCTCCCCTTTATTGTTTCTGACAAAAAACACAAACATCCCTGGTGTCTAGTGGGCATCGCTTCACAATCGGGCTGCAGAAATTCTCAGAGAGACATCAAAGGAAAGGAAAGGCCTTTCCTTTCCTTTGATGCCTCTCTGTCTGCCCCCACCCCCGATCGGATGAGAAATGAAATGCATTTCTCTTCCGATTTTCCAGCGCAATGGGGGTGGCCTCTGATGTGGTCAGCGCGTGATCGCATGCTGACATCATCAGACGTCATTGGGGAGGGGTGGGGGGTCGGGATGTAAGGGGAAGCCGTTCCCCTTTCACCCCTGCCCATAGGAGTGGGGTGGAAGGCCCATGGGGGGTAGCGCTAGCATGGTGAGTTGTTCTTGTCCTCGCCGCATGGCACTGTGGCCGAGGGCAAGACCAGCTCGACCAGGGCCCCCGAGGGGTTAATGTTTTATCATTTATACGAATGAATTAAAATGTATTTTGAATATTAATTTTATTTTCTAATTAAATTTGATATGTTCTTTTGATACTGTTTGTTAATTTTCACATGTTAGGTTATTGTTGATAAGTTAATGTAATTTTTTTTAAGTTGATTACGTATTGATTTTATAAGTAGATGTATACATAAATAATGCATATATTACATTTAAGTTGATATTACTAAAAACTATTTGTATATTCATTTTATTTTTTAATTGTGTTTCATATGTTTGTATGATTATATGTTGTTATTTTTACTTTTAAGTTAGTGCTTCTAATATAATTGTAAAGTCTTAAAAATATATACATTTTTGCATTTTGCTAATATTTCGAACAAATTACTTAAAATTGCATGTATATGATTATTTCAATATAATTACCTTTTTTTATGGTATTATGTTCCACGATATTTTTTAATCAAAATTTTGGTAGTTTACATACAAAATATGTAAACTCAATATTTTTAAAACATAATTTTTGACACGACAGTCTGTTGTCACAGTATTGTTGCTCACGATTTTCTGTCATAGAACCTTCGTTTTATACTTTTAAAGAAAAATCTTATGGGCTTAGTAAAGCAAGTATTCAAGATTAGGCTAGCTACCGATTATGAGACACCACATCATTACTAGGTAGTTGGCAGGAAAGAATCTTATTTAGAGTTTGGAAAACTGGCTGTCGTGCCTGCATAAACCATACGTGCCCAAGGATAGAGGACTTGGCCCACTGGTCAAGTAATAAGGAAGATTTTATGATATTTGCCTTGTTACGAAAAGCAGACTAAATGCCCGAAAGGGCCACCTCACTTGTACTTCTAAGTCTGGGTGAAATGCAGCATACGTCAAGCAATGGCCCAAAAGGGCCATTGTGGTGCTTCTGAGTCAGGAAACCCCAAGAGAGCAAGTTTCCGCAAGATTTCACCAACACTAGTGTCCATGTTGGTTGTGGCTTACTATTAAAGGCAAGCCGAAGCCTCTCAAAGTCACTTTTCTTCTAAACACTCACCCGAGAAGGATCCTCACAGGTCTGGCTCCTTCTTTGATGAGGCAAACCCTCCCGGCTCTTGCCCTCATACAGTGCACTTCTAGAAGAAAAGAACAAGAGATACTCGGGGAATACAGCATTAAGGCAGAAATGCGCTAAAACGTACAGTTTAATGATTACGAACTTACCTGGAATCTTTTCTTCGAGCACACTCGAGGGGCCTTGCAATAGAAAAAACACTTGTTACATTGTATTGTGTAAAGACCGTGAATAGTCACTATTTACATGTTTGTTTGAGCTACAGTGTTTCCCTGAATGTTTGATTGCAAAATAAAACAGTAGAACTTTTTCTGAACTCAAAAACACAAGTGCTTGCACAGGTCGAGCTAAAAGGATGAGGCTCATAATTTGTGACACATGTTAAGTTTTATGTTATAGTGAATTAACAATTCTAGAGATTATTGTGTGCTATGTTATTTAAAGGCTTGATTTACATTTTGGTAGTCTCTTAATAAGGTGAGACCTAGCAGCTCGGACTTCAGCTCCCTTCTGGGAACACTTACACTTGACCCTGGCCTGGGTACTCCATCAAAACCTGGCTAATGTATTGTCCACCACAGTGCAAGAACATTGTTAGAAATGGGGTCGCTAGTTGGCAGTCGGTTTGCACCATGTCCAAGTAGAGAACCTCACTTCAGTCAGGGTAAGGGAGATACCCGCTGATATAACCCTTGTTTACCCCCTTGGTAGCTTGGCACCAGCAGTCAGGCTTATCTCAAAAGCAATGTGTAAAGCACTTGCACATAACACACAGTAATAAGTGAAGACACTACAAAAGGTCACCACACCAGTTTTAGAAAAATATGCAATATTTATCTACATAAAACAACCAAATATGATGAAAATCCAGCATACAGTAATAAATATATGAATTCTGCAAGATTTACTAAAAAATACAGTTCCTTGAAGTTGATAGCTCTACTTGGGGCTATCACGGCGTCATGTTCTACAAAACCAACGTCGTGTTCAACAAAACCAACAGTTCAGGCCGGCCACGGATTCGCAGGCCA